>NW_026585504.1:33513737-33523774 GCF_907164565.1 Psammomys obesus
CTCTTTTCTACTGAATCATCTTCAACACCCTCAATAAAATCTTTCTCTGTATTTATTATTTAAGGCTAACATTTTAATTTACAAAGAAGTATCATTAAAACTTTATTATAAAAATTATGTGAGAGAGAGATAGACCCAGCTATCAACCTTTACTAGTGTTCTCTCTACATTTATTTTGTTTTGTGAGAGAGGTTCTCTTGCCAACTTGGAACTCTTCAGTTTAGTTAGTTGGCTTGCCAACTATTGTCTTGGATCCTCTTGTCTTTGCCTCTACAGCTAGGATTACAAGTTTGCCAAAACACCCAACTTTATAGATATTTTATGTGAATTATGGGGATCAGCTTCAGGTTTTCAAGCTTGTGAAGCTAGTACCTTACCAACTTAGCCATTTTCTTAGCTTTTGAAAGTTTTTGATACAAAAAAAGAATAGGAAAGAGAAAGTGTAAAATGTCACCTGTGTTTCTGCTGTTTGTATCCAAACAGCAGAGACTTTTGCTTATTTACATATTTATGTTTTGTAAAGAAACATTTTTAACAAGAGAAGTGTTTTGCAATATTTTATTTCACTGTTTTCTTTTATTGAAAATAGTTTTATCATAAAACATATTCTCATTACAGTTTTTCCTTCCCCTACTCCTACTTCCTTCCCATCTTCCCTCCCATCCAGATCAAAACTCTTTCTGTCTTTTGTTAGAAAACAAACAATCTAAAGAATAATAATAAAGCATAATACAATGAGATAAAACAGAAACAAAAAAAAATCAGAATAGGGCAAAACAATGAAACAAGAAAAAGAGCCAAAGAAAAAATACAAGAAATGCATATAGATGCAGAGATGTACCTGTTCACATACACAGGAATCTCATAATAACACAAAACTTCCAGCTATAATATAGAAAAAAAAAGTTCTGTTGGTTAAAAAGAGAGAGAGACAGAGAGAGAGAGAACTATGAGTAAACATTATGAGATATGAGACAATAAACCTCCAAAGATGTCATTGAACTTTTTATGCATTAGTTATCAACTATTTGGCATGATAGTAGTCTCTTTTCCCAGTAAAACACCCTTGATGAAAACTAATTTTTTTCTTTTCAGAGGATCATTAGCTGCAGATAGATTCTGACTTAGGGGTAAAACATGTATCCATTTCTCATTTCAGCTCTAGGACTCAATCTGATACAGAAGGACCTGTGTAGGTCCTTCTCATACTGCTACAGCCTAAGTGAGTACAGATGTGTGCCAGCTCTGCTGTGTCTAGGAATGCTTGATGCCATGGTGTTTTTCATCCCTTCTGGCATGTATACACTTTCTGACTGTTATACTGTAGACTCTCCTGATTCCCAAGGGGAGAGATTTGACAGTGACATCCCTTTCAGTGTTGAGAGTTCCAAGGTCTCTCATTTTCTGTATATTGTTTGGCTCTCTGGATTTATTCTCATCTGCTGCAGGACATGGCTTCTCTGATATTGGCTCAGCAAGGCACAGATTTGCTAATATAGTAGAATGTCATAAGGAATACTTTTATTGCTATATTCGTTTAGCAGAACAATAGTATTTGGTTTCCCCCAGGTCTCTGGCCCATGCAGTCTCAGATTCTTGGCTTTCAAAGCAGTGGTGTGTTGGGTTCCTTCTCATGGAGTAGGCTTTAACTCAAATTAAACTAGCTCATTGAATATACCTGTTAAAATGAATGTGGAAAAGCCTCCCTTGTGTGGTTCTGCTGAAATATAATTCACATAGAATTCTCATTTTTCTTCACATTGCTCTGAACAACTAGTCTCTAAGAACAGGGATAAAAACAACAAAGACTTCATTTCAAGCTGTTTCCAGACTCACAAAGCACACCCTCTCCAAACTAACTTCCAGGTTGTAGACAGTATCAGAAAGGCAAACAAACCACAGTACCCAAAAGATCTCAAAGGAAAAGTGTGGTCATCAGTCTGGACTGCTGCTTATGAAGAGATTTGCTTTATGTGTTGTTTTTGCTGTGCCTTGCTATGTGTGTATATACGTGTGTGTATATGTGTGTGTATGTTCCTGCTCCTATGCATACCTATGCGTATCCATGTGCAAGTGAAGTCCAGAGCTAAACCTTGGATGTCATTCTTAATGATCCGTCTATCTTTGAGGATTCTAGCTTAAGCTGAGCTGAGCAGTAGCCAGTGAGCTGCAGAGATCAGTCTGCCTTTGCCACCTCCTACCCCTACCAGGCTGGGATTACAGGCGCTTGCCATCCATCAAGATGTGATTGTCCCAGTGTTTGAACTCAGGTCCACATGATTACATGTTAAGTATATTTGCAACTGAGATGTCTATCCAGCCCCACATTTGTTCCCTTTAAAATCCAGTAAATGAAATAACTCTTCATGTCTAAGCTGGATTCCTTAGAAACCACAAAACTTTGCTTGTGCTCTCTATAAAAGATAAATGCATTTCTGAGAGCTTATACTACACAAGCATGGGAGTGCAGAGAATTCTATGACCAGACCCATTTCTGACATAAATTCCTTTTTCTTAGTACTACTATTACTAGGCAGTGGGAATTATATATTTGAAAGGAATGGTTTTTTTATTAAACCATAACAAATATATTCATCAGGTATAACTGAATTTTTACATATTTTTCTTTCTTTTGTATTATATTATATTTTGTAATATATTTAAAATATATTACAAAGAATATTAATAAAGAGATAAATAGGAAAAGGCATATGGAAGGAATGCACCTATCTAAAATCTCTCTGAATGCTCTCATTTAAAAAAATCATTTAAAGCAGTAATCATTACATACGCATGACTGATCAGACATCAGACCATCAGAAATGGGGCTAAGAATTCTATGTTTTTTTCCCCTGTGACCAACCTTTATCTTGAACATCTCAAGAGGGCTTCTATCTCTTACTAAACTGATTTATTGAGAAGTTGTCCTTTTCAGTGAAACAACAAAAAGAAAAATCCTTGAAAACTGGAATGATAATAACACATTTTTTCAGTCATTGACCAAGAATCCAAGCGGTGACATGATCCATGAGAGAGACCAAATCTCCTATGGACCTCCTCTGCACATTGTGTTATCCTATATCAAAGATGTCCAAGGTGACAGCCTCTAACAACATATGGTTATTCAAGGTAAAAACCATATAAAACCAAAACATAGCTTCTTAATTAAAAAAAAAAAATCCTGGGCCATAAAAACTTGACTCCACATGGAAAAGGAAAAACATTACTAATATAGTTAGGAGAGAAGGGATGGAAGGTTGGTAATAGAATGAATTATAGAGATAAATTTATTCAAATTACATAGCATGAAATTCTCAAAGAATTAATAAAAAATATTACAGAAAATAGTAACCATGTATAGCTAATAGATTCCACATTGCAGGATGTTCTCTTGGATGACACTCTGTCAGTTGTTAAGGGTTTGAAGTTAAAGCACTAAATAAGGTTTCATTTGAACTATAATTCACGGGGGTTTCATTCTAGAATGTGGAAATGGCTAGAATTTATGAGACATCATTGTACTGATATGGAAGCAGTGTGAACAGAGAATGTAATAATTGATTCAATGTAAAATTTTATGAGAACTTGGATATATTGCACGTTTCTGGGTCAAGACTTCATCTTGACTGTGGCTATTGTACGCCCAAGATTTGAACGGAGTCACTGTGAGGTATACATTGTGAGAACTAGAAAAATGTTATTTGAGACCGTCAAGCATTTAAATGAGGGCTATAGGAAGCCTTCATTTTGATACTAATAATGGCATACTTGAGTAGAGTCTATGTCCTTAAGACCAATATAGAACCATATTAGTAAATAATAAACACAGCTGACATGCTGAAGCCTTTAAATGTAAAAAATCTTGTTTTCGGGATGGGGCCAAGATGGTGGCGCCAGGAGAACACTGTGTCTGAGAAGCTGGACAGCACTCTCCATGCAGCGACCAGGAGACTGAACTCTGAGCCTTAAAACTACAGTGATCGTGTTTCCCAGGTGAGGGGAGGATCTCACAGCATGGGAATCGGTCGTGTCCACTCTCTGGCCACCCAGCCAGAACCCAGAAGAGATCCCGGGTAACAAGGGCACTGGGTCTCCAGGCGGGAGCTGCACGCCTGTGTGTCCCAATCACTTTCCCAGGCTGATCGGTGGGCACAAGGGTGCCAGAGACTGAGAGTCCTTGTCGCAAGAAAACCCCACAGGGAAGGAAAGTTGCGAGACTGATCACGGGTCACCCAGTCTTTCCCTGGAAGGTCTCGCTGACCACGGGTACCAGCCGCCATCACAACTGAGCTCCTGCCGCACACAGAAAGCAGCTGCGTGCCCAGCTCAAAATCCCTACTCCCTCTTCGGAGGAGGGAGGCGTCCAGCAGAATCTGCAAGAGACCACATTGTCTGTACCCCAACCCGAGTTCAGGGCTGAGAAAACCCAATCCTTTCAGGCACTCCCCCAAACGCCGCCATAACCCTACCTCTGCAGAGTTGAAGGATAAAGAGGCGCACAGCAGCTTCACAGTGTGGGAACTCCAGTGCTGCCAGCTGATCCTAGCACACAAACTTCTGCTCGGGATCTGGGACTGTGGTCATTCAACACATCCTGAGACTCTCCTGGGTCCAGCGCAATAAGGTCTAGCACCAAGTCCTAACACCAGGGCCCCCCGACCCCTGGCAGAGAAACCCTGGCTCAGGATTGGGACTGAGAAGTCCCAACCCCTTCTGGCACTCCCCTGATAGCACCTCCATAAGCTTGCCCTAGTGGAGGGGAAGGTCAGAGGGGAAAGACAGAGAGGCAGGCTGACAAGGACACAGCACCCCCTCTCCAGCTCACTCAGTGGCCCCTGGCAGAGAAACCCAAGCTCTGGATCTGAGGACACTCAACCTTACCTGGTACTCTCTCTGGATCAGCAAACATAGGTTCTTCTTCCGTCAGGCTGCTTCTGGCAGAGAGATCTGGGCCAGGGAACTGGGATTGAGAACACTCAACCTAACTCTTTCCCGCGCCACCCAGGGACCAGTCAACATAACCCTCCTGGCAGAGGGAAAAGATAGAGAGGCAGCACACAGGAAAGGTGGACACCAAGTCCTGTGGCCACAGTGTCACAGAGCTGACTGTTAGCCTACCCGCCATTCTCCACAGCAGGACCAAATCAGAGAGTAGAGACAAGGGGAACCCCAGTGCATTCCAACTGGTCCTGCAAGAGAGTGAGTGAGCCTTCTAGGGAGAGTTTGCCCCAGACCCAGGGCCTCTCCCCAGAAGCAACCAGATGAGATCCCTGCCACCCACACTCCTAGTGTGGGCATCATAGGGATTCTTGGGATAGTGACCCCAACGTTGAAGCCTCTGCCTTGTGGGTATACCAGAGTAATCCAGGCAAAAAATCCCTGGATCTCAGACAGAACTGCATAAGAGTGGAATGCAGGTCACTGCAATAGTCAGAGAATCCCCACATGCACACTGAGCCGGCTAAAAGAACATGCAAATAGCACCAGAGTCACGTTCCTTACTTAGGAAAAATTGAAACCACAACGCACACTCCCAAACCAGTGAACCTCTCTCATCTTCCTGAAAAAACAGTCCAGAAAACAGAGAGACGATCATAGCCCGAACTACAAAATCGAGGAACAAATAGTGAGGATAATAAATAACCAGATGGCTAGAGGCAGACGTAAGAACACACCCAACAAAAATCAGGACATAATGACCTCACCAGCACCCCCAAAAAACAAAGGACACTTCAATTCACTAGATATACAAGAAAACGACCTCAAAACTATGTTTCTCCAGCTATTAGAGGCCCATAAAGGTGAAATGAACAAAGCGCTCAGAGAAATAGCCAAAGAAATCGAGACTAACCAAGAGGAAACAAATAGAGCTCTCAGAGAAATGACCACGAAAATTGAGGCAAACAAAGAAGAAATGAAAAAAGCTCTCAAAGAAATGTCCACAGAAATGAAGGCAAATAAAGAAGAAATAATCAAAGCTCTCATAGAAATACAGGCAATTATACCCAAAGAAGTAGAAACACAATTAGTGATACATGGAGAAGAAACGGACAAAAATATAGAAGCCATCATTGAAAAGCAGGAGTCCACATTTAAACAGATGAAGGAAATGGTGCAAGACATGAAAACAGAATCAGAATCAATAAAGAAAACACAAATAGAGAAAAACCAGGAGCTGGAGAACATAGAGAAAAGATCAGGAACTACAAAGGTAAGCATCACCAACAGAATACAAGAGATGGAAGAAAGAATCTCAGGAGCCGAAGTTACACTTGCGGAAATTGACACATCTCTCAAAGAAAAAATAAAATCAGAAAAGTTCCAAACACAAAACATCCAAGAAATCAAGGACACCATGAAAAGACAAAATCTAAGAATAATAGGAGTAGGAGAAAAGAAGACATCAGGCTCAAAGGTCTGGAAAATATTTTCAAGAAAATTATAGAAGAAAACTTTCCCAACTTAAAGAAGGAGATGGCCATAAACATACAAGAGGCCTACAGAACACCAAGTAGACTAGACCAGAAAAGAAATTTTTCACGTCATATCATATTCAAAACACTGAACCTACAGAACAAAGAAAAAAATTCTAAAAGCAGCAAGGGAAAAAGGCCAAGTAACATATGAAGGTAGACCTATCAGAATCACACCAGATTTCTCAACAGAAACTATGAAAGCCAGAAGGGCCTGGACAGAAATCATACAGTCCTTAAGGGACCACAGATTCCAACCCAGATTACTATACCCAGCAAAACTTTCAAACAAAATAGATGGAGAATTCAAAATATTCCATGACAAAAACCAAATTTAAACAATATCTGCATAGTAACCCAGCTCTACAGAAGTTACTAAAAGAGAAACTCCAAACCAAAGAAAACAACTACATCTAAGGAAACAGAGGAAATAGATAACTACACAACAACAACAAAAAAAAAAACCCAAAAGAATACAAGCAATGAAACTCAGTGACACCACCAACCCCACATCAAAAGTAAGTAACAATTGTTGGTCACTAGTATCTATCAACATCAATGGACTCAACTCCCCAATAAAAAGACAAAGACTAACAGAATGGTTGCAGAAACATGATCCAACATTCTGTTGCATCCAAGAAACACACCTATACAACAAAGATAAACACTACCTCAGAGTAAAGGGCTGGAAAAATGTTTTTTAAGCAAATGGTTTCAGAAAACAAGCAGGAGTAGCCATCCTAATATCTAATAAAATAGACTTTCAACCCAAGTTAATCAAAAAAGATAAGGAGGGCCACTATATTCTCATCAAAGGAAAAATCCACCAAGAGGACATCACAATTTTGAATATATATGCCCCCAAAACAAGAGCACCTACATTCATACATAAAACAATATTAAAGCTTAAGTCACACATTGATCCTAATACCTTAATAGTGGGAGACTTCAACACTCCACTCTCATCAAGGGACAGATCAATTAGACAAAAAACAAATAGGGAAATAAAAACACTTACAGAGTCCCTATATCAAATGGACCTAATAGACATCGACAGATTTTTCATCCAAACTCAAAAGAGTATACCTTCTTTTCAGCACCCCATGGAACCTTCTCCAAAATAGACCATATAGTTCGTCATAAAGCAAGCCTCAACAGATACAAAAAGATTGAAATAATCCCTTGTATTCTATCTGACCACCATGGACTAAAGCTGGACCTCAGCAACAACAGAAATAACAAACAGCCTACATGCACATGGAAACTGAACAACTTGTTAATCAATGACAGCTGGGTTAAGAAAGAAATAAAGAAAGAAATTAAAGACTTCCTAGAATTCAATGTAAATGAAGGCACAACATACCCAAATTTATAGGACACATTGAAAGCAGTGCTCAGAGGAAAATTTATAGCACTAAGTGCCTGCAAGAAGAAATTCGTAACATCACATACAAACAACTTAATGGCCCAACTGAAAACTCTAGAAAAAAAAGAAGCAGACACACCAAAGAGGTTAGACGGCTGGAAATAATCAAACTCAGGGCTGAAATCAATCAACTAGAAACAAATAAAACAATTCAAAGAATCAATGAAACAAAAAGCTGGTTCTTTGAGAAAATCAACAAGATAGAAAAACCCTTAGCCAAACTAACTAAAAAGCAGAGAGAATCTATCCAAATCACCAAAACCAGAAATGAAAAGGGTGACATAGCTACAGATGCTGAGGAAATTCAAACACTCATTAGGTCATACTACAAAAGGCTATATGCCACAAAAATTGAAAACCTAAATGAAATGGACAATTTTCTTGATAGATTCTATCTTCCAACATTAAGTCAAGATCAGGTAGAAAGACTGAATAGCCCTGTATCACTCAAGGAAATTGAAGCAGTCATTCAGTCTCCCCTCCAAAAAAAGCGCTGGGCCAGATGGTTTCAGTGCGGAATTCTACCAGACCTTCAAAGAAGTGCTAACACCAATTCTCCTCAAACTATTCCACAAAATAGGAATAGAAGGTACATTACCAAACTTATTCTATGAAGCCACAGTCACCCTGATACCTAAACCACACAAAGACCCAACAATAAAAGAGAACTTCAGACCTATCTCTCTTATGAACATTGACGCAAAAATACTCAATAAAATACTTGCAAACCGAATCCAAGAACACATCAAAGATATCATCCACCATGACCAAGTAGGCTTCATCCCAGGCATGCAAGGGTGGTTCAACATACGGAAATCCATCAATGTAATCTACCACATAAACAAAATGAAGGAGAAAAACCACATGATCATCACCTTAGATGCTGAAAAAGCATTTGACAAAGTCTAACACCCATTCATGTTTAAAGTCTTGGAGAGAGCAGGGATACAAGGCACATATCTAAACATACTAAAGGCAATATACAGCAAGCCTATAGCCAACATCAAACTCAATGGAGAAAAACTTAAATCAATCCCACTGAAATCAGGGACAAGACAAGGCTGCCTACTCTTTCCATACCTCTTCAACATAGTACTTGAAGTCCTAGCCAGAGCAATAAGACAACTAAAGGAGATCAAGGGGATAAAAATCAGAAAGGAATAGGTCAAAGTGTCAGTATTTGCAGATGATATGATAGTATATATGAGCGACCCCAAAAATTCAATCAGAAAACTCCTCCATTTGATAAACACCTTCAGCAAAGTGGCAGGATACAAAATCATCTCAAAAAAATCAGAAGCCCTCCTGTATACCAAAGACAAAAGGGCCGATAAAGAAATTAGGGAAACAACACCCTTCACAATAGCCACAAATAACATAAAGTACCTTGGGGTGACACTAACCAAGCAAGTGAAAGACCTGTTCTTTTTTTAAGTCTCTGAAGAAAGAAATTGAAGAAGATATCAGAAGATGGAAAGATGTCCTGTGCTCATGGATTGGTAAGATAAACATTGTGAAAATGGCCATCCTGCCAAAAGCAATCTACAGATTCAATGCAATTCCCATCAAAATACCAACTCAATTCTTCACAAACCTTGAAAAAAAGATTTTCAGCTTCATATGGAGAAACAAAAAACCCAGAATCTCCAAAACGATCCTGTACAACAACAGATCATCTTTAGGCATCTCCATCCCCGATCTCAAGCTGTACTACATAGCAAAAGTAATAAAAACTGCATGGCATCGGCATAAAAACAGAAAGGAGGATCAATGGAAACGAATAGATGACCCAGAAATAAACCCACACTCCTATGAATACTCGATTTTTGACAAAGAAGCCAAAACCATTCGATGGAAAAAAGACAGCATCTTCAACAAATGGTGCTGGTCCAACTGGATGTCTACATGCAGAAAAATAAAAATAGATCCATATTTATCACCCTGCACAAAACTAAAGTCCAAGTGGATCAAAGACCTCAACATAAAACCAGATACTCTAAAACTGTTAGAAGAAAAAGTGGGGAACTGCCTAGAACTCACTGGCACAAGAGATAACTTCCTAAACAGAACACCAACAGCACAGGCTCTAAGAGCAACAATCAATAAATGGGACCTCATGAAACTGAAAATCTTCTGTA
>NW_026585504.1:33528774-33533357 GCF_907164565.1 Psammomys obesus
CTCAAGTACACAAAAGGGATATTTGCTCAACCATGTTTATAGCAGCTCTATTTGTAATAGCCAGAACCTGGAAACAACCCAGATGTCCATCAGCAGAGGAATGGGTACAGAAATTGTGGTATTTTTACACAATGGAATACTACTCAGCAATCAAAAAGGAGGAAATCATGAATTTTGCAGGCAAATGGTGGGATCTAGAAAAGATCATTTTGAGTGAAATATCCCAGAAGGAGAAAGACAAACACGGTATATACTCACTTATATAGTCTTATAAGATATGATAAACCTAATGAAATCTATACACCTAAAAAAGATAATCAAGAGAGCGGTCATGATGTAAGATGATCAATCCTCATTTAGAAAGACAGATGGGATGTGCATTGAACGTATGACAGGAAACTAATGAGGGCATCTGAAATTCTTTAACTAGCAGTGTTTTCAAAGCAGATACAAAGACTCCTGACCAAACCTTTGGCAGAGTACAGGGAATCACATGAAAGAAGGGGAGTTAGTATGATGGGGAAAGGATAGGAGCTCCACAAGGACCAAATATATCTGGGTTCAGGGTCTTTTCTGAGACTGACATTCAACCAAGGACCATGTATGGGTATAACCTAGAACCTCTGCTCAGATGTAGCCTGTGGTAGCTCAGTAACCAATTGGTTTCCCATAGTGAGGGGAACAAGGACTATTTCTAACAGGAACTCAATGGCTGGCTCTTTGACATCCCCACCCCCCAAGGGAGGAGCAGTCCTGTTAGGCCACAGAGGAGAGCTTTGCAGCCAGTCCTGAAGATACCTGATAAAACAGGATTGGATGAATGGGGAGGAGGTCCCCCCATCAGTGGACTTGGAAAGGGGCACGGTGGAGATGAGGGAGGGAGGGTGGGATTGGGAGGGAATGAGGGAGCAGGATACAGCTGGGATACAGAGTTAATAAGATGTAAAAATAAAATTAAAAAAATCTTGTTTTCATTATTATTCAAAAAATATCACCAAATATTAGTTGAACGGATTGATGACTAGATGTATAGTGCAGTGATCACAGCAATGTGTTCATGATTATAGGAGACCTTGGTATGGGAGTTTTCACCGGAAAGTTTCATTGAGATGTTCTATATGTTTAAAAATTCTTATAATTTGTATATAAAAGGGGAAAAAGAAAGAAGACATTTACCTTAAGTATGATTGTTTGTTAGACTAAAACGTAATTTTTTCAAATTAAGGAGTGTTACCTAGAGATTTCAAATTATATATGAAAGAAATATGGCATGAGAAAGGGGACCACATGAATCGAACCTAAAATACTTTAACTCGTGGGGGATCATTTCAGTTTATGTTTTGTAGTTTTGTAGTTTATGAATTGAAACTTGCATGTTCTGGGAAAACACTCTACTACTGAGCTTCATCTCCACCTATGGCTGTTTTAAGAGTAGGTTTTGTTATATTACTCAGGCTGATCTTGCTTGTCATATAGTCCAGAGTAGTCTACAACCAGACATGAACATTGTAATGCTATGAAGGAGACACACTCTGGAAATGTGCAAACAGCAGAGGGTATTAACATCATCCGTTCACAGAGCTCCATTCAAAATAAAAATTCAGGTTCTTTTCTTATCAGTTACTAGGGAATTGGAGATAAGAGCACTAGAGCAAGCATACAATTCAGTACAATACAGTAAAGCCTGTGTGCTCTTCAACCTCAGCTTTGGACATTGGAGTACTGAGGGCAGCTAACCTGAGACAGCCATATATATCATATATTACATATATTACAATTTATTCATTTTGTATCCCAGCTTTATCTCCTTTCTTCTTCTCCTACCAATCCCACCCTCCCTTTCTCTTTTTCTCCCCTGCCCTTCCTGGACTCCAAGTGGGTTCCCTAGTAAGGGGAACAGGGGCTGTCTCTGACATGAACTCAGTGGCTGGCTCTTTGATCACCTCCCCTGAGGAGATGTGGGGGGGCAGCCTGGCCAGGACACTGAGGAAGACAATGCAGCCAGTCCTGATGAGACCTGATAGGTTAGGATCAGATGAAAGGGAAGAGAGCTTTTTTTTTTACCTGAGACCCAAAGACTGAGTGGAAATTTAATTGACCGCTTTAGACTTGTGCTTTCATTTGCTGTGGTCCTCTGAGCATGTTGCACTGTTATTGTTCTCTAGAATTGCTACCCTACCATAGCTTAGTACCAATAGGGGATGCTTCCTTTTCAGTTTTGGTTAAGTGTTGGTGGTGGTGCTTAAATATCAGCTATCCTGTGAGATCAGAATGCATTTTATGAATTTTAGGAAGCAAGGAACAACAATTAACACTAAGATATTATGACTCAGAATTTCTAAAACTAACATGTACAGTATTTATCAGCCTCTGTTTCTTAACTACTTGTATAAATGAATGGCTTCTGGATTTGAGCAGCTAAGTCCTTGCCTTGCATCTACCTCTGACTTTGGATAATTTATGCTGTCCATCAAAACTTTCTAATGTAATGGAGGTTGGGAGCTACATTTAAGCATCTTTTCATCTTAAAATCTAAAGCTAGGGAGAATAGCATTTTAAAATTTTCTTTAGTGAAGGATACAGGAGTTCAGTTTTTACTCATCTACAATTTTGGAATATAAAGTCACAGCGTGCACTAAATTGCTGACAACATAAATATGAGAGAGCTGCCGAAGGCCATCTTCAGCACGCAATCTCTTTTCTTAAACAACCACATTAAATCCCTAAGGTGACCAGTGCTATTCCACTCTTCCATTAGTTAAAGGTCACCTTTACTAGCAACCAATTTTTGTATGTCCCTAGGGTGGCTGCTTAAGACTACATTCATTGTCTATATTAACTTCTCTATGGAATCTGTTAAATATCAAAGTAATTAAAGTCTTATATGGACATTGAGTCACTTTATTCTCAAAAAGAGCTTTTTTATCATGAGACTTCAGGCAATGTAATCTAAGAATGAGAAAGCTAAACAATTTTATATTTCTAAAAACTTTCTTGTTAAGTCTATGAATACAACGAAGTGATTAATACAAAAGAATGAACATGTGTGAAACACTGAGCTAGTTCAGAATATTCTATGATTACAAAGACTCCTAAATCTCACATATTCAAAACTGTATCAATGGATTCTTGTTGAAATTGTTATGGAAAAATGGAATGGAAAAATGGCCTCCATGACCTCACTGTCATGCAGACCAAGAGAATTTGTTCCTCATGGACCTGGGCCATCATGGGAAGTCCTTTGTAGGGCAGGGGTAAAAGCACTAACAATCACATACTTGACCTGCAGGAATCCATGTACTAACCCTCCAGGCCCACTTACACATAGAAGTGAGTGAACTGCAGTACTCTAACTGCACAGCAGAGGGATTGAACCAAAAAGTGCCTGTATGCATACAGTGAAGAAATGTTCACACACACAAACACACACACACACACACACACACACACACACACACACACAGACTTTCTGGAAAACATTATATATTAAAAAAATACGAATACAGGCAGATTACCCTAGCTAATGACCCATGCAATCAGTAATAAAAGTCAAAATACAATACTTTATAATTCATGAATCTGTTTCCATTTTTTTATTTTTACTTTCATTATCTATGATGTTGTTGACTGAGTTCTGTCTGTTTACTAAGAAACTGTAGTTAAAAATTGAACTCTTTGTACAGGGAGCACAGAGTAATCTTTGAAAGCCAGTGAGGTCTATATATAACATATTTCTTTCAGCACATACACAGGAGGGACCATATTCTGTTTTAGTCGTGCATAAATTGACCTTTTGATAGCATGTCTTAAAATTTTTAGTTATACACAAATTATATTTTCACCCTTTATGATATATGAATATATCATCTGTGCTGAATAGTGCCAAGATACTAGAGTAAAATCAAGCAGCTCAGTGAGAAAATAACTTAATATTTTCATTGACACCTCTGTAACACATTATTAGCAAAACTAATTTGTTTTTTGTTTGTTTGTTTGTTTGTTTTTGTCTTGCTAAATTTGCTCAGCTGGGGCTTTTCCATGACTAAAGGTTGATTTTAAAGCATGTAAAGTGCTTTGATATGAGATGTTTAGAAATCTATGCGTCTTCCACAGAATATTGGCTGAAGCTTTATCTAAGCCATTGTCATCTACGGAATGGGTTTAGCCTCCTCTATTCTTTCTTCCAGAAACTTTGATACTAATTATGGGCCCATTGATAAAGAGCTTACCTTGTAAGAGATGTTGTATTTCATCCCCAGCAACACACACACACACACACACACACACACACACACCCCACACACACACACCAGGGAGAGAGACAGAGAGAGAGAGAGAAAGACTAGTTAAACAAATAAACAAATATCAAATAACGTTTTTAGTTGTTTTCCATGCTGAAGCAAATGTGTCATGTGGCTACTTACTGCTCTTACTTTATGCTTAGTAAGGAATTACTAACAGACATTTATACCTTGAGGTTTCTTCCTTCTTCTGAATTTTGCATCCAGTTTTGTCAAAGTTAGACATGGCTTCCTAACACACACACACACACACACACACACACACACACACACACACACACA
>NW_026585504.1:33533367-33547403 GCF_907164565.1 Psammomys obesus
CACACACACACACACACACACACACACACACACACACACACACACACTCAGAGATAAACAGAAACAAGAAGAGAGAGAGAAACGTACATACACTTACTTAAACACACACACACACACACACACAGGATATTACTTTTTAAACAATTCTGTCATCAAATGATATTGACATTCATTTTTTGTTTTGCATAACATGTTAGTTTGAATTTATGGAAAAACAGCCTTTCTATTATATGAATTTTACAGTTGTCTCCTACTGAAGTAACAGATACCAAAAGAGATTTTAATTGTAAAGTTCCCTGCGGACAATCAACACCAATTGGTCCTGAAATATCAAGCACTCCAAAAGAAAAAAAAAAAAATAAGTGAATGCAACCTGTGTCAGTGCAAGCTAAGACATGAGATCAGGAAGGTGGACTGAGCTGCACTAATTGTAGCTTACACAGTTGCATGTATTGAGTGAACTGCAGTGTAATTATTTTCTTCCCTATAGTTTGCCTCTTAAAACTATTCTGTTTTGTAGATATTCATTTATTTCAGAAGCTGGGAAGCAGGAAAATGAACATTTTTTTAATTATCTCTAAACTTAATTTTAAGAACCCATTCCAGCTAAGATATCCAACTGAGTAAGCATGGATGATAAGAGCTCTGCTAATTCAATGCAGCATCTTGTTTAAAAAAATCTTTAAGATGGATGAAGTAAACTTAGTTTTCACCTAAGAGTAGAAGCAAGTCTTCAGGCTGTTCATTAGTGATTCAAAGAATTAACCAAAACATTCTAACCACTGTTAGATGGTCTGAGAGAAACCTGGTTACATTTCAGAGCCGGCACAGCTCAGAGAAAATATGTTTTTAAAATTCCTTCTAATTCCCCATTGTGCCTGACCTCTTTAATTTGTAGTAATGACCCATAAATTTGTGAAAATAAAGTTGCCATGAAGAAGACTTTGAATAAACAATTTTAATATTTATGGTATATGCAAGTAACTTTAAAATAGCAAACAAAATTTAAACATAGTTATGTCTTTTTGGAACAGCTCTTTAATCAAGTCAAGTATTTATAGCTGTTTTTGTGATAATTTCCTGTAACTGAAATACTTCTTTATGAAGGGAAACTTCTCCCTTTAAGTTTCAAGAAGTAAACAATGCACAAGTCTTAGAGAGTCCCTGGCAGTTACAAATTTCTTTGTTCTTGGCTCCTTCTTTTCATATGTCTCTCTCTCTCTCTCTTGTGAGCACGCGCACGCGCGCACAAACACACACACACACACACACACACACACACACACACACACACACTCTTTCACAAATACTATCCTCAAAAATAGAAAAATTTCCTGTCCTGAGCTTCTGTAATAGCCTCTCCTGCCTTTAGCACAAATCTTAATTCTCTAAATGTCTACTACCTCCAGTGTAGAAAGGGTTTTAGAAATCTAGAAGCTGTGCTCTCCTCTCTGTCATCTGCTGATTGCTGAAGAGCACCTGTTCCAAAATTGGTATCAAAAGATTCTGAAAGAAATAGCAGAGCAGAGGTACAACCCATTCCATAGACAGCTTCTCACAGTGGCTTAGATAAAGCTTAAACCAACATACTGTGGAAAATGAATGGATTGGTTCACACTGAGATTTCTAAACATCTCACATTAAAGACGTTCTTTATTGTTATGCAAAAGACATTTATATGCTTTAGAATCAACCTTCAGTCATGGAAAAGACCCAGTTGTGAAAATTTAGCATGACAAAGACCAGGTTAGTTGTCCTTGGCAATGGGTTAGAGGTGTCTATGAAAATATTAAAGTTATTTTCCCATTCAGCAGCTTGATTTTTCTTTAGTATCTTGCCACTGTTCTGCAGAGATGATATATTCATGCATCATAAAGTGTGAAAATATAATTTGTGTATAAAACTAAAAATTTTAAGACATGCTATCAAAAGGTCAACTTATGTTTAACTAAAGCAAAATGTGGTTCTGGATGTAGGTTATGTGAATTAAGTCATTTTTTAGTCCTTACTTGTTTCAGTAGTTACTGTATGCTCTTTGTACAAAAGAATCAAGATTCATCTTCAACATTCAAATACAGTTTCTTGGAAAACAGTCAGAACTCGGTCAGTTAGCTTTGCAGAGCACTCCAGAGTTGCCATCCATGTTAGAACAAACATCTGTTTTTGAATCATCAATGCTTCTCTCTGAAAACACAAAAATTCATTTGTTTACTAACTTGGAACAGATCAGCTCTTCGATCTATTACTGTTTCCAAGTCTGGGATGCAAAGACATTTTTTTCATATCTCTCCAGGAATACTGTTACACTACAGTAACCTACATATACCATACATGTACATATACCGTACATGAAAATGAGTAATATCTTTGTCATGATTACAGTTTCCTTTCTAGTGTGTTCAGCATGAGTCTTTGTCAAGGAGAATATGAAAATAAGTCTCAATGAACCCAGAACTAAAATTTTAAAGTACTGATTCTTTACTTCTCAGAGAGCCAAACACATTTAAACAACATTTGTTATATTCCAAACCTTCTAAAATGAGGTTTCAATGTGTGTCTAAAAATAAAAATTATTGCCCTTAGCATTGCAATTTAAGTACAGGAAAACAAATGTAGTAACTACAGGAGTTACAAAGTTGCTGCTAATAGAATACAATTCCCCTATAGTCTTGGTATCTCAAGGAGATTAAAAAACTGATAAATTGTACAGTAAAGCAGAAAACAAAAATCTACAGATGATTTGGAAAGGTAAATTATTTTTCTAAAATAAAAAATAAATTTCTGTAAGTACAATTGTAATATAGAGATTAAATAAAAGGAAGAAAATGTTCTTAACTGTAGTTCTTAATAGTAGATATATGATAACTGCACGAATGAATGACCACACTGTGTGCATTTATTCTACTGTTAGAGGCCTTCTGTGGCTAAAGCACATATGACTTGAATCACATTCTTCTTAAAATACTACAAAGAGTAATTTATCCTTATCTTGATAGCATTGTATAAAGTTTAAAAGTTTGATTTTTCAGATAATTATTTACAATTTTTTTCTTATTGTCATTCAAAGTTTACATTGATATGACTATTTCCAATGAGCATAAAAAAATAACAGAGAGCTACATCTTCACGGAAACTACCTTCTGAAAGATGTTAACAAACCTATACATGCTGGTGGACAATGTATTATGATATGAGGTATCATATATGGTAGCAATCTTTAGAATACTTTTTAAACTGTGAAAAAATGATGAATGGACAATGATTCATTCAGATTGAAGACAAAACAACTGGAAAGATGATGTTGCTTTTCTCTGAGATGAGGAAGGCAATAGACATAGTTAAAGTTTTCCAAATATAAAAGATCAGGAGTTTAGTCTGAGGCATTTTAACTGTATGGTAACTATCAGAAATAAAATGAAATTACCTGATAGAATAGGGAATTTCAATGTTAGGGTGAACTTCTGTGTACTAGCACAAAATAATTCTGGGACTAGGATTTTAATGGATTTGATTAATTTGGAGGATAAAACCCAGGAAACAGTGGAAAGGAGGTCCTAAAGTTGAGATGGCCACTGTAATATCAGATGTAAAATAAATTTACTATTCTAGATAACCAGAACTTGTTTAAAAAAAAAAGCAGCAGAAGAACAACAACAAAACAAACAAACAAACAAAAAACAAAACCAACTAATATCCAACCAAAAAAGCATACAAACTAAATCAAGGCCTAGAAAGCATTGAAAAATATGTACATCAGGAAGTATTTAATAAGAAGGGGACAAATGGTCAAGCTGATGTACTATTTTCTATCATTATTTAATCAAGTGTGCTTTCAGAAGATGTTCAGGCTTGGGCAATTCTTTGCTTATATAGGTAGAGGAAGAGCAGGATTAGAGACCAGAAATAACTTATATATGCACAAAATAGATTACCTGTATTTCCAGCATCAGAAGCTATGGATATGGTTATCTCTGTGACAACCTGAATTGGTAGAGCAGCCATATTGATGATCTCTGGGCTCAACTGAGAAAAACTACCTCAATTAATTAGGTATTAGGTGATCAAAGAAGGCTCTAAATCAGGCACAGGCCTCCTAACACACACACACACACACACACACACACACACACACACTCACATTCACATGCTCACACATAATACACACATAGATACAAACACAGTTAAAGAGCTTAAAATACTAAATCTGAGTAGATATTATTGTAATTCTGACTTAGTGAACTTAGAAAGAAAATAAAACAAGATTATACCTACAGAGAAGGTTAGCAAAATAATGTGAACAAGAACTTTCACCTGTGACATTTCAACATTAGGGTATTAGGGTTATGAAAAAGGAACCTGAGGAGTCCAGGAATGAATGGTCAATAAGATAGTATAAAATCAAACAAAATGGAGAATGTATCTACTATCCTAGATGCAAAGTGATTGAGATACGTTGATAGTAGAAGCAAGTAACTCCAAATCATGATGTTGGTGGTTCAAGAACCCAAAAGACTATAATTAAACAACATGAAAGTCAACACAGCATTGACAAAATAATGTAGTCACTAAAGTCAGAATCAACTGGACAAAAAAAAAAAAAACAAAAAACAAAAAAAAAAAAAAACAAAAAACATTAGAGTAGGAAAAGTTGGGAGAGCATAAATACAAGACCAGAAAAAGAAGAGGAAAAAGGAGGAGAAGGAGAAAACAAAAGAAGAAAAAGAATTCAATGATGATGATTATTAAGAAGAAGATGATGAAGAGGAAGAAACAATGAGACCATAGTTAATGGAACTAGAAGGCTTAAATAGTTTGGCATATAGTCACTAAGTATATGGTAAATGTGCTTCTCACCCATGCATAGTCTACCTAGAGTCTGTCATGCATCAAGAGTGTTCAGGACTCCTGGAATATTCAGTCTCTAAGGGTTAAAAGGAGGTAAGGGAAGAAAAGGTGTCAGGAATCGAGGACATATCTTAGATTCCCAAGGAGCCTGACAGAAACCAAAGTAGTAAAGATTGAGATCTGATGGTGAGAGAGTATGACAACATACAAGGAGGAAGGGAAGATGCCAAACTTTGATTTACAATGCTGGAGATATAGCATGGGACTAACCAAGCTGAGTCTCCAGTGCCACACTCAGAAAGGTATGTTTCATTTTATGATAGAGGGAACCAAACGACTTCTATATAAGCACACTGGGTACATGTACGGAATGGAACACTACTCAGCAACTGAAAATAAGGAAATCATGAAATTTGCCGGCAAATAGATGGAACTAGAAAAGATCATCTTTAATGAGGTAACCCAGAAGCAGAAAGACAAAATGTTATATACTCACTTTCAAGTGGATATTAGCTATATAATATAGGATAAACATACTAAAATCTATAGTCTTAAAGAAGCTAAACAACAAAGAGTACCCTAGGGAAGATGCTTAATCCTCAGTCAGAAGAGCAGACAGGATAGATGTCAGAAGTAGCAGAGGACAGGGAACAGGACAGGAGGCTTCCACAGAGGACCAGTTAAAGACTCTATCCCACCAGGGAATCAAAGGAGATACTGACATTCATAGCCAAACTTTGGGCAGAGTGCCGGAATCTTTATGAAAGAAGAGGAGGATAGAAAGACCTGGAGAGGACAGGAACTCCACAAAGAAAACAACAGAGCCAAAATACCTGGGCCCAGGGTGGTCTTCAGAGACCAATACTCCAACTAAGGATCATGCATGGAGAGGACCTGGACCCCCTGTTCAAAGGAAGCCTATTGGTGGCTCAGTTTTCAAGTGGGTTAATGGGTTCAGGGTTAAGGGCTACAGGGCTGTCTCTGACATGAACTCAGTGGCAGGCTCTATGATCAATGCTTCCCCCCCCCCCCCCCCCTTGGGTGTTGCAGTCTTGCCAGGCCACAGAGGAAGACAATGCTGACAGCCTTGATGAGACCTGATAAACTAGGGTCAGATTAAAAGCAAGGAGGTCCTCCCCTATCAGGGGACTAGGGAAAGGCATAGAGGGAGAAGAAAGAGGGTGGTGGGACTGGGAGGAGACAAGGGAAGGAGCTGCAGTGAGGAAACAGAGTGAATAAAGTGTAATAAATAAATATATAAATAAAATTAAAAAGAAAAAAGAGCTAAGTCAAGGTGTGGTGATTCATGCTGTAATTTTAGTTTGGAGGTGTAAAAAGAGGATGATTGGGAGTGAGGTCATCTAGATACATAGAAATTTCCAGGCCAGCCTGGAATAAAAGAAACTCTGGTCAAACATCCAGCCAATCAACCCCCCTCCCCCAAACAAAACAAAAACAAAAGCATAAAACAAAAAAACAAACAATCAAGCAACCAGCCAGCAGTGATGATAAATATCACTAACCTAGCACTCAGGAGACTGAGGCAGTTAGATCTTTGTGAATTCTAGGGCAACCAGGGCTACATAGTGAGACTCTGCTTCAAAACAAAGATTGAAGAAACAAACTACAATACTAACAAAATGAAACTAAGAACGAAATGAACAAAAATGACCCCCAAATTGGATACACTTCATTAGTTTGAGACATAATTATATGTAATTTATATGGTAATGACCAATGTATCCAGGTGACACCTGGGTTAGTCTGGGAAACTGTAGGAAATTTAAACTAGGTTGCATATAAACAGCAAAAAATGTACTTACACAAGTTTGCAATGATAAATATACTGTTTAGTAATGATAAAATACACTGTTTATTAAGGCCCAACTTTTTCTGTCATACAAACTCTCCTTTGCTGTGTCCTCATGGGCTAGACAAGGTGAAGTATCATTTTTAATCTCTTTTGCTAAGCACAACCTTCTAATACCATCACTTTTTCAATTAGGATTTCAAATATATTAATTTTGGCAGAAACATATTTACAACATAGCAATGTGTTCACTACAGTAGACAAAATCTTAATGTTTTATTTTAAAGCCATTATACATTGTTAAGACATGAACACTTATAAAGAGAAGAGTATTGGCTCATTTTGTTTCCTGCTTTTTCATTGCTTTTCTTACCCTAGTACAATGTTGAATACTAGAGCGAATCAATATATTTGCTGTGTTGTTAAGTGTCTGGGTAATATCTTGAAGGCTTTGCTATGAAGAATAATGTACCTTTAAGGTTTATTCTATAAAGATGTTTTTTATTGATTATGTTTGTTTGACGATTTTACACATGGAATGCAATCTCTTTATTTCCTTTCCCATCTTCTATTCTCTCCCTCAGACAGTCCCGTTATCTACCCCATTGCTACATTGATGGCTGTTTGTGGATTGATTTTTAACCAGGAGCCTCTGTGCTACTATAAGTTTTTACTGTCCATTAGAGATTGGGAAGGTCACCAGCTGGCAAACAACTGAATGACTTTCCATTCCCCAGACCTCACTAATTACCAGTATGTTAGCAGAGAATGTTATCATGCTCCATATCTATCCATTGAAAAATAGTTTATTTTTATTAATTACAGTTTATTCACTTTGTATCCCAGCTGTAGCCCCCTATCCCATCCCCTACCAAACTCACCCACACTCCCTCTTCTTCTCCTATGCCCCTTCCCCAGTCCAATGATGAGTGAGGTCCTCCTCCCCTTCCATCTGACCCTAGCCTATGAGGTCTCATCAGGATTGGCTTCATTGTCTTTCTCTGTGGACTGGAAAGGCTGCTTCCCCCTCAGGAGGAGGTGAAAAAAGAGCCAGCCACTGAGTTCATGTCAGAGACAGTCACTGTTCCCATTACTGGGGATCCCTCTTGGACACTGAGCTAGCATTGCCTATAACAGTGCAGTGGCTCTAGGTTATTTCTATGCATGGAACTTGTTTATAGTATCAGTCACAGAAAAGAACCCTTTGTCCAGATTTTTTGGTTCTGTTCCTCTCCTTGTGGAGCTCCTATCCCCTCCAGGTCTTTCCATCTCTCCCTTCTTTCATAAAATTTCCTGCACTCTGCCCAAAGTTTGGCTATGAGTCTTAGCATATGTTTTGATACCCTGCTGGGTAGAGTACTTCAGAGGCCCTCTGTGGTAGGCTACTGTTCTGTTCCCTGTTTTCTCCCTCTTCCTGTGTCCTTCTTGTTTACCTTTCTGAATGAAGATTGAGCATCTTACCCAGGGTCGTTCTTCTTGATTAGCTTCGTTAGGTGTGCAGATTTTAGCATGATTATCCTATATTATATGTTTAATATCCACTTATAAGTGAGTATGTATCATGTGTGTCTTTCTGTTTCTGGCATACCTCACTCAGGATGATCTTTTCTATTTTCCACCATTTGCCTGCAAATTTCATGATTTCCTTGTTTTTAATTGCTGAGTAGTATTCCATTGTGTAAATATACCACAATTTCTGTATCCATTCCTCAACTGAAGAGTATCTGGGTTGTTTCCAGCTTCTGGCTATTACAAGTAAAGCTGCTATGAACATGGTTGAGCAAATGTCCTTGTTGTGTACTTGAGCATCTTTTTATATATGCCTAGGAGTCGTATAGCTAAATCTTGAGATAGCACTATTCCTGTCTGAGAAAGCACCAGATTGATTTCCAAAGTGTTTCTACAAGTTTACATTCTGACCAGCAATGGAGGAGGGCTACTCTTCCTTCACATCTTTTCCAGCATGTGTTGTCACTTGAGTTTTTGATCTTAGCCAATTCTGATGGGTGTAAGGTGAAATCTCAGGGTCTTTTTGTTTTGCATTTCCTTGATGACTAAGGGTGTTGAGCATTTCTTTAAGTGTTTCTCTTCCATTAGATGTTCCTTTACTGAGAATTCTGTTAGAAGAAAAAGTGGGGATGAGTTGTCACCTCATTAGCACAGGAGACAACTTCCTAAACAGAACACCAACAACACAGGCTCTAAGAACAATGATCAACAAATGGGACCTCATGAAACTGAAAACTTCTGTAAAGCAAAGGACACTGTCCCCAGAACAAAACGACAGCCTACAGATTGGGAAAGGATCTTCACCAACCCTATATCTGACAGAAGGCTAGTATCCAGAATATATAAAGAACTTAAGAAATTAAACAATAACAAATCAACTCTCCGTTTAGTTCTGTACCCCATTTTAACTGGGGATGGGGTTAAAAATGGGGTACAGAGCTAAGCAGAGAATTCTCATCTCTCTATTTTAAAGGTACTTATTTTTATTTGTTGTGGGTTTTTGGGTCAATAAATGTTGAATAAATTTCAAGGTTTAAATGTGTTAATTGAGAGGATCACATGACTTTTTGTCTCCTCTCATTTTATTAATGTCACAAAATTGAATTGTAATTGATAAATAATATATGAGTGAAAAATTGTACGTGGTTGTGATGTGTTATATATGTGTATATATATATATATATTATATTATATGTGGATTTAATTGACATACTTTATTAAGGATTTTGTATTTATGTTCATGAGTGACAATGATCTACAATTTTATTAATGTTTAATTTTCATTGAATTCTTACATGCATGTTTGTAAGCATATATGTGAATGGAATGCTTTGGGGTCAGAAGGACAATTTTGCAAATTGGGTCCTTTTCCTCTGACATGTGTCTTTAGTCTTGATTGAACTTGGTAGTTATTCTGGGGGTATGTGCCTTTACCTGCTGAGCCATTTTGTAAGCCAAGCACAAAATTTAAATTTCTTATGATGTTATTTGTCCTCTTTGGAGGTAAATCTTAATTTAATTTTACACATACAGTATTTATTGCTAAATATGTTCAATACTAAAGATTGTTTATTTGCCATTACTTAAACATTCAAGATTTAGTTTGTACAATGCTATTTGGATTTTCTATTCAATTTTTCCTTCTGTCATTTTTAGTAGCTTTATGTTTTTTTTCAGTAATTTTGTATATTTTGTTATAATGTATTAAATTTGCCGGCATGAAGATTTTATTACATTGTTTCAACATTTGTAGCATCATCCGCCCAAGCTTTGAGAGATATTTGCTAAAAATGAAATAAATTAGCAAAGCACAGAAATTCACTCAGTTTTTCCACCTTATGTGATGTTTTTTAAACATCACATTTTAAAGCAAAAGCAGCAACAAAACTTCCCAAATTTATAATTTGATAAAACAACATACAAACAAATAAACAAAAAACCTTCAGAAAACTTTAAACAAGTTACAGTGATTCCACTGTGGAAAAAAAAAAGTTAACTTTGTAAAAATTTATGCTTTTTCAACCTGTTTCAAAATTTTGTCCTATGACAGTACTTTGGATTTTCCCAGTTTTATTAAGACTGATACTCCAACCGAGGACCATGCATAAAGAGGACCTATCCCCCTGCTCAGATGTTGCCAATGGGCAGCTCAGTCTCCAAGTGAGTTCCCTAGTAAGGGGTGCAGGGGCTGTCTCTGACATGGACCTTGATCACCTCCCCCTCGTGGATGCAGCTGTGCCAGGCCACAGAGGAAGATGATGCAGCCAGATTTGATGAGACCTGATAGGCTAGGTTCAGATAGAAGGGGAGGAGGACTTCACTTATCAGTGGACTAGGGGAGGAGCATAGGGGGAGAAGAGCGAAGGAGGGCGGGATTGGGAGGGGACTTGGGAGGGGTCTACAGCCAGGATACAAAGGGAGTAAATTGTAATAAATAAATAATTTTTTTTTAAAAAGAAGAAAAAAAAACTTCAGAGTACAATTGAGTGAATTTAATAGATCTCTGGACTGCACTGTAAACTCATTAAGTACACAATATACTGGTTCATTTTTTTGGTTGTTCATAGTAATGATGGTATTCTGCACAAAGTGATCAGTATGTGGTTCATTATGAAATGAACCAAGATAAATGTCGCTGGCTCATAACAAAGAAAATATTAATTGTTTAAATAATCTACGCATTTTTGCATCACAAAAATCTCATTTAGCATGCTTATATAATTTCAAGGTTTAAAGATAGTACGAATTTGGTTTGAAATTTACCTATATGGAGAATACTTGATTGTTTATGCAATTCTTGCTTTCAGATATGACACGTGTGTGCGAGTTTTCAGATAAAGCAACTTTACTGTGATTAGACAGGCAGGGAATCACTGAAAGTTACATCTCATACACTTTATGTGTGCTTATTGTACTTACTGGATGAGAAGTCCAAGATTATTACATTAGCAGCATGATTTAGATCATAGTATGAACTTTCTTTCCACTACGATAGATGAAGCCAGGACTGAAAAGACTTGCTCTTCTAATAGATAAAAAATTTTCTTCCTAAAATTCTACTTAGTCAGAAGCATTTTATAAAGTGTTTATATTTCAAGTCATCAGACATTATGATCACACTTACATAGGGACAAATCAGATTAGTATCTGCTCAGACACTATAAAGGCAAATAATTACATATTACATATTTTGTGCTAGATTCAAATATCCTTAAACATTTTTTATGTATTTATTATTGTATTCAAAATGAACAGTGAAGTGAAGATTTCAAGTGTGTGCAAGTCACAAAAATAGGTAAGCTTATGCTACAAAACATAATTCTCTGCTCAGGTATATGGAAGGATTCCTAATAACGTCTTCAGATTTAAAATTACATATCAGCAAATGAAGCTATCATAAATGTGAAGTACTTTGGGATGTTACAAATTTGACTAGAAGGAACAAGTTAAACCACCAACTTACACACTATACTTACAGTTTCTTGCAGTCTGTAAAATCATCATGTCAAAGATGTTCCAAGGTAAAGCATTCAGATTTTGGGCTAACCCAGCAGACTGTACACAAATGGAGGCTGAGCTGCCTATCTGCTACATCTGAGCAGGGGGTCTGGGTCTTCTTCATTCATCTTAGTTGGTACATCAGTCTCTGCAGGACCCCCTGGGCTTAGATTTTTATTAGATTTGTTGGTCTCTTTGTGAGGCTCCTGTCCTCTCTATGTCCTTCTATCCCTCCTTCTTCCATAAGACTCCCTGAGCTCTGCCCAAAGTTTGGCTGTGAGTCTCAGCATCTGCTTCGATTCCCTGTTGGGTGAATTCTTTCATAGCACCCTCTATAGTAGGCTCCCATCGTGTTTCCTCTCTTCCAACGCTTCTGGTCTCTCTCCTGTTTGCCATTCTGAATGAAATTTAAGCATCCTCCCTAGGGTCTTCCTTGTTGTTTAGCTTCTTTAGATCTATAGATTTTAGTATGTTTATGCTATATTATATGGCTAATACCTGTTAAAAGTGAGTATATACCACGCATGTCTTTCTCTTTCTGGGTTACTCACTCAGGATTATCTTTTCTAGTTCGATCCATTTGCCTACAAATTTCATGATTTTTAAGGCAGAGATTCTTCACCTGTAGGTTGCATAACTAAATGAGGAGTTGAAAAAAATTGGCAGCATCAAAAGTTTTTCTAACATGAACTCAGTGGCTGGCTCTTTAAACACTGCCCCCTATGGTGGGGGCATGGGAGGTTACCAGGACACAGAGGAAGGCAATGCAGCCAGTCCTGATAGTCTAGGGTCACAGATGGAAGGACTAGGGGAGGGGCATGGGAAGAGAAGAGGGAGGAAGGGTGGGATTGGGAGGGGATAAGGAAGGGGGCCACAGCTGGGATTCAAAGTGAATAAATTGTATAAAATAAAAAAATGTATTGCTGAGTAATATTCAATTGTGTAGATATAACACAATTTCTGTATCCATTCCTCCACTGAGGGGCATCTGGGCTGTTTCCAGCTTCTGGCTATTACAAATAATGCTGCCATAAACATGGTTGAGCAAATGTCCTTATTGTGTACTTGAGCCTCTTTTGGGTATATGCCTAGGAATGGTATAGCTGGATCTTGAGGAAACACTATTCCTAGTTGTCTGAGGAAGTGCCAGATCTGGAAAGGATCATCCTGAGTACGGTTTCCCAGAATCAGAAAGACACACACGGTATATACTCACTCATATAAACATATAAGGATATAATATAGGATAAATGTACTAAAATCTGTATACCTGAAGAAACTAATCAAGAGGGAGGACTCTTGCTACAATGCTCAATCCCTATCCAGAAAGGCAAAGAAGATGGACATCAGAAAAAGGAGAAAAGAGGGAACAAGTCAGGAGCCTGACACAGAGGACCTTTGAAAAGCTCTGCCCTGCAGACAATCAGTGCAGAAGCTGAGACTTATGGGCAACCTTTGGGCAGAGTGCAGGGAATCTTATGAAAGAAGTGGTAAACAGTAAGATCTGGAGAGGACAGGAACTCCACAAGGAGAGCAACAGAACCAGAAAATCTGAGCACAGGGGTCTTCCCTGAGAGTGATACTCCAACCAAGGACTATGCATGGAGATAACCTAAAACCCCTGCACAGATGTAGCCCATGGCAGTTCAGTATCCAAGTGGGTTCCATTGTAATAGGAACAGGGACTGTCTCTGACATGAACTGATTGGCCTGCTCTTTAATTACCTCCCACTGAGGGGGAAATGCAGCCACTCCTGATGAGACCTAATTGACTAGGATCAGAAGGAAGGAAAAGAAGACCTCCCCTATCAGTGGACTTGGGGGAGGAGGATGCATGCAGAGGGTGGAAGAAGGGAGGGATTGGGATGGGAGGAGGGAGGGAACCACAGGGGGGATACAAAATGAATAAAGTGTAATTAATAAAGAATAAAAAAATTTAAAAAGTTTTGTGAATGTACAATTGCCAACAACTAATGATCTGAGGTGTCTCTTATATGCTTGCTCATTGGTTGCATTCCACAGCTTCACTGTAACTTTTGAACTTGAGACGCACACACTGTGCCCTGTGCAAACTCTTACACTGACACAGTGCCTGGAGCACCTCAGCTCAGCTTCAGTACTATTACACATTATGAACTTCACTGTTTGCATTGTGCACAAAACTTCCTGTTCTTATAACTTATGCTTTAACTGTGAAAAGTGACTATTCTCCTGCAGTTTTTCCTCAGCACAAATTAATATGCCTTTGGGTTACATTGTTTTAGATGTTTGGTTTTAGAAACTGATGTTTCATTAGGTGACTTGAATTTTTCTCTCTCTTTCTCTTTCACACACACACACACACACACACACACACACACACACACACACACAC
>NW_026585504.1:33547413-33577443 GCF_907164565.1 Psammomys obesus
CACACACACACACACACACACACACACACACACACACACACACACACCATGAATTTTGTCTTAGGGTTAGGACAGGTTTCCAACAATTTTTAAAATGGCACTAAATACTTGTCATTTTGTGATATGTACTTACGTGAAGCAATATTCTCAGTACTGACAGTTGTAAAATCAACATATCAATCAACTCTGTAAAATGCTGAAAATTCTCTGTTCACAGTATCAAACATTAACCAAGATTTAATTTCTTATGTAAAAGTAAACAAGCGCATCCATCTCATTAGTATGCAATATCCTCCTGTATTTAATAACAGGTAAATTTTGTGCATAACAAAGAATCCAAACTAAAGCCAAATAATTGCTTCAAAGTTGAATTCTTTATGATTTATTCTCAGCAAATACTTGATTTTATACTTATTTTATATATGTAAACTTTTTTTAGCTGAAAAGGGGGTATTGGGGAAAATGTTCACAAAGCTGCATACTAAGAAACTTCTATGCAGTTTTCTATAATGCTGGTAGCACCACATATGTTCAACAATAGTGTGCAAGAGCATCCTTTCTTCATACTTCCAACAGCACTTTTCTGTTGCCTTGGTGATG
Source organism: Psammomys obesus (assembly GCF_907164565.1). NCBI lineage: Eukaryota > Metazoa > Chordata > Mammalia > Rodentia > Muridae > Psammomys > Psammomys obesus. The sequence goes on from NW_026585504.1 coordinate 33,548,014, forward strand.
ACAGTCTCTCTCTGGGTGTGAGGTAACTTTGAGCATGTAGCCTTGTTTTAGCTCAAATCTATTTAAAAATATTTTTTTGTGGAGGACATTTTTTTAAATTAGCTTTTATTTCCTTTTTATGCAGAAGTATTTCTATATATATGTATGGATATGCATTCTGTACATGGGGTGCTTGCAATGGCCAGGAATGGGTGATGAAACTCCTTCATCTTGGGTGCTGGGAATCAAACCCAGACCCTCTGTAACAGCATAAAGTGCCCTAACCTGCTGAACTCTCTGTCCATCCTCCTGTGTTTTAAAAATTAGGTTCCAGGAACAATTTTGAAAAAAAATTAACAGTTCCTTGTAAAATATTAAAGGCAAAGAAAGAATCAAAAGGGACCAATTTTCATTACTATTGACCTTTACTAGATCAGTAGAAACAAGCTATTATATGAAATTCCATAAGCATACAAATATAGATGCATGTATATCTTATTTATTTATCCCAGTTATCTTGACATTAAAGTAAAAATTATTATTGTTAATATGACTTTTGTGGTAATGTTCCTTACCCTTTGAAGCATCCTATGTTTCCTTCTCTATTCTATTTACTACTTTGTCTTTTCTTTCATGTTTTCTATTTCCCCTCTTTTTATTCTCAGCCTCATTTTAAGAAATTAATACTAAGTATATAAAAGGATCCAAGTTCTTTGGAAATTCCATTCCTGTTATTGTTGAAACCAGAATGTCTACATGAAGAGAGATGCTTCCAGAGACCATAGCTACAGTGAGATGTCTTTTCTTTCTTTCCGACCATGATCTTCAGATATTCTACTGAATCGTTTTTTTAATATTTTATTAATTACACTTTATTCATTTTGTATCCCCCCATAAGCCCCTCCCTCCTCCCCTCCAGATCCCACCCTCCCTCCCCTTTCTGCATGCATGCCACTCCCCAAGTCCACTGATAGGGGAGGTTCTCCTCTCCTTTCTGATCTTAGTCTATCAGCTCTCATCAAAAGTGGATGCATTGTCTTCTACTGTGGCCTGGTAAGGCTGCTCCCCCCTCAGGGGGAGGTGATCAAAGAGCAGGCCAATCAGATTGTGTCAGAGGCAGTCCCTCTTCCCATTACTATGTAACCCACTTGGACACTGAACTGCCATGGGCTACATCTGTGCAGGGGTTCTAGGTTATCTCCACGAATAGTCTTTGGTTGGAGTATGAGTCTCTGGGAAGTTCCCTGTGTTCAAATTATCTTGTTCTGTTGCTCTCCTTGTGGAGTTCCTGTCCCCTCCATCTCTTACTATTTCCCACTTCTTATATAAAATTCCATTCACTCTGCCCATCAGTTGTCCATCAGGCTCAGCATCTGCTTTGACAGTCTATATTGCAGAGGCTTTCAGAAGCCCTCTGTGGCAGGTTCCAAGGTTGTTTCCTGTTTTCTTCTGGCTTTCAGAGGCCCTCTGTAGCAGGTTCTGAGGTTGTTTCCTATTTTCTTTTTCTTCTGATGTCCATCCTCTTTGCCTTTCAGGATGGGGATTGAACATTTTAGTTAGGGTCCTCTCTTTTGCTTAGTTTGTTTTATGAACCTTTCTGCAGGAAATCTGAGCACGTTGATCTGACCTGCTGTTAGCTCATATCAGTCTCATTCACCCCCTGGTATTGCTTCACACAAGGCACATTCTGACTGCACTGTTCTTAATCTGACCACCTACAGAAGATGAGTAGTTCACCTCTAGGTGTCAGGAAGAAATGTTTTGCAGTATCAAGATCCTAACAGTGTATGCAAATGATGGATCTCCATTTTATTCTCAGCTTCTTAATTGCTTGTGTAAAGTTTCTGTTATTTTCATAACCTTTGTGTCTTCACCTTAAACACAGTAACAATAATGGTAACATTTTACAGCTTTCACAAGGATGGAGTGAAGAATAATAATCATGACACTTGTCCACTGAAAATGCTAAATTTCAGTGCTGTAATTTTTTTCCTGCATTTTCAATATGATGTCATATTAGTACCATAATTTATCATATCAATATGCTAAATTTATCATTTTTTTAAAGATCAAAATTTAGAAGACTGAAGATAAGATATTGCCCTGGGTCTGTTTATCCAGGAAACAAATGCTTAAATGGAAACTTACTGGGAATGTTTCAACAATGACTTCAATAAGAGATAAAGTAGACAAGGGCAAAGTTTGGACTTGAACTGAAATGTAGGTGTTTATGACACCATTTGTAGCAGATCTATGAGCTGAGATGACGTTTAAAGTTGATATCCATGGAGAAAAGCCAAACTGATGTTGATGATCCTACACTGACCAGATATTTGATATCTACAGTCCTGGGGAAGAGAATGAAAACTTCCATAAGATTCCTTTATTTGTTAATTAGCCTGGAGTGCTCAACAACAGTATTACAAGTATTTCAAAGAATGGCTACCTGGATGCTGAAGTATGGGAAATAAGAATCCATTCTAGTGATCTAACAAAGAAGTTCCCAAGTGCAGATGAGTGTTGTGATGTTCACTACCTAACTTCATAAGTAAAAACAAATTGTCATTTGTTTTCTGTTTTTTTTTTTAATTATTGTCTGGAAGGAATCTTGTAAATGCACATTTTTAAGAGGCTAGTTCTAAATTCATATTACCATTTCAATAAAAAGGAAGTGTTGGAGTTGCACCTCACCGATTGCTCTGAGTTAAAGAGTCTGTGATCTTCAGCCTCTTTTCTGGAGTGAGGAATCAGCCACTTGGACAGCAGTGTCATTCTAAGAGCCCAGTGCACTCTACTCAGGGAATCAGTGTATGTTTCCATTAAGAAAAGCATTCCTATTCTTGATAATAAATAGCTACCCCCCTGCTCAAATAGATAAATAGTACGTGAGAAAATACCTTAATTATAATGATTTAAAAACTGCATTCATTCTCTTTGTTGTATGTCTATATGAGTGAGTATATACCGTGTGTGTCTTTTTGCTTCTGGGAAAACTCACTCAGGATGATCCTTTCCAGGTCCCACCATTTACCTGTAAATTTCATGATTTCCTTATTTTTCATTGCTGAGAAATACTCCATTGTATAGATGTACCACAATTTCTGCATCCATTCTTCAGTTGAGGGGCATCTGGGCTGTTTCCAGCTTCTGGCTATTACAAATAAAGCTGCTACAAACATGGTTGAACAAATGTCCTTATTGTGTACTTGAGCCTCTTTTGGATATATGCCTAGGAGTGGTATGGCTGGATCTTGAGGAAGCGCTATTCCTAGTTGTCTGAGAAAGCGCCAGATTGATTTCCAGAGTGGTTGTACAAGTTTACATTCCCACCAGCAGTGGAGAAGGGTCCCCCTTTCTCCACAACCTCTCCAGCATGTGTTGTCCCTTGAGTTTTTCATCTTGGCCATTCTGATGGGTGTAAGTTGAAATCTTAGGGTTGTTTTGATTTCCATTTCCTTAATGGCTAATGAGGTTGAGCATTTCTTTAAGTGTTTCTCTGCCATTTGATATTCCTCTACAGAGAGTTCTCTGTTTAGCTCTGTTTCCCATTTTTTAATTGGATTACTTGGTTTGCTGCTTTTCAGCTTCTTTAGTTCTTTATATATACTGGATATTAGTCCTCTGTCAGATAAAGGGTTGGTGAAGATTCTTTCCCAATCTACCCTGACTAAAACGCTCAATCCCCATCCTGAAAGGCAAAGAGGATGGACATCAGAAGGAGAAAACAGGAAACAATCTAGGAACCTGCCACAGAGGGCCTCTGAAAGCCTCTGCCCTGCAGACTATCAAAGCAGATGCTGAGTCTGATGGCCAACTGTCGGGCAGAGTGAATGGAATTTTATGTAAGAAGTGGGAAATAGCAAGAGCTGGAGAGTACAGGAACTCACAAGGAGAGCAACAGAACAAGAAAACTTGAACACAGGGAACTTCTCAGAGACTCATACTCCAACCAAGGACTATTCATGGAGATAACCTAGAACCTCTGCACAGATGTAGCCCATGGCAGTTCAGTGTCCAAGAGGGTTACATAGTAATGGGAAGAGAGACTGCCTCTGACATAATATGATTGGCCTGCTCTTTGATCACCTCCCCCTGAGGGGGGATCAGCCTTATCAGGCCACAGAAGATGAAAATGCATCCACTTCTGATGAGAACTGATAGACTAAGATCAGAAAAGAAGAAGAGGAGGACCTCTCCTATCAGTGAACCTGGGGAGGGACATGCGTGAAGAAGGGGAAGGGAGGGTGGGACCGGGAGGGGAGGAAGGAGGGTCTTATGGGGGGATACAAAGTGAATAAAAAAATTAAAAAAAAACTGCATTCACTTTTTTATTTTTTTTGTAAACTCAGTCAGGAAAGAAGTTTTTCTAAGGATGAAAGCCTGTTTCATTAGTATCAGCATACTATACAACAATTCCCTAGTACTTCCAAATGGGCACTTTGACATGTACAAGCCCCTCTTCATGAGTGTGGTTATGGACTAAAATAAAACATGGAAAGAGATTAGATTTCATTTCTCTGTTTGCAATACAGGAGAAATTCACTTATATCCAAGTAACAGAGCCTCTCTCAATATACTAAGGACAAGTTGTCATATAATGTGGTACACTTCTGCCAATGTGATAATGGACTGAAGGTTGTATTTGGCTAATGGTCCATAAAGGAATTTAAGTAAGTGCTCAATACAAGACCACTGATTGAGATATTATGACAGCAATCACACATGCTTGAAAAGAAATCTTTCTTAGGCTATGTTTTCAGATAAGTCCCTTAGTTTTTGAGATACTGTCTTCTTCTCTTCCTCATTCCTTGTCTTTAAAAAAAATCTTGAATATTTGTTTAATAATGGTTTAAGTGTATATTAGTCATCATTATTTAACCTGTTAGCTGAGATCAAGTGTATAATTATATTAATAAATATTTCATCACTATACATGATACCTGACACAAGATATTTATGAAAAAATGGTTTATTGAGATAATATTTCAGGGCTACAAGAGAATGAGAACATTGGCTCTTCCCATTTCAATCAAATCAGTGACATAGAGAAAGGGCTGGAGTATATGTGCAGTAGTGGGCAAGTAACTATACCTCACGGTAATGTCTTCACCTCTTATTGTGCTTAGTGAATGACAAAAATATACTGGTGGCCATGATATATTTCCCCGAGGTTAACATATAATCAACCAACTAACCAGCCAGCCAACCCAACAAGCAAACAAAGAGATAGTAACAATGAACAGAACTAAATAGAAAGTATAAGGAAGTCCCAATTTAGCGTTATCTGAAGACAGTGAATGTAAGCAATTCATTCTTCAGTATATAGCAGAATATTTTTTTTCTAAGATTAGCAGTCCAAAATTTGAGAGAGTCAAAAAGGGGAACCGGTTTCTGTTAAGCAGTTAGTATTGTAAATGCTCACAAGCTATGTGTCAAGTAACTAGAAAAATCAAATGGAGAAACTGACTTTCATTAAACTTTACAACACCGAGTGAGGAGTAATAAATTTATACGAAATAAAATACAGAGGATTTAGGGTGAAGCAGACTTGCATATTGATTCAGATGATAGTAAAATGAGTACACATGGACACATCAGTAACTAACTAACATAAATCATTTCCAATGACTCTCCTCTCTCAAAACACACCTTGCAAAGAATTTTTAAAAGATACCCAAAAGTCTTTTCAGTGTCAGTCAGGACAGTCAATATCTGGACAACCTAGAACAGATGTGTTGCGACAACATCTGCCCACACTCAACTTAATGAAAACTAAATGGGATATGTGATTCATTCTGATGGTCAGTAAGAAGTCCAGATCATGAAAAATAGAGGATCTGTTATCGGAGCAGGAGGCCTAGATTCTTTCCATGCATCAGTCTCTACAGGACCCCATGGTCCAAGGAGCTCTGCTAGAGCTTTGGTGGTTCTATGGGTCTTCACGTGGAGCTTCTGTCCCCTCAGGTCATTCTATCCTCCCACTCTTCCATAGGAAGAACACTGAAAAATTTTAAACCAGAAAAATTTCCCCTAAATTAAGTTCAGTTCTTATATTGAGGTCAATATTGGCTTAAAAACTAAAATTTCTGTTTGATTTGGATTATCCTCCTCAATTACAGAAGCTTACGAAATGAGGACTTTTAAGATACAGCACAATTCTATGGATCTTCTTTAATTATTTGTGTTGCCCTTTTATTAGAAATGTTTAAAGTAGAATCCCAAGTGACTGTATTTATCAACTTAAGTCTGATTTGAATATTTGAATCTATAAATTTTCACATACACTTTATTACCAAGGAATTAAGCATTATAAGAAAATATCAGGATTTAGCAGACCTTGATGCTTGAAATCTTTTTCAGAGTTTTTATTGAATGTGAGTCTAGCAATTCAAAAATCATAAAAATGATAAAAGAAGGTCAGTAATAAGGAATAGGTGTGAATGCAGTTGACAAATGGAGAAGAGATAAATACCAAGATGTGAGTATTTGGTTAGAGTTGCACTTCAAGACAATTCTGAGTGCGCCTAACTGAGAGGGAGGTTGTAAGCTGAAAGCCAGCTGAGGTTCTGCTCCTGAAGTTCTGCAGCTTCCACAGGATTGCAGCTGTTGCAAGAACATCTTAGTTCCTTGGTTTCAAATGCTCTTCAGAGTAGGAATAAGCAAGACTAGCTCCCTCACTTCATAATAGCTATTATTTATAAAGCCTCAAACTGTGATGCACATAATGTTTCAAATAACATAGCTTATTAACTTTGTATGGACAGCCCATTGTGGAGACTGTTCCTATGTCCCTTTATAGATGCAAAAACCATGACAGCGTCTCTATAACTTGACTAAGGCTTCCTCAGCTAATAGTGCCGAATCTGAAGCAATGTTTTCCTCACCAGGACACATTGGATTTAATCTCCATGCTAAGGCATAATATTTACAAACATGCAAACACATATATACAGATTAACTTTAATTTGTTAATCATTTGTAGCAAAATAAAATTTATGCACTCCCTCCAAACTAACAGAGAATCCAAATGGCCAGTAATCCTGGGTTTGGACTAAAGCAATGCTGAGCACGGATAAATTGCCGTTATGGGATCCTTCTTTACACTGCTCTATTAATTTAATAGCAGACTCTAACTTTATTACAGCAAATAACACATTCATTAAAATATTTAATCACTCATGGATGAAGAAAAGAGGCATTAAAAATGCTTCCTACTAGCACAACCAACAAAAGTGACCGAGTTATGTCACTGAATCAAGGATATTTGGTAAAGTGGATTTGCAGGCTGTCTCTTTCAGCATGCTCTGTCTTTAGCATCCATGTCCTCTAAGACTACTGCAGAGACCAAATAAAGAGAGCTATTTAATTGAGAGAGAAAAAAAATCTGCAGAGTCTCAGTGGAATCAAGTGATTACATAGTAATGCGCGTACTCCTGAATAAGTTTGTTATGGATTGGCCTAGGCTAATCTGTCATAGAAAAATTCAGAGCAGTCTTCCATTAATGTTGCAAGAGAAGGACTCTGGTTTCTGAGCAAGGAGATGAAATGCCAATGTTTTGTGAATATCAGGTAAGTTTTCACAGGAAATTTTGTTCAGGATTCTAATTCCATGGACCTAAGACCATCTGCTGCACTCCAGGATATTTCCTGGTATCATCACAAGAGTGGCCATTATTTTCTGTTCATTAAAATATACCAGAGGGAGGTGGGTTTAGAAAACGAGATATTCATCTTTAGCTGATTGTTCATCATTCTTGGAGGCCTTTTAGTGGGAGTAGTGATGTCAACGTTGATGTAGGAACAGTACACAATGAGCTACGTGTGGCAGATAACAATTAGGCCACTGTAATGATCTGGGCTATAAGAGCTGTGTGATGGAGAGAGGACAGATGTGAGAGAAATAACATCTCATATTCATAGGGCTTGATGATCCTTAATTAATCATAAGAATCAGCAGAGATTCACCATACCCATTCACTTATTTAAGAAGTATTTATGAGCTGTTATGTGCCAGGCACTGAGGCGCAATGCCCATCTTGCTGCTTATCTTCCTGAGACTTCAGACACAGTCATAGCCTTCTGTTGTGGGTGGTGAGTTAATTTTCCTGTTGAAAGTGTGGCTTCTTCCTCACTTGCTTCCAAAAGTTCAACAAAGCATCTTTTCTATTTCTATGCACTACTAGTCTCCTTCACGGTCTTCATGGGAAGAACTCAACAAAAATTCAGATGTCTGGAAGGTCTGGAAGACAATTCACAGAACATGAGCACTATTTCAAAGGCTGGTGAATTTCAGGTAAAGACTGGTGGGTTCTCCAGAATGATTTGTTGCGATTTTAATTCTGTGGGAAGAGATACAAAGAAGAATGTAAACTTGGAGCTAATGCGTGTTATTGGGCATAAAGCTATTGTAGCCAGTCTTCAACTAGTGAGGAGCCTCTCTCTTTTGATTTTCCTCCCATTTCATTGAGTGGTCCTCCTGTGATTTGTTTGCCATTTTCGTATCATCAGTGTAACTAGTACAGTGATTCCAAGGCTCAGGTCTCATATAAGCTTATTCTTTGTATATACTTATTCTTACAGTTTTTCAAACTCCTGATAATGAATATTATTTGTGAACTGACAATACATAGCTATAGATACAGAGAAATATTGATAGTTAACGCACATACACATTTGTGCACATGGTATATATATATGTATATATATATATATATATATATAGAGAGAGAGAGAGAGAGAGAGAGAGAGAGAGAGAACAGACTCTAAGCTTTGCATTTAATTGGTCACTCCTCATGAAGACTAACTAGCATTTGAAACTTGCTATGAGTCATGAGTGGCAAATGATACATCTCTGATCCCTCAGCCTTTCCTCACAGCCTACAATATAGGCACTAGCAACACCACAACAAAACTAACTATAATCCTTACCGAATTTCTTACATTCCCATTAACAGTGTCCTCTTTCTAGTTGTCAAGGCTGAATATACTCTAGTCATCTTTGGTCCTTCTATTTCCTCAGCACTGTGCATGCCTTTTATCAGCCTAAGCTGTCTACTCCACCTCCAAGGAAGATCCAAAGTCCGACTTCTCTTTCATGGCCACTGTAGTCGAAGTCACAATTATCTGGTGTGTGCACTGTTAAAGTCAAATTATCAAGATCTTTATTCTTTTGTCCTTAGTAACTTCTATAGAGTCCATTCTAAAATGTTCTCAGAGTGGTTTCTCAAATTCAAGAGTTTCAGTGATATTTCTGGTTTAATTTTTTTTCAGTCTCATGAAAAGTAAATCTCTAGGATCTTAACATAGGCTATGAAGTTCTCTGTGTTCGATTCCAAGCCATCTCTGATTCTCTGACTACCTGTTTCATGGGGAAGTGTGTATGTCAAATGATAACTTGAGCACATTTTAAAATATTTAAGATGATTTACAGTTTCATTTTTACTAATGCCAAAATAAATAAATAAATAAATAAATAAATAAATAAATAAATAAATAAATAGTGGTAGCATTTTTAGCCTGTCTTTTAGTTGCCAAACAAATTGATCTTCAACCACAAGAATTTCAAGTCAGGGCAATCAGGGAAGTAAAATCACTAAAGTGATCAAAACTTGTCTACTATCAGTGAGTTTATACTGATCTGTGGGGTAATTTAAACCTATGATTTTAATAGATAGGATAAAGCCCAGATTTACATAAATTATCTGAGTTTGTAAATGATTGATTGGTTGCCTAGGAGATATATTATAGTGTCCTCTGTAGGTATGTCAAGAAAAGAAATTGCTTAGTGATAAAAATTTGAAAAGAATTGTGGATTGCTGCAGAAAATCTTTTTAGATAAGTCTACCTTTGTAATGTCTCTCTGAAAAAGGAATTACTTCGCCTCCAAAAGGATGCTTATATTGGGCATGAAAGCTGCCACTCTAACTAAAACAGCAATGAAGAGAAAATTGCATTATTTAAATGTTAATTATTCCCAATCTAAGAAAGTATTCATGTAACATAAAGTAAATTGAATAGATCTTCACCACTTTGACGTGCACTTTAAGCTAAAGCATTTATTTAAGTAAAAGATATCTATTAACATTTACCTGGATATGTTTGGGGATGATGCTATGAAAAATAATCAACATAATTATGCTGTATTTGTTATACTCATGTATTTTCTATATTATTACATGGTGCAGTATATATAGTAATGTCAATATAATATCTAGTATAACAGAGATAATAGAACTTATAGAGTCCACTGAGAATTCAGTAAACAATTGTTTGTAACTGTGACTGAATGGTTGGGATCTACTTGGGTAGGTTCTTAGGAAAAGTAGCGTTTGAACTGTGGATAATATAGTGGACAAACAATGCAAAAGGCATGAAGCAACTGGTGAAGCTTGTGCAAATACAGGCATAACTGAGAAATCTTTGAAGACACAGGTTATACTACGTGTCCACTTTGCCCAGATTTGAAAGCACATGAAGGATGTAGGAGAACTACCGCACAGATGCCATAACATGGATGGCGAAGTGCAACACGGTTTTGAGGCTTAGTTCATTTTCATGAAGCTTCAAAGGAGAGCATTCAAATGAGCTAGTTTTAATCCAAACACACGCTTAACTGTGTGGGCACTTAGTTAAGCTCTCAGGCATTTGGGACAGCAAGGTGAAGAAATAATGTGTGAATAAGAATTTCCTGCCTATTCTAAGAGTCCTTCAAAACTCAAATTCAGATGGTTGTGTTTTTTTGTTTTTGTTTGTTTGTTTTTTTCCTCCACATCTTAACATGAAGTACTCTGGCAGTTTCATTCTGGAAAAGTTTTTTTCCAGAATAGCTCTTCAGTTCAACTCCCCCATTATTGCCCTGGTATAATTTTGGGCTCTTTGGCTTGCCCTCCTCCTGACTGTTTCTTCAGTGTCATTAGCTTCAAGGGATCATACACCAAATACAGCTTTAGCCAAGGATAACAGTGTTTCTTAAAACTGCCATGCTCTTATTTCTCTCTTGTGATGTCTTCTTAGAAATCCTTGACTTCAGTCCTATGCATTTTAAGAGGTTCTCATCTACATTCATAAAACAATTTATATGCTGTTAGTTTTCTTAGTCTCCTGGACACACACACACACTCATATGCACACTTTATATTACAAGACATTGTATATTAAAAGTACCCTGGTTAGCTTTGTTTTAAAATTTCAATATATTTGTGTTCTCATGTTTTTGAATGAGAACACCAAAGTGGTGTTCAGAAACACTGAACTAAGTCACATTGCTAGCACAGAATTAAAGTACAGTCTGAAAATTTCTGCTTGATGATTCTCCTAGTACATGTTCTAGTGAATTTTCTAATGCCTGTTTGCTCAACTTCCTAGAATTTAATTACATATGTATATTCACATTATACATACATATGAAAAATTTTGTACTTAAAATCCAATGTTTTTGCTTTTCCCTCAGCTGCCGCCATGGTGCTCTGTCCTTCCGAGGGAGCTAAGGCCGGTTTGGAGTGAATACCTCCAAACTTTATTGTGGTTCACAGTGAGGTGACTACCATAGTGCCCACAATCTACAACATGGCCTTAGTGTGCCAGCTCGCCCTCATCCACTCTGCCCTCATTCTTCACAAGGAAATGATGACAGGGTCATGGAAGATAAGATAAATGCCCTCATTAAAGCAGTAGGTGTTGACTTCGAAGTATTCTGGCCTGGCTTGCTTGCAAAGGCTCTGGCCATTGTCAATGTTGGGAGTCTCATCTGCAGTTTGGGGGCTGGTGGGAAGACAATGCAGCCACTCCTGATGAGGCCTAATGGACTAGGATCAGAAGGAAGGAAAAGAAGACCTCCCCTATCAGTGAACTTGGGGAGGGGCATGCGTGCAGAGGGTGGAGGAAGGGAGGAAGGAGAGAAACACAGGGGTGATACAAAATGAATAAAGTGTAATTAATAAAAAAAAAAAAAAGCTGAACCTGCGAAAAAAATTCAATATTTTCCATGTGAACCCAGAATCCACTATTGCTGTCTTCTAACAGCATTTTTACTTATTGATGGTAGCAACTGATACAATTCTACTGGAAGTTGTGAACTGCAGGTTGAAAAAACTTAGAAAACCATATTTTCAATAAACATCCCATAAAAATGATTGCTTGGTTAGAACTTCAGTGATTGTAGAGTGTTGGAATGTTGCAGGTATTAAGCTAAATTATATACACCTCTAACCTTCCTACACAAATACCCATTAATTTGTCACCTCTATGTGTAAACTAGCATCCTTGATTTCGGAGGTCCTTAGGAATGTACTACTGATCCATAGCTTCCAACTCTGAGGTTCCAAATGTTACCAGACAGCAGCTCTATTCTGCAGCAGTACCCATTTTTCTATAACTGGCTGTCCTACTTATATTTTATTTTCTTTATGTCAACTTGTCATCAATCAGGATCATCTGAGAAGAGACAACCTCAGTTGAGAAAAGGTTCCATCAGGTTGGACTGTAGCCGACCTGTGAGGCTCCTTCTCTATTAATGATAAAATGGAAGAACTTAGCCCAGTGTGAGTAAGGCCATTCATAATGTAGTCCTGGGTGGTATATGATGTCAGGATGAATAAATCACCAGGAGCAAGGCAGTAAGCACCACTCCCCCATGTTCTCTGTTCTAATTCCCACCACCACGTTCCAGCCTTGACTTCCTTCTCAGGCTTTCCTCAGGGATGGAATGTGACCTAAGAGGTGAAAACTGAAATAAAGTTGCTTTTGGTCATAACATTTATCAGAGCAATAGAAACATAACTAAAACACTAATCTACCTGTTGTCCCCAGCAATGCATTTGAAAAATGCCTAGATTCATGACCTTCTTTGTTCTGTTATTATAAGAACTTCATTGGCCTGCTCTTGGATCACCTCCCCCTGAGGGGGGAGCAGCCTTACCAGGCCACAGAAGATGACAATGCAGCCACTTCTGATGAGAACTGATAGACTAAGATCAGAAAGAAGGAGAGGTAAACCTCCCCTATCAGTGGACTTGGGGAGGGGCATGCATGCAGAAAGGGGAGGGAGGGTGGAATCGGGAGGGGAGAGGGAGGGGCTTATGGGGGGAATACAAAATGAATAAAGTGTAATTAATAAAAGTTAAATAAAAATTTAAAAAAAGAACTTCAGGAGGCTGTTATCACGTTGGAACACAGCTTTCCGTAGATAACCTGCATCTGTTTTCCTGAGCCATGGTCAATCATAGGTGGCTCCAGAATAAACCACCTCATTCCATTTGAGATGAGATAGACCAATATTTGTGTAATAGCAAAGGTAAGTCAATTCCTCTATTACTTTGCAGAACGCATCATCTAAGAACATTCCTCCTTCACCACTTTGCAATTCAAACATCAAAGTGGTGAAGGAGGAAGACTCTGTGCTTGGTTCTTTTTGTTGATTTTCCCCCTAGAACCATTGTTTAAGAATATATTGTTTAATTTCCGCAAATTTTGGGATTTTCTAGTTTTTCTTTGGCTGGTGATTTACAGGTTCATTTTATTGTGGTTCACTAAAATATTTAGTTTGTCTTTATTAATATTCACTTGTAAGAAATTTCTTGGAGGGCGGGACAAGATGGCGGCGCCGGGAGGACTCTCATTCTGAGGAGCAGCACAGCAGGATTGGCACAGTGACCAGCAATCAGAACTCGCGGCCATAAAACACAAGTGGTTGTGTTTCTCAGGTGAGAGGATACCCCACGGTGGGGGATTCGATCAGCTTTAACTCACCCGGCTAAACTGCGGAAGAGATCCCCGTTCCGCCAGGCGCTTGGTCGCCAGCCCAGAGCTACCCGCCAGCGCGATCTGGTCACGGTCCCAGACTGAACTGTGGGCCCACAACACCATAGACTGGATTTCCCAGTCGAGAGATAACCCCACGGAGCAGGAAACAATTAGGACCGACCCCAGGTTACCCAGACATCCCCTGGAAAAGACTCGGGTTCCGCAGGTGCCCCAGGAGCCAGCCCGGACCCAGAGCCGGGAGGGACAAAGGCGCCTGCCTGCACAGAGCCCTGCCGGACCGCGTGATTCGCCGCCTCAGATAGAACTGTGGGCACCAGGGCAACAGGGCACCAGACTGCGTGTCTCTGGCAGGAGGAAACCCCCAGCGGAGGGGGTCAGCAGCTCTAACGCTTAGGACACCCAGCACCAAAACACTTCCTGGACTCACGCAGACTCTAGTGCAGGCAGAAGCACTGTGCTCTGCCGCCATTGTTGCGTTCCCCTGGGGCACTGGGACACACACACAGCTGCATCCTCGGACCTGCAGGAGCCGAAGAGCCATTACAGCAGCCCTCAGATACTGTGCCAGGGATCGGCCAGTTGTCCCTGGCTGGATTGCCAAAACTGTAGGAATCCCTGATCCTTCAGGGGGGCTGCACCCACAGCGTCTGGACCAGAGTGGTGCCTACAGCCGCCATCCCAGACAGAGACACACAGCTTCTGGTCCAGAGTGAGGCACCCAGCCTCCAGACCATAACAGTGCCCCCAGGCGCCAACTCAACCTAGGTGCACATTCTCCAGGTCCAGAGCAGAGCAATCAGCCTTTGGCCTAGAGACTTGCTGAGTGCACCTCCCACTTTCTCAGACAGAACTGTGTGCCCCAGGATAACAGACTGAGTTTCTCCCTGTTGGGAGAAAACCCCATAGCTAGGGAATCAGCAGTTTCTTCAAGAGGACTGTACATGGAAATTTAGTGAGCAGCAGCACACTAAATTTATAACAAGAAACCCAGCAGTGGGGCAGCTGTCTTGAGAAATTTTATGGGTAAGAGGAGATCCCCCCCCTGCCTAACATAGACCACAGCTACTACTCAGGGCTATAAACCTGAGGTGAGCAGTGGCATCTCCGGAGAAACACTGGCCATACAGTGACCATAACCAAAAAGCAGAGAAGGACTCCTTCAGGAAAAATCATCTTCCGGCCAAGGGGATACTCCCTACCTCAGGACTCCAGGAAGCACAGAAACTAACAGCCAACACCTAAATCAGCCCAATGGGTAGAGGTCAGCGTAAAGGCTCAACCAACAAAAGACAGAGCAATATGACATCTCCAGAACCCAGCCATCCAGGGGCGAACAGCCCTGAACAACGCAGCATAATAGAAAATCAAGAAGATGACCTTACATCTATGTTGATGAAGAGAATAATAGAGGAAACAGATAAAATACATAAAGAATTAGAGGAAGATAAAACCAAACAGATCATGGCTATCCGTAAAGAAATGGAGGAAGATAAAGACAAGCAAATTAGGGCCATCCGTGAAGAAATACGGGAAAATGCAGCCAAACAGCTTGTGGCCTTCAGAGAAGAAATAATTAAATCACTGAAAGAAATCAAAGAGACAGAGTTGAAGGAACTAAAAGAAAAAGAGGAAAATACAAGCAGACAGGTGAAGGAAGTAAACAAAACAACTCAAGACCTGAAGATAGAACTAGAAAAATTAAAGAAAACACAAATGGAGGAAATAATGGATAGGAAGAATTTAGGGAAGAAAACAGGAACTACAGAGGTAAGCATAACCAACAGAATACAAGAAATGGAAGAAAGAATCTCAGGTGTAGAAGATACAATGGAAGAAATCGATGTATCTGTCAAAGAAAATGTTAAATCCAAAAAATTCCTGACATAGACCGTCCAAGAAATCCAAGACAATATGAAAAGACAAAACCTAAGAATAATAGGAATAGAGGAAACAGAAGACTCCCTTCTCCAAGGCCCAGAAAATATTTTCAACAAAATCATTGAAGAAAATTTCCCCAAGTTAAAGGAGAAGCCAATAAGGATACATGAGGCCTACAGAACACCCAACAAATTTGACCAGAAAAGAAAATCCTCCCGCCACATAATAATCAAAACAGGAAGTATACAGAACAAAGAAAAAATACTAAAAGCTGCAAGGGAAAAAGGCCAAGTAACATATAATGGCAAACCCATTAGAATCACACCTGACTTTTCAACAGAAACTATGAAAGCCAGAAGGGCCTGGACAGATATCATGCAGACCCTAAGAGAACACAGATGTCAACCCAGGCTACTATACCCTGCAAAACTCTCAGTCCTCATAGACGGAGAAAACAAGATATTCAATGACAAAAACAAATTTCAACAATACCTACACACAAATCCAGCATTACAGAAGACACTGGAAGGGAAAAGACAACCCAAGAAAATTAGCTTCTGTCAAGAAAACACAGGAAATAATTAACCTTACTACAGCAAAACAAAAAGCAACCAAGCACACAAACTTATGAACACAGCCAACATCAAAATCAAAGGATCTAACAGCCACTGGTCATTAATCTCTCTCAACATCAATGGACTCAACTCTCCAGTAAAAAGACACAGATTAACAGAATGGATACGTAAACAAAATCCAGCAATCTGTTGCATACAAGAAACACACCTAAGACACAAAGACAGATATTACCTGAGGGTAAAAGGTTGGAAGATGACTTTCCAAGCAAATGGACCCAAGAAACAAGCAGGAGTAGCCATTCTAATATCTGATAAAATAGACTTTCAACCAAAATTAATAAAAAGAGATGAGGAAGGACACTTCATACTCATCAAGGGAAAATTCCACCAGGAAGACATCACAATCCTGAACATCTATGCCCCAAATACAAGAGCACCCACATTTGTAAAAGAAACATTGATAAAATTTAAACCACATATAGATCCCCACACATTAATAGTGGGAGACTTCAACACCCCACTCTCAACAAAGGACAGGTCAACAAAACAGAAATTAAACAAAGAAACAATATCTCTGACAGAGGTCATGAATCAAATGGACCTCACAGACATCTACAGAACTTTACACCCAAACACAAAAGAATTTACCTTCTTCTCAGCACCTCATGGAACCTTCTCCAAAATAGACCATATAGTTGGTCACAAAGCAAGCCTCACAGATACAAGAAGACTGAAATAATCCCTTGTATCCTGTCTGATCACCATGGAATAAAGATGGACTTCAACAACAACAGAAATAGCAAAAAGCCTACACACTCATGGAAACTGAACAACTTGTTACTAAATGACAGCTGAGTCAGGGAAGAAATAAAGAAAGAAATTAAAGCCTTTCTAGAACTCAATGAAAATGAAGACACAACATACCCTAACTTGTGGGACACAATGAAAGCAGTGCTAAGAGGAAAGTTCATAGCACTAAGTGCCTTCAAGAAGAAATTCGAGACAGCTCATTCAAGCAACTTAATGGCCCACTTAAAAACCCTAGAAAAAGAAGAAGCAGACACACCAAAAAGGAGTAGACGGCTGGAAATAATCAAACTCAGGGCTGAAATCAATCAATTAGAAACAAATAAAACAATTCAAAGAATCAATGAAACCAAGAGCTGGTTCTTTGAGAAAATCAACAAGATCGACAAACCCTTAGCCAAGCTAACTAAAAGGCAGAGAGACACCACCCAAATCAACAAAATCAGAAATGAAAGGGGGGACATAACTACAGACACTGAGGAAATCCAAACAATCATTAGGACTTACTTCAAAAGTCTATATGCCACAAAATTTGAAAATCTAAATGAAATGGACAATTTTCTTGATCTATTTGACTCACCAAAGCTGAATCAGGACCAGGTAAATCAACTAAATAGTCCTATATCCCCCAAAGAAATAGAAGCAGTCATCAAAAGTCTCCCATCCAAAAAAAGCCCAGGACCAGATGGCTTCAGCGCAGAATTCTACCAGACCTTCAAAGAAGAGCTAACTCCAATTCTCTTCAAACTATTCCACAAAATAGAAACAGAAAGAACATTACCAAACTCATTCTATGAAGCCACAATCACCTTGGTACCTAAACCTCACAAAGACTCAACAAAGAAAGAGAATTTCAGGCCAATCTCCCTTATGAACATTGATGCAAAAATACTTAACAAAATACTTGCAAACCGGATCCAAGAACACATCAAAGATATTATCCATTATGACCAAGTAGGCTTCATCCCAGGTATGCAGGGGTGGTTCAATATATGGAAATCCATCAATGTGATCCACCATATTAACAAACTGAAAGAAAAAAACCACATGATAATCTCCCTAGATGCTGAAAAAGCATTTGACAAAATCCAACACCCATTCATGTTTAAAGTACTGGAGAGATCAGGGATACAAGGCACATATCTAAACATAGTAAAGGCGATATACAGCAAGCCTATAGCCAAAATCAAACTAAATGGAGAGAAACTTAAAGCAATCCCACTGAAATCAGGGACAAGACAAGGTTGCCCACTCTCTCCATATCTCTTCTACCTAGTTCTGGAAGCCCTTGCTAGAGCAATAAGACAGTTGAAGGAGATCAAGGGGATACAGATGGGAAAGGAAGAAATCAAATTATCATTATTTGCAGATGATATGATAGTATATATTAGTGACCCCAAAAACTCTACCAGGGAGCTCCTTCAGCTGATAAACACCTTCAGCAAAGTGGCTGGATACAAAATTAACTCAAAAAAATCAGTAGCACTCCTGTATACAAAAGACAAAAGGGCTGAGAAAGAAATTATTGAAACAACACCATTCACAATAGCCACAAATGACATAAAGTACCTTGGTGTAACCCTAACCAAGCAAGTCAAAGACTTGTATGAAAACAATTTCAAGTCCCTGAAGAAAGAATTAGAGGAAGATATGAGAAGATGGAAAGATCTCCCATGCTCATGGCTTGGCAGGATTAACATAGTAAAAATGGCCATCTTACCAAAAGCAATCTACAGATTTAATGCAATTCCCATCAAATTGCCAACACAATTCTTTACAGACCTGGTAAGAAAAATTCTCAACTTCGTATGGAATAACAAGAAACCGAGAATTGCTAAAACAATCCTCTACAATAAAAGATCTTCTGGAGGTATCTCCATCCCTGATCTCAAGCTGTACTATAGAGCAACAGTTATAAAAACTGCATGGTACTGGCATAGAAACAGAATGGTGGATCAATGGAATCGAACAGAAGACCCAGAAATAAACCCACACACTTACGGACACCTGATTTTTGACAAAGATGCCAAAACCATACAAAGGAAAAAAGATAGCATCTTTAACAAATGGTGCTGGTCCAACTGGATGTCTACATGTAGAAAAATGCAAATAGATCCATACTTATCACCCTGCACAAAACTGAAGTCCAAGTGGATCAAAGACCTCAACATAAAACCAGACACATTAAATCGGCTAGAAAAAAAAGTGGGGAATACCCTAGAACTCATTGGTACAGGAGAAAACTTCCTGACCAGAACACCAACAGCACAGGCTCTAAGAGCAACAATCAATAAATGGGACCTCATTAAATTGAAAAGCTTCTGTAAAGCAAAGAACACCGTCATCAAAACAAAGCGACTGCCTACAGATTGGGAAAGAATCATCACCAACCCTTTATCTGACAGAGGACTCATATCCAATATATATAAAGAACTAAACAAGCTGAAAAGCAACAAACCAAGTAATCCACTTAAAAAATGGGGAACAGAGCTAAAGAGAGAATTCTCTGCAGAGGAATATCGAATGGCAGAGAAGCACTTAAAGAAATGCTCAACCTCATTAGCCATTAGGGAAATGCAAATCAAAACAACCCTGAGATTTCACCTTACACCCATCAGAATGGCCAAGATGAAAATCTCAAGGGACAACACATGCTGGAGAGGTTGTGGAGAAAGGGGAACCCTTCTCCACTGCTGGTGGGAATGTAAACTGGTACAACCACTCTGGAAATCAATCTGGCGCTTTCTCAGACAACTAGGAATAGCGCTTCCTCAAGATCCAGCCATACCACTCCTAGGCATATACCCAAAAGAGGCGCAAGTACACAACAAGGACATTTGTTCAACCATGTTTGTAGCAGCTTTATTTGTAATAGCCAGAAGCTGGAAACAACCCAGATGCCCCTCAACTGAAGAATGGATGCAGAAACTGTGGTACATCTATACAATGGAGTATTACTCAGCAATGAAAAATAAGGAAATCATGAAATTTGCAGGTAAATGGTGGGACCTGGAAAGGATCATCCTGAGTGAGTTGACCCAGAAGCAAAAAGACACTCACGGTATATACTCACTCATATAAACATACAATATAGAATAAACCCACTAAAAGCTGTACATCTAAACAAACTAAGCAAAAGAGAGGACCCTAACTAAAATGTTCAATCCCCATCCTGAAAGGCAAAGAGGATGTACATCAGAAGAAAACGAAAATAGGAAACAACCTCGGAACCCGCTACAGAGGGCCTCTGAAAGCCAGAAGAAAACAGGAAACAACCTTGAAACCTGCCACAGAGGGCCTCTGAAAGCTTCTGCAGTATAGACTGTCAAAGCAGATGCTGAGCCTGATGGCCAACTGATGGGCAGAGTGAATGGAATTTTATGTAAGAAGTGGGAAATAGTAAGAGCTGGAGGGAACGGGAACTCCACAAGCAGAGCAACAGAACAAGATAATTTGAACACAGGGAACTTCCCAGAGACTCATACTCCAACCAAGGACTATTTGTGGAGTTGACCTGGAACCCCTGCACAGGTGTAGCCCATGGCAGTTCAGTGTCCAAGTGGGTTCCATAGTAATGGGAAGAGGGACTGCCTCTGACATAATCTGATTGGCCTGCTCGTTGATCACTTCCCCCTGAGGGGGGAGCAGCCTTACCAGGCCACAGTAGAGGACAATGCAGCCACTTTTGATGAGAACTGATAGACTAAGATCAGAAAGAAGGAGAGGAGGACCTCCCCTATCAGTGGACTTGGGGAGTGGCATACATGCAGAAAGGGGAGGGAGGGTGGGATCGGCAGGGGAGGAGGGAGGGGCTCATGGGAGGATACAAAATGAATAAAGTGTAATTAATAAAAAAAAATAAAAGATTTAAAAAAAAAAGAAATTTCTTCATCATCTAACATATGATCTCTCATAGAGAATATTGGTTACGTGTTTGAGAATAATTTGCATTCTCCTAGGATTAGAGAAATCCTTTTGTTTAAGCTTCTTGAACGTGGGTGTCTGTCTTCTCCAAACTTGCAGTTTTTTAAAAAAATTCTATCTATCTATCTATCTATCTATCTATCTATCTATCTATCTATCTGTTGATGTTTTGATTGCATGTAAGTACATGCATCATATGTATGCCTGGTGCCCTCTGAGGTCATAATAAGGCATCAGATACTCAGGAACTGAAGTCATGACTTGGGTGTGTAGTTATGGTTGTGTGCTTCTATGTAGGTGCTCAGAACAAACTGAAGTCCTTTGTTTGCTTAGCCAATGTTCTTTTTTTAATTTTTTTTAATATTAGTTACAGTTTGTTAACTTTGTATCCCTGCTGTATTCCACTCCCTCTTTCCCTCCCAATTCCACCCTCCCACCCTCATCTCCTTCCTGCTCCATTCATGCATGGTCCTTGGTTGGTGCTCCATAAGTCCTTAGGGGCCCAAGTTAATTGTCTCTGTTGGTCTTCTTGTGGAGCTCCAATCGATTCTGGGTTCTGCTATTCTACCTAATTCTTCTACAAGACTCCTTGCACTCAGCCCTATGTTTGGCTATGAATCTCAGCTGTTGGGTGAAGCCTCTCATAGGACAGCTATGCTTGTCTCCTATCTGCAAGCAGAGCAGAGTATAATTAATAGTGTCAGGTGTTGGTTCTCTCCCATGGGGTGGGTCTCAGGTTGGACCAGGCATTGTTTGGATATTCCCTCAATCCCTGCTCTGTCTTTATCCCTGTATTTTTTGTAGGCAGGGTAAATTTTGGGTAGAAGTTTTAGTGGGTAGATTGTTTTCCTCACTCCACTAGAAGTCCAGACTATTTAAGGAGTGGTTTTTAGTCTTTCTCACACCTGCTACCAGGAGTCTCAGCTAGAGTCACCCCCATAACCTCCAAGGAGCCTACCCTCTCACAGGTCTCCAGTTAGTCTCAGAGATGTTTCAGCCCATGGTTTCTCTTCTCTTTGCAAGCCCTCTGTCCTCCAGCCAGATATGTTTGACTTATATCTTCATTTCTCTCCATTCTCATTCGTCAACTCTGTTCTCTCTCTTCAACCACTTTTTCTATCTATTCTACTTCTACTTCTTTTAAAATTTCTATTAATTTATTATTTTTTACAATTTAGTCACTTTGTATGCTGGGTGTAGTCTCCTCCCTTGGCTCTTCCCAGTCCCACTCTTCTTTCCTCTTCTCCTCCTAAGCATTTTCCCATGTCCACTGATAGAGGAAGTCCTCCTTCCCTAATATTTGATCCTAGCCTATCAGGTCTCATTAGGACTCACTGCATCATCTTTTTTCAGTGGCCTGACAAGGCTGCACCTCCCAGGAGTTGGTGACCAAAGAGCTGGCCACTGAGATCATGTCAGAGACAGCACCTGCTCTGCTTACTAGGAGACACACTTGGAGACTGAGCTGCCTATGGGCTACATCTGAGCGGGATGTTTAAGCCCTTTCCATGCATGGTCCTTGGTTGGAGCAGAGGTCTCCACAGGCACCCCTGGGCACAGACATTTTTGGCTTTGTTGATCTCCTTGTAGAGCTCTTGTCCCCTCTAGGTCTCTCTCTTTCTTTTCATAAGAGTCCCTGCTCTTTGCCAAAGTTTGGCTATGAGTCTCAGCATCTGCTTCAATACGATGCAGGGTAGAGTTACTCAGAGATCCTCGGTGGAACGCTCCTGTCCTATTCCTTGTCTTCTTGAATTTCCGATATCTATCCAGTTTGCTCTGAATGATAATTAAGCATCTTCCCTAGTGTTCCCCTTGTTGTTTAGCTTCTTTAGGACTATAGATTTTAGTATGTTTATCCTATAGTGTATGGCTATTATCTACTTACAAGTGAGTATATACCGTGTGTGTCTTTCTGTTTCTGGGATACCTCAGTCAGAATGATATTTTCTAGGTCCATCCATTTACCTATGAATTTCATGATATCCTTGTTTTTAATTGCTGAGTGGTATTCCATTGTGTAAATGTACCACAGTTTCTGACAAAGAATCCCAAACCATAAAGTGGGAAAAATTGGCATCTGCAACAAATGGTACTGGTCTAACTGGATGTCTACATGTAGAAAAATGCAAATAGATCCATATTTCTCAACCCACACAAAACTAAAGTCCAAGTGGATTAAAGACCTCAAACTAAAGCCAGACACACTAAACCTGTGAGAAGAAAAAAGTGGGGAAGAGCCTTGAACTTATTGGCAGAGGAGACAACTTCCTGAATAGAACACCAACAGCACAGGCTCCAAGATCAGCAATCAATAAATGGGACCTCATGAAATTGAAAAACTTTTGTAAAGCAAAGGACACTGTCATTAGAACAAAATAACAGCCTATACACTGGGAAAGGATCTTTACCAACGCTTTGTCTGACAGAGGGTTAATATCCAGAATATATAAAGAACTCAAGAAGTGAAACACCAACAGACTGAGTAATCCGATTAAAAATGGGGTACAGAGCTAAACAGAGAATTCTCAATAAAGGAATATCAAATGGCAGAGAAACAAAGAAATGCTCCACATCCTTATTCATCATGTAAATGCAAATCAAAACGATCTTGAGATTTCACCTTATACCTATCAGATTGGCCTTAGATCAAACAGTCAATTGACAACACATACTGGAGAGGATATGGAAAAAGGGGAGCCTTCTTCAATTGCTGGTGGGAATGTAAACTTGTACAACCACTCTAGGTATTTTATCTCTTAGCTCCAAGCACCTCTACACTCTGAGCCGTTTGCTGACCCCTGGGTTTTTTGTCAATTTACATGCTTTCATTGTCATAAGGTCAGTTTATGGAGAGTTGATGCAGTGTTTTGAGTGCAACAAGCCTTGTTTCTTAGTCTGTCTCATAAATTTGGTTGAGCTCTACACATTAAAAAAATAGTCACCCATTTTGATCCATTTTTTTTTTCTGTTTTGTGGTGCTGTGAATAAAGCCCATTGTTTTGTATCAGTCAGGCACGTTTTATGTCTGCTTCATCAATCCTTCTGTGCCAGTACTTGTCACTGCTTTGGGCTCAGAAGATCTTTACCAATCGTCTCACAGACTTCTAGAAGCTCTTCAGCATTTTCTACACATGTGCCATGTTTGTATGTATTCTTAAACATTCTCAAATCAGGGGTTAGTTGATTATCCTCCCAGAAACTTTCTTGCTGCCTTCATGCCTTTGCATATCAGATTGGGTAGGACCTCACTGTTCATATTTCTTTTGCTCTCAGTGACCTTGAGACATCTGAATATAAAATAGTTGCAAAGCGCTTCAAAGCAGACACTGAAATTAGTTTCATAGGTGATTCTGTACTTGAACATGTCTTTAGATATAG
Source organism: Psammomys obesus (assembly GCF_907164565.1). Lineage (NCBI taxonomy): Eukaryota > Metazoa > Chordata > Mammalia > Rodentia > Muridae > Psammomys > Psammomys obesus. Next base: position 33,572,316 of record NW_026585504.1, read on the forward strand.
CCTGTTCTTGCCTTTTCTCTTTAAAGATGAGGCTGAGTTTTACTATGTTCCAGTTATTGTCTTACAGTTTCCACAGAGTAATAGAAATCTACCAAAGTTGCCTTTATTCTTAGACTTTCCCAAGCACATATATACTATGCCCCATCAAACTTCTCAAGATACAAGCGAGAAAACATTCCCTCAGTCAGACTTCCAGAATGCAAGATAATGTGTATTCCTGCTTTTTCTTCCCACGGTGATGCTAAGAGCTGTTTTCTTGTTTTATTTTTCCCTCTATGCAGATTTTAAACTGATATAAAAGAAAGGACTATGGCTGGCTACACAAGCTAGTTTTATTATTTCATTCTCTGTAACTCCAAATCCATGTCTTTTATTGGATAGAACTTAGGTTTGGATTAACAAAGGTCTTTTAGGTTCCTTTACAATAGTCTATATGTCAGATGCAGTTTCTAGTCTGTCTTTGCTTTCTCCAGGGAGAAACCAGGAACTGAGAGATTTCTTTGAGTCTGCTCATGCTGGGTTTGTGGCAATGATTATTGAAAGTGCCACAGACTCTTCTGAATGCTAATATGGCTGACTGGTTTCATGCTCACTTGGGATTGCAGAAGCTTTCCAATTGTTTACATTTTCAACTTATTTGCTCTTTAATTTGTTTCTGATATAGAGTTTTACATAGAATTGTAGAATAGTGCCATACTCAGGGACACAACTAAGTTAAACAAACCTTGCTTCTGAATGTGTATGGTGCATAATAACAGGATTGTCAAAGGAGGACGGGGGGTCATTTTATATTGAGAATAACTGCCAAAGACACATATGAGATGTGTGCATATGAGTGTCACAAAGACCATTCACATCTTGAAACATTGGGCTGTGAAGGTTTTACAGAAAAGGGTTGATTGTACCCACTTGACAGTAATGGTTTGTCAGTCAGTGTCAAAGGGTGATGGAAGCCTAGGATGAGCAGCTTTTCTCAGGGAGGGCACTGACAATGATGGCACGAAGATGGTACCTCCTCAAACGTGTCACATATATCTGATCTTAAAAAGGCTCCTGAGTATGTTGGGATTCTACTGAAGGCCTCTGACAACTGATGAAACTAGTTCAGAGGTTATGGGGCAAGAAATGTGGGAAAGTAAACTGTCCTGAGAATAATACTTCTGTGCTCCTCATAAGCTCACACTAATGTGACCAAGATTTAAATGGTTTATTTAACTATCTACATTAATTCTAATAAGCTATTAAGATTAAGTTAGGTCAAGTGCAAAAAAAAAGACAAATTGAAGGAGTAGAATTGGAGATGAAAGATCGCATAATAGTGGTTCTCAACTTTCCTAATGCTGTCAGCCTTTAATACAGTTCCTAATGCTGTGGTGACCCCAACCATGAAATTATTTTGTTGCTACTGTATAACTATAAATTTTCTGCTGCTATAAATTGTAATATAAGTATCTGATATACAGCATATCTGACATGTGACCCCCTAAAAGATTGTGACCCACAGGTTGAGAACCTCTGTCCCAGATGTTACGCATATATATATACATTAAATAATCTATAACTGCATACGTAAAAATACAGTTCATATCGGTAGCTTCAAGGGAAATACAGAAAATTAGGAATTTGTGTACAGAATTCCTGGTAGGATATTAAATAGTGTTCCTAGGCATGCACTTGGCTAAATTCTGTTCCTTTAAAAGCAACAACAACATCCAACATCTCAAGACTTCAGAATGTGATCTTTTTGGGTATCGGGTTGATACATATACATTTAGTCTAAATACAGTCTTATGAAAATAAGCAAGTGTTCTATTCACAATGACTGGTGCCCCTTTAAGAACAGTAGAAGAACACAGAGACAGAACACAGAGCCATGCAGGGAGATATGCTCACCTAATGAAAGAGGCAGGAACTGAAGTTAAATATTAGCACACCATGGGTTTGAGAAGATTAGTGGACACAACAGAATCCAAGGGAAAGTATGAAACTGTTTCTCTCTGCCACTTTGCAGAAATGAGTGTTTCTAAAGGGATCATATTTTTTGATCTTATAACCTCTAGTTCTGTTTAGAAAAAAAAAACAAACATGTCATTTTTAAGGTATCCTATTTAGTGAAACTTTGTTTTTATTTAATTTTTTTATTTAACTTTTATTAATTACACTTTATTCATTTTGTATCCTCCCCATAAGCCCCTCCCTCCTCCCCTCCCGATCCGATCCCACCCTTCCTCCCCTTTCTGCATTCATGCCCCTCCCCAAGTCCACTGATAGGGGAGGTCCTCCTCTCCTTCTTTCTGATCTTAGTCTATCAGTTCTCATCAGAAGTGGCTGTATTGTCATCTTCTGTGGCTTGGTAAGGATGCTCCCCCCCTCAGGGGGAGGTGATCAAAGAGCATGCCAATCAGATTATGTCAGAGGCAGTCCCTCTTCCCATTACTATGTAACCCACTTGGACACTAAACTGCCATGGGCTACATCTGTGCAGGGGTTCTAGGTTATCTACATGAATAGTCCTTGGTTGGAGTATGAGTCTCTGGGAAGTTCCCTGTGTTCAAATTTTCTTGTTCTGTTGCTCTCCTTGTGGAATTCCTGTCCTCTCCAGCTCTTGCTATTTCCCACTTCTTACATAAAATTCCATTCATTCTGCCCGACATTTGGCCATCAGACTCAGCATCTGCTTTGATAGTCTGAAGTGCAGAGGCTTTCAGAGGCCCTCTGTGGCAGGTTCCTAGGTTGTTTCCTGTTTTCTTTTTCTTCTGATGCCCATCCTCTTTGCCTTTCAGGATGAGGATTGAGCATTTTAGTTAGGGTCCTCTCTTTTGCTTAGTTTTCGGGAAACAGAATGGGACCACACAGGAGGCAATCAAAAATAAGACACTGGGGATACAGGACATGGACTATAGAAAGCTGGCTGGAAAACTGTTCACAGAGTGTTTTGAAGTGAGATGAATTTCTCCACCCTAAGACAATCATGACAAAACCAGTACATTCTATTTTGTGGGCTGCTGAGCACAAACCTGCTTGTTAAGTCATCAGTCACTCTCAGATGTACAGTAACGGAAGCAAAAGACAACATATTATTTACTCAGAAACTTCTGACTTTCCATTGAATAATGGAAGAGTTAAATAACAGCTTATATGGTCCTGCTTCCGCTCTGCTGCCTGATTTCTCATTCTTACGTCAATATAATAAGAGCTTCCTGGACGCTATTGATGGTGGTGATATGACTCAAGGGAAAATGCCTAGTGATGAAACAGAAAAAGAAAATTAAACATATTGGCACAAAGTAAGCCCAACGGAATTAATCCAAGTTTTATTGATTGCCAAATCTATATGTGAGACTCTGGTCACATATTCAACAACCAGTAGAGAGAAAAAAAAATTCCCAAACCATAAGAACATTTCTTTCCTTTGCAGTACAGGATTCTAAGTTACAGATAGAATACATTGCATTTATGAAGTCTTGGGGCTAGGTCAAATTAAATAGTTATCACTGATCAGTGAACTAAGTCCTGAAAATTTGCAACATCTGTATACATCATGACTGCTTATAGATATCTGCAAACAGAAATGCCAGCATACTTACAGACATTTTCCTACAGAAGCATGCTGTCATTTTCACACCGCCTCTTTTATATCTGAGTGTGGCTTTTCAAGGGCTTTCTGTGTACCCACCAGTCATTTACAAGTAGCAAATTAATATTGGCTTCCCATGTACAATTCAATCACAGAACTTGTCAGACAAATGAAAGCCGGTGCAGTTAAGTGAAATTTAATGAAAAAAATACCAGAGATAGGTGTGATTTGAAAGTTTCTGCCTTGTTTTGTTTCTGTCTTGTTTTGCTAATGCTAAGTCCTGGGGCTTCTGTGATGTTACCTTTGCCCTGTTATCTAGTCTAAGACATCAGGAGCAAAACCAGAAAGTCAAAAACTTACTAAAATTCTCCACATTATACACTGATATGACTTCTCCCTTTAAAAGCCTTTTAATTTATCTGCACAGTAAAAGCCTTTTACTTATTCATAGTAGTAGGAACAGGGTAAAACCTATCTTTCATTTTTCTAAATATGGGTGTTCATCTTATTTTGTTTTTACCTGATTGCTCTATAGTCCACTTTGATGACCTTTCACCAAGTTCAATTTCTTTTTTTTTTTAATTTTATATTTTTCTTATAAGTTACATTTTATTAACTCTGTATCCCAGGCATGTTCCGCTCCCTCAATCCTTCCCAATCCCACCCTCCCTCCCTCATCTCCACCGTGCCCCTTTCTAAGTCCACTGATGGGGTGGGGACCTCCTCCCCATTCAACCCATCCTGCTTTATCAGGTATCTTCAGGAATGGCTGCAAAGCTCTCCTCTGTGGCCTAACAGGACTGCTCCTCCCTTGGGGGGTGGGAAGGTCAAAGAGCCAGTCATTGAGTTCCTGTTAGAAATAGTCCTTGTTCCCCTCACTATGGGAAACCAATTGGTTACTGAGATACCACAGGCTACATCTGAGCAGAGGTTCTATATTATATCCATACATGGTCCTTGGTTGAATGTCAGTCTCTGAAAAGACCCTGTGCCCAAATATATTTGGTCCTTGTGGAGCTCCTATCCTTTCCCCATCATACTAACTCCCCTTCTTTCATATGATTCCCTGTACTCTGCCAAAGGTTTGGTCAGGAGTCTTTGTATCTGCTTTGAAAACACTGCTAGTAGGAGAATTTCAGATGCTCTCAGTAGACTCCTGTCATACATTTAATGCACATCCCATCTGTCTTTCTAAATGAAGATTGATAATCTTACCCCATGTCTGCTCTCTTGATTATCTTTTTTAGGTGTACAGATTTCATTATGTTTATCATATCTTATAGGTCTATATAAGTGAGTATATACCGTGTTTGTCTTTCTCCTTCTGGGATATTTCACTCAAAATGATCTTTTCTAGATCCCACCATTTGCCTGCAAATTTCATGATTTCCTCCTTTTTGATTGCTGAGTAGTATTCCATTGTGTAAAAATACCACAATTTCTGTACCCATTCCTCCGTTGATGGACATCTGGGTTGTTTCCAGGTTCTGGCTATTACAAATAAAGCTGCTATAAACATGGTTGAGCAAATATCCCTTTTGTGTACTTGAG
>NW_026585504.1:33577843-33604019 GCF_907164565.1 Psammomys obesus
TACAGAAGATTTTCAGTTTCATGAGGTCCCATTTATTGATTGTTGCTATTAGAGCCTGTGCTGTTGGTGTTCTGTTCAGGAAGTTGTCTCCTGTGCCAATTAGTTCTAGGTTGTTCCCCACTTTTACGTCTAACAGATTTAGAGTATCTGGTTTTATGTTGAGGTCTTTGATCCATTGGACTTTAGTTTTGTGCAGGGTGATAAATATGGATCTATTTTCATTTTTCTGCATGTAGACATCCAGTTGGAACAGCACAATTTGTTGAAGATGCTGTCTTTTTTCCATTGAATGGTTTTGGCTTCTTTGTCAAAAATCGAGTATTCATAGGTGTGTGGGTTTATTTCTGGGTCTTCTTTGCTGTTCCATTGATCCTCTTATCTGTTTTTATGCCAATACCATGCAGTTTTTATTACTATTGCTCTGTAGTACAACTTGAGATCGGGGATGGAGATGCCTAAAGATGATCTGTTGTTGTACAGGATCGTTTTGGAGATTCTGGGTTTTTTTTGTTTCTCCATATGAAGCTAAGAATCTTTTTTTCAAGGTCTGTAAAGAATTGAGTTGGTATTTTGATGGGAATTGCATTGAATCTGTAGATTGCTTTTGGCAGGATGGCCATTTTCACAATGTTAATCCTACCAATCCATGAGCACGGGAGATCTTTCCATCTTCTGAGATCTTCTTCGATTTCTTTCTTCAGAGACTTGAAGTTTTTCTCAAACAGGTCTTTCACTTGCTTGGTTAGTGTCACCCCAAGGTACTTTATGTTATTTGTGGCTATTGTGAAGGGTGTTGTTTCCCTAATTTCTTTCTCAGCCCTTTTGTCTTTGGTATACAGGAGGGCTTCTGATTTTTTTGAGTTGATTTTGTATCCTGCCACTTTGCTGAAGGGAAGGTGTTTATCAGCTGAAGGAGTTCTCTGGTTGAATTTTTGGGGTTGCTCATGTATACTATCATATCATCTGTAAATAGTGACGCTTTGACCTCTTCCTTTCTGATTTGTATCCCCTTGATCTCCTTTAGTTTTCTTATTGCTCTGGCTAGGACTTCAAATACTATGTTGAAGAGGTAGGGAGAGAGTGGGCAGCCTTGTCTTGTTCCTGATTTCAGTGGGATTGATTTAAGTTTCTCTCCATTGAGTTTGATGTTGGATATAGGCTTGCTGTATATTGCCTTTACTATGCTTAGATATGTGCCTTGTATCTCTGATATCTCCAAGACTTTAAAAATGAATGGGTGTTGGACTTTGTCAAATGCTTTTTCAGCATCTAAGGAGATGATCATGTGGTTTTTCTCCCTCAAATTGTTTATGTGGTGGATTAAATTGATGGATTTCCATATGTTGAACAACCCTTGCATGCCTGGGATGAAGCCTACTTGGTCATGATGGATGATATCTTTGTTGTGTTCTTGGATTCGGTTTGCAAGTATTTTATTGAGTATTTTTGTGTCAATGTTTATAAGAGAGATAGTTCTCTTTTTTTGTTGGGTCGTTGTGTGGTTTAGGTATCAGGGTGACTGTCGCTTCATAGAATGAGTTTGTTAATGTACCTTCTGTTTCTATTTTGTGGAATAGTTTGAGGAGAATTGGTGTGAGCACTTCTTTGAAGGTCTGGTAGAATTCCACGCTGAAACCATCTGGCCCAGGGCTTTTTTTGGAGGGGAGACTGTGAATGACTGCTTCAATTTCCTTGGGGGATATAGGGTTTTTCAGTCTTTCTACCTGATCTTGACTTAATGTTGGAAGATGGAATCTATCAAGAAAATTGTCCATTTTATTTAGGTTTTCAAATTTTGTGGCATATAGGCTTTTGTAGTATGACCTAATGATTGTTTGAATTTCCTCAGTGTCTGTAGTTACATCACCCTTTTCATTTCTGATTTTGCTGATTAGGATAGATTCTCTCTGCTTTTTAGTTAGTTTGGTTAAGGGTTTGTCTATCTTGTTGATTTTTTCAAAGAACCAGCTTTTTGTTTCATTGATTCTTTGAATAGTTTTATTTGTTTCTAATTGATTGATTTCAGCCCTGAGTTTGATCATTTCCAGCCTTCTGCTCCTCTTGGGTGTATCTGCTTCTTTTTATTGTAGGGTTTTCAGTTGGGCCATTAAGTTGTTTGTATGTGATGTTATGAATTTCTTCTTGCAGGCACTTAGTGCTATAAATTTTTCTCTGAGCACTGCTTTCAATGTGTCCCATAAATTTGGGTATGTTGTGCCTTCATTTTCATTGAATTCTAGGAAATCTTTAATTTCTTTCTTTAGTTCTTCCTTAACCCAGCTGTCGTTGAGTAACAAGTTGTTCAGTTTCCATGTGCATGTAGGCTGTTTGTTATTTCTGTTGTTGCTGAGGTCCAGCTTTAGTCCATGGTGGTCAGATAGAATACAAGGGATTATTTCAATCTTTTTGTATCTGTTGAGGCTTGCTTTATGACGAACTATATGGTCTATTTTGGAGAAGGTTCCATGGGGTGCTGAAAAGAAGGTATACTCTTTTGAGTTTGGATGAAAAGATCTGTAGACGTCTATTAGTTCCAGTTGATTTAGGGAGTCTGTAATTGCTTTTATTTCCCTATTTGGTGTCTGTCTAGTTGATCTGTCCCTTGGTGAGAGTGGAGTGTTGAAGTCTCCTACTATTAAGGTATTAGGATCAATGTGTGATTTAAGCTTTAATATTGTTTCATTTACGAATGTAGGTGCTCTTGTATTTGGGGCATAAATATTCAAAATTTGATGTCCTCTTGGTGGATTTTTCCTTTGATGAAAATATAGTGGCCCTCCTTATCTTTTTTGATTAACTTGGGTTGAAAGTCTATTTTATTAGATATTAGGATGGCTACTCCAGCTTGTTTTCTGGAACCATTTGCTTGAAAAACATTTTTCCAGCCCTTTACTCTGAGGTAGTGTTTATCTTTGTTGTATAGGTGTGTTTCTTGGATGCAACAGAATGTTGGATCCTGTTTCTGCAACCATTATGTTAGTCTGTGTCTTTTTATTGGGGAGTTGAGTGCATTGATATTGATAGATAATAGTGACCAACAATTGCTACTTACTTTTAATATGGGGTTGGTGGTGTCACTGAGTTTCACTGCTTGTATTCTTTTTTGTTGTTGTTGTGTAGTTATCTATTTCCTCTGTTTCCTTAGATGTAGTTGTTTTCTTTGGTTTGGAGTTTCCCTTCTAGTAACTTCTGCAGAGCTGGGTTACTATGTAGATATTGTTTAAATTTGGTTTTGTCATGGAATATTTTTAATTCTCCGTCTATGTTGATTGAAAGTTTTGCTGTTTATAGTAGTCAGGGTTGGAATCTGTGGACTCTTATGGACTGTATGATTTCTTTCCAGGCCCTTCTGGCTTTCATAGTTTCTGTTGAGAAATCTGGTGTGATTCTTATAGGTCTACCTTCATATGTTTCTTGGCCTTTTTTCCTTGCTGCTTTTAGAATTTTTTCTTTGTTCTGTAGGTTCAGTGTTTTGACTATGATGTGACGTGAAGAATGTCTTTTCTGGTCTAGTCTACTTGGTTTTCTGTAGGCCTCTTGTATGTTTATGGCCATCTCCTTCTTTAAGTTGGGAAAGTTTTCTTCTATAATTTTCTTGAAAATATTTTCCAGATCTTTGAGCCTGATGTCTTCTTTTCCTTCTTCTCCTATTATTCTTAGATTTTGTCTTTTCATGATGTCCTTGATTTCTTGGATGTTTTGTGTTTGGAACTTTTCTAATTTTATTTTTTCTTTGAGAGATGTGTCAATTTCCGCAAGTGTATCTTAGGCTCCTGAGATTCTTTCTTCCATCTCTTGTCTTCTGTTGGTGATGCTTACCTTTGTATTTCCCAATCTTTTCTCTATGTTCTCCAGCTCCTGGTTTTTCTCTATTTGTGTTTTCTTTATTGATTCTAATTCTGTTTCCATGTCTTGCACCATTTCCTTCATCTGTTTGAATGTGGAGTCCTGCTTTTCGATGACAGCTTCTATATTTTTGTCCGTTTCTTCTCCAAGTATCACTAATTGTGCCTCTACTTCTTTGGCTATAATTGCCTGTATTTCTATGAGAGCTTTGTTTATTTCTTCTTTATTTGCCTTTATTTATGTGGACATTTCTTTGAGAGGTTTGTGCATTTCTTCTTTGTTTGCTTCAATTTTCATGGTCTTTTCTCTGAGAGCTCGATTTGTTTCCTCTTGGTTCCTCTCGATTTCTTTGGCTATTTCTCTGAGGGCTTTGTTCATTTCATCTTTATGGGCCTCTAATAGCTGGAGAAACATAGTTTTGAGATTGTTTTCTTATTTATCTAGTGAATGGAAGTGTCCATTTTTTTGTGGGGTTGCTGGTGTGGTCATTATGTCCTGATTTTTGTTGTGTGTGTTCTTACCTCTGCCTCTAGCCATTTGGTTATTTATAATCCTCACTGTTTGTTCCTCGAGTTTGTAGCTCGGGCTATGATCATCACTTTCTGTTTTCTGGACTGTTTTTTCAGGAAGATGAGAGAGGTTCACTGGTTTGGGACACAGTGTTCTCCCAGCGCCACCCTCTTGGCCCCCACCTGAGTTCAATTTCAATTAGTACTTTACCACTTTATTTATTTAAAAATACTGAATTGTTTCAACTTCTTTCTTCCTACTTTTGTCTTTTTGTGTTGCTAATTTTACTTTTAAACATGTAGTGAACATTCTATAACATAATTATTTTCACTGTAAACAAATTTCAAAAAAATGTTGAAAGTGGAAATATATGGTTTATCTGTATGTTCCTTGATTTTACTTCTTTGTATAGATGTTCATATTCCTTTGTTTTCAGTTTTCTCACTTTCAGAACATTTCTCTCCCTTATTTAACTGCCAGTCTTCTGTGATATATTCTTTCAGATAATATTTCTCCAAGTGCATTCTGCTCTCAGTCTCTCTCTCTTTTTAAAGTATCTTTATATACCTATTTAGATATATTTAAAAACATGACTATATAAATATACAAAGCATGCATAACAAGAAAAATATGATTTTCTTAAATATTTAAAAATGGTTCATTTTTAAAAGTGGAAAATATTGACTTTTATTTTTTTTAAGTCACTTGATATCCTTGTAGCCCCATCTTTCCTCCCCTCCCAATTTCACTCTCTTTCCGTCTTTCCTCTTCTTCCTTCCCTTTTCCTTGGAAAAGGGGAACTTCTTTTCCCATCCACCCTAACTCATCAAGTTGCATCAGAACTGGTCATGTTCTTTTCCTCTGTGGTTGGCAAGACAGTCCCTCCAGGGGAAAATGATAAAAAACCTGACAAGTGAGTCCCTGTCTGATGCAGTCCCCAATTCCCTTACTAAAGGACCCACAGGAAGCCTAAACTGCCTATCTGCTATATCTTTTTAAGGGGCTGAGGTCCAGTTCATGTGTGGTCCTTGGTTTGTACTTCAGTCTCATCAAGCCACTCTGGGCCCTGGTTACTTGACCTTGTTGGTCATCTTGAGGAACTCCTGTCATTTCAGATTCTTTTCTCTTTTCTCCCACTTTTCCACAAGACTCCCTGAATGTTGCTCAATGTTTGGCTATGAATCTTGGCATCTGTTTTGAGGTGTTTTTACATGGCACCTCTCAGAGGACGATTCTGTCAGGCTCCTGTCTGCAAGTTTAGCAGAGTGTTGTTCAGAGAGTTAGAACTCTCCTACAGAATGAGTCTCTTGTTTTGGCCAGGCATTGGTTGGGCATTCCCTCAATCTCAGCTCTGTCTTTATCCTCACATATCTTATACAAAGGGTAAAGTTTGGGTTGGCGTTTTTTGTAGGTAGTTTGGTGTTTCCTTTCCTGTACTAGGAGACTAGTTTACTTAGGGGGTGTCCTCCTCAGTCTCAACCTCTTTATTCAAAGGATATTTTCTCTGGGTAAAGAAAGGCTTTCTTCCAATGCCTTTGGCTCAAATTATTTAGGATGAAAAATGCTTTCTTTGTTCCTTTGTTCCACTAAAACTGGACTGTTTTTTTTTTTTCTGTGTTTGGTTTGATGATCTTATTATTATTTAACATAATCAGGAAAACAATAAATTTTATACTAACATTTTCATTCAAGTGTATCATGTAGCGTGATTATTAATTCCTATAATTCATGTTTTTCACCTCTACTCCCATTAAGCTCGCCCACTACTTTCCAATAGTACTCCTTCCATTGTCATGTTTTTATCTTTTTTTTTTTTTTTTTTTTTTTTTTGGTCGCCTCTGATTTAACTATGGTTGCTGATAAGATGAGTGAGAGAGCTTCTGAAGTCTCTGTTTTTTAGGACAATTTCTTTTTCATTTGGTTTTTACCGGCTTCTTTGTCCTAGCATATTGTCTTAAGAACGTAAGAAAACTTAAGTAATAAATAAAAAAACCTCAATAATTCAACAAAAAGCTCAAAGGAAAGCTTGAACAATAGAAAAAATCAAGCGGAATATGGAATGTCAGGACTCAGAGATTATGTAGAGGATCTAGACAAGGATGAAAGGAATATGAAAAATTTAAGAAAATGATGAAAACGAACACACAGGAATTTTGAGACACCATGAAAAAAAAAAAAGAAAACAATCATCAAATTACAGACATAAACTAGGCAGTAAAATCTCAAGTCACTGCCAAGGGTTAGATCTTCCACTAGATCATAGAAGAAAACTTCTCCAAACAAATGATATACACATCAATACAGATACAATAAGTTCACACGAAACCAAATAGACAAAACCTCAAAAGAAAATTTCCCACAACATATCATAGTTAAAACACTAAGAGAGAAGAAATGTCTATGACATAAACAGCCTAAAACATTTAAACCCCACAAATCAAACAAAAAAGTATAAGAAGCAATATTTTTACTGAATAAGGTAATGAGCATGAATAAAGTCATAATTATTAAAACACAAAGGACCGCTGAGAACACAAGCATCAACATCAGCAATCAATATGATGACCACAAGATGTATATTTTAGTACTAGTTTTAAATATTAGTGGCTTTAATTTTCCAATGAAACTACATAAGAAACAAAAGCCATCTTTTTTGTCTATAAGAAACAATTCCTTAGATTAACAGGATAGACAATAGCATTCTAATCAAATGGTACCAGGAAGCAAAAAGAGGTCACTATCATCATACCTGATAAAACAGATTACAGACTAAACTTATTCAGAAGAATAAAGAGATATTTTATTATAAGCAAGAGAACAATTAATAAGAAGACATTATTACCCTAATCATATCTGCACCAAACTCTGGTTCACCCAATTTCACACAAAAATACTACTAGATGTAAATACATAGATTAATACTATTCATCATTATGGTAATTTTAGAACCCTATTTCTACAGTAGACAGATCATTTGGAATACTCCATGCAAACACCAAAGAATATTACCTAGCAGAAAAATGAAATATTTTTTGTAATAGACCATTTACTAGGATTTAAAAGAAATTTTACAGATTCAAAAAGACTGAAATTATTTCTTGTATCTTGCGTTAACACAATAGACCAAAATAAATAAATAAAATAAACACTTTTCTCTAAGCAAACATATGTCTAGTAAATATTCAAACTCAGGGATATGAATAAACAGCTCATTATTGAATGATAAATAGTTTTAAGAAAAATAATTAAAAAATAAAACATTTTCTGTAACTAAATGAAAACAAAACAACACAACTTCCAACATGTTGAAAGCTGTCCTATGAGGAAAGTTCACTGCTCTAGGTACCTATAATAAAAAATCAGATAAAGTACAAATTTATTGATGCAACCCAAAAATTTGAAAAAAAGAAACAAGGACAAAAAAAACCTAAAACCAGTCAATGGCAAGAAATAATAAAAATTGGAGCAGATTCAATAAAATAGAAACAAAGAAAAATATTAAAAGATTGAAAAGATAAACCATTGACAGGCTCTTGGACCATCTAAGCCGAAACAGAAAGATGAAACTCAACTTAACAGAATCAGATATAAACAGGGAGACATTTCAACACTTACCAAAGAAATTTACAATATTATAAGAGAATATCTTAAAAATCCACAAACCATTAAGCTTGAAAGCTCTACAAAAAAAAATTTATATACTCAGTCAAACTAATGAAATTAAATCAAGAAGAATTTAACAACCTGAACAGACTCATAACAAATAGAGAGATTGAAATAGTAATAAAAAGGCTTTATGGTTTAAAATTTCCAAGGCCAGATAGATTCACAGATGAATAATACAAGGCTTTCAAAGAAGATATACAGCCAAACTTTCTTAAAACATCCCCCCCCCCAAAAAAAAAAAAAAACTGAGCTCTGGGGGCTCTTCAGAGATTGATATACCAACCAAGGAAAATGCATGGAGAACATATAAAACCCAGGCTCAGATATAACCCATAGACTCAGTATCCAAGTGAGTGCCCTAATAAGGGAAGACAGGGCACTCTCTGACATGAACTCAGTGAAGGGCTCTCTGATCACTTCCTCTTGGGGGTTGCAGCCTTGCCAAGCCACAGAGGAAAACAATGCAGCCAGTCCTGATGAGACCTGATAGACTAGGGTAAGATAGATGGGGAGAAGGACCTCCCATATCCACTGATATGGGAAAGCCATAAGGGGAGAGGAGGGAGGGAAGGTGGGATTAGGAGAAGACAAGGGGGTGGCCACAGTTGGGATACAAATTGAATAAGTTGTAATAAATCATTACAATAAAAAAAAATTCCACAAAGCAAAAGAGAAGGAGCACCCTCACACTCCTAAGAAGTCAGTTTCATCTAACCAGATAAAGTTGCAGCAGCAACAAAAAAAGAAAAACTACAGAACGATATTCCTGATCAATGCATAGATTTAAAATCCTCATAAAACACTTGCAAACAGAATACATAAATACATTAAAAAGATCATCCAATATGACCAACATGGCTTTATCCCTGAAATGCAGAAATAGTTCAACAATCACAAGTCAATAAATGCAGTATATCACTTAAATTGACATAATATGTGATTGTATCAAAGGATGCAGTTTTTAATTTTTTTTTTTTTTTTTTTTTTTTACAAAATCCAACATGCTATCCTGATAAAAATCTTAGAGGATGAAGGGCTAGAGGGAATATACTTCAACACAATAATATCCCTATATGAGATACCCACAAAATTATTATCCTAAATGGAGAAAAGATTGGAGCACCCTGCAGAAGTAAGGGAAGATACAGGGATGTCTGCTATTCCTACTCCTTTTGAATATTTTGTTCTAAGTGCTAACTGGAACAATAAGCAAAGGTTATGAAATAAAAGGGTTACATCTAGGAAAAAAGCAGGCAAAATATAATTGTTTACAGATGATATGATATTAGAGATCCCCAATAGTATATTAAATAAGATTTAGAAATGATAAACAAACTTAAGAATATGGCAAGATACAGAATTATCTTGTAAAATCAATAGCTTTTCAACACACCAACACTTAACAAAATCCACTATTTAAACAAAGTCAAAGAAAAATAATCACATTATCATCTCATTAGATGTAGAAAAGCCCTTGACAAAATCCAACACCCATTCATGTTTAAAGTCTTAAAGAGATTATGGATACAAGGCAAATACCTAAACATAGTAAAGGCAATTTACAGAACACCTATAGCCAACATCAAACTCAATGGAGAGAAACTCAATCCAATCCCACTGAAATCAGGGACAAGGCAAGGCTGCCCTACTCTCTTTATATCTCTTCATCATAGTATTGAACGTCATAGCTAGAACAATAAGAACACTAAAGGAGATCAAGGGAATACAAATTGGAAAGGAAGAAGTCAAAGTATCTCCATTAGGAGATGATATGATATTATATATGAGTGAACACAAAAATTCTACCAGAGAACTCCTGCAGCTGATAAACACCTTCAGCAAAGTGGGTGGATACAAACAATCAGTAAATGGGACCTCATGAAATTGAATAATATTCCATTGTGTAAATGTGCCATGGTTTCTTTATCCATTTTTTTTTTGTTTGTTTAAGGGACATATAAGTTGTTTCAAGATTCTGGCTATTGTGAATAAAACTGTTATGAACGTAGTCGAGCAACTGTTCTTGTTGCATGATAGAGCGACTTTTGGTCATATGCCCAGTATCGGTATAGATGGGTCTTGAGGTAAAGCCACTTACAGTTTTCTGAGAAAGTGCCAGATTGATTTCCAAAGTGGTTGTACAAGTTTACAGTTCCACCAGCAATGGAAGAGAGCTCCCCTTTCTCCACACCCTTGGCAGCATACGCTGTTCCTTGAGATTTTGATCTTGACCATTCTGACTGGTGTAAGATGGAATCTCAGAGTCGTTTTGATTTTCATTTTCCTGATGACAAAGGACATTGAGCATCTCTTTACATGCTTCTCTGCTGTTTGATATTCCTCTGTTTAGAATTCTCTGTATAGATCTGTGTTCCATCTTCTAATTGGGTTATTTTTCTTATTGGTGTTTGAGGGTTTTTTTATTAAATTTTTTTTTAATATTAATCACAATTTATTGACTTTTTAGCCCAGCTGTAGTCCCCTGCCTCATTCCCTCCCAATTTCACCCGCCTACCCTTGTTTTCTCCCATTCCCATCTTCAAGTCCACTGATACGGGAGGTCCTCCTCCCCTTCCATCTGACCCTAGCTTATCAGGTCTCATCAGGACTGGCTACATTATCCTCCTCTGTGGCCTGGCAAGGCTGCTCCCCCCTCGAGGAGTGGGGTAGTCAAAGAGTTCATGTCAAATACAGTCCCTGTTCCCCTTCCAAGGGAACTAGCTTGGATATTGAGCTGCCATGGGCTACATCTGAGCAGTTTCTCTAGGTTATATCCATTTGAATTTTTGAGTTCATCATATACTTTGGATATTAGCCTTATGTTGTATCTTTTCCCAATCTGTACACTGTCATTTCATTCTATTGACTGTGTACTTTCAGTTACAGGAGCTTTTCAGCTTCAATAGGTCCCATTTATTAATTGTGGACCTTAAAGCCTGATCTGTTAGTATGCTGTTCTGGAAGTTTTCTACTGTGCCAATTATTTGAGGATCTTCCCCACTTTGTCTTCTAATATATTCATTGTATCTCATGATATATTGAGGTCTTTTGTCCCCTTGGATTTGAGATTTGTGCTGGAAGATAAGTATGAATCTATTTGCATTTTCTGCATGTGGACATCCAGTTAGACTAGAACCATTTGCTGAAGATGCTGTCTTTTTACTATTATAATCTTTGTAAAAGATTAAGTGACAGTACGTATGTGGGTTTATTTCTGGGTCTTCAATTTTATTTCATTGATCAAGTAGTTCTATTTTTATGCTGGAACCATGCAATTTTTACTATTATTGCTCTGTAGAGAGGCTTGAAGTCAGTGATGGAGATACCTCCAGATGTTCTTTTATTGTATAGGATTGTTGTAGCTATTCTGTTTTTTCTTTGTTTGTTTTCATATGAAGTTTAGAATTATTCTTTCAAGATATTTAAAAATCTGTGTTGCTATGTTGATGGGAATTGCATTGAACCTGTAGATTGCTTTTGGTAAAATGGCCATTTTCCCTATGTTAATTTTACCAGTCCTTGAGCATGGGAGATCTTTCCATCTTCTGATATCTTCTTCAGTTTCTTTCTTCAGATACTTGCAAACTTGTCATACAGGTCTTTCACTTCCTTGGTTAGAGTTACACTACGATCCTCTATTTTATTTTTGACTATTGTGAAGGGTGTAGTTTCCCTAATATCTTTCTCAGCCAGTTTGTCAGTTTGTCAGTTGTGAAAGGAGGGCTACTGACTTTTAAATTAATTTATATCCAACAACTTTGATAAAGCTGTTTATCAGCTGTTTGAATTCTCTGGTGGAATTTTTGGGGTTTCCTACAGACACTATCATATCCTATGCAAACAGCAATACTTTGACTTCCTCCTTCCCAATTTGTATTTCCATGTTCTCTTTCAGTTGTCTTATTGCTCTAACTAGAACTTCAAGTACTATACTGAAGAGATACGAAAAAAATTGGCATTCTTGTCATATCCTTGATTTTAGTGGAATTGCTTTGAGTTTCTCTCCATTTAATTTGATGTTGGCAATCAGCTTGCTGCATATAGTCTCTATTATGTTTATGTATGAGCCTTGTATCCCTGATAGTTCCAAGACTTTCTTCATGAAGGCGTGTTGGATTTTGCCAAAGCCTTTTTCTGAATATACTGAGATGTTCATGTGATTTTTTTTTCTTTTAGTTTGTTTTTATGGTGGCTTTTTTTTTTTTTTTATGGTGAAACATCCCTGATTCCCTGGGATGAATCCTACTTGATCACGGTGGATGATATATTTGATGTGTTTTTAAATTTAGTTTGAGAGTGTTTTATTAAGTACTTTTGCATCAGTATTTATGAGTGATATTGGTTTAAAATTCTCTTTTGTTGAGTATTTGTGTGCTTTAGGTATCAGGGTAACAGTGGCTTCATACAATGAGTTTGGCAATGTTTCTTCAGTTGCTATTTTGTGGATTAGTTTGAGGAGTATTGATACTAGCTCTTTCTTTGAGTATATGATAAAAATCTGGGATAAAACCATTTGGACTTGTACTTCTTCATTTGGGATACTTTTGATGACTCCTCTTTCCTTGATAGTTATACGGAGTTAAACTGTTTATGTGATCTTGATTTAACCTTGATAATTGAAATATATCCAGAAAACTGTCCATTTCCTTTAAATTTTTTGGAATACAGGGTTTTGAGGTAAGACCTAATGATGTTTTTGAATTTCCTCAGTGTGTTTTGTTATGTTCCCTTTTCATTCCTGATTTTGTTCATCTGTATACTCTGGTTTTTTGTTAGTTTAGTTAGTTTGGCTAAGGGTTTGTCTGTCTTGTTGCTTGTTTTCTTACCTTGGTCTCTAGTCATTTGGTTGACTCTGGTGTCAGCTGATTGAAAGATCTCTGAGCTAGAACCTGGTCAGTTGCCACACAGCCCTCCTCAGGGTGGGGGATGATAGAGGCTTGGCTCAGCAACTAGCTCACTTCTGCTGGGCTCAGTGAAACCCAGGTAGGCCAAGCAGCTGGGAAGCAGGCAGGTCTCTAAGCTGAAAGCTGGTCCAGTGCCACACAGCCTTCTTGGAGATGGGAGACAGTGATACATGGAATTACAATAATGATCAACATTGCCCATACAGGTACATGAAATTAGAATTTTGAATGAGATTAGTGTATTTTAATATTTATAAGTAACTGATGCAATTCTACTTCTGAGAACAAAGGGATAGCTCCTAAACTTTTGAACTTTCATTATAAATGACATTAAACTAAATTAAATACAAAATTAAACTATTCAGACTTTCTGACATGCAGTTTGTCTGGGATTCTGCCTGGATACAGTCCTAACTAAATTATAGTGAAAATGATCACACAGAGGAGGGAGCACACTGAGCTGAGCAGACAGAACAGCATGTGGCTGTATTTAAAAGAAAGAAATAGGGCAGAAAATAGATGTATACTGATCACAAACTCTGAAGCTCTATGCAGGAATTAATTCACTGAAACAGTTTTTAAGTTTTTAATTTCAATTATTTTTCTTTTACTTTTTTTGTTGTTGTGCACATAAATATATTGAGACACAAATAATAAAATATAATTAATGGATTTATGAATTATGTCTTACAAGCTTTGGCTGAATACATTTTCTAAAACTGTTTACTTAAACATAGCTTTTTTTGAAGTTTTCCAGTTTATTTATTTATTTTCTTATTATTAGTTACATTTTATTAACTCTGTATTCCAGCTGTATCCCACTCCCTTATTCCCTCCCGATCCCACCCTCCCTCCCTCAGCTCCTCCTTGCCCCTTTCCAAGTTCACAGATTGGGGAGAACCTCTTCCCCTTTCATCTGGCCCTGTTTTATCAGGTATCTTCAGGACTGGCTGCAAAGTCCTCCTCTGTGGTCTAACAGGACTGCTCCTCCCTTGTGAGGTGGGGAGGTCAAAGAGCCTGCCATTGAGTTCCTGTCAGAAATAGTCCCTGTTCCCCTTACTATGGGAAACCAACTGGTTATTGAGCTACCACGAGCTTCGTCCGAGCAAAGGTTCTAGGTTATATCCATACATGGTCCTTGGTTGGAGAAACAGTTTCAGGAAAAAAAAACCCTGTGCCCAGATATACTTGGTCCTTCTGGAGCTCCTATCCTTTCCACGTCATATTAACTCCCCTTCTGCCAAAGGTTTGGTTATGAGTCTTAGTATCTGTTTTGAAATGCTGCTAGGTAGAGTTTTTCAGATGCCTTCTGCGGTAGATTCCTGTCATATGTCCAATGCACATCTCATTTGTCTTTCTGAGTGAGGATTGATCATCTTACCCCGTGTCTGCTTTCTTGTTTATCTTCTTTAGGTGTATAGACTTCATTATGTTTATCATACTTTCTTTTACTTTTGAGATTATAATATACATTATCTCTTCATTCCCTTTCCTTCCTCCAAGTCTTTCTATCTATCCCTCCTTGCACTCTTTTAAATTAATGGCCTGTTTAAAATATGTTACATGCATATAACATGTAATCTGTTCAAACTGTATGATATTACTTATATGTATAGCTTCAGGAATAAGCATTTGTTATTGGACAACCATTTGGTTTGCTCTTCTATAGTTCTCCACTCCAAGCACTTCTTAATTTCCTGTAGTTTTCTTTGCAGGGCTGGGCATTGTGGATTTACCTTTGTCCTCTGTCCACTTTGGCATGCCTAGTTTTTTTCTGGCTCTTACAATGATTCTGCCCCATCTTCTGCAATGTTCCTTGAGCCTAAGCGCAAGAGCTGTTTTGTAGGTGTACTGTACTTCATATCATTTCATAATTGATTGGATGTAGTTTGCTGTTGTAGTCTCTATTTGTTTGAAAAGAGAAGCACACCTTTCATTTTAGTGACTCCCATTTTTTTTTCACACTAAAATGGTTCTCTTGCAAAGTCAGTGAAAAATTTCACTTGAAGTTTGAAATTCCTCCAACATATGTACTAATATTTCTAGGAATACTTTGAAATCTTTGAAATGCTAAGGTTAACTTTCATTCTTAACATGGGTATACGTTGAATTATTTGTACTCTCTTTGCTGTCTTTTTGTCCACATTTATTAGTATTAAACACGGTTGAAGCTTCAGTTGATCTCTTTGTTTTCTTAAATCATTTGAGATATTTTTATTTAAAACTACTTCCTTCTAATTCTATGCAATGTGTGTGTTTTAATTTTATACCTTATTAAAAACAAGTCCAAAGATGCCCAATTTCTGAAAAAAATTCCATGAATATAAACAATCGAGTTAAATATTATAGCACAATATTTCTATGTAGCATTTTTTTAAAAGGAAGGAAGACAGAAAAAGGAGGAAGGTAAATATAGATTAAATAGTTTTCATAATTTAATAAGAAATTGCCATACCTATTATCTTATCTTTCCTTACATTGTGTCAGATTGTTAGGTTATATGTCAGAATAGGTGGAGTTTTGTGACATACACATAGCCAATGGCTAACAGTCTGGGCTTCAACCCCAGTCATTAAAGAAAACACTTCTGCCATTTGATAATGAGTAATATGTCACTCTCATGAATATTCTGGGAAGGCTCTACTCCTCTCTCCTTCTTTATGTCCTCTTGAATACGATTTAGTAAACATTCCCATAGGAAGCAGCTAAAGCATTGCTCTCTAGATAACAGATAAAAAGAAACCTTCACTGAAATAGCTCACCTGAGACAACATTAGACTGAAAAGGAAGTTTAATTCTTTAGAGAGATGATTAACCCTTTAAGTGACCAAATGAGTCGGTAGCATGTAATGAAAGAGAACTTTCCAGCCTCAGTGCAGAGGCTGTCAGTTATGGTTGCTATTTTGAACTGTTAAAAACAGCAAGTAGATTATGCATGCTCTGTAATTTTATGAACCGCCATAAAACATCAAAAATCATCATTACCAGTGAAATGAGTTGCCTCACCCCCCCAGCATGTCTCTAGATTTCAATTTTCATGCTGAATGTTTCAGGACTCACTGAACCCTTAGTATAGAATTCATGTTGGAAGTGATAGCTTCCAATAGTGTGTGAACTCATTTTCAAGCTTGCATGGTTTGCTGCCTTTAAATTTTTTGCCAGGGCACTACTACTTCACCATCATCCTTGAGATTCTTACCCATTTGTTCATGTCATAAAATTGTCAACTTCTATCAAAAGTTAATTAAGTGTATATTCTGCAAATTCCATGATTTACTCCAAATTTTATTTGTTTTTCTTTTTTCTCATTTTTTGTCTTATTTATCAGAGGAACTGAAATTATATCAATAGTTATAAAATGTATTGATTGTATATTTAAATTTATACATGTATCTATAGAATAATGTCTAGAATGGTGAATACTATCCAGTTATACCAGAATATTAATTAAAGATACCTAATCAGAATGTGAACTCAATCAGTGGTGTTCTTATTAGTGTTTATCACCTTTCCCTATAATCTGCATGGTAATATACAGGGCTATATATTTGCATACATGTAAATATGAAAATTAAAATGTGACAAGGAATAAACTCAACTTTCTTATATGTATTGCATCCTATTTTTATTACATTAAAAAGTTTGTAATCTACTGAATTGTTTAGATTATCTACAGCTGCCATCTGAAGGATTTTATAATTGCACAGTATTTGTCATTGTTTGAGGAGAGGAGTAGATGGTTCTCATCCCTCACTATGGCTTCAGTGACGGATGAGTGTGAAAGCAGAGCACGAATTTGACACATTAGGTATATCCTGTAGGGCCGTTCACGTGTTACATGCCTGCTTGTAACGCAGCACTGATTTACCGACTTACATAAGATGAAATTATTAGTTACTTACCCTGGCAAGAGCACTAACATGAAAACCATCAAATCTAAGGGAGACGTAGTGTGCACTAATGACTTTGAAGTCCTCCCATTACCCTGCACAGTCAGTAAATCTCCCACATTCTCCAAGGGTATTCAACTTTGCTCTAATAAATTCTTTCATTTGTTGTCTTTTAAGCATTTACCTATGAGTGATATAATTAACATATTCTCCACTGATTGAGGTATCGAAGCAGAGGCTGAGACTCATAGCCAAAGTTATGGCAGAGGGCATGAAATTTTATGAAAGAATGGGGAGATAGAAAGAACTTGATGGCCAGGAGCTCCAAAAGGAGGCCAACAGAACAACAACAACAACAACAAACTGGGCCCAAGGGGCTCTGCAGAAACTGATAACCCAACCAAGGACCATGGATGGAGAGGACCTTAAACCCCTGCTCATCTGTAGCCTATAGACTCATTCTCCAAGTGGGTTCCCTAGTAAGGGGAGCAGGGTCTGTCTCTGACATGTACTCAGTGGCAGATTCTTTGATCTCCTCCCCCTGGGCAGTACAGCCTTACCAGGCCACAGAGGAAGACAATGCAGCCAGTCCTGATGAGACCTAATAGGCTAGGGTCAGATAGAAGGGGAGGAGGTCCTCTCCTATCGGTGGACTAGAGGAGGGGTATAGGGGGAAAAGAGGGAGGAAGGGTGGGATTGGAAAGTGAAGAGAGAGGGGCCCACAGCCTGGACCCAAAATGAATAAATTGTAATTAATAATAATAAAAATCATAAATTTAAAAAGATTTGTGCATTTTATATGTATGTAGGTGTGCATGATTTTAAGCATGTAAAAATTTCTAGAGGCATGACCCTGAAATCCAGAGGAGAGTATCAAATCACCTGGAGTTACAGGTGGTTGTGAGCTGCACATATGGGTACATGAAACCAATCCGGAGTCCCCCGAAAAACCAGCAAATATAAGTTAACAAGGCTGAGTTGTCTCTCCATCCCCCAATTTTACTAAATTCCATACAATTGAAATTTGTGTGCTGATAAGATTTGTGTGTGTACAAAATGTATGGTGAACACAAATGAATATGAGCTGTGTGACCTTATGCGCACATGTGGATGCTAGATTAGGACACTGGTATGTTTCTCCATTTCTGTCACTCATAGGTCTCCTCATCTCCATCTCTCCATGCTGGGGATACAGATCCATGCAGCCGTGCCCAGCTTTTCATCCGGGTAAGTTCAGATCCCATTGCTTGCAGAGCAAGTGCTCTTACCCACAGTGCCATCTCCATAATCACCTCGACCATTTTTGTTGTATTAATGGTGGTCTTGCTTTGCTTTTGTTTCTGCAAGGTCTGTCTGACATGTATAATGTTCTAATTCATTTATGTTGCTGCGACGCTCCAGCTTCACATCAATGCCAGATACAACAGCAAAGTGATCTAGGACACATATATGAGATGATTCCCTTCTTCTCCTTCTTGTAGGTATGAGGGCTACTTCTGAAAGCTCTACTGTCTTCATCAATCACACATTTTTAGCATCAATATCACAATCTTTAGTTATAAAAAAACTAGTATCTGGTAGTATACATAGTCTAATCGCTTTTTGCTATGTTAGCAGTATCTCTGTTGTACTTGGGCCTCGGAGTTTCACAATAAGTTTTATAGACATTATGACACAGTGTGATTGTGATTTTTATTCCATTAATTAATTATGAAAATTTACTGTCTTTAGCATATTTATAAATTTTATTTCAAGGATATTGCACATATGTCCATTTATTCAGGTCTTGGAGAATTGGCCACGGCAATGTTTTATAATTAAGTTTGCTTCCTTTAAATTTATATAATTACCAGAATGTTCATATTATTTATGAAATTTCAGTTACATCATAAATCATTTTAAGGGTTATTATTGGTTGCTTATACATGGAAACAAATTTATTAGCTACATAAAAAAAATTACATTCCATCCTGTTTGTCTTTCTGAGTGTGGATTGATCATCTTACCCACCATCTTTCTTCCAGCTCAACTTCTTTAGATGTACAGATTTTAGTCTGTTTATTCTATCTTATAGGTCTAGTATCCACTTTTAAGTGAGTATACACCACGTGTGTCTTTCTGCTTCTGGGATACCTCACTCAGGATGATCCTTTCTAGATCCCACCATTTGCCTGCAAATTTCATGATTTCCTTGTTTTTAGTTGCTGAGTAGTATTACATTGTATACAATTCCATTGTATATAATTTCTGTATCAGTTCTTCAGTTGAGAGGCATCTGGGTTGTTTCCAGGTTCTTGCTATTATGAATAAAGCTTCTATAATCATTGTTGAGGAAATGTCCTTATTGTGTACTTGAGCATATTTTGGATAAATGCCTAGGAGTGATATAGCTGAATCTTGAGGAAGCACTATTCTAATTGTCTGAGAAAGTGCTAGATTTATTTCCAAGTGGTTGTACAAGTTTATATTCCCACCAGCAATGGAGGAGGGTTCCCATTTATCCACATCCTCTCCAGCATGTGTTGTCATTTGAGTTTTTGATCTTAGCCATTCTGATGGGTATAAGGTGAAATCTCAGGGTTATTTTGATTTATATTTCTCTGATGACTAAGGACATAGAGCATTTCTTTAAATGTTTTTCTGCCATTCAATATTCTTCTACAAAGAACTCTCTGTTTAGCTCTGTACCCCATTTTTTGTTATTATAAACAAGTTTATTCTCTTCATAATAGATTTTTTGCATGCACTTTTTTATTTTACAGTTTATTCACTTTGTATCTCAGCTGTAGCCCCCTCCCCCATCCTCTCCCTTTTCTTCTTCTGTGCCCCTCCCCCAGTCCAGTGATAGAGGACATCCTCCTTCCTTCCATCTGACCCTAGTCTATCAGGTCTCATCAGGACTGGTTTCTTTGTCTTCCTCTGTTGAATGGTAATGCTGCTCCCCACTCAGGTAGAGATGATCAAAGAACCATCCCAGGAGTTCATGTCAGAGATGGTTCCTGGTCCTATTATTGGAGAAACACCTTGGATATTTAGTTGCCTTGGGCTACTTCCGTGCAGGGGTTCTAAATTATCTCCATGCATGCTGGCTATCCAATTTTTTAATTGGATTACTTGATTCGTTGCTTTTTAACTTCTAAACAGGACTGAAATCAGAAGAGGGAGAAAACAGGGAATAGGACAGGAACCTACCACAGAGGGCCTCTGAAAGACTCTGCCCAGCAAGGTATCAAAGCAGATGCTGCGTCTCATAAACAAACTTTGGGTAGAGTACAGGAAATCTTACGAAAAAAGGAGGAGATAGAAAGACTTAGAGGGGACAGGGGCTCCGCAAGGAGAGCAACAGAACCAAAAATTCTGGGCTGATGGATCTTTTCTGAGACTGATATTCCAACCAAGGACCATTCATGGAGATAACCTAAACCCCCTGAACTGATGTAGCCCATGGCAGCTCAGTAACCAAATGGGTTCCATAGTAATGGGAACAAGGACTGTCTCTGACATTAACTCAGTGGCCTGCTTTTTGATCACCTTCCCCTGAGGGGGAGCAGCCTTATCAGGCCACAGAGGAAGATACTGCAGCCAGTCCTGATGAGACCTGATAGGCTATGGTCAGATGGAAAGGAGGAGAACCTCCCCTATCAGTGGACTTCGAGAGGGGCATGTGTGGAGATGAGGGAGGAAGGGTGGGATTGGGAGGGAATGAGGGAGCTGGATACAGCTGGGATACAAAATAAATAAACTGTAATTAATATAAAAATTAAAATTAAAAAATTACATTCAGTAATATTTTGTTCTCTAAAGTCCAGTTTTTCAAATTATGCACATATGTGTGATGTGTTAATCTGTCTGTGTGCTTGTATGAACATGCATGTGGGTACATTTAGGTTAGAAGAACATTAGATTCCTTGGGACCAGAGTCACAGCATCTTGTGAACTGACTGATGTGGGTGTTGGGATCCCAGCTCTACTCTCCTGCAGGAGCACACACACCATTAACAGCTGAGCCCGACTCTCTGACCCCATGTTTGGCAATCTTACAAATATTAATTTGTGATTTCTGAAAGTTTTCTGTAAATTATTTGATTTTTTTTTCTGTGTGGACATCACTGTCATCTTTGACTGCTGGAAACTTCATTTATTTCTCCATCTAATCTTTAGGCCTTTTAATCTTTTCCCTTTGATTTTGTTATGAGTCTGCAGGAGCTAAAATTAATGTTACAGTGTTGTTAGCAAACATCCTGTCTCTGAGGAAAGCATGTTCTTAGGAAATGTGACATCTGCTAAGATTGTTTGTAGATATAATTATCAAGGTCATATTTGAGACATCTATGCTTATTCTTGGACATAACTCTGAAAGAAAATAATTCGCTTACGTAAAAATCTAGGCTGGCACAATTTACCATTCAGTTACATCAACTCAATTTTCTTTTATATACATACAGCTTATATTTATATTTGGCCTGTCTTGTAACTTGTTCGGCTATCTACTAATTGGTCGTGGTTTTCCTATTTTCTAGATTTTTTCATATCTACATTTTCTTTTTTTTAAATTTTTTTTTATTATTATTTTTTTCTTTTTAGTTACATTTTGTTAACTCTGTGTCCCAGCTGTATCCCGCTCCCTCATTCCCTCCCCAACCCCACACTCCCTCCCTGGTCTCCTCCCTGCCCCTTTCCAAGTCCACTGATAGGGGAGGACCTCCTCCCCTTTCATCTGACCCTGTTTTATCAGGTATCTTCAGGGCTGGCTGCAAAGTCCTCCTCTGTGGCCTAACAGACTGCTCCTCCCCGGGTGTGTGTGTGTGTGTGTGTGTGTGTGTGTGTGTGTGTGTGTCAAACAGCCTGCCCTTGAGATCCTGTTAGAAATAGTCCGTGTTCCCCTTACTTTGGAAAACTACTATATTTTCAATCACTCTATTTTCTTTTATTTTACTTTAAATTTTTTTATTAATTACACTTTATTCATTCTGTATCCTCCCATAAGCCCCTCCCTCCTCCCCTGCTGACTCCACCCTCCCTCCCCTTTCTGCATACATGCCCCTCCCCAAGTCCACTGATAGGGGAGGTCCTCCTCTCCTTCTTTCTTAGTTCAGTCTATCAGTTCTCATAAAAAGTGGCTACATTGTCCTCTTCTGTGGCCTAGTAAGGCTGCTCCCCCCCTCAGGGGGAGGTGATCAAAGAGCAGGCCAATCAGATTATATCAGAGGCAGTCCCTCTTCCCATTACTATGTAACCCACTTGGACACTGAACTGCCATGGGTTACATCTGTGCAGGGATTCTAGGTTATCTCCATGAATAGTCCTTGTTTGGAGTATGAGTCTCTGGGAAGTTCCCTGTGTTCAAATTTTCTTGTTCTGTTGCTCTCCTTGTGGAGTTCCTGTCCTCTCCAGCTCTTACTATTTCCCACTTCTTACATAAAATTCCATTCACTCTGCCCAATAGTTGGCCATCAGGCTCAGCATCTGCTTTGATAGTCTGCAGTGCAGAGGCTTTCAGAGGCCCTCTGTGGCAGGTTCCTAGGTTGTTTCCTGTTTTCTTCTTCTTCTGATGTCCATCCTCTTTGCTTTTCAGGATGGGGAATGAGCATTTTAGTTAGGGTCCTCTCTTTTGCTTAGTTTTTTTAGTGGGTTTATCCTAGAATGGCCAAGATCAAAAACTCAAGTGAGAACACATGCTGGAGAGGTTGTGGAGAAAGGGGAACCCTTCTCCACTGCTGGTGGGAATGTAAACTGGTACAACCACTCTGGAAATCAATCTGGCGCTTTCTCAGACAACTAGGAATAGCGCTTCCTCAAGATCCAGCCATACCACTCCTAGGCATATATCCAAAAGAGGCTCAAGTACACAAAAAGGACATTTGCTCACCATGTTTGTAGCAGCTTTATTTGTAATAGCCAGAAGCTGGAAACAGCCCAGATGCCCCTCAACTGAAGAATGGATGCAGAAACTGTGGTACATCTATACAATGGAGTATTACTCAGCAATGAAAAATAAGGAAATCATGAAATTTGCAGGTAAATGGTGGGACCTGGAAAGGATCATCCTGAGTGAGTTGTCCCAGAAGCAAAAAGACACACACGGTATATACTCACTCATATAAACATGCAACATAGGATAAACCTAGTCTATTTTCTTATGTTCCTGGGTTTATAAGAAATCCCAGCATCACATACTAGGCCTTCTATAGCACTGAGTGGTGACAGCCTTAACTTCTCTGGTATTACATTCATGCTAGCAAGAGTCCTGCTCCAGCCATTAGCTCTAGGCAGTGAATTGTCCTCGGGTTCACTAACTCACAGGGAATGCTCTGTCTCTGCTGCCTCATAAAACTGAGCTCCAGGGGCCTAAATACTATTTTAAATGCAAGAAATATTATATGTATGGCTTAAGCTTTGCATGTATAGTATATTCCATTTGCTTGTTGATCCTGTAAATGCTTAAGATTTTTTTTTTGTAACTGTATTCATCTTCTTTTATATTTTATCCCATTTTTATCTCTGCTTGTAAAACTTTGGTATCTTACAAGTAGCAATTTTAATTTATACCCAGTTTTTATTTTATGCTTTGTTCCTAGTACTTAGATGTACAACAGTTCAAAGCAACATGATAAGGGCTCAGAAGCTAGTGGTGACAGTAGAGAATTTTGGCAATTTGGTCTGTTTTCAAACAATGTGATTGTTATTGAGTGTGAGTAGAAGGTGACTAGGAGTTCAAAAAATACCCAAATACTAGTCTTCTGGTTTGGGGACCTTGATTCACTTGCTACTATTGATTCAAACAAGACAAAGGAAAAGAGAAGTAAGTGCTGCCATTCAGAGTTTACTCTGGCCATGTAGAAATAAAGTGTTAGTGTGACAAATAAGTATAGCCACAAGGTTGTTAGGTACACAAGACTAAATGGAGAAGCTTGCAAAAAAGATGGAGTCAGGTATTATCAGTGTAATGACAGTGTTGCAATACATTTTTCTCACTTGAAGGATTAATTCAAGGAGATAATTGCTCACAACAATCGCATATATTTACCACTTTTGACCGTGGTGTCTCAGCGACCAGTCCTTGGTACACGGATCTTCTGTATTTCCCTTGTTCCAAAGTTGTTTGCCTGTTTTCTTAATCACCTAATTTTTAAACGTTTTCATGGAAAGGAAGCAAGAACGCTCAGAAGGCACAGAGCATTTCAGTGGGCACTTGCTGAGACATTGTTGACTGAGTGCAGTGAGATGGAGCAGGGCCTTCCTCAGAGCCAAGGTCTGGATCTGCTCATCTCACTGCTTGAGCTTTTACTAAACACACCTCACAAACACTACTCCCCCTTTATACAGAGACTCACAGAGTACGCAAACTCTTCTTTCATAAGTCAAAGACTTTCTAGGGAACAGACCCAGGACAAATATGAGCAACCATACTGACAAGGATGCAATAATTAGCTTGAATTGTGAAAATGAATAAAATTAAACCTTAATATAGATTAAGGTTTAGATTCTAATATGCACCATGAAATGCACTCCACTATACTTCCTTATACTCAGATCTTCATTAGCAGAAACTAAAAACATTTACTGAACCAATAGGTTGCATTTCAGAGCAATGTTTAATGAATATAGGATATACTTATGAGCCAAGAACTAGAGCAATGTATCTTGGACTTGAATCCTGAAATTATCAGTGCAACTTTATTCTTGGCGTGTGAGTGAAAATAGTGTAGAACTCCAAAGGTGTGTGTAAGAATAACTGACACTTTTCGAGCCCACTCCAAAGAAATGGAAAAGAGAATGTGTTTGTACAGAAATAGAAACACAAGTGTCTGAGAAGAAAAATGCATCTGATCCCCTGTGGGTTGAACACAATGTCTCTCTTCTAACCACTAAAATACAACATAATAGTGCATGCTTCAAAGCTAGAGTTCATCTCTCTGTACTATAAGTTATTGCGATCATTCAATAAAGAAGAATCAGAAAAAAAAAGTGGAACTGAGGCTTTGTGAATCTTCCTAACAGGAGCTGGAACTTAGGCTGTTTCCCTCTGCTGCCTTCCATTTCCTGTAGACAGAGGAGCAGCTTGGCTGGCGAGGGCTGTGCTAGTTTGAAGAAATGTGCTTATGAACTGAAGTTAGCTAAAACAACTTACTAAGTGCCATTAGAATGCCCAAACAGCCTCAAGACCCCATGTTTTAAAAGTCCAACAATCTGACTTTGACTGTATTGTTTTAATTATCCATTATTTAAAGAAAGTACTATTTGAGGAGAATGAGAAGCAGACGTTGGATGAAACTGCTGGTAATTCTAGGTCTGGGTCCATTTCTCTCTCTCTTTATAGCACCACTTGTGTGAAGGACAGACTGGCCATAATTATAAGAAGAAAGGACATAACTTAATTCATGTTTGACCACATTTAGGTCTGTTCACTTATTCTGCAAGTTATTGTCAACCGCTTAATGCAACAGTAATTGAAAAGTGAATTTCCGGAAACATGGCACACTTTTAAGCACAGAGTTTCCACCTGCCTTGGTGCTAATCAATATTTTTTCGCAGAGCCAAACATTTGGGTCTTTCAGCAGTGTTCATCTCATGGCAGCAGCAGCATGAACAAAGTAGCAACAGGGTAAGGCAGCAAACCAAAGAATTATTTTTTTTTGGTGGGGCAAGTGATTGGAAGTTAAGAAAGAAGGAAGATAATGAAGGAACAAAAAGCCTTAAATGAAAGAGAAAATGCCCAACTACTTTCGGTAAGATCCTTAGAAGCACTAAAACAGGTTTGTTTTTTCCTGTTTGGTTGTCCTCTCTTGGAGGCTTTCTCTTTTCTGAAGTGAAAATTGATTTGGGGAAGATGGGAGGTAGGAAGAGCTGGGAGGAATGGAGGCAGGGTTGGAAATGACTAATTTTTTTTTAAATTTAATTTTATTTTTTTCTTATCAGTTACATTTTATTAATTCTGTATCCCAGCCGTGTCCCGCTCCCTCATTCCCTCCCAATCCCACACCCTCCCTCCCTCACCTCCACCGTGCCCCTTTCCAATTTTCCTAAGACATTCTGTCTTTCTGTATTTGTCAGGTCAGATAGTCAGCCAAACTCAAACTTATAGTGCACAATGTTGAAAGAATAATAAATTTGAGTAATTTTTTTTATATATTTTGGATAACTTGCAAAGGAATGTCAGCATTCAAAGGCCTAATGGCTTGAATTTTAATTTTACTTTTGGTCATTAAATGATGTAACTTTTGGTTGCAGAATTAGGATGAGGTCTTTGTAGAGACTTACAATTGATATTTCAGCTGTAAATGATTATAGGAAAAATTATATATATATATATATATATATATATATATATATATATATATATATATATATATATATATA
>NW_026585504.1:33604029-33610768 GCF_907164565.1 Psammomys obesus
ATATATATATATATATATATATATATATATATATATATATATATATACCATATACATATATATCATACAGGTGCATGTAATCTGTATCTTTTCTTTTTTAAATTGAAAATAGATTCTTCTCTCATATAATACATTCCAGCCCTCCCCTCCCTTCTCCCAGATCTCCCTATCTTCCTCTTCCCCAAGTCCACTCTTCCTCCATTTTCTCTTCAGAAGAGAGCAGGCTTCCAAGAAAGGAGAGTCAAACAGGATCAAACAAGATACAATAAAAGAGCAAAACCCTAGTATCAAGCCCAGAAAAAGAAAATGGGAAAGGAGAAGAGTTTCACTATCAGGCAAAAGAGTCAGAGATACACCAACTCTCACGTTAAGAGTATCACAAAAATACCAGCCTAATTGGCACTAACTTATAAAAATAATTTTATTGGTATGATCTAATTTGAGACATCATGGATTTTAACATGGATTAGTAATGATGGTAATAATGAATGCTAAAATTTGGCCTTACTTAATATGCATTGGAGCTTTTATTACAATTCATATAGAATGGGTCATTTTTAATGCAATGTTATCATTGCTTCATTTGGCCTTCAAAATGTTCCCACTTTATAAATTAAACAATTAAAAGCCAGAGCAAATGTTTAACTGGTCCAAGGCAACAAAGTGGGGCATATCGTAGCCTGAGTTCAGGTATAGACCAGTCTTTGTACCTAGCATGTGCCTTGACTCTCTGCATTGGGCTGCTTTAAGACAAAAACAAAACAAAACAAAACAAAAAACTATAAAGGAATATTTTAAAACAACAAACCAATCAGTAGCTGTTGTTCTATTTAAAAAAATGGTGAAAATGGTGAAAGTTTGATAACTTTAAACATGAGTGTTAAAAAAGGAACAGAGTCAAACACTGAAACTAGTGCCAGGGTGTCAAATTGGAATGCAGGCTTTGAAAAACAGAAAAACATGAGAAAAACAATCTATAAAAACTCAGTGGATATTACTTTAAACACTACCTAGTGACATAAGCCTTTGCATATGTGTGTTAGTGTGTGGTGCATAAGCTGGTGTGATCAGAAGTTCCTGAGCATTGCATGATCCTAGTTGGGACACTCCACTTTCTGGCCCTGGCCTCATGTAACTCTGTTTCACCTACATCATAACCCTTTACAAAAGTTCATCACTGCTGCAAAAACATTGTCTACTGTCTGGTTTTTGAAAACCATTAGGAGAAATCCTATGAATCATCAAGCACCATTGTAATGACTTTTTGCCTTAAGGAGGATCTGATACTCTGCTAAAGGATCTGATACTCTTCTCCTCTCTTCTGTTCTCTTCTCTCTCTTTTCCTTCTCTTCTTTTTTAAAGAGCTGACAAATGGTCTGGCATAGTATCTAGATATTGGCTATGTGTCCTTTGGGTCCTTGTTGGTGTTTAATATCTGTTAATCTTTTCCTTACTTAATTGTTCTGACTCTAAATCTTAAATTTTTTTATTTGTAAGTACTACCAGCTTGCACCTTACTAGTTACAGTTATCTCTGACCCTTTGGATTCTTCATCTATGTATTTCAGAGATTCTAGACCTAGGCTTTCTACTACTCTTTTTAATAGACTTCCAGTATTACTTCAAGTGACTTGAATAACCTTGTGGCTGATCTTCCCATTGCCCTGGCTCCTCAGTGACTTAAATTTCTTTCTCATAATTAGCAGGTGGTAATAAGGTAATGAATAACCCTTATCATTTATCATTGACCATGCTTCCTCTGGAGTTTCTATTGAAAACACATGTCAGGCATCTGAGACAATCTGTTTCTCCCCTTAACTCTTTCAAGAATCCTAACTCTACCATGTCTTCAAATGAGCCAGAATTTGCAATCCATTATAGCTAGCACTTCTCATTTTTTTTCTTCACCATGACAAGTTTGCTTTGAATGCAGCTCACACCCTACACTCAGTCATCATCCCACTGTTTCCTTCTCAACTATCATCATGATTACCTGGCAAACTTCACCCCTAATGAAAATCCCTACTCATTTGCACCTGTTTTCAAGAAGCTGATTTTTTTTTTTCAGTGAGAACATGCTGACAGATTTTACTCCACATTTATGATGCTAAGAGGAAATTGTACCCTAGTACTGGCTCGTGCTCTCTCCTCCTGCCTCAAGCTTATACAAACCATTAGATACTTTCTTTATTAGAATGTTATTTTCATTTATATTTCATGTAAAAGATCTATATCAACAGCTGGTCCTTTCCCTTCTAAGCTTCTAAAAGACTTTTAGGCAGGGATGATTTGGTTCTTGCTTAGACAGGTTTGATTGTTGTTTTTGTTATTGAAAATAAGAATTACGGATTCTGAACCAGATGTTACTCATCCCATTTTCTCTCTGTCTTCTCAAAAAAGCCCTCAACCCATCTATAATACTTATTATATTATTATACTTATTATATTATTATAGTATATTACTTATACACACTTTTTGTGTATTAGTGTAATTGCTCTGTTTTTTTTAGATCAAAGCACAATTGAACATAATCATTATGTTCAATTTGTATTCTATTTTACTGTCATAAATCTACTTTAATCAAAATTTGCCACTAATGTTTCATTGAGACTGTTAATATCAGTATAGTTAGTGAATTTTCAGTAATGGGATACAGAGCCCATTTGTAGCATTTATCACAGCTGAACACACCTTCTCCTGACATACCTTCTTCAAATAGGTGTAAATCCATTCTAATTCCTTTTGGTATTCCTAATTGTCCAGCACGTAGTGTCCATCACTAAACTTTATGAGATCTTGTGCTCTTCATATTTCCCTGTATCATATTGTGTTATGGTTTTAAATAGCATCTGTATATTTTCTGAAATCAATATTTTTAGTTTGAATTCTTAAACTGAAGACCTGAGCAGTAATTAAGTTTCCTGTCAATAATTCTGATTATTTTTGAGATACTTGAACATGGCAGAAATGAAAACAGAGCCTTAGTAGAACATCTCAGTAGTACACAAACGTAAAAACAAAGAGAAAATTTCTCCTTTAACAAATTCGTCTTTCCCCTCAGCATTTCACATACTAAATTACATTTGAAAATGAACAGTCAGATAAGCTTGAGAGGTCCTGCAGTGTGGATATTTAAACAGCTTCTCACTAAAGGACCTTTAACAATGCCTCAAAAGTTATATTTTTCTTATTTTACAATTTGTAAAAGTAATAATTTATATATTGTTTCCTAGGTTGAACGAATAGCATAATTTCATAAATCTCCTTATAGGATACCATTAAATAATCTATGGTACAATATCTAAGATGGATTCAATGTCAAGAGCCCTGTGCCACTATGACCAGGAACTAAGTAAAGGTATAAAATGATGTTTCATTACATCACTAGTTGATATTATGCATATTTAACAGAATTAGTCATTTAATCAGTTGTGTTCATTTAACACCCACTCTAGGCACTATTATCAATACTGTAAACACAGAGAGACAAATTCTTAGTTCTTATAAAGACTATAGGTTGGTTCCAGCTAACAAAGCTAAGAAGGTACAATAGGTACAAAGCCTTAAACAATGTAAGATCTTTGTCAAAAATATGGAAATGTGTGGTTGTGCTTTACTTATTACAGTACAGCAATAGCAATTTTACTGTTGTAGAATAATAATGAAAACAGTATCGACCTTTAAAATTCTTAATATTATGTAGCATCACATATTTCTAACTCTTAAATTTATTTTCCCCATCCTACACATTGAAAATAAACTAGATGGTAAGAAATTTGAATTACAGTTCTGAGCTTAAACAATCCTGGTAAGTCAGTAAATACTTCTAAGTCTTAGGTTTTTTTTTAATATTTTCTTTAATGTTTTATTTACTTTTTCATTTAAAGAAATGATCTTCCTGTGTAGTCTATGTAGGCTTAGATTTTTCACCAATCTTACTTTATTTAGGGTTCTTAAACATCTTTAACTATTTTCTAATCCCTGATATTAGGTAGGAGATTAGTGGGGAAAAGGGCTGGAGACCACTTTTATCAATTTTCTGCTGATTAGGGGTCAAGGGGTCTTTGGGGGAATTACCAAACTCTGTCATCAGGATAACAGCAGTCCAGTCCAAAGGCAAACACCAAACAGCAACATGAGTCAGCACAATTCAGATGACTGAAATAAGTGAACAAAAGCTGAAAGACTCAGTTGTATTGACCCAAGAAGTTCTCTGGAATGTTTCTCTCCGCAAAGTCAAGAGCAGAAGCATGGAGATCAGCATAGCTATGTAGAGCCAAAAAGCAAAGCCTCACTGTGTGTGGGCTTCTATATATCTCCTCTCCTTAAAGTCTGCCCACAAATGTTCTCAGCTGGCCAAAGTCATGCCCCTCACATGAGAAAGCTCACAACAAAACAATACATGCTGTCTCACAAGCCAGCTTCCAGCAAAGCATCATATGCCTTCTCACAAGACAGCATTTAGCAAAAGGTCACATGACTCAAATGAGTCTTCAAAGA
The DNA here is from genome assembly GCF_907164565.1 of Psammomys obesus. Classification (NCBI taxonomy): domain Eukaryota; kingdom Metazoa; phylum Chordata; class Mammalia; order Rodentia; family Muridae; genus Psammomys; species Psammomys obesus. The sequence goes on from NW_026585504.1 coordinate 33,608,530, forward strand.
AACCAGAAACTACCACTTCAAGTCTAGGCTAGTCTTGACCTTAATATCATCTTGGCTCAGTCTTCCAAAAGTGCTGAAATTTTAAGTGTATGTGACACACTCAGATGAATAGTAGACATTTTAGTTTTAGAATAAGAAAAAGAAAACTTTATCAAATACCTTCCCAATAAGACAGTGATTCTAAATTTTAATGCAGAGAATGAGCATGTTTTTATATTCATGCTATTTATGTGAACAAACATATCAGTTGATCTGTATACTGTACACATATTTCTTTTTCTACATATTGTTATAGGTCACTGTATGTGTCAATCCTTCTATTCTAGGAGATTATATGTTAGTACTTACAGCCAAATAATAATGAACATGCTGATATACAGAACATATCTATGGATGAATCTGTGTTAGGAATAGGTATTCTTCCATTTATCGTATTGGAGGTTATTGACTAATATTTATTCTTTCCTTCTGTCAGTTCTTTCCTCTTAAACCTTTTACTGTAAAAAAAGAATGTTATTTTCATAGTACCAGGATAGGGGTAGAAAATGGTGTGCTTCACTTCCCAGAAGCCTGACTAGCATCCTACATTTCCACACACTTCCATTACACACTAGTGTTTACCAATGGGGACATAAGCCCTGAATGGTGCTATCAGGAACTGAGTCATACCTTACCATTAATTGTTCTGTAACAGTCACAAATGAACATAAAACTGGTTTGTGCTATATATCTAAGTTATAATGACATTTGCAATCACAGGAATAGGTAGACACAAGAATTTTATGTTTTCGTTAAGTAAATCCCATATGCCTAAGTAGATACAAGAATTTACGTTTTCCTTTTTACATTTTAGATTTATATTTTAGGGTAGATTTACATTGCAGATGAGGTGTAATGTGTAAGTCATTTAACAAGTGGTGTGATGGTGAGTAAAAACAGCTCAAGTTCCATGTAGAAAACTAAACCATATGGAGATTAAAAAAAAAAAAAACCAAAGGGATGATTTTGATAATTTGTGAATATTTCCATAATCAAAATTTGGTTTCATACACATACAATAAACATGAGCTTGGAATGGTTAGTTAGGCTGTATCATGACCATTTTACATGATACAGTGAGGTTTTCATTTCAAGCAGGGGTGGGACGATTAACATTTCATAGGACACATTTCAGTTGCAGCTGCAATAGAAGCTGATGAGTTGGGGCAGAAATGGAAGGAAACTATGTGGGAGATACTTAAGTAGCAATGTGGACACTGCCTCATGGATGTAATGGAACTGAGAGCAACAGAAAGAAGTAGACAAGCAAAAGGAAGCAGGGCTGACTCCTGAAGGGATTGGAACACTTGTCTCTCTGTTTAAAAGTCTGAAGGTTCACATTACACTGTATTATCATGAGGAAGTATAGAGTGGGCAGAGTAGGAATAGCAATCTGGATTTTCAGAAAGATGACTTAAAGGCAGAGAGAGAGAGAGAGAGAGAGAGAGAGAGAGAGAGAGAGAGAACTGTGGTTTAGTGACAGAGTGCCAGGGTTTTCCACTCAGAGTTCTATAAATCCTTTACTTGTTGTCAATAACTACTCAGAAAAACAGTCTGCACAGTAAACTTAGCCTAAGAGTGTTGTCCAAGATGATGGTCATCCTTACCAGTTGTTTAGTTCAACTCAGCTTCAGCATACAGAAAATGCATTCTTTCACATAGCAGATAATGATAACATCTTGTTACACCTGGGAATTTATGGCACAATAACATTAGCTTAGGTGTATTTTTGTTGTTGTTGTTGTTGTTTGTGTATGTGTATGTGTATGTGTGCTTGTGTGTGTGTGTGTGTGTGTGTGTGTGTGTAAATGTTATTTTTCGTTCATCAGATGAAAGGATGAGATGAGAGCCATTCTGAAGCCTTTCTTTGTCTTTCTGGACTGTCAGTGGCTGTTTCAACTCTTATCTTCTAGTCCAAATAACTCCTCTCCAAATTGACTGATTCAAAATGGCTGTTCTCGGTGTCTCACTGAATTGCTCTGCTTGAAAAACAGCCACTGAATGCCACAAATGGAACTGTACTGACTGCAAAAACTAAACAGAACTGCATGAACTCAACTGAACTTAACTCCACTCAACTGAACTGCACAGAACTCAGCAGTCCTGCACTGCTTTGCTTCTTTTCTCTTTTCTTTTCTTTTCTTTTCTTTTCTTTTCTTTTCTTTTCTTTTCTTTTCTTTTCTTTTCTTTTCTTTTCTTT
>NW_026585504.1:33610778-33626675 GCF_907164565.1 Psammomys obesus
TTTCTTTTCTTTTCTTTTCTTTTCTTTTCTTTTCTTTTCTTTTCTTTCCTTGTCTTTCTTTCTAATTAATTGATGCACTTTACATCCCAATTTTAGCTCCCTTTCTTGTGTCATCCAGGCCCCATCCTCCCTTCCTCTTCCTCCTATATCCCACCTTCCTCTAGTCCCCAGAAAGCCCTTCTCCCCTACCAACATGGAACATGACCTCAGCCTACCAAGTCTCATCAGGACTGCCTGCATCCTCTTCCTCTGTGGCCTGGCAAGGCTTTCCTGCCAGGGAGGAAGTGATTGAAGAGCAAACATAGATATATTTTGGAGAGAGCACAGGGATTCTTATAAAAGAGTGGTAGGATAGAAGGGCCCTGAGGAGACAGGAGCTCCATAAGAAGATCAACATAGTCAACAAATCTGGGCCCAGTGTTGGGGTGAGGAGCATCAAGAGACCAATGCACCAGCCAAGGACCATTCACGAAGAGGACCTAGGCCTCTTGCTCAGATATAGTCTATAAATAGCTCAGTCTCCATGTGGGTAAGGGGATCACGGACTGTCTCTGAGATGGACTCGGTTTCCTGATCTTGGATAACTTCCTGCACTGTTTTTAAGTAACCTCTCCTTCCTCTCTGTTCTCATGAGAGTTGGGTATATTTTATCTCTAAGTTTTTCTGCCTAGTCTTTCTCTGATTCATCACTTTGGCTGCCCCTCAACTAGATGTCACTTTCAAACATGGTTGCTTCCTTCCATAAATTAACCTGACTAGCATTGTCTTGGATTAAAGGTGTTTAATAACAGCATGCTTGTATTCCAGCCAGATCATACTGTAACCCAATGTGTGTGTGTGGATTCCAGCTGGATTATATAGACCCAAGACTTGTGATCTCTTGCTAGAAAAGTCATGTTGCTGGATTAAAATCTCTCTCTCTCTCTTGCTCTCTCTCTGTCTCTCTGTGTGTGTGTGTGTGTGTGTGTGAGAGAGAGAGAGAGAGAGAGAGAGAGAGAGAGAGAGATGAAACAGGCAAGAGTATCTTTATCACTGCCTGCAATATTCCTTTGAGACAGTTTCACATGGAATCTGGAGCTATGCTTATGGGTAGGAAGAGTTACTGACTTTTTCTGTCTCTGATCCTCACAGCACTGAGGTTGCAGGCAAACATCCTGTATTTTATGTGGGCTTGGGCTCTAGCACACAAAAATTCTCTTATCTAGCAAATCATCTTTCTACTCCCTTTTTCTGCAAGATGGTTTTACATAATAGGAGTCTACTTCTCACAATTATAGTCGTGGGAAGTCCCAACATCAGGGCTGATATTTGGCCTCTCTAAGGTCTCACTATCTGGTTTTTGATAATGTTTTCTCTGTAACTTCCTCACATGGTAGAACAGACAATCAGCTTCCTCTGAATTCTAGTGAACTAGTTCCATTCGTCAGGCTCACCATCTTAACTGCTTAATCACAAAGTATCCTACCTCTTAATACTACTAAATTTTAACCAGTAAATACTGAGGTACACAAAGATCCAAAACCACAACAAAACGTATAGGGAAAGTATGTCATTCTTATAATAGTAACCCCACAAGTGAAACTATTGGCTGCCTTTAGGGTTTGAAATATTTCAAGTATATTCCCAAACATACAATGCCTTGAGTTGAATGTACACTTAAGAAATAATTTTGGAAAATATTAAGAGAAAAATGCCAATAAATAAATGATATGGATTTTTAAAATTTTTTATTTAACTTTTATTAATTACACTTTATTCATTTTGTATCCCCCCATAAGCCCCTCCCTCCTCCCCTCCCGGCTCCACCCTCCCCCCTTTCTGCATGCATGCCCCTCCCCAAGTCCACTGATAGAGGAGGTCCTCCTCTCCTTCTTTCTGATCTTAGTCTATCAGAAGTGGCTGCATTGTCAGGGTTCTAGGTTATTTCCACGGATAGTTCTTGGTTGGAGTATGAGTCTCTGGGAAGTTCCCTGTGTTCAAATTTTCTTGTTCTGTTGCTCTCCTTGTGGAGTTCCTGTCCTCTCCAGATCTTACTATTTCCCACTTCTTACATAAAATTCCTTTCACTCTGCCTGTCAGTTGGTTTTATTTTTATTTTTCTAGAGGACGCATAATTGTTTTGCTCTGTATTTTCAAATTTTAGGTGAGTCAATCACATCTCTGTAAAAAAGTTACCATAATTTGGAGTAACAGAAAAAAAAAAGTTAAGTTCCTACAGGAAAAAGCCTTTGAATCTTGAAAGAGTAGTTCCTTATGCTATATTTCAGGAATATCTGTTAACTGGATTAATGGTACACATGGTTGTTTGAATAAGAGTATTCCCCATAGTCTAAATATTTAAATGCTTTGCCCCCAATTGGTATAACTATTTAGGAAATAATTAAGAGATGTGGCCTTGTTGGAAGAGAAGTGTCACTGAGGGTGGGCTGTGAGGTTTCAAAAGTTCCTGCCATTCTGAACCAGCTCTTTCTGCCTCCTCCTTGTGGATGAGGATGTAAGCTCTCGGCTAGGACTATGTCTTACTGACTATTGCCCTGTTCCTTGACATGAGGGCCATAGCATCTGAAACTGTAGGCTCTAAATACACTGTTCTCTCTATAAGTTACATCTGTCATTTGTAATCATAGCAGTAGAAATATAACTATTGTATTATGCCATCATAAAATTGCTAAATGTTAACTGGACTGTAGTGATATATGTCTTTAATCCCAGTACTCAAGAGACAGAGGCAGGCAGATCTCTGTGAGTTCAAGGCCATCCTGCTCTACAAAGTAAATCCAGGACAGCCAGGGCTACACAGGGCTACCCTGTCTCAAAAAATCAAAACAAAAAGTTAAATGTTTTATATATGAGATGCTTGAGTTGGATTTAATATTTATGTTTATGGACAGGAGGATTTGAATGCAGAAACCTATAAAAATTAACATTTCTGAGGGTAGATATAATTTATTGTAAATCGGAGCAGCTTGAGAAGAAATAGTCAGGAAAAGAGAAGTTCAAAATTTTTTGCTATTTCCTCCAAAATGATTTTAAGGTGGAGAGACTGGGAGACATTTAATCAGCTGACTCTAAGACTGATCCTCGGCCTCTGATATGCAAGGGAGTAAGGTGAGTATTTATCCTTAAGTGAAGTATGCAAAGGAGCTATCTAAATTGTTAGAGTGAAGAAAAGAGGAGAGAGTTAAAAAAATTATTTGATCTGATATTTAACCTCTAACAAGGATGTTACTAAACCAGGGCTTGCAGGAGAGATATAGTGAGAAGGTGGAGAGTACTTGGTAAATCTTGAAGAAATGAGAAAAAATTAAGAGGCAAGACTATAGTAATTGAGAATAATTTAGGTCCACAGGATGCAGAGGGAACATTGGGAAGATAATAATTCTGATGAGAGTGGGCATTAAAATGAGGATTCTTTCCTTCTGTGTGCCTAGAAAAAGATGTCCTGAGCTGGCAGTCAGGCTCCTTAGTCAGTGCGATGCAACTCTATCTTCATTCCTTCAGTAATCCTCTTTTCCTTTTGGGCTGTGAATTTAATAGTGCACATTTTTTATCCCGGCTAGTCCTCATATCATCAGCCAATACTTTCTATGTTATTGCTCCCTCAGATGGAATCTGTCCCTTTTTAATTTTAGTTTTTATCTTCTCTGGCCTAATTTTATTCGGTAAGCCTCGTTTCTGAGATGACTTAATAGAACTTGTTTATCTCCATAATTTATTCTTATAAAAGTGCTTATGTGAGCTCAAGAATGAATTCAGAAAAGGACATTCCCCTAAGATAAGTGCACTCAGCCATGTTTATACCCTCTTTCTTCAGCCACCTCCTGTGAGAATTGTATCAGATAGGGTAACTGTCTCTGTGCAGTGGATTCTAGAACTCTTTCTATACTTTTGTATCGGTCTGGGTGTAGGTCAGATTCTCCACTTCATTATCTGGATGTGGTTTCTGTGGTTTAAACTGTCTGACATGTTAGTCTGAGCGGCCGGGGTAATCAATGGTTTAATCAGTCAGTCTGTCTCTAATTCTGTTCTTGTGACTTACATTATTCATTGCACGCACGATACTGCTTTCTTATGTTTTTCTTTTTCTTGCCTCTTGCTAAAGTCAAAATCATGTCAAGCTAGCAATGTGAACAAACTGATAAGAATCAAAACATATGTCTTACACTTCTTCAGGCGGAGAGTCTACAGGGTAGAGCCAGTGTGGAAAGCACAGGGAAGTCACCAACATGAAAAACTTCCTGGCTCTGGAGGGTGCAAACAGTACATATCTACTTGTTTGTAATAAAAATAGAACAAAACAAGTTAAAGTTATTCTTGGAATCAACTCTGAATTGGAAATGTATGAGAATAAGATTGCCAGTTTCACAAGATTATTTTGGGTGTTAAATAATGGTGTCTTTGAAAAAAAAAATGCTTTCTCATCAAGAGACTCAAACAAATTCAGCTTAAAGCCTAATGTGCTGATTGGCTGCTCACAGGGGCCTTGGTAAATGTGATTATTTTAATCATTCATTATTTTAGTTTTTATTGTGGTTATAGTTTGTACAATTGTTCGTTTTTACTTATTCTTTTAACCAAGGGAAATATTTCTTGTCTTTATTTTCATTTTGTTTTTAGACACGAAAGACTGTGGAACATATTCTTCTTCTGCTTACCCGGTCCCAGAATTAATGCTTAACCCTTCATATCAGAGCGATACAGACAGATATCAAAATGCTGTATAAGGATAAGTTTAGTTTTAGAAAGAACCTTATAAAAACTGGAAATATAAGAGTGCTTTTAGCCCTCAAGGAAGTGCCAAGAATCAAATGCAAGGGAGAGCATTTCTTTCCTGGGCTATTAGCTGTGGTGGCCAACTCAGCACTACCCTGGGAGACAAGCAGAGCAGCTCAGTAAGCAGAGAGATGCCTGGTGGGCACAGCAGGTTTTCACTGGAGTTAGCAAAATGGCCCAGTACCCAGATGGTGCAGATTCTTCATGGGCACATCTGCAGCACTTCCCTTGGGGACTGTACACAACGTTTGAGAGCAGAGAATCCTTTTGAAATGAGAACTGTGGGGTGGAAAGACCAGGGCCAGAGAAGAGCCACAGTCATTTATTATGTCCTTTTAAGCTAGAAAGTCACCTGTAGTGAGGAGAACTAATCTTTCCTGTTTATGTTACCCGAAGGCCATCATTAAAAATAATCACCAAGGAGTGACACATTAGAGTTTCTCTACAAGGGGAACATTGCATTCTGGTGACTAGTTAAAGTCATGTCTGCACAAATGTCTAGGTTTATAGGGAGCTAAGGTTTTCTTTTTCTCTTTGTTTTTCCAACTACACATTTTGAGATGTAGAAGGAACAGAACAAAGTTTTACATAACCCAATACAAAAGATTTCCCTATATCTTGTTTCTGAATCATTTGATATAAAGGTTTTTGTATTCGATGTACATTTTGTGAGTACACGTGTGAAAATAGACATAGATACAGTAGAGTGCTTTCCTTAGAAATTATTTTTCTTATTATCTCTTCCCCCTACACATTTCACCATGCTTCACTGTATGTACAACTAGTTAGGAGTGATATAATAAGTAAAGGAGAAATGGTAGGAAGGAAGTGGGAATGTAAACAAGTGTTCAAAGAGGGGAAAGGGTCTGCAAATATATATTTATTTTCTTCTTAAAATAAAAATCAGCCTCCCAGCTATACATTCTGGACAATTGAACAGTTTGCACCACCAGTTGCCCAGTGTTCAGGAAATAAAAACAAGAATCAATAATTAGAACTTGATGAAATTAAGAAAAACTTCTGGCCATTCAGAGAAAACACTTCATCGACTAAAGAAGCACACCGTAAAAGAAGAGAAAACCTTTGCTAGCTATGCACTTGACAGAGGAGTGGGGTCTAGAATATGTAAGAAGCTAAAAAAAGGTTAAAGGAAAAGTTAACAAATAACCCAATTAAAAATATCCTATAGAACTTTGCAGGAAATCCTGAAAAGAAGTAAAGTAGAGATTTTTTACAAGTTAAGAACAATAGCTTCTTCCAGAGCATAGATATGCAATTCCCAGAAGCCACATAGTGGCTCACAACATCTGTCCTACAAGTTCCAAAGTCTCTGAAACCCTCTTCTGGAGTCCATGGGTACTGCATACATTTGGTGCACATATGTACAGGCAAAACATCCACACGCATACAGTAAAAATAAAATGAATCTTACACTTTTTTAAAAAATTAAAGAAGAAATATGAACCAATATGAAACATCTGGGGAGGAAAACGATCACTCCTCTTACGCAGCCCTGGACCCTTAATGCTACAGTGGGCCAGAATGTGCCAACTGATGCAATATGAGTGACTAATTGCTTTATGATGAAGGGAGTTCATCCATGGTAGCAGATTAGGGAAGTCATAGACTGAAGGGGAGAACATATTGATGTGGTTTTTTCTTAGTGTAATAAAAAAACTGTCCTCTAAGTACTTAAACCCTCAGATCCGTATTACTTCACAGTTGGTCAGAGGAACTTCCTTGTGAAATGTGCTGTCATTAACACAGAGAATCATAACTGTCAAACAATGAGAATAAGTGACTGTTGAGCAGTCAGACTTCTATGACCTACTTATCAAGTATTCCACACCAAAATTCAGGGAACACCACAAGAGAGAATATGGGAAAAAATGTTAGAGCTGGATGTTCTGAAAGAATGCACAATGCTGTTTCTGGAAATGACATGTTGTGTTCAAGAATTCACAACAGCTGCGCTTTCCTGCATAAAACATGCACAAGATCAGGGCAGTCACAATTCTAGCATGGAAAAGGAAAGGCTGACAAGACTGTTCTCCTAGCTGAGGATCACTTGGCAATTGGTAGGTGACTGGTGAAGATTTAGTTGGGGGAATTTCTTGACACTGGCAGGATACCCATTGTCTTAGTTGAGGTTTCTATTGCTGTGAAAAAAAACACCATGACAAAAAATGGCGGGAATTTAATTCAATTTACTACTTTCAGGTTATAAGTCCGTCACCTAGCAAAGTCAGGGCAGGAACATAGGGGCAGAAACAAGCACAGAGGTCATAGAAAAACGCCGCACTGCTTACTAACTTGTTTCCCATGGCTTTCTTATAGCAACCAGGACCACTACCAGTCCAGGGGTGACACTATCCACATATCCATGATCACATAAAATGACCCACAGACTTCTTATATAACTTACTCAATTTATATCCTAATTATAGCCCCTTTCCTTATCTTCTCTTCTTTCTGCTACCCCCTTCTTCTAGTACACAGAAAGGGAGAGCCCTACTCCCCTACCATCTGAATCTAGCCTATTAAATCTCATCAGGACTGCATGCATCTTCTTCCTCTGCCAGGGAGAAGTGATCAAAGAGCAAGCACCAGAGTCCATGTCATAGACAGTCCATGCTCCCCTTACTAGGGAACCCACATGCAGACTGAGCTCCTTATATGTTAAATATTTGCAGGAGGTCTAGTTTTTCTTCATGCATTGTCCTTGGTTGGTGCATCAGTCTCTGCAGCCCCCCCAGGGTCCAGGTATTTTGGCTCTGGTGTTCTCCTTGTGGACCTCCTGTCCCCTTGGGCCCTTCTATCCCCTCTTCCCCCACATCCATCCATAAGACTCCTTATGCTCTGCCCAAAGTTTGGTTGTGAGTATCTTCTTCAATCCCCTGCTTGGTGGAGTCTCTCAGAGGATATCTATGGTAGGCTCCCATCTTGTTCTCTCTCTTCAACCTCTTCCGGTGTTTATTCTATTTGCCTTTCTGTAATTAAACATCCTCCCTAGGGTCCTCCTTTCTATTTAGCTCCTTTAAGTCTGTGTATTGTAGTGTGCGTAACCTGTATTATATGGCTAATATCCATTTATCAGTGAGTATATACCACGTATATCTTTCTGGTTCAGAGTTACCTCACTTAGGATGAATCTTTTCTAGTCCCATCCATTTGCCTGAAAATTTCATGCTTTCCTTGATTTTAATAGCTGAGTAGAATTCCATTGTGTAAATGTACCACAGTTTCTTTAACCATTCTTCAGTTGACAGACATCTAGGTTATAGTTCAATCTTCTCCAGGCATTTTCTTAATTGAAGTTTCCTCTTTCCAAATGACTCTAGTATGGGTCAACTTAACATAAAACTAGCCAGCACACCCATGCTCTGGTGACTGACATTATATTCATGAGCATATGGAAGCACCAATTAGACTTGGGGCTATATTTTTAAAAAGAAGAAAAAATAAATTTGGAAGGAGGAAATGTTGGATATGGGCATAGGGAGAATTGCATTGAGTAAGTGGGAAAGGATACAATCAAAATACATTTATGTCTGAGTAAATGAGTAAATCAATACAAAAGGGTATAAATGTCCGTAGTTATCAGGAAGATGAAATTAAAACTATTTGAGATTTCATCATATCCAAATAAAGAATTCTATGAGTAAAAAGACAGCTTCACCAACTTGAACATGTATGGGAAATATATAGGGGTAATAATATTAGAAACTTCAGGTCTGGAAAAACAGCGTGTATTCATGTTGCGAAGGATTCAGGCAGTTAATGTTGAGCTTTGGGGAAAATGTCCTGGAAACTAAGAACTTCCCCAGGAATGTGTAGGAGGTTGTGGAAAGGAATGTGTGTACATGACTGTTACCTTGATTGACAGATTACTCTTTCCCTACTGCGCTGTTGCAAGTGCTGGATTACTTTGTGGAAACAATAAGGCTTTTAATCCTTCTGTTGAATCTGTCTCTCACACTTCTCCACACAAGTAATTGAGGATTGGGTCTGTGAATAACTTGAGAAATCCTGCAGCAGACTGCCATTCTTGGGCATTTGTTAAAGAACCATCAGCTTTCAAGATATTACTTTCTTAGTTCACATCATAATTACCGATCTGTTTTTGTTCCTGGATATACTTTTATTTATTTATGAATTTATTACTTTCTTAGCAATATCATACTTCATAGGCAAAAACATGTCTAGATTTTGACATTGTCATAAGCACTGTAGCTTTCTTTTCCGGACACATAAACTGTCTAAGTAGTTAATTTATTTTTATGAAAAAGAGATTGGATGTGTATGGTTAAGCAGACCTTGGTGTTGTGACAGTTTCTTCTTGACGAAAGCCTATTGTATTTCATTGATCTCCAAGATGAGTGAGTGTAGCTTGATAAATATGTGGATTCTGAAGAAAGATCACAAAGCGTATAATTTCTCCTTCATTGACAACTAACAGAGAAAAGAATACTCGAACTCCCAATTTCTCTAGTCCTGCCAGAGAAGCTGGATTCTCCCTGAGGAAGGTGGGCATTGCTTGTAGGTAGCTGACATTGACCACCGTTGCCTTCTCTGTTCCCAAATGACAAGATGCTGCAGAGAGCATTGCTGGACTTAACTGGGAAGGCAGCGGACTCAACCTTCCTCCTGAGAGCCCTTGAAAGGGTTCAAGGTTAGAAACAATGCTCTCAATACGGGACAGTCCAGGTGTGGAGAAAACAAAAGCCTTCTTAACAAGTTCACCGTAATTAAGTTTGGAGAAACTGCAAACTTGTAAGTCACCCATTAAGTGGGTAAATAATAAAAGTGATTATTACATCATCTTTAAAATCCTTTTTTTTTTAGGGGGGGGGGCAGTTGGTCCACAATTAGCCCAATAGCCCTTTTTCCTCTCCTTTATTTTGATGGCCCTGTTCTTTTAATGTAGAAATTTACTTAAGCTGATTTCTCAATGTAACATCCCTTTTGGCTGAAGAGGCATGGTTAGACAGTTAAATGAACATTATCTCCACAGAAGTATCACGTAAGGGGGTTACTTACAGTGCAAAAGTAGAGAATCAGTGTCTAAAATGATTTTCCAGCTCTACGGAATCATTTCTACAGAGACACTTTAAGTCCCACATAGGAGGAAGGAAGAAATTGTACTGCAGGGCCTTATATAGTATGCCTCATTCCCCACGTCTAGAAGGTTAATTGCACAGCAGAGAATGAGACTGAACCACAATTTCCTTTTGGCACCTCATTACATATTTTTTTTTTTCGTTAGGCTGAGTCTTCAATTTTATGTAGAGCCAGGTGTTGTGGAGAGGATTGAAGTAACAAATCAACCCATTTGAGCTTTTTGAAGATACTAATTTGCCTTCGGATATCTTTAATCTGGCTGTATATATACCCTTGCAAAGCATTTCTAAACTGAAATCCTATCCAAAACAACATGGGCCCGTATCTCTAATTACTTATGATTAAGAAAAAAAGCTAAGTCAGACCCTAAAGGCATCCACTCTGTGCCATTTTACTGGAGAAATGAATGCCACCCAGCAAGGCAGCTTGGAAATTAATGCACAGCACGACATGGGACAGCGATTGAAGATTGCATTTCTTTCTTTCGCTGCATTTCAAAAATGTTTTACACAACAGGAAAGGGGAGGGGGGAAAAGCAGATGGTTTGAGTTATAAAAGCCTTTGAAAACAATGTTGCAAAGACATTCCTGTGTGGCAAAAATCTCCTCAAATTGTCACTCAGTCTACAGGGAAGTCAAGGAAACAGTAGAGGAAATGCACAAGCATGGAATAGAACGGTTTTGATGTGGGTCCTTGAAAAGGACAGCTAGAAGAGTAGGTAAAAAAAAAAATGAGAGGACTGTGCCATGCTGCAGAATGACATGCCCTCCACATCATAAAAATGCAGCAGTACCATTGTTAGGAGAGTGTGGCGGGTTCATAAATCACGCCATGTGAATGGTTCTATGTGGGAGGTTTAATTAGGGAAAAGGGTGGGGTGGTCAAAAAGACTGTCTCTGGGCAAGGTGGGGTGAGAAAGAGAAAGAGAGAGAGAAAGTCCTCTTATAAGGTGACTGATTGTATAAATAGATCCAGGTTAAAAAGGATGAAAAGGTCAAGTTTAGAATATAAATTCTAATCAAAATCCAGCAGCAAATTGTTTTATTCTCTCTGTTTTGCTTCACATATAAATTTATTTGCAGAATTTATTCCTTCCTAGTGTACTTCTTTGTAAATAACAAAGCTTAAAAATAATACTTTGTGTGTTTGTATTTGACAATGTGTAGAAGGTATTGCGATTATATTCACAGCTCTTTCCATTACCTTCTCTTATCCTTCTATTCTTCCTTCCAAACTATCCTTACCCTGTGTTCATGTGTGTCTGCTCATGGTGTGTATATATGAGAGAGAGAGAGAGAGAGAGAGAGAGAGAGAGGAGGAAAACAGAGAGGGATGTACAGGTCACTCCCCCTATAAGGTGACCCAGCACATGTGCAGATGGTTACAGGTGGTTGAGGTGACCTCACAGATGCCTAATTTCCCCTTCCTCAAGTCCCCTGGGGGCTGTCTGTAGAAATGCCTGCTTAAAGACCCAACAACCATGCTTACGATACTGTGATTTTTTTTTATCTTAAAAATTAGTTTAAATTTATTTATTTTTGATGAGAAATTTATTCATAATAGCTCTGGAGACATTTTCCCTGTTTGGTAGCAAAACAGAACAAGCGGCTTAATGTGAATAATTAGTTTTACCACCCTTGGAATGAAGAGTCTTGATTACATTTTTTTTTTTTTAATTCTGTGCTCAGCAAGGTTGTTCTTAAGTCCAACAATTGTCTACACTGGGCCACAGTTACATGAGAGGTCACAGCCCTGCTTGTGCTTCCTGTGTTTGTCACTGAGGTATTATTTCTCAGGTTCCTGCTCCTATTGTGATGCCTGCCACTTGCTGCCATGACCCTGTACCACGACAGACTCTTTTTCCCTCTAGAACCAAAAGCCAAAACAAATGCTTTCTTCTATAAATTGTTTTTGGTCGCTGTATGTTGTCACAGCAATATGAAAGTAACTTATCCATACACCTCAGGGTTTAACATAAATTTGGGGATGATACATCATTAGAGGGCACTGAAGCTTCTCGCCACAGAACCTTTCATGTGTTACCTGAAATATTTCATGTCTTTATGAGTGAATGGGCCAGAATTTTAAACTATATTGACATTTCAGGTGGCCAAAGGGTCGGGGCGGGGGGCATTCTTGGTAAGAAACATAGGGATAAGGCGGAATTCCGAGGCAGGCAGCATATTTGGGTTGATTATTCAGAACTTCCAGTGGTCCTAACAGTTCTGCTCAATAATGTCTTTTCTCTATTTTTTTGAATGGAGGCATTGATGTGCAAAATAAGGTGATTATATGGCATGAATGAGTATGGATTAAACTCAGTCCAGTATCAAAAGCTGTCGATTGTCGAAGAGAAAAAGAACCTGAGGCAACATGCAAATATTGGTGAAAATTAAGTCCATATAAAGGCAAAATTGTGTTTATTATGTCAGAAAGTTGAAGGGTCTGAGAAAAGTTCACAGAACTCTGAAATAAAGTATAATATTATTTGAAGTGAATTTGGTGTTAATGCAATTGTGAAGATTAAACTTTTAATATGTGGAATATTCCTCTGAAATGAAAAAAAAAAAAGACTAAACCCAGAATTAGTATCATAGGCCTCTAGAATATTATAGGACATTTTGTGTGTAGATGGATGACCGTCAAGGTCAGGAACTAGAAAATAAGAACCTGGATGACGTGGATCCACAAGGGGCCTGTGTTTTTCTTACATCCTCTTCATGACAGGACTGTTAGCGTGTAGACAGCCTGCTTCTAGGTTGCCTAGTAGCCTATGATGTCATCATGTGTCACAGAGCAGGTGTGTGGTAGATGCCATTCAGACATAAATGGACCAACAAGCTATAAAAGGACCAACCTGCCACTTGTCTCTCTCTCTAACGCTCCTTTCTTGCTCTCTCCCCGTCTCTTTCTCTCCACCTCCATCCAATAAATCACTTTCATAATGTCTGTTGTGTGTGTGCATCATTTTAAAATAAAAAGGACCAGACTTGAGCCCTGTTGTGTTGTGTCATAGTTTTCAATGCTTTTACGTAGAAATTAAATTGTAACACTGGCTTTATTTATTTGAGTTGAATAGTTTTTTTAGAATCCTCTTATAACTTCAAATGTCTCTAAATTAAACAATTCATTAAGGTGTGATTATATCTGATTAAAAACAAATTATTAACCCATAAAATTTATATCACTTTCATATTGTGTCATTCTTTTTTAATTTTTAATGTGTGTGTGTGTTGCTGTACAAACATACATACATACAATTTACATGGTGCTGCATACATATAAATTCGATGTCTATGGAAAGAAAAGGAGCACTTTGTGGAATCCTTTTTCTCCTTTTCTCCTTTTGCTGAGCTCCAGGGATTGAACTTGGATCTCCATGGTTACATAGTAAGTGCTTTTACCTGCTGAACCGTATTGTGGGACCCAGATGGCATCCTTCTAGATACTCATCCTTCCAGATACTCTACCATCATCAACTCATTTGATCCTCAAATACTCTGTGACACAAAATTTGCTTCACTGGGAAAACAGGAAAGCCAGGCATATTTCATATTAGGAACTATTTCTAAATTATATAGTTAGCAAGTAGCACAAGAGAATTTGATATAGACATTAGCTGATCATTTTTATGGTTTTCTTCTTTATGCAATAGTGTGTAGAGTTCTGAAAACAGGCTCTCTTACATTCACTCCAATGCTCCTGCTGTTCACTCTCACATTTACTCAAATGTTCACGTCTTCTCTGATTGTACTATAATGGCATTAAGAATATTTACCCCTCCTTGTGTGTGTCAGTGTACTTATGTATGTGTGGCAATTCATGTAAAAATACAATGTCAGTTTTAAAATGTGTTTTGGCCACAATCTCAAAGGGGGAAAAAGTGTTATCCTTCAACAGGGTAAAAGAGAAAACAGTTTAAAAATAAACTGGAGATCCCATTTATTGATTGTTGCTCTTAGAGCCTGTGCTGTTGGTGTTCTGTTCAGGAAGTTGTCTCCTGTGCCAATGAGTTCTAGGCTGTTCCCCACTTTTTCTTCTAACAGATTTAGAGTATCTGGTTTTATGTTGAGGTCTTTGATCCACTTGGACTTTAGTTTTGTGCAGGGTGATAAATATGGATCTATTTTCATTTTTCTGCATGTGGACATCCAGTTGGACCAGCACCATTTGTTGAAGATGCTGTCTTTTTTCCAATGAATGGTTTTGGCTTCTTTGTCAAAAATCGAGTATTCATAGGTGTGTGGGTTTATTTCTGGGTCTTCTATGCAGTTCCATTGATCCTCCTTTCTGTTTCTATGCCAATACCATGCAGTTTTTATTACTATTGCTCTGTAGTACAACTTGAGATCAGAGATGGAGATACCTCCAGATGATCTGTTGTTGTACAGGATTGTTTTGGAGATTCTGGGTTTTTTGAAACTGAAAAGCTTCTGTAAAGCAAAGGACACTGTTATTAAAACAAAACGACTGTCTACAGATTGGGAAAGAATCTTCACTAACCCTTTATCTGACAGAGGACTAATATTGAGTACATAAAAAGAACTAAAGAGGCTGAAAAGCAGCAAACCAAGTAATCCAATTAAAAAATGGGGAACAGAGCTAAACAGAGAATTCTCGACAGAGGAATATCGAATAACAGAGAAACACTTAAAGAAATGTTCAACCTCATTAGCCATCAGGGAAATGCAAATCAAAACGACCCTGAGCTATCACCTTACACCCATCAGAATGGCCAAGATGAAAAACTCAAGGGACAACACATGCTGGAGAGGTTGTGGAGAAAGGGGAACCCTCCTCCACTGCTGGTGGGAATGTAAACTGGTACAACCACTCTGGAAATCTATCTGGCGCTTTCTAAGACAATTAGGAATAGTGCTTCCTCAAGACCCAGCTATACCACTGCTAGGTATATACCCAAAATTTGCTCAAGTACACAAAAGGGATATTTGCTCAACCATGTTTATGGCAGCTTTATTTGTAATAGCCAGAACCTGGAAACAACCCAGATGTCCATCAACGGAGGAATGGGTACAGAAATTGTGGTATTTTTACACAATGGAATACTACTCAGCAATCAAAAAGGAGGAAATCATGAAATTTGCAGGCAAATGGTGGGATCTAGAAAATATCATCCTGAGTGAAATATCCCAGAAGGAGAAAGACAAACATGGTATATACTCACTTATATAGACCTATAAGATGTGATAAACATAATGAAATCTGTACACCTAAAAATGATAATCAAGAGAACGGACATGGGGTAAGATGATCAATCCTCGTTTAGAAAGACAGATGGGATGTGCATTGAACATATGACAGGAGTCTACTGAGCACATTTGAAAGACTCTAACTAGCAGTGTTTTCAAAGCAAAGACTCATGACCAAACCTTTGGCAGAGTACAGGGTATCATAAGAAAGAAGGGGAGTTAGTATGATGGGGAAAGGATAGGAGCTCCACAAGGACCAAATATATCTGGGCACAGGGTCTTTTCTGAGACTGACATTCAACCAAGGACCATGTGTGGATATAACCTTGAACTTCTGCTCAGATGTAGCCTGTGGTAGCTCAGTAACCAATTGGTTTCCCATAGTGAGGGGAACAAGGACTATTTCTAACAGGAACTCAATGACTGGCTCTTTGGCCTCCCCACCCCCCAAGGGAGGAGCAGTCCTGTTAGGCCACAGAGGAGAGCTTTGCAGCCAGTCCTGAAGATACCTGATAAAACAGGATCAGATGAATGGGGAGGAGGTCCCCCCATCAGTGGACTTGGAAAGGGGCACGGTGGAAATGAGGGAGGGAGGGAGGGACTGGGAAAGAATGAGGGATCGGGACATGGCTGGAATAAGAGTTAATAAAATGTAACTAATAAGAAAAAATAAAATTCAAAAAAAAAATAAACTGGAGAGAATGGAAAATCCCTGAGGCTACTAGTAATCATCACTTTTACCTGAAAAAAAGAAAAAGAAAAAGAAAAAGAAAAAGAAAAAGAAAAAGAAAAA
>NW_026585504.1:33626685-33629703 GCF_907164565.1 Psammomys obesus
AAAAAGAAAAAGAAAAAGAAAAAGAAAAAGAAAAAGAAAAAGAAAAAGAAAAAGAAAAAGAAAAAGAAAAAGAAATTACTGTGAGTGGAAAAGAACTATATGTGGAGAGCTCCTGTCACAAGCTCAAACAACTTTGGAGTTCAGAGATGGACATAGAAGAAAACAGGAATAGGATCTTTTTCTGTCTGCTTGATGTGGCTGATAACGACCAAGCCTTTCCAAGTACTGAAGAACAGTTGTGTCTGTTGGTGATTGATAAAGATCAGGAAGTTTGGTAAGATGGGTGGGCACAGAGAGGTAGACTGAAGATCTGCAAGACATGTGGAAGGCATGATGCACTGTTGGAGGCTTGGTAATACTCTTCTGCTTGGTTGCCCAGTGCTCTAGACTTACCTTGCATTTGCAGGCAGGGAACTCAGACTGATGTGGTGATTCATAGACTCTTCTTTGCAGTCTGTTATTATTATCATTTAAAATCCAAATGTCCTTTAACTTCTAGTCAAAAATGCCAGCTTTTTTCAGACATTATTTCTGTAACAATTCCAACAGAGTGTAATTTTTGTCTTTTCTTGAACTGTTACAATATATTTTTAACTTCTGTTAAATTACAGGTCATCCTTCTTAGTATTGCAAAGAGCCTAATTTTGCAGGAGAACAGGGAAGGACATATAGAAGGGTTTAGGGAGATGGAAGGGAAGGAAGAAATGTTGTAATTAAATTGTAACATCAATTTTTAAAAGTTCAGCACTATACTTTTTTTCTGTGCTGAGTGCTGATTCTTTCTGTCGTGAGGAGTGAGGGGTCACTCACAGTATGACAGAATACAGAAGAGGATCCTGAAAACCTGGGAGTTGCACAGGCCCTTATTCACTTGCATGAATCAAAAGCAGGAAGGCAGGTAGGCAAAGAAATAGCAATGCTCTCCCCCCACTCCCCAATCAACACTCCTTGTATCTGAGCTGCCTTTAGAAAGAAAGCCCTATCCATTCCAGGAGAGAGAATTTTTCCACAGTTAATCTTTTCTGGAAATACCAATACAGATCTGCCTAAAGGCATGTCTCAGTGGATTCCAGATTTAATCAAGTTGGCAGTCAAAATTAATCATCACACATAGTCATGGTAAAAATTACTAATGTAAGTTGTAATAATTCATACATCCTTCTATAGCTGTGAGCATCCTGAGAGACACACTGTGTGCTCTGTTTGTAGGGGTTTCTACATAATCTACTACTGTTATTGCCATTAGAGGTAATGACTTAAAACAATACTGTAATGTAATTATAATAATTCTTTCTTCTTTTTCCTCCAATAAACTCTTCTATTTAACCTTCTCTGCTCTTCTTCAAATTCATGTTTTTTATTTACTTATTGCATGCATATGTATGTGTGTATATATATGGATATATGGATATATGGATATATATATATATATATATATATATATATATATATATATATATATATATCTCCCACTCATTCTTTACATTGCTACCTGTAGATAGGTTTTCAGGATTGACAGTTTGGAACTGGACAACCAATTGTTGTCCTTTTTTCTGGGCTAACTTTTGCATTATATTGAAAATCTGTTATCTCACTGTCCTAAGCCTTTTAGATGTATCAGCAATTTAATACTTTATATGACATTAAACAATGTGCTTCATAATAGCACCCACCCTGAAGATAAAACAAAGTGATACATGACTGATTGTATAAATAGATCCAGGTCAAAACACATGAAATGGTCAAGTTTAAAACATAAATTCTAATCAAAGTCTAGCAGTAAATTGTTTTATTTTTTCCAAATTTTTATTTTTTATATTAATTACAGTTTACTCACTTTGTATTCCAGCTGTAGCCCCTTCCCTCATTCCCTCCCAATCCCTACCCCCCCTCCCTCATCTCCTCCCTGCCCCTCTCTAAGTCCACTGATAGGGGAGGTTCTCCTCCCTTTCCATTTGACCTTAGTTTATCAGGTGTCATCAGGGATGGCTGCATTGTCTTCCTCTGTGGGCTAGCAAGGCTTCTCCTCCCTCAGGGAGGGGGGAGGTCAAAGAGCCAGCTACTGAGTTCATGTCAGAGATAGTCCTGTTCCTCTTACTAGTATACCTACTTGGATACTGAGCTGCCTTGGGCTATGTCTGAGCAGGGGTTCTAGGTTATATCCATGCATAGTCCTTGGTTGGAGAATCAGTCTCATTAAAGACCTCTATGCCCACATATATTTGGTCCTTGTGGAGCGCCTGTCTTCTCCAGGTCTTACTAAATCCCCATTCTTTCATATGATTCTTGTACTCTGCCCAAGGTTTGGTTGAGTCTCAGCATCTGTTTTGATACACTGCTAGGTAGAGTATTTCAGAGGCCCTTTATGCTAGGCTCCTGTTCTGTTTCTTATTTTCTCCTACTTCCAATGTTGGAGGAATGAATACAGAAACGGTGGTACATTTACACAATGGAATACTACTCACCAATTAAAAACAAGGAAATCACGAAATTTGCAGGCAAATGGTGGGATCTAGAAAAGATCATCCTGAGTGAGGTATCCCAGAAGCAGAAAGACACATGCAGTATATACTCACATATAAGTGGATACTAGACCTATAAGAGAGGATAAACATACTAAAATCTGTACACCTAAAGAAGCTAAACAAGGAAGACCCAGGGTAAAATGATCAATCCTCACTTAGAAAGTAAATTGTTTTATTCTCTCTCTTTTGATTCACATATAAATTCATTTGTAGAGTTTATTTCTTCCTAGTATACTTCTTTGTAAAAAACAAAGCTTAAAAATAATACTTTGTATGTTTTATTTGACAGTGTATAGAAGGTATTGCGGTTATATTCACTGCTCATTCCGTTACCTTCTCTATCCTTCTATTTGTGCCCAACCTTCCTTCCAAACTATCCTTACCCTGTGTATGTATGTATGCATGTGTGTCTGCTCATGATGTGTGTGTGTGTGTGTGTGTGTGTGTGAGAGAGAGAGAGAGAGAGAGAGAGAGAGAGAGAGAGAGAGAGAGA
>NW_026585504.1:33629713-33637706 GCF_907164565.1 Psammomys obesus
GAGAGAGAGAGAGAGAGAGAGAGAGAGAGAGAGAGAGAGAGAGAGAAAGAGAAAGAGAGAGAGAATGGTCTTATGTACATTGCCACAGGGATGTGATTGTGAAGTTCTATGCAGAAGATAGCATTTCATAATGTTACTGTCACTTCCGACTTTCAATCTTCCTGCCCCTTCTTCTCTGATGATCTTAAATTTGGAGGAATATTTTAATATTAATCATTTAATTCTCAGTTAGCATAATTGCTGATTTGTTAGGCAGGGAGAGAAAGGCTCTCAGGAGCCTTTGAGGAGGTGGTTTAAGGGAATGACATAGAGTCACAGAGGAAATCCAGGGAGCTCTGCCTGTGGTGGATCAGTCAGTGCTGAAATTCCTAGGATCTCTGGTCTGTAATTCATTCTGTCAGGTTCACTGGAAAAGAAACTTTTCAGATCAGCTTTTAAGATTTATTACTGAGTAACAAATCTCCCCTTTATAAACAAAAGTATTTCTCAGGAGATAGGTAAGAGGACAGATTTAACTTTGAAACATTTTTCTGTGATATGAAGTTTTTCCATGCAACATGGACTAAGCTCAAACTGAACTTCTCCAGAGTAAGTAAGATTACAGATGCACTCTGATTTTGCCAACTTCTTTAAAACTTTTAACCTTTCAACTGCATCACCATTTTAGAGTTGACTATTTACCAGAAACATTAGAAGATTCAAGACAGATGTCACAGAAGTATTAGATGGGTTGAAAAATTGTGCTATAAAATTAAGGGTGTAGATTATTAATTATATATAATCAATATAATATAATATAATTAAAGTTTTAAAAATGAAAAGAGCAACAAAGTACTATGATTTCAATAAAGAACTAAAAAACAGAACCCTGCAATGAGTGTGGAGATAATACCCCCACATATCAAAAGCCTTTACCCTCCTATATTTCAGTTTCTGTAGTAGAAGTCTAGGTTATGTTATCTGTCCAGAGGTCATGTCTGATATCATGAGCCCACTAAGTTTAATTCTCTGTCATGTACAAGGTGGGTTACCAGAGGTCTCTGAGCATTGAATTTACTCATAACTAAGGGTGACTCACACATCTCATTTTAAAGGGGTCAGGGAATTTGGGGTAGTAATCAGATCATTTGCCAGCAGGTAGACAGCAGGTAACGGTTGCTGAATGTCACTAATTACTTCCCCGGGGGATAATGATAGTATCTATTCCACACAAAGTACCTATCACATAGCAAGTGTTAGCTGTTAATGATAATAATAAGCAGCTCTATTTTCTCACAAAGTTTTATTTATTTATTTATTTATTTTTGTAAAGAGGAACAGTATAATAGAACATATTACACACAGCATGTCAAATTGGGACACGGGTAGATCAAATTTAATTTCTAACTGAAATTATCATATCTAGACCTATTAACAGCATCACAAAATGATTACTGACAACTGTAGAGAAAGTTAAAATGATAGGAAGAATATTAGAGTGTAACAGTATGTTTTTCAAATGTAACATATTGTTTTAATTTTAATATTTCCAAGCATACATTGTATCTTATAGTCAATTGTATATAACAGGATATACAGTTTTTCATTTAAAATAGTATTTATGAAAATAAAACTTATTGGTGACTGACATATTCTGAAACTCTTGGTGTTCTAATTATGAAAAAAAGTAAATTAGTAAAAGAATGTAAAAAAGTTTTCACTGTAAAAAGTCTCATGAACAATAAGCCTATATAGGCTAAGGACTTCAGATCTGTAGTTGTTGGTATTCAAACTCTCTCCTCTTGGTAACATACCAGCTTTCTTTGTCTGCTTCATACAAAATGTTAATACAGTTATTTTTGTCACATTGAGAAATGTCTCCTGGTGGAATGTTTTTTAAAGGTAACTCTTTGGTTCTGAATCATTACCTGACTGAAATACAAGTCTGAGCACAGCAAAGAAACAGCTTCCCCTTGCTGGCTGTGCAAAGAGGAAACAGCAGGGATTCCCATATGCAGTGTCAGTCTAGGTAAATGACATCTGTTAAGAAACTGTGTTTGTGCCGGAGACATCCATTAATGGATGCAAGCATACCTCAACTACAGAAGGCAGCTGCTGTATGTAGCAGCAGGTTTTGCCAGCAACGACAGAATCAATAACAGCAGCAATTTATAAATCACATCCATTTAAGTCTGCAGTCCATGTGACTGATTTGGAAACATGCTCATTCTTCCTTATTCTAAGTCATATGACTGTTATAGGATTGAAAAACTATTAAATGGACTGTCAAGTCCAAAGACAATCCAAATCCATAATAGTATATTGTGACCGGACAGCCTTTACTCTGCCTTGAAATGTTCCAAACAGCTGATCTGGAAAGTGCCTCATGCAGAACCCATGGAGCTATAGCCCTTGATGGGTCATTGAGTAGGGAGACACTGGGCAGCCTCTCTGTTCTGTGACTTCTACTGCCTCACTAGAAAATACCTTTTCAGACCCTTTCAGCTTCAACTAGGATAATGAATCTCTCCTTTTAAAAACAAATTTACCCTGGGGGATTTCTTACATTTTCTAGGTCTTACCCTCGAACTTTCTAATTTATAGACACTAAAAAATGAATCTCATGAAGACAGTAAATGGTCTCCTTTGGAGCAAATACCGCCCGTGACTAATTCATTACTTCGTAAAGTCAGAATCAACCACAGTGTGTGCTGAAATTACTGCTGTTTTACTCACATTTTCATTCACAAGACTCCATGTGTGTCCATGCATCTGTGGATAATAATGCAAAGGTGACTGATGTGGAGGTACATCTCTGAATTGAAACATCTCCTCTGAGAGGAGGAGGGAGAGTTTATAACACTAAGGAAACCAAAAGAGCTTCTGAGATCCAGGAATCTCTAGCAACTTAAAAAACTCAGGGAATTCAGAAAGTTGCAAAATACATGTGGTTGCTCCTGAAGGTTTCACAAGCACTAAAAATTGCTAGGGAAGAGACGATTCCTCTATTAGGCAATGGACCTTAGAGATAATAGCTTTCAAGATGGGTGATATAGCTGGTTTTAGTCATCAATGCTTCTGCAATCAACCTCAATCAATTAATTTGTTCAGTAATTTAGACTTGGGTAGAATTCATTCTTTGAGAGCTACCATCAGTGTTCTATTTGCAGTGTATTGAAGCTTGTTTATACTTCTCTGGGTAACTATATTCAACAATGACTCAATGACTTCGGCACGCCTTATAAGAAATTGTTTTAAATTTAAAATATACATTATAGGATCATATTGTACAATTATTTAGTAAAGATTTAGTAAAACTGTACATTATAGGATACAAATGATGGTAGGAAAAATCAGAAGACTAATCAGTGTCACTGACACAGTGTCAGTGCCTATCTGCTGGGTGTCTATACAGTACCATTTTTAAGAGCTGCAGTTTGTAGACTCAGTCTGCCTATGCTTTAAATTCTGGTCCCATTGCTTTCTAGGCCCATGGATGGAGAAGAGGCCTCCCCTCTGGTTTATTTTCTTGTGTGTCAGATTGGTAACATACTGCCATTCTGAGTATTAAGTGTGTTAACCAGGAGAAGTAATTAAGCTATATCAGTCACAGAACAGATGTTTCTTAATTGTCAGCTTTTAGCATTACTTTAAGTCAAGCACTTGAGAAACGCATTGAATCCTCACAATTCTGTGAGCTGGAAGTATTATCACCTGTGAACAGACGAGGACACTGAAACAAAGTGATGCTAGGCAGCCATTCCAAATCCACAGTCCACAGCAGTCCGGAGTTTATCCACTCAGCTCCTATAGTGATGGCTGAGCTAAAGAAATTTGTTCCTAAATTTGTCTGAGGTCAAAACAAAACAAAACAAAAAACCTATAAATCTTTCATCTTTTTCATCGTCCTTTGGTGAGTTAGCAGCAGAATGAACAGTGGATATTGTGGCACTTGGCTACCTGTGTAAGTCAGGAATAAGACAAGCATCCCTTTCCATCTACTTGTACTGTGCCTTGTCTCTGCACAAGGCATTCAGCCTTTCTCTGACTTTGATTTAAACACGCAATAAAAATGTTAAGATGGCAATACTCCAGGGGCATTTCACTATAGGTTAAATGATAGTGTGTAAATTGTCTAATAGTGTCTCAGTCAGTCTTGGTGAATTCTTAATTCTGCCTAGCAGAATTAGAATAAAAAAAAAACACTTATCTACATAGTTCAATATTTAGTGAACTAAATAACATAAAGAAGATGGTGAAGGCTTATTTATAATATATAATATAAATTGAAATTATGTGTTGGAAAGTCATAATTTTTCATATTCAACCATGGAGTTTGAGGTGTAGCCATATTTATGCACACTAGGGTAAGTTCCCTCAGTAGCCTATTGCAAAAGTACTAGGTGTATGTTCCAACAAGAAGCAATTAGATTCCCTCCCTTGGAATCTAGATTTTAGGAGAAATCAATTATAATATTCAGGTCAGCCACATATACATAAAAGAAGATAGACCTGATCTGACTATAGAAAAGTGAAGGAAACGGGCTTGAGAAGCTATTTGGGAGAATTAGCAATTTTGCATAGATAAGCAATAGTTTAATGCTAACTGATCCTTGCCTGTTTTGAGACCCAGTTAATAATGATTCACTGGGGATGTCTGAGTTTACAGAATGTCTTCCTAATAAGTTTCTTTTTTTTTAAGCTGTATGAAGTGAATGTCTGTGTTACAAAAATAACCATGATGAAGATACTGAAGTGGGAAGAAAAGGAGGAAAGTAATTCTCCCCTTAACTGCAAACAGCTTTGAAATGTAGGCACTGTTGCCTGTGTGCCAGTAGTAATGATGTAGAGGCTGGAACATGCAATTATATGTTCACTGATGATAGAAAGTCTTTTTGATAACATGAAACCCATTTCATTACCAACTTATCTCATAGGTATGTACCATAGCACCATTGAAACGTGATGCATCATAGCATCATTAAAAAGATGAGTAGTCAAAGTCATTTAGGATAAGGAGATCTCAGTATAGGCAGTAATGATACAATAGGATTTTTAGGCAATAAACAACATCGTGTGTTTAAACAGTTTACAAATAAATGTTAATCATGTATATGAAGCAAGTGTGAAGGTTGGAAGAGAATGTTTCTAGTGTTTCTACTCCTGTGAATAGTTTGTAAAGAATATGTCCATCAGTATATTTAAACAAATATGCTTTAAATACAAGGCTCTTCAAATTTTTTCAAGTAGTAACTACTTGTATGAGAAATATTTATATATATGAAAATACATTCTTAGAATTCATATGTAAATATATATTTTACACTGTAGGCTAGACTATTATTTACTTATTTGTTTGTTTGTTTATTACAGTTTATTCACACTGTATCCTTACTGTAGCCCCCTCCCTTCTATTCTCCCAGTCAAGCTATTGAAAGAGATACTGAGACTCATAGCCAAATTTTGAATAGAATACAGGAAACCTTGTGGAAGAAGAAGGAGATAGAAAGACTCATTATGTAGATCACACTAGTCTTAAAATCAAAACTCATGCAATCCTCTTCTTTAATCTTCTTTTTTTAAAAAAAATATAAAGATTTATCAAGTAAGCTTTTATCAAAATAACAGAAGCTGTCTCACACCTGAGAGGCTGGAAATGCTGCAGTTGCCTAGTCCTTCAGACTGGAGCCTCCGAGTCTGAGGAACTTCACAGTTACTATCTCTGTCTCTTGGACATTGAAGAGGCCAAGGAGCAGCAGTCTCTCAGTTCATAAGCTCTAGACCTACTAAAATCTGTACATCTAAAGATAATCAAGAGAGAGGACCCTGATTAAAATGCTCAATCCCCATCCTCAAAGGCAAAGAGGAAGGACATCAGAAGAAGAAGAAAACAGGAAACAAGCTAGAAATTCTCCACAGAGGGCCTCTGAAAGGCTCTGCCCTGCAGACTATCAAAGTAGATGCTGAGATTTACGGCCAACTGTTGGGCAATGGGCATGGAATATAATGTAAGAAGTGGGAAATAGTAATATCTGGTGGGGACAGAAGCTCCACAGGGAGAGCAACAGAAACAGAAATTTGAACACAGAGGTCTTCCCAGAGACTCATGCTCCAACCAAGTACCATGCATGGAGATAATCTAGAACCCCTGCACAGATGTAGCCCATGGCAGTTCAGTGTCCAAGTGGGTTCCATAGTAATGGGAAGAGGGACTGCCTCTGATATAATCTGATTGGCCTGCTCTTTGATCACCTCCCCCTGAGGGAGGAGCACCCTTACCAGACCACAGAAGAGGACAATGCAGCCACTCCTGATGAGATCTGATAGACTATGATAAGAAGGAAGGAGAGGAGGACCTCCCCTATCAGTGGACTTGGGGAGGGGCATGCAGGAAGAAGGAGATGGGAGGATGGGATCGGGAGGGTAGGAGGGAGAGGCTTATGGGGGGATACAAAGTGAATAAAGTGTAATTAATAAAAAAAAAAATCTAGAGAAGTCCCAGCCTAGAATTCGAAACAAGAAAGTTTCTGGAGAGCCATTGGCCATCAGTCAAAGATGGAAGCCTAGCAAAAAGCCTACAGATGCATGGAAACTAAAGAACTCTCTACTCAGGATTCTTTTTTTCTCCTGAGTGCTGGGATTATAGGCATGCTTTACCACATTCTCCTTAGAGGGGGATATTTATAAAACAAGTTGCTTCATGTCCTGCTGTTGTGGGTGAGGCCCATATAGTAATTACTTAAAATTGTTGTTAGCATATTAAAAGTGGGGCAAGCTGTTCATCTTTTGTAAGAGAGAACGCATGGTACCCATTCCTAGATTATGGGCATACTGGGCTGTTAGGAGGAGTGATCAAGTTTAGAAATGAACTTGGGTCTCTCTGTGTCTTCATTCTGCTAATGAACATATTTGGACTGCAAAGTAATCTATGTCTTTTAATTTTCATTTGTATGCTACAGATATAACAGAAGTAATGTCTGTCTCTGACAAGGAATCTATTGCCTGCTCTTTAATCACTTCACCCGGGCAAGGCAGCCTTGCCAGGCTACAGAGGAAGAGGATGCAGACAGTCTTGATAAGACTTGATAGGCTGGAGTTAGTAGGTAAGGGAGGAGGTCTCCCCCTTTCTGAGAAATAGAGGAGGCAGATAGAGGGAATAAGGATGGAGGGTGTGACCAGGAGGAGACAAGGGAGGGGACTACAATTGGGATATAAAGTGAATAAATTATCTTAAAAATTAAAATAAATTAGAAAAAAACGAATTGTTGTTATCTTTCAAGAAGTGAATGATTCTCTAGATAAAACCAAGGTGAAGCACACAGAGGTTCGAAACCAGCATGATAAGATTAAATTCTTACCTTCCATTATTCATTAGAAATGTGAATCCATGACCTCTATATTACCGGGTTATTTTGAGGATTAACTGATGACAAAATAAGTTACTTTACACAATAACCTTGTAATAGTGAACCCTCAATAGATAAAAGCTACTTTTATTGAAATGACTGATTACAGCTTTCAGTGTAAGTATAGTTAAATACTTATCCAGAGCCATATTGGATCCTAAAAGTGCAAGAGTACTTCTTGATGAAATAATAATCAGAATAACCAGAGTTGAGCAGGCAACTAGAAATGGGGAAGTATTTATAGAGTAAAGATCATAGATATTACTGTCTTCCCCTCCTGTGTGTAAGTGTGTGTTTGTGTGTGTGTGTGTGTGTGTGTGTGTGTGTGTGAGAGAGAGAGAGAGAGAGAGAGAGAGAGAGAGAGAGAATGTATTCATGTATTCCTATAAGTTGTAGACAGGAAACCAAAAGAAATCGTTAAGTAATCACATAGTGTAATAAAAGTTTTTGTTGATTACAAACTTCTATGCAAGTGAGTAGGGTTTATAGAGTTAGTGTTGCTCAATTGATCACAATGAACTCTGTTGCCCTGCTGACTTCCTGGAATTTAAGAAGAAGAAGAAGAGGAGGAGGAGGAGGAGGAGGAGGAGGAGGAGGAGGAGGAGGAG
>NW_026585504.1:33637716-33647386 GCF_907164565.1 Psammomys obesus
AGAAGAAGAAGAAGAAGAAGAAGAAGAAGAAGAAGAAGAAGAAGAAGCCCCATAAGAGTTGATAGGTCAACCATGCTCTAAATATTACAATTTCTAATTATGTTAATGACATGAAGTGGAATGCATTTTGAAAATTTGAATGTGAAATATGGATAATTTATAGATTATTATTTAACATCTTTCTCTTAAAAATAGATCACATTTCTGAAACATAGTAAGAAAATAGTCTCATCTTTAATGAAGTAAAGAGAAGTTAAGAATGGAGCAGACTCTACTAGATAAAACAAAATTCATATTTCTGTGAAAACTCAGTTGTTTATTGTGAGGTGGGACAATCAGGAAATACAAGCTGCATTCAGACAGCATGAGCTGCGGTTTATGAGCAGTGCCAGGGTAGTTAATCCAGCTTCTGATCTGCTTATTTGAGATCCATAAAATATATCTATGTGTATGCACGCATGCATACATACGTACACATGCACACTGCATACACACAGACACATACATATACATAAACACAAAATTCATACAACTACAGATGAATACACACTGCACATACATAAAACCATATATCCATACACTCCCAAACACAACACATACATACACACACACATACAAGCACAGGCATATACATACATGCACATAAACAAACATACACACTCACATACATACATACACATACACACATATAAACACAAACATACAGAGACATACACCCATGTACATACACATACTCTTTTTTAAAGTTCTTTTCTTTCTTTCTTTCTTTCTTTCTTTCTTTCTTTCTTTCTTTCTTTCTTTCTTTCTCTCTCTCTCTTTCTTTCTTCCTTCCTTCCTTCCTTTCCATAGCATTCTGCCTTTGTACCAGAAGAGGTCACCAGACCTCACTATCTGTTGGTTATGAGCTATCATGTGATTGCTTGGAATTAAACTCAGGAACTTTGGAAGAACAGCCAGTGTTTTTAAACACCAAGCCATCTCTCCAGCCCACAATACACTTTACATACAGATACATACACACAAACCAACACACTTACAAAAACACACACCCACACATCTGCTCCCCATACACATATATGTACACATACATATATACAAACACAAACACATACATACATATGAGACTACACATGCACACTCTAATACACATACACTAATAAATACTCACATACACTCATAAAACACACAGAGACATACACAAACACAAGTATAGTAAGTGAATAATTAGGTGATTTTAAATATTAGCAATAAAAATAAAATCAGTTCAAATAAGGAACATGGCAGGCCTTAATAATAATCTCATTTCTATCAAGTACTTTAGATATTGTTATTTCAACTCAATGAAAAAACACAGGCTTTCTGCTAGAAGAGGAAAGTACTGGTCTCTCTCTGTTTTTGCTGATGCCATCACCTTGACACCAGGAAGCTGATATGCATGGTATTCTGCCTTATGTTGAAGAATGAAGTGATGTCCTCTGTGCTATGTGGCTTTGATAATCCCTCCAAGAACTTTGAAGACCCCTGTCTCTGCCTGTCATCTCTGTCCTTACATCAGGAAGCTTTTCCTTTTGACCTGTGTTCATCTTAATCCATTTGTCATGTCATTCCACCCTTAAGCTGAAGGCTTATTTGCCTTTTGCTTGCTACTCACATTTCCATAATGTTGGAATATCACAAAGCGACAGAAAGATTTTGATGTAGGACCAAATGTATATGGTAATCTCAAGTGACATTTGCATAGTAGCATGCCACTGCTGTTGATAAATAATACATCATCTCACATTTTATACATCGAGGCGAAAGAATTAGAAATGGAGAAAGCAAAATAAGAAGAAAATAATATTCAGTCATTTCTATTCCAACATTCCAACTAGCACTTCCTAAGAAGTGCTGCTGAGGGTTGGATATACTTTTAAACACCCAAAGTATTGAAACTTTGTATGTCAATCGGATTGTTGAACAAAATATAGTCATAAAAATTCCAAGATAGTTTGTAGGGTACAACTTGATGCACAGATGTAGGACAACGAAATGAATATACTTAACAGGCAACACATCTGCTTGCCTTTACACATGAATGGCAGATGCACAGAATGTGTCATCACTTTTTTATTCCAGCATCTGTGACAGCACCACTGATTGACCATGACATGATTTTAGATTGATTACAGAGTCAGGTGGAGTGGGAGATTTTTTTCTTAACATTTGGCCAAAAGGTTGCTACCAAATGTTACTGGCAATGGTAAAGTTTTCTGCAATGAATTTAAAAAGTTGAATGATATGAAGAAGAGGTAGTTTAGGTCAGGCAACAATCTGTCTACCGAGTCAAAACTCTGCAGAATCAAAAAGGTAAAAAAAATTGAATCTAGTAAATTAAAATCTATGTCTCTTCATTGTGGTTTAATATGATCAATTAGTTGCCTAAGACTCCACCATATTTATTTAATCTAATTAAGTTCCTACAGCATTGCATATGCTTGAGATATACATCAGTCAAACAATTGCCATACTAACCTTTCATTATAAACCTTCTAATTCAGTTTAATTCTGCATATAATTATTCAGTAGGCATAATTTTCTATTTGCAATATTACATCAAATCTGTCAAAACACTGGAATATGATGTATCAATATTTTTATCTAAATTTATGTCAGAGTAATTTACTTCAAATATCAAAGCCCAGTTTTATATTGTGTCATACAGTAAAATCCAAAGAAAATTAAACATGCACAGAAAGATCGAGTCAAAAGTACAGTGTCAGCAAAGAGAAAAATGATCTGACTAAATAATTTTAATTCTTAAGCACCTTTTAATAGACTTTTATAATGTAACCTAGTGTCTGCTAAATAATACCACATTTATATATGGTAATAACATATTATATACCATCATATATGATATATGATTATATAATATCTAATATAGAACATATAACATATAATGTAAAGTGCATTATAATATTAGTATATAATGTGTATAAGAACCCCAAGTCAACTATTGGGTTATGAAAGAGGAAGACTACCTGATATCCAGGGACCACGTATCTGGAATAGTGATTTGTTCCTGCATTTTAGCCCCCCGGAACGTTAATCTTGAAACATGGTGATTAAATAAGCTCTTTCAATGTCATTGCTTAAGGTTAGTGCACTTGATCATCCCACTTTTGTGAAAAGAATATCAATTAGAATTAGAATACATGTTCACATATATTTGAAAAGCAGCTGGCTGCCAGTTAAGAGTAATATTAAAAGACTGTGGACAGTAGTATTGAAAAACAAAGGAGATCAGCAGAACCATGGAAGCAACAGAATAATGCCAGTCTTGGCAATTTTATATACCCTCAAGAGAACATATAGCACTGAGTAAGAGTTAAGTTCATAAGTAACCAAAATGACATCATCATATGATATGAGCCAGCTTCTTTCATTGATTACTTTATTATTGGCACAAATAGTACTTGAAGGGAGTAGCCATGACAACAAAAGTGATTGCTCTATATAGGTCCACTATCATGAGATTCAAGTCTGAGATAGGTATTGGTATAACAGAATCAATCAAAAATTCAAGAAACAGAAGCCTCTAATGAGTTTATAGTCTGAAACCATCATTACAAAATGCCCATTTAATTGCTTTGAAAGGACAGAATCCTCTCTGTTGGAATGAACACATTTTGGTTTTAAGGTTTCCTTTTTTATTTATGGTGCCTTATCCACCATCTTCTGAATATTTGAATGGGGTTTGTGTGTCAGCTGCTTTTGAGTCTTTTACCAAAATAATAGGCAGAAAAGTCTTAATGAATGAAAGGGTTATTTGGGCTCAGGACTCCATATTTCTGTTTATGGCAGGGAAGAAGACACGGGACTCTGTGGCAGGAGCATGAGGCTCAACTATTCATGTGGTAACAACTTAGCGATTAAAGAATAAAACTAGAAGATCTATGTTATAACTTTAAAAACCTAATGACAGGTCCATCAGCTAAGTGCCAATTCCTAAACATTCCACAGCCTCCCAAAATTACGAAGCAACTGGAAAACAAATAGTTAAAACATGATCTTAGAGAAAAAAAAAAAATTCAAATTATGCCAGTTTGGTTCACATGTGATTTACAGATTACAGGGAATCCCATCAATTGTGAAAGTTAATAAAGACTGGTAAATTAATGGGTTTTATAATCACCATCACTGTAGGCCTATACACGAAGCCTGTAGACAAAACTGTAATGAGCTTTCTAAATTTGGCTTAGTTGTCTAAAAGTAAATTTTATTTGCCTTTTATAATTGTTGTTGTGGAGGGTTACTGCTGAATAAGTTCACCCTTTCTAGTTCTTTTTGAATTCTGGATGGATAGTTCAACTCAGCTGCTCTGGCTCAAACTCCTCTCCAAGATGAATGATTCATTCTGGCTTCTCTCAGCTCTTCCCTGAATTGCTCTGCTTGGTCTCAAACTGACTCTGGCAATTTGTTCTAATCTTCTGGCTCCTTCTTATTCTGCATCTTCAACTACCCCTGCACAAACTTAGGAATGAACTCAACTTCACTGCACTGCACTCACTCAACTGAGCTGCACCAAACTCAGCTCTTCTCCGTTGAACTGACCGAACTGATGTACTGCCATGATCTGAACTGCCACTGCACTGCCCCTCAACTGACTCCCCACAGAGCCAACTGACTGACCTCAACTCAATTCCCTGTCCTTTTTTAAAATTCCTCCCTTGCCTGTGCTGTTCTTTTGAGAATTGGGTGTATCCTATTCTGTTAAGTCTTTCTCTGATTTATTGCTTTGACTGTCCCTCAATTAGATGTCATTGTTTGAGGTTAAATGCATGTACTGAACCTGTCTATATTCCAGCTGGATCTCACATACCTAGAAGGTCTTTGGATGTGATTAGAGCAGCCATGTTGCTAGATTAAAATTCCTCTACATCTTCCCTATTTCTGTTTAAGCTAAAAATCATATATAAACTTGACAGTCTGAATGTCCTTATTATGCCCCACTGATACAATGATCCTTATCCCATAATTTCAGTCTTAATCATCTGTCCTTCAGTGAATGTCTATTTCAGCATCAAGGTTTGAGTCTGCCAGGCTAATGAACAATCTGTCCTTCTTCATCTGGTTTGTTCCCATGCAGGGGCATCAGCTTTCTGTGTCATCTGGATTGCTGTCTTTCTGCACCATTTCCTTCTTTAAGTCATGCCTTTTATATTGAAGCTTCTCTTACTCATATTGAATCTATTAATTTTGATGGAAGCCATATTCTTTCACACCTGTAGAAACATAGGCAAAACCTTTTCCCCAAAATAAAATACTCCCTGATTTCCATTTTGTTAAGACATCTTTAAAACATACAAGTTCATGTAACTCAGAAGGTTTTTTTCTTTTTTCTTTCTACAATCTAGTATGTTTCAGCCAATCTTTTTCCCTTTCTCTGTTTATCAAAGTGCAATTAGATATTTATGTATCCACACATAAACTAGACATGCAAGCACTTACATTCCACGCCCTGCTCCATGCTGGCTTCTTACCCATTTAAACACAGAAACACTCAAGTCATATTATAAAAGATGTCAATAAACAGAACCAGTTAAAATAAGTATCTGTTGGTTGTCTGAGATTAAAGAAATATTACTCTGAGGTCCGCATTGCTGTAGCAGATCTCCTCCTCATAGGTTTATGGCTATATTTGTCACATATGTCTTTAATCTTCCTATGTAACATTATGATCCCACACATTTTATTTGTCTTATTCTTTGTTACTAGGGATAATGTTGCAAACCCTACAAACTGTGTATATACTTTTTGAAGGATTTCAAGATTTTTTTGTGAGATTAAAGTTGCATCTGCTCCTAAATTCCACTAAACCTTCAATTTCAATACCATTTAATTTTAATGTTGGTCTCTGCTAATTGATAATAATTTTCACCCCCCCCCCACCAAATAACCCAAACCAACCAAACAAAACACTATCTTTCAGTACTTCCAAATCCTCCTATTCTTCCAATTGGAGCTACTTTGCCTTTGACTTATGGAAGAGGCAAAAGTGAGCAATCCTATCTCCTGCTTTAAACTGCATATTTTCCTGTATGTAAGCCATAATCTTAGGACTGATTTGAGAGGGAAATACAAAGAGGGAGAAAGAGAGGAGACAATTTTACTGGGAAAATTGTACAAAGACTGGTTGCAGAGATAAAGAACAAGGTAGGTAGAATGAGCAAGAGAAAGAGAAGGAGCCAGAAGACTAGAACATATTGTCAAAGTTGGTATGGTGCTAAGCAGAACAATTCAGTCAGAAGATGAGATAAGTCAGTTTGAATAAGTCATCTTGGAGAGGAGTTTTGAGCCAGAACAGCTGAATTGACCCAGCCACCCAGAGTTGAGAAAGAACTAGAAAGGATTAGCTAATACAGCAGTAAGTCTCAAAGGCTGAAAACATTCTAGCCTTTATAAGCTTGTACGGAATCTAGAGGTTTCCAAGAGTAAGTAAGCCTAGCTTATCAGAAACAGGCAGTAAGCCTCTGAGATGGCAATCACAATCTGGAGAATAAAATTATTTTTACATAATCAGAGTGAGAAAACCCAGCCTAACTATGGTGTGTACCATTCTGTGGGATGAAATCTTGGGCTGAGTCCTTCTCAAAGACCATACATCATTCTGTTTTGTGATTGTAGAGGCAACATAATTCGTGTCCTCCATTTTCTGCTATGTTTATGCCCCCACTATTATGGACTATACCATGAGACTGTGAGCCTACATAAGCCATTATTCTTAAACTGACTTTGTCATGTATTTTGTATCAGCAAGGGGTAAAATAACCAATAGACATCAAAGCATTGTCTATTAGTATGTAGGAATGTCCCAAATTTATGCGTTCTAAATTGAATACATTAATTTTCTTGTACAGATTCTTTTGACTCAGGAAGGAGGAGTGGCTCATTTGAATAATTCTAATCATCTGAAGCTGTATTCAGCATGTTAGACATGGGTACAATTATTGAATGGATTGTACAGAAGCCAACTTCAACTGTCTTACTGCCACCTAATTATACTTTACCTTACTCAACATTATGGAAAACTGAGACCAGTACTATAAACACAGCCAGCTACCTTGGGGTTAGTAAGGTTGGAATCTTACAGGATAATATATTACCACTACTTTATTAGAAGAGCATAATTTCTAACTACATTCTAAATACAAATCTTACTACTAACAAGTGTAGCTCCCACCCTTCATCAAATAAGCTCCTCATTACAAGAGAGATAATCATGGAAAACTACAGTTGTCAAAACACAGGTGGCAATTGATTACAGAATATACATCACCAATGCACACAACTTCTATAGTACAACTTCTGTGCCTAAGGCCAGGAGACATGTAAGAGGGAGTGGAAAGATTCTAAGAGCCAGAGGACCAAGACACTTGTTATGAGACTGCTTCTTAAAAACATAAAGGAAGCTTCACTTACTCAAAAATATGGCTTCCTAAACAAAACTCATACAAAGATAATACCAATAGACATGCTAATGTGGAATGGGAAAAGCTCACGGGCCCCACCTATAGGCAAAGAACTATAGGCAATTAAGGAATGATGAAAGCTAGTGAACTGGTCACCAAGGTTGAGCCCACTAATTGGTTATCCAATACCAAATGGTAAGCCCTAATACCATACCGTATATTAAATGGAGTCAGTGGATTATGTTCATATAATGTTGCCTGCATAATGATTAAAGAAAAAGAGACTGTGTTTTGAGAGGGAGTTATGATGTGTATGGGAGGGGTCGGGTGCAGGAAATAGAATGAGGGAAATAGGTAATTATATTTGAGTTAATTAAAAAAAATCTTACAATCCTACAATATTATTTTTGTTTTTAAAGGTCCCAATTCACAAATTACAGCGGTGTTGATGGGGGTGGTTGGACTTCTTTCATGAAAAATAATCTCGGAGGGAACAGGTTAAAGGAAATGTTATATTCATTAGCATCATAATTACACAATCTTTTCCACCATCTAGTATTGATTACACAGGTTTGTCCTACTTAGTATGGGGGGAGGGGGGCTGAATAGGGCAGAAATAAAACAGAAACAAAAATCAGTGGCTTAACCTTGGAATGAGAATCAAGATGATGAGTCAATGATCTCCTGATTACAGGACCCATTCTGTTCTGTCACCCAATTTTCACAAAGTCTAGAACAAGATGAATAAAATGAAGGAATTGTCTTGAGAAAGCAAAGCCAAAGCTTCACCTTGGAGCTCTGATGTTCTAAGAGTACTATTCTATCCAACCAGGAACCAGTGTGTACCCATCCAAAGGTAATGCTTTACAAATTATTAGAATACATTGGTCCCTAGCCATGGATGAATAATTGCAGTTAGATAGTCAACTGTGGAGAGATTTGCACTTCACATTTCTACAAGTCTAGTGACTAAGTATCTAAACTTTTACTGTTGAAAAGACTCTTTTTCTCTTTAAACTGCTTTGGTCAAAGATCAGTTCATGCTTGTGTTCTATTTTAGGCTTTCAGATCTAGAATTGATTTTGATCTTGCTTTCAATTGGTCTGTATATCTATCTTTACACCAATACAAGCTTATCTTGATTACTGTGGCTGTTAGAATAATACTTAATGATGTAGAATAAGTTCTCTAGGTTTTCTCCCTTAAATGGGCTACTCCAGAAAAAAAATTAAATCAGTAAATCAGACCCAATTAAATTTTCCTTTGCATTGTATTAGAATTGCTGTGCATCACAAATTAAGTGAGAGGAAATAAACAGCTGATTTAAGTAAATGTCACAGATAATCTTCATTGTTAACTTGACTGGATTTAGAATCGTCACAGAAACACATATCTGGGAGTGTCTGTGAAAGGGTTTTCAGAAAGGTTTAACTGAGCAGGGATGATCCATATCTGAATACATATAACACCGTTTCATAGGCTGCAGTTTCTGATTGAACAAAAGGGCTGAATGAGCTGATTATGAGCTTTTATCATTCTCTGCTTCCTCCTGGCAGAGCAGCTGGGCACCCTGAACTTCTCCTACCATGTCTTCCCTGCCACCATTGACTACATGCCCTAATACTGTAAGTCAAAGCAAACTCCTCTTTTCCCAAGTTGCCTTTGTCAGGATTTTCTCAGAGTTGTAAGAAAAGAATGCATTAGACTTGGTTTCTTTTTTTTTTTTTTTTCGTATTTTATTTTTTTCTTATCAGTTACATTTTATTAATTCCCTCCCCGTCCCTCCTTCCCTCCCTCATCTCCACTGTGCCCCTTGCCAAGTCCACTGATAGGGGGGACCTCCTCCCCATTCATCTGATCCTGTTTTATCAGGTATCCTCAGGACTGGCTGCAAAGCTCTCCTCTGTGGCCTAACAGGACTGCTCCTCCCTTGGGGGGTGGGGAGGCCAAAGAACCAGCCATTGAGTTCCTGTTAGAAATAGTCCTTGTTCCCCTCACTATGGGAAACCAATTGGTTACTGAGCTACCTACCACAGGCTACATCTGAGCAGAGGTTCTCAAATACAAAAGAAAACTAAAGTTTGCAGCAAAGAGGTTTAGTGGTAAGTGTTCTTAAGAACAACAGATTTAGCCAGGTAGTAGTGGTGCACTCCTTTATTTCCAGCACTCGAGGCAGAGGCAGAGGCAGAGGCAGAGGCAGAGGCAGAGGCAGAGGC
>NW_026585504.1:33647396-33741948 GCF_907164565.1 Psammomys obesus
GGCAGAGGCAGAGGCAGAGGCAGAGGCAGAGGCAGAGGCAGAGGCAGGTAGAGCTCTGAGCTAAACTCTAGCCTGGTCTCTAGAGTGAGTTCCAGCACAGCCAGGGCTACACTGAAACCTTGTTAAAAAAAGATCTTAGATGAGAACAAGAGAGGATAATGAGGAAGTGAATATGATCAAAATATAGACATATAAAATCATAATAGAACCAAGTTCATGATATAAATCCCATTAAAACATCTGAATAAACTGTAATTAACATAAAAACTAAAAATAAAAATGGTTAAAAAAGAATATTAAAAAAGAAATTAATTAGTATAAAATTAATTAGTATAAAAATCTACTTTATTATCTTTTCAACTTTTGAAAAGAACTGACTAATGACACCTAAGTTCTGCCACTCTTAGGGAAAATGTAAATCTACATTATTAAAAGTCTGAATTTTTTAAAATATAAATTTTCTTATTTTATCTCTTTGAAGATCCAGGAGAATAGAAAATACTATGATGTGCCAAACTAGATAGAAATATGTTGAGTTCAAAAGGTTTATAAGAGATTGATTGAGGAGATAATCACACTGTTTTATGATTTGCTATAAATTTTGTGGTTACAGAGAGCAGGACAAAGTGCTAGCTCAGCATGACTGAAGTTGGACACAGTCACTTTGCTCCTTATTACAGAATATGGTGGAGAGTATGGTATTACCCCAAAGAAAACTCTAACCTAGGAAAACTTCCATCAGCTTTGGTTCTGTCTACAGTGGGGTTGTTTCTACCCAGAGCTGCACAGCGTAACGGGAGGAACTATGCTTGTGTTCCTAAATAAGAACACAGATTATCACTTTCACTAAGTGCTTCTCAAGCTATCAAATGCTACAACCCTTTAATACATTTCCTCATATTGTGGTGACTCCAAGCATAAAATTACTTTGCTGCTACTTCCTACTTGCACCTTTTAATACTGTTATGAATTGTAATGCAAATATCTGATACACAGAATATCTGATACCAGATCTCCTAAGAAGTCAGGACCTACAGGCTGAGAGCTACTAACTCAGAGCTTCTATTAATTAATTAATTAATTAATTAATTAATTAATCTCTATCTATCTATTTATTTCATATATTTTCTTTAAGTCCCAATCACAGCCCTCCCTTCCTTCAGGTCTCTACCTTCCACCCTCTTCCTCCTATTCTTCCTTCTTCTCAGAAAAGAGGAGCACAACCCCACAATCCACCCCAGCACACCAAGTTGAATCAGGATTGAGCTCATACTCATCCACTGAGGCCAGGCAAGGCAGTCCTGTTAGGGAAGTGATAAAACAAAACAAAACAACGACAACAAAAAACAGTGAACAGTCCATGTCATAGACGGCACCTGCTCAACTTACTAGGGAACCCACATGAAGATCAAACTGCCCATTGGTTACATATGTGTATGGGGCTCAAGTCCAGTCCATACATGGTCTTTTGTTGGTGCTTTTGTCTCTGTAAGCACCCATGGGTCTAAGTGAGTTGACTCTGTTGGTCTTAGGGCATTCTTATTCCCCCCGGCGGGTCCTTCTATAGCCTATGTTTTTCAATATTATGGGATATTTTACATTTTGTGATAGTATAAAATTGCCTATTTTCCTTGAGTTTTTATCTTGTAGACTAAGATTTTTGACTTACTTTTGAAACATAATTTTATTCCTTATAAGCTGATTAGACGTAACAGATACTACTAATGTTGTTCTTTTCAGTAGCATCCTCAATGACGGCCAGAATTAAAAAAAAAAATTAAGTTCATTTTATATCTTCCTTGTAGCCCCATCTCTCCTATGCTCCCACCCTCATCCTCCTTCCCTCTGCACTCCTTTCCCTTTCCTTAGAAAAGAGGAGCTCCTTTTTCCATCCAGCCTAGTTCATTAATTCACATCAGGACTGATACTGTCCTCTTTCCCTGTGGCCTGGCTAGGCAGTTCTACTAGAAGAAAGTGATTAAAAATCTGGCAAGTGAGCCCCTGTCTGAATCAGTCCTTACTTCCCTTACTAAAGGACCCACATGAGGCCTAAGCTGCCCATCTGCTACATTAATACAATAATACAATAATACAATAATTATTTCTTATTTTTGGATCATACACTTTATTTACGTGTGCATAATTATTTACCAGAATGTATGTAAGTACATAAAATGCATGTCTGTTGCGTTTGTGGTTGGGAAGAAGGCAGTGGATCCCCTGGACTGTTAGTAATGGATGTCTGTGAGCTGCCATATGAGTTTTGGGACGTGAATTGAAATCTTTTCCAAGAGCATCCAGTGCTATTCACAGCTGAACCACTTCTCCAGCTTCAGTAAACACCATCTTCAGGAGAAAGGCATTCTTGTGTGTTTACCTGTTGTAAGCAGCCCTTTCATCCTGTGATAAATCTGAATATTTTAAACAAGGCCATCGCTAGATATTTAACTTGTGTCTACTTTGAGAACACTTTGAGGCTTAAGAAAGAGAGAGAGAGAGAGACAGAGACAGAGAGAGAGAGAGAGAGAGAAAGCCAGCACCAAGGAACACTAGCTTTTTGAATTAGCAATGCCACCAGACAAATCTGTATAGAGTTTAACCCACCTCAACTATGAGCTTAGCATGAAGACGAGAAGTTACCTTCACATTTGCTTCTTTCAGATGGGTTCAGTAAAATAACATAAGGCAAAATTTATTTCATTGTTTTATCAGGTAAGGCATAATTTATAACACTTTTGTTCTTTGAGGCAGTTTCAGATTAAACCGAAAGCCACTCACATTGGTTTGATTGACTAAATATTACATTATATGTACATTATATAAACAGCTATACATTATTTTATAGTTTGGAAATATAGATGTCTCCAAATATGGCTTAAAATTTATTGTTGATATATAGTAAGTTGTATAAATGCTACTGTAAAAAGGCTTTTAAAGTTACATTAAAGACATTGTTGTGCTATCTTATTCAAGTTAGAAAACAACTGAAATTTATCTAAAGGTCCAAACATGAAAGTTACAGAACATTGAGTAATAGAACAAATATAGAAGAGTCTTATAACACTCTTCTCACAGATTTGTGAAACAATTCTAACTCTTCCATTTTACCCACAGCATTAGTATTTGTCAATGTGAAGGCACATTAAAAACATCTAAGAATAATTTTTAAGGCACTGTAATTTGCTCCCCATCAAATTTCTTTGGATAAAGCATTTTTAACATTTTCCTCAAGGCTTAAGTACCCATTTATCTAGCTTGACAAAAATTATTTAATTCATACTGAATTTTCTTTTGTACTCTCTTATACTTCCAAATATTTCTTACTTTATTTTGTTGTTTTCTCTTTCTCCCCTTTTCTTCTATTTCTCTTTATTTTATTTTGGGTATTGAGCCTGGGTCTCCAAATGTTTTGCTAGTGGCTTAAATCTCTAACAGCCCTATTATTCTTAAATTATAATAACAGCTCTATTATTTCTTAAAATAAGACAACAATGGAGTTTGCCACTTAGAGTGACTTTTTTTTTTTCTCAGACTTTTTTTTTCTATTTAGCATGCAACATTGTTTCATAGCATTTTGCCAGAGAGGATTGTGTTTTCAAAATTGCAGCCAATTATCTCAAACTCTGTCACTGCCTTATCAACTAACTTT
This sequence comes from Psammomys obesus, assembly GCF_907164565.1. NCBI lineage: Eukaryota > Metazoa > Chordata > Mammalia > Rodentia > Muridae > Psammomys > Psammomys obesus. The sequence goes on from NW_026585504.1 coordinate 33,651,046, forward strand.
GTGCTCTATTCTAAGTATACCACTATTTCCAAAATATCATGACATCTTTACTGGAAGTAAATTCCATTTAAAGAAAGTAGAAACTTTGTTCATTCTAAACATCAAATTTTATCATATATTCAAATTTCAGCATAAGTTTATAGTTGTACAGATGCTCCTGTAAGACCAGGATATGAGTGGTGTTTTCTTGCTACCTCCCACCACATTTCTTGTTTTCTTCCCTGGAATCATAAATTGCTCAAGAAGAATCAGAGTCAATGTCTATCGTGCCTATTAATACTGATATTTTGAGTATCTCCCACAAATAAGAAATGTTTTGTGGCACCTAGAATTGCATTGCAAGCTCTTTCTAGAGAGTTTTCCATGACCGCTGGCCATTAGAGAAATCAACCACTGTGTCAGAATAGCTTTATAAAATGTGTTCCTTAAATAAAAGGAAATTGAAGACCACTCCTTGATCCATGGATGTTGTGTGAGCAGATGTGAAAGTAACATAAATCTTGTTGTAAATATTTCTGACGCCTTGAATCATCAGGCAAGTTACAATCAACACTAATATTTGAGAGAATGTTTTATTTCAGCCTACGTGAGGAATGCGCTCAAATATTCAGTAAACCTTGTTATAAATAGACGTGCCGCCACTTAGGCATTGTGGTTCCACTTATGAACACAAGCAGAGTTGATTTAGTATTACATCTAAGAGTGATAAATGAGCATTGGCTTTGACTTACAATCACTGGCTTCAACAGCTCCCAACAAAAGACGCATGCTGTAGCTGGCTGTCCAGCGTTACTTTGAAGCCAGACAGTAGCTTTCCTCTAGCTATTAAGTCCTGGATAATATTTTCTTCTACTAGAGTGCTGATTGCTTGACATTGGGAGCCTGCTGTGTGCACAGTCAACTTCATCAATTAACTGAGATACACTTTTATACAAACTAGCACTTCCTGTTTTACCTTTTATAGTACGAAAATACTTCAAGTCTTATGAACAAGCCTTGCTTATGTTTAAGCATTCCTTCCACTAGTTTGTTAGCTCTCTCAGGACTCCAGAACTGAAGCAGTTACATGGATTAGACTCCAGTCGACAAATTTCAACCTATGGCCTGTGAGTCACTGCAATCCATGATAGCTATGAGTGCAGCCCAACAATTAAATTTAAACATAAAATAGTAAGTTATTTTATTGTAACTCAATTACGTTGTTCCTGAGAAGGAACTATGCAGATGGGAGCAACACCATGTCACAATGCCAAAAGGTTAGACCTGTACTGAGGGAATGTAGCTGACCTGATTTTTCTACCCAAACACTAAAACATTCTCCATGTCAGGAATGAGAGTGTATTTCATAGCCATCACTCAAGACTTCGCATTGCTTCATTAAGTCTTCCTGACATGGAAGCCTTGCCCTTTTTTTATTTTTTATCGTGGGTTTTGACATGTTACAATTATTTGCAGTTTTCAATTTAAAGTAAGGGATGTGTGACCTTTCCTTTCATGTGAGCATTTAGAGAACATTGTAGGGCTACTAATTTACCTAAATTCCATATTCTTGCATCTGAGGGCATAGGAAATTTCAAGGAGAGGGGAGGGGGTGATGGAGCAACGGACTGGCAGAGCGTCCAGAAACCACATTTTTCTATTAAGATGTCTGTCTTGTGAGTCTGCTTCATACTAACCAAGCAATCACAAGCCCAACAGCAAAGAGCACTCATCACAAATCATGACAGATATGACAATAATCGCAAATCTGAATACATTGAGAATTATCCAGACGTGGCCCAGAGAAACAAAGTGAGGACAATTGTTAGAACGGGAGTGGTAATGACGGGCTCAACACAAACTGTTACACCCTTCAGTTTGTGGACATGCCACGTTGATGAAGCTTAGTAACTAAAATGAGCTGCATCAAAGCAATGTGTTCCTGTGAGTTTGCATATGCTCTATATTATATATGAGGAACATATTGTTTGCTCACAACAGTAAAACCATCATTTGTTTGATAGAATTTCTATAGGTTTTATATAAATGTCAGTTGCATGATGTCCACTTGCATGGAACTTATTATTCTCAAGTTGTATGGAGAGTTAATATGAGGTAGAGAAAAGATTTTTTTTTATAGTTTTAGGTTGTGGGTAAATGTTCCATTAGTCATCACTGTACTAATAGACCCCCTCAAAAAAAGTGTACACAAGCGTGAGTGTGTGTGTGACATCTTTCCTGGTGCAAATGTGGAAGTGGGGAAGTTCTGTCTTCTACTGAAGTCGATTTGAGAGTGATCTCAGCAACTTTTTGTGGCGCAAGTGCCTCTACCCACCGATCCATCTTTCCGACTCTATCACTTTATTTTCAGACGAAGTTGATGGTTTGTTACATGCAACTGATGCAGAATGGATGCTTAAAAAGGGGAATAATATAATGGGATTGAAGGACATAACATTAAAACTTTATTCAAATTAGTTTTTTTTCTCTATTCATACATTATGTAAGCATCTTCATTAACATGCTTTAAATAATTTTTTCATAAGACGTAAATACTTCCCCCAAAATGCCACTTTTGTCTCTGGAACATTGTTGACTTGACCTTGTTAGCAAGTCAACCACTGTTGACATAATCTTATATGATTTGCAAGTATTTTGAAATTGTGTTTTACTCAATAATTTTAAAGGAATGATTTAGTGGTGTATATTGCACTAGTCTGTTTGTGCAGGAGCGCTTGTCTGAGGGAGAGTGATCTTTGTGTTTTGAGTTCCTTTCATTAAGCTATAACTCAGGAGCCATTATTAAAATAAAGTTGAATAAGAACAGACATTCTTTCAGTGTCCATGGTAAATGGAACTTTTGGACTTTTGTTGGCTAAATATGATCATATATTATTTGAATACAGTACAACAGGTTAAAATGTAGAGAAATACAAGTTAAATAAAATGGGTAAACATAATTAAAGAAAAGATATAAAATGATAATTTTGGCTTTTTCAAAATCTATCATGTTTTAGATATGTCACAAACAAAATGAATAAAAAGAAGGTGTTCAGGAAATCTGTAGCTTAAAAATGATTCAGGGAAACAGAGTATTAACCCTGACCCAGCCTACAGAAATCCTGCTAACTTCATACACTTTATCCAATGATAAAAGATGATAAAAGATCCACAGTAAAATGCTGGTATCCTCCCTCTAATCCACCCCCAACTTTGGAGTTCTCTCTCATTTCTTTTTTTTATTATGGTTTATTATTATTAGTTACATTTTATTAACTCTGTATTCCAGCTGTATCCCACTCCCTTATTCCCTCCCATTCCCACCCTCCCTCCCTCAGCTTCTCCCTGCCCCTTTCCAAGTTCACAGATTGGGGAGGACCTCCTCTCCTTTTGTCTGGCCCTGTTTTATCAGATATCTTCAGGACTGGCTGCAAAGTCCTTCTCTGTGGCCTAGCAGGACTGTTCCTCCCTTGGGGGGTGGAGAGGTCAAAGAGCCTGTGAGTTTCTGTCAGAAATAGTCCCTGTTCCCCTTACTATGGGAAACAAATTAGTTATTGAGCTACCATGAGCTTCGTCTAAGCAAAGGTTCTAGGTTATATCCATACATGGTCCTTGGTTGGAGAAACAGTTTCAGAAAAAACCTATGCCCAGATATATTTGGTTCTTGTGGAGCTCCTATCTTTTCCACGTCATACTAACTCTCTCATTTCTTAATAATTTTACCTTCATCCTATTAACTCCTTCTTGGAGTTTTCTTAATTTTCTTGGTGGTGGTTGATTATCTGATACCTAGCACCTCAGGCTAAATTCACTAAAAGTCAATGAAGGCTTCATTGTGCAATAAGGACCTGTATTCTCAGGATGAAAAGGAAGTATCAGAATTGACCAAGAAATCAGCATTGAAGACTTAGTGTGTGATGTTGGAATATACTAAGTAAGCAAGACTCAGTGCTTTGCACTGGGAGTGATTGCTATATTTGTATTCACTACTCATGTTTTTTACTACTAAAAAAACTGTTCATTTAAATCATGTATGTGACAGTTTCAAATTTTAGAATTAATTTGACATGTATTTTAACTAATGTTGCATTAACAAATCTAAATGTAATCAAATTGAATAAGGTACAATTAGTAATAGGCTTTGTATTTGTCATTTTCTACATTAATGAAAAAGATACTTTATGTTCTAAAAGATAATAATCATGTGTTGTTTCAACTCTGGATTTTTGGAGTATGTGTGTTCTATTGCCAAGGCAGTGTATTCCGGTGTAAAATGAAGTAAGGCATGATCCTGCATAGTAATAGCAAAGTCTGCTTTCACTTTCAAAGTCGTATTTCCTATGCAGTTATCCCCAGTATATATGGAAGTGGAGACGAGTATTTTGAGTATTCTCACTCCTATATTAAAATTTCTCACATATGCTGGAACACACTATTTATATTTATAAACATAACCAAATAAATTAGACTCACCAGAGCTATCAGAACAGAATATTACCCTCCCCTCAACATTTAATAACCTCTCCTATTTATGCTGGAGTTTAGACTAGCCCCATCTTGTTCAGGTAATGACAGCTACTGTGGGCTCATGAATGAAGAGCCCATGCCACGCCCAGAAACAGCATTTCACCACTTATCTTTTTAAAATTTCGAATATTTTATTTTATTTTGTGCCTGTTTGGCTTGCATTTATCTTTGTGCACCATGTTCCTACTAACTCTGTCTCTTGCATTTTCCCCCACCTCCTCTACATGTATATTTCCTGACAAGAGGAGGGGATACACTGAAAAGAAGCCCCATTTGGGTATGGACATTCAGTTTCTATACAAAGCCCTAGTTAAACCAAACTTAGAAAAAGTAATTCCTGTTTTATGGCAGAGTATTGAGACATTTGCAAATGTAATACTTGAAGTAAAACTCAGGAGAAAGAATATATTGTGCTTTATATATTTAAAGAGAGGTATGTGTTTCTCTTTCTCTGTGTGTGTAAGAGAGGGAAGAGAAAGAGAAAAAGAGAGATGAGTGACAGAGAGTGAGAATGAAAGGGAGAGAGGTCTGTGAGGCAATGAATTCCATCTACCTTAAAATCAAAGGAGGGAAGCTTCTAAAAGAAGCGTTATTATAAAAAATATAATACTAGAGACGAATAGAAGGGCCTTGGGTGGAAATATCTGGAGGGATTAGGATACATTTCTTATAATTTTCTGAAAGTAGCACAGAGGACTATTTTTTGAGCATATAAAGGGTGCATGTCTCCTTTCTAGCGAAGATGTGTAGGAGTTTCATGTTAAACTATGATTGTATTTAGCTAACACCTTTGCAGGCATCTACACTAACGACATATGGTTGATAGTCACACGTTTTGAATGTCCCATGTTGAATATTATTCTATGTAAAGGCTTAATACATTAAATTTCTCTATCATCATGTTATAACTTTTTGTAAAGAATACCAAGTATAGATTTTATAATTTTGCTGAAATCTAGTTAATTAGATGACTATCAGTTTAACCAAAAGAGAAACCTGAAATAATAAAAATTTCTAAAAATTCTTTCCATACAATAGATAAGATTTGACCATTTGTTTCTCTGGTAGAAATGAAAATGCTAGGTAACATCCTAGGACAAGAGATTGTGGACATGCAGTTTTCTACCCACTGTTACCTGAGGGTATATGCCTATAGAAATCTTGGAATCTATAACAATGTAATTATTATCAAGATAAATAAAAGAATAAACCTATATCAGCCTAGATACTAGAAAAGGAAGCCTCAAGTACCAGAATTTTTCCAATGAATGTTAAATACTTAAAATAGTCTGTGCTTTTCTCAAAGACTAAGTCTTGTTAAAAAAAAAATCAAATGTTCACTGCAGAAATGAAGATACCACACAACCATATATTGTTGTCAATATATATAACGGCCATGCATGTCAATATATATATAAAAGTCTCTACTTTTCAGTTCTATATTTATTATCAGCTATATGATAATCTGACCACTTCCCAAATTTCCCATTCCTATAATGAGATAGGGCACTACCTGTCCATCACAGGAGAATGAAGTTATCACAGAAATGTAACCACTTAGCATTTGTGTTTATATATGTCTATCATAGACTTCACTAAACTTGAATCCTGAAAGACAGAGCAAATCTCAGTTTTAAAAATACAGAAGCTCCAATGATTGAGAACTTAAGATTCGCACTATGAGATTAATGGAAATTTATTGAGACAATAAGGAATGTATCAATGAGGACAAATGTAAGAATTATGGTTAAAATCACACCTTACTGTTTAGCTTCTTTAGGATTATAGACTTTAGTGTGTTTATCCTATATTATATGGTTAATAGCCACTTATAAGTGATATATACCATGTGTGATTTTCTGCTTCTGGGATACCTCACTCAGGATGATCTTTTTTAGTTCCCACCATATGCCTGCGATTTTTATGATTTCCTTGTTTTTAATTGCTGAGTAGTATTCCATTGTGTAAATATATCACACTTTCTATATCCATTCTTCTGTAAAAATCTATTGCCCTAGAGAATCTAAACAACAAGGAGGACCCTAGGGAACGATGCTTAATTCTCATTCAGATAGGCAGACAAGACAGACATAGGAACAGGACAGGGGCTTTCCACAGAGGACCACTTCAAGACTCTACCCACCAGGCAATTGAAAGAGATACTGAGACTCATAGCCAAACTTTAGGAAGAGGGCTTGAATCCTTTTGGAAGGAGAGGGAGATAGAAAGACCTGGAGGGGACAGGAACTCCACAAGGAGAACAATAGGGCCAAAATATCTGGCCCCAGGGGAGCCTGCAGAGACTGATATTCCAACTAAGGACCATGCATGGAGAGTACTTAAACCCCTTATTGAAAGGAAACCCATTGGTTGCTCAGTTTCCAAGAGGGTTCCCTAGTAAGGGGTACAGAGTCTCTTTCTGACATGAACTCAGTGGCAGGCTCTTTAATCACCACACCCCTTGGTGGATGCCGCCTTGCCAGACCACAGAGAGTACCAGCCTTTCCCCCTCTGACATATTTTCTCATAGATCCGTTTTTTTTTGTTTTTTTTTTTTTTTTGTTTTTGTTTTGTTTTGTTTTTTGTTTGTTTGGTTGGTTTTTTTTTTTTTTTTTTTTTTTTTTTTTTTTTTTTTTTTTTTTTTTTGTTTTTTTTTTTTTTTTTTTTTTTTTTTTTTTTTTTTTTTTTTTTTTTTGGTATACCTAGACATCTTTCTACCTGAGAGAACATGAAGCTTAACTCATTGTTTTTATTTAATTCAACACAGTTATTTTTTTACTTTTTTATTTTATTTTTTCTGTATTAATTACACTTTACTCACTTTGTATCCCCCTGTGGTTCCCTCCCTCCTCTCTTCCCAATCCCTCCCTTCCTCCACCCTCTGCATGCATTCTCCTCCCCAAGTCCACTGATAGGGGAGGACTTCTTTTCCTTCCTTCTGATCCTAGTCAATTAGGTCTCATCAGGAGTGGCTGCATTGTCTTCTTCTGTGCCCTGGTAATGCTGCTTCCCCCTCAGGGAGAGGTAATTAAAGAGCAGACCAATCAGTTCATGTCAGAGACAGTCCCTGTTCCTATCACAGTTTTTAAGGACAATATATAACATAAGCTTTACAGTGCTTGAGTCATTTCAACCAAATTTCAAGTCAAGCAAATGCCTCTTTGGATGTCACAGTTTTGAATCTATTAGATATATTATTAGTAAAACAGTGACAGCGGATTGTGGTTAAATGATTTTCTATCAAGAGAGCAGACATGGGGTAAGATGATCAATCCTCGTTTAGAAAGACAGATGGGATGCGCATTGAACATATGACAGGAGTCTACTGAGCGCATTTGAAAGACTCTAACTAGCAGTGTTTTCAAAGCAAAGACTCATGACCAAACCTTTGGCAGAGTACAGGGAATCATAAGAAAGAAGGGGAGTTAGTCTGATGAGGAAAGGATAGGAGCTCCACAAGGACCAAATATATCTGGGCACAGGGTCTTTTCTGAGACTGACATGCAACCAAGGACCATGTATGAATGTAACCTAGAACCTCTGCTCAGATGTAGCCTGTGGTAGCTCAGTAACCAATTGGTTTCCCATAGTGAGGGGAACAAGGACTATTTCTAACAGGAACTCAATGACTGGCTCTTTGGCCTCCCCACCCCCCCAAGGGAGGAGCAGTCCTGTTAGGCCACAGAGGAGAGCTTTGCAGCCAGTTCTGAAGATACCTGATAAAACAGGATCAGATGAATGGGGAGGAGGTCCCCCCCATCAGTGGACTTGGAAAGGGGCATGGTGGAGATGAGGGAGGGAGGGAGGGATTGGGAGGGAATGAGGAATAGGGACACGGCTGGGATACAGAGTTAATAAAATGTAACTGATAAGAAAAAAATAAAATTAAAAAAAAAACAAAAACAAAAAAACGATTTTCTATTACCAGGCTATGTATGCTGGTTCAGTCTTGAGTGTTTCACCCTCTGACCTTAGAGTCCTGAGGAGTAGATTGTAAGCATAGCTCAGGCAAATTTCACTTTTCATTTCTATAAAATCTCTCTAGTAATTCGTCTGCTTAAAACAGATAGGAGGGATCTCATCTTTTTAGAATATCCGTGTGTCAACCTTCACAAAAGTATGGGGTTACTGCTCTGTGTCTGTCCATCATTAGACTCACACCCTTTATTTTAACACCATTCCCTAGACATGCATAAAACCGGGAGGAAATGGAGATCTAAACATTTACATCTATCCAGCGACACAACAGCACAGATGGATTCCCAGACACATGAGGAGAATTAGTTCTTGCAATCCATTTTTGGGGTTAATAATATGCAATCTGGATAATCTGGGTGTGACATATGTTTCATTGTGAATAAGTCAGTTTTATAGCAAGAAACAACCCAGGGGACAAATTCATCCCCCACATTTTATGGGCAATGAGACACAAGCCCACGAGGGAGAAATGGGATTTGTTCCTTGACGTTTTGTTTTGATCTTTCTCCTTTCATGTTCAGTAGCACACAGTGTTATTCTTGGATAACCTTCCTGACTTTATTCCTCTATGTGAGAAAGTCTGCATCTGGGGACTTGACATGTCCTTTGCTTCTTTATTTAGACAACTATTAAGAATATTTTTACACTGTTGTGAGCTTTTTATTTTTAATTGTGTCTTTCTATTGCAGTTCGGTGAAGAAGCACTTGCTAAGAGGAGGTGAAATGACCAATTTAGAGACACAATTAACTCATTTAAATTCTTTACAAAATTGTAATATGCCTTCACAAAAATTTAATTAGGTTGAAAATGATTCAAACAAAATCCGATTATGCTATAAGACAGTTTCATTACTGATTGTCTCTTATCAAGACATTTAAAAATTCTCCTTAAGGACAGATGGGATGGGGAATAAAAAGAATGAGGAGGGCAAAAGCTAAGAAGGATATGGCAAAGAATGTCCCTTCAGAATTCCCAGAATACCCCAAACCAGTTCTTCCAGTATGGGGGCAATGAAAATGGCAACAGATTTCCAGGACTAGAAATGTCACCATAGCCATGTAACCAGCCCTCATTAAATCTGTCCAGAATGTACGAATTTTAATTCTTGCATCCAGAAGGAGAATCTCTACAAGCTGGGGAGTTTTGTCAAACTTCCGCAAACTTTTCATTGATTTTGCAATCATACTTCCAAAAATTTTTATGAGATAAAAACTGAGTCATAAGTATTTTATTGGATGTTTTTAATGTAGTTACAAAACAAATATAAAATGTAATACAGAATTCGGGATCCAAAAATTTAAATAAAAAATAATTTATAAGGTAGACAAAAGGCATCAGAAGAGTAGGTTTGCACATATTTCTAGAAGACATGATTAATTGTTTATAAAGAAAAATTCCTGATATTTAGGGGAGCAGTATTATGTGCAGAGATCTCAAGTACCTGTGACTCCTTGAAGAAGATAAATTAGAGTGACTTTAGGGCTAAAACAGAAATAGACAATAGTATATCAAAAAAAGTTTAGATAGAAAAATTGTAAATTACTTCCATTTAATAGTAAATCCTTTGGTGGATAGTTTCAGCAGAAAGACTTGTTGTAGTTAGGTTATTTTTGTGCAACCATCAAAAGATCAGAGTATTTAGTTTCTTGATTTAGTTAGGAAATATACTGCCAATGCTATTTTTTAATTTTATCTAATTTTGGGTTAAAACTTCTAGGTTCTTGCTCAATTAAAATGTTTAATATACCAGGAGAATGACATTTCTCATTTATTGTTTTTTTTTTTTTTTCATCTTGAATAAGTAAGTTTCAGAGCAAGAAATGACCCAAGATGACAAAGTCATTCCTTACCAGATGGGAGACAAACCTATATGGGAGGAGTGGGGATATTATTTCATATTGATTCATTTGGTTCTTTGAATAGTAACATACCACATAGAAATATGTGGAACCTAAATCCATATGTCTATTAATATTTCATATATATATATATATATATATATATATATATATATATATATATATGAATTTTAGGGTCTCCTGCCTGGTTTTCTTTTATCTTTTATCTGATAAGTTTTCTAGAAAAGGTTCAGGCTTAAATATGTGGTTCAGTAAGGAATGTGTCCAAAGCTTAAACGATTTTAAGTCTGCTTTATGAGACCTGCCCAGTGTTTTGAGGCCGTCTTACGGCTTGAGAACCACCATGGTATAGGGAAAATTTAGTCTTTTTCTTCTCTCCTACTTGTATCATCAATCAGATTTAGGACTACAATTGTTTCTTAACCACACATTTCAAACTAGTACATTTAAAACATTTACCTTCTTGCCTCAACATTCTCTGAGAAATGATATCCATCGAACAATGTGTTGGTCAAACATTTCACTTCCCAGAAAGAGAAAAGTATTTTTCCTTGATGCAGAGAATTAATCATTGGAGAAAGGAAGACAGCTAGCTGCCTGCGCAGTCCACCATGACAAATTTTTTTCTTTTCCTATTTGATTCTCAGGACTCCTCCACCTCCTCCTCTTTCTCCTCTTTCTCCTCCTCTTTCTCATCATCATATATCATTTTTGTGAGTGTTGTGTGTGTACTGTTCATGTGTATAGGTAAAGTCCTGCATGTCTCGCTGCCTGTCTGTGATTTTCAGAGGACAACCAAAGATCTTAGTCTTGACTTTCTAAATAGTTTGAGACAATGCATATTACATACCATTTTTTTCTTTAACTTTTATTAATTACACTTTTTTCATTTTGTATCCCCCCCATAAGCCCCTCCTTCCCTCGCCGATCCCACCATCCCTCCCCTTTCTGCATGCATGACCCTCCCCATTTTTACTTCGAATCAACAGAACCGGGAGTTTTCAGGAATTTTAACGTCTGCACTTCCCATTTTCCCACATGAGTACTGGTGATACAGATGAACGCTACTATGCAGGCTTTATGTGAGTTCTGAAAATTCAGGCTCAGGTCCTCACTCCATGCACTGGGCCTTCTTCTCAGGCCAAGCAGGTTTCACAGTACTTTCTAGAATGCTGTCTGGCCCCATTTGAATTGTAGATCACCAAACATATTTTTTTTTTTGGTTGTTATTATTGTTGTTTTGATTTTCATATATTGGTTTGGTTTTGAAATCTATAGGTGTGAAGATTTGCCTGTATTTTTATATACCCACATTTAAAATTCCTGATGTGTTTTATAGAAAACAAAATAAAACTTTATTTTGAACAATGAATGAGCTGATTTATGTTTTGCCTTTGGGAATCACGAGGATTCTCAGAGCCTGCTTTCTGATTTTTTTTTTTAAATAAAAGTATCACATATTCAGGAAGCTTTCTTCTTAAATTTTCATTTTAAACTTTCTTCTGAGTGGAATGACTATTCTGTCGGCAGTTTCGGTTGGATGGATGGCTTTTTCCAACGTCTTTGTGCAAGTCTAATGTAATACATGCTGAAATAAAAACAGTAAACCTCTCACAGCACACTGAAGAATCAAAGATGCTTAGAAAATTTGCTATCAGGGAGATTTTGCTTTCTTTTTTCAAAACACATTAGTTTAAAAAGTCACTTACTCTGTTTAGTATTTTGTTTTCTGGATATTTGTTTTTGCAAGGAAGGTTGATCATGACATGGCAAATTTTACCTTCAGCTGCTCAAACCAAGTTCTGTTTTCCTTCCTCCCTATCAGGGGGTTATCATTAACGAAAATGATCCAAATTTCATATTCCTAACTAAAACCTTACAAGAACTTAGAATCAAGTTAAATTGGAGTATTTAATAAAGGAACAATAGTATTTTAACAAAATGAGTCTTCATTTTGATGGGGTAGGATAAAACTAACATGCATTTAAATGTCATCACCTGGACCACTAATTACATCATAAGCTGCTAAAATAGAACCATCGAAACAACTCCAGTAGGCTAAAATATTTCATTAAGCTTCCTTTTATACCTAGACTATTATAATTCTGAAGTAGTCACAACAAACAAGGAAAAAAAGCTATTACCTTCTGCCTGAATATTTAAATTTTAATAGAAATGTGAGATTAAATAATTATATATTTAAAATATTTGCAGCCACAGTCTTAATAGTGTTTAGTGACAAAGCAACACTTATTTTGTAAGTTCCCATCACAGATACTGGTCTTGTATATGTAACTCAATTGCTATTCTTCTCATTTCACTTTTAATAGTATGAAGAATACTATGGTATAGTATAATAGCTTTTTTACATTCTAATGTAAAAATTACATTTCTAATGTTTTACATTAGAATACAGACACTGTAACTGTATATGTACCTGAATTGTTATTCTCATTTTCTTTTAATAGTAAGAAGAATCAGTTTGATCTCATCGAAGTTTCTACCTACCCTACCCAGCCAGTATCGGTATTGTTTAATTAATCTGCTCGTCTGCATAGTCATAACAGTGATTCTCAGAAAGGTTAACTCACTTTTTCAGTTTCACACTGTAACTTTTTGTGACACTAGAAGTCTCAACATTTACTGAAATGATTGGTGCTAAAATGGTATTTTAGCAAGAGTCACTCACTCATACAGACATATAATATAAGATAAACCTACTAAAATCTGTACACCTAAAGAAACTAATCAAGAGGGAGAACGCTTGCTAAAATGCTCAATTCTTATCCAGAAAGGCAAAGAGGATGGACATCAGAAGAAGGAGAAAAGAGGGAACAAGTCACAGAGGACCTCTGAAAGGCTCTGCCCTGCAGACTATCAATGCAGATGCTGAGACTTATGGGCAACCTTTGGGCAGAGTGCAGGGAATCTTATGAAAGAAGTGGTAAACAGTAAGATCTGGAGAGGACAGGAACTCCACAAGGAGAACAACAGAACTAAAAAATATGACTGAGCACAGGGGTCTTTCCTGAGACTGAGACTCCAACCAAGGACTATGCATGGAGATAACCTAAGACCCCTGCATGGATGTAGCCCATGGCAGTTCAGTATCCAAGTGGGTTCCATTGTAATAGGAACAGGGACTGTCTCTGACATGAACTGATTGGCCTGCTCTTTAATTACCTCCCCCTGAGGGGGAAACAGCATTACCAGACCACAGAAGAAGACACTACAGCCACTCCTGATGAGACCTAATTGACTAGGATCAGAAGGAAGGAAAAGAAGACCTCCCCTATCAGTGCACTTGGAGAGGGGCAAGCATGCAGAGGGTGGAGGAAAGGAGGGATTAGGACAGGAGGAGGATGGAAGCCACAGGGGGTATATAAAGTGAATAAAGTGTAATTAATAAAGAAAATTAAAAAGCCATAAAAAAGAAAGTAAAAAAAATGTAAATGGTATTTTAAAGCATCTTTTGAAATTAGCTAACACTCAAAACTATGGCTTCATTAAATATGGATGCCATTCTTTACTGGTTCTATTGTCCAGTATTTTTTCTCCCAAATACATATAAAAATAAATACTGAACTAAATAAAGTGCATATTTTATACACTTTTGATATATCTATTCGTAGATAAATTGAAAAAGAAAACTCACAATTCAGAAGATCATTGAATTTTTATAAACTATGAAATGACCTCTCATGGACAATGGCTCAACTTCAAAGGTGTTGAGTAGTCTCAGTGTTAGAAACATAAAGATACAGCAGCAGAGTTCTTCTGCTTTATCCAGAAATATTTTTTTAAAAAAAGAATGCGTTAACTGTTTCCTGATTAACACCCAGAAAAGTGTAATTTTTAGGTTACAAATGGCTTATTAAAGGTCTGTAGAAAAAAAGAGAAACTGTGAGAGAGAGCATCTCTCTGACAAGCTTGAGACATAAATCAGAGTAGGCTCTTGGGGGAAGGAGGACTCTAGACAGAGACTCCTAGTAGCAGGGGCCAGAGAGACAAAAAGGGACACCTTCCAACTAAACAAGTCTCCTAGTAGAGGGAGGGTAAGATCAACCCAGCCACAAAAACTTCAACTCAGAATCACCTTGCCTGCAAGATGTGGAGGGAAAAAACAGAGCAGATATAACAGAGACTGAGGGAAGGTCCAATCAATAAATGCCTGGCCCAACCCAGGACCCACCCCATAGAAGAAAACCAACCCCAGACACTATTGAGAACACAGCTATCTTTACAGACAGGAGTCAAACAGAGTTGCCCACTGAGAGGCTCTAACCACCAAGCATCTCTGAGTAAGCAGATGCTGAGACTTACAATCAAACATTGGGTGAGACATAGGGAGCCTTTGGAAAAGTGGGAGGAAGGAGAAAAGGACCTGGAGGTGATGTGAGCTTCACAAGAAGACAAACAGAGCGAACTAACCAGGGCCTAGAGGGGCTGATGGAGACTAAAGCACCATCCAAGGAATTTGCATGGACTGAACCTAGCCCGCTACAAAGATATAGCTGATGCACAACTCAGGTTTTATGTGGGTTCCCTAATAAGTGGAGCAGGAACAGGGACTCTGTCTGACATGGACTCTCTTGACAGGTTTTCAATTACTTTGCCCTTTAGGGACTGCCTTCTCAGGCCACAGGGGAAGAAGACAGGCTCAGCTCTGTTAAGACTTGTTGAGCTGATGGAAGGTGGGAAGTTGGGGTCCCTGATGGAAGGGAGAGAGGGCCTGGAAGTGAGTGGAATGGGACTAAGACCAAGATGTAAAGTGAATAAATAAATAAATTGAAAAAAAAATCAATTTAGGATGCGTACGTAAATCAGAAAAATTTCCTTGGAAGTAATTTTACATTGTTTTTACTTATTGTGATCCCATGTTTATTGAGTTATCCTATAGTCTCTGCATTAACTAGAAAGAAAGAACCTTCATAGTGTAACACTATTTTCCTCATTCTCACCAAAATTATAAAATGTAATTTGTTTCATATTTCACGACTTTTTAAGATTCACATTTTAATGTTCACACTCTTAAAATGATTTACATTTGACATTAAGAATGTTTCAATATTAATTTTATATAAAACAATGATACATTCTTAAGGTAGGAGTACATCATTGTGATTCAATCTCAAGACTCTAGAGGAAATTTAGAACAGAGTCTGAATAGAGCAGCAGAGATACTTTTCCAGTTCCCACCCTTTGCCTGATATTTCATGATTTCCTTGTTTTTAATTGCTGAGTAGTATTCCTGTGTACCACAATTTCTGTATCAATTCCTTTGTTGAGGGGCATCTGGGTTGTTTCCAGATTCTGGCTATTACAAATAAAGCTGTTACAAAAAAAGGTGAGCAAATGTCTGTGTTGTATACTTGAACATATTTTGGATGTATGTTTAGGAGTGGTATAGCTGGATCTTGAGGTAGCTCTATTTCTAACTGTCTGAGAAAGGGCCTGATTGCTTTCCAAAATGATTATACAAGTTTACATTCCCACCAGTAATGGAGGAGGGTCCCCCTTTCTTCACATCCTCTCCAGCATGTATTGTCACTTGAGGTTTGGATCTTAGCCATTCTGATGGCTGTAAAGTGAAATCTCAGTTTTTTTGTTTTATTTGTTTGTTTGTTTTGAGAAAACAGGGAACAGGACAGGAGCCTACTATAGAGGGCCTTTGAAAGACTCTACCCAGCAAGGTCTCAAAGCAGATGCTGAGACTCATAGCCAAACGTTGGGCAGAGTGCACGGAATCTTATGAAAGAAGGGGGAGAAGCGGGAAATAGGAAGACCTGGAGAGGACAGGAGCTCCATAAGGTGAGCATAAGAAGAAAAAAAAAATCTGGGCTCAGGAGTCTTTTCTGAGACTGATACTCCATCCAAGGACCAAGTATGGAGATAACCTAGAACCCCCTCACAGATGTAGTCCATGGCAGTTCAGTTTCTAAGTGGGTTCCATAGTAATGGGGGAGAGGCATGGGAGGAGATGAGGGTGGGAGTGGGGGATTAGGCAGGAATGAAGAAGGGAGCTACAGCTGGCATAGACACTATAATTTATAAAAAGTAAATTAATTAAAAAAAACCAATAGGCTAGAATGTGAGACTTTATTGTAAATGATAAATATTTGATTATGTAGATATTTTAGCCTGATTTAAACTTCATAAAATGTATAGGTATAATGTTGTACTTTAGAAACTTACAATATAACCCATCAACATACACCTCTTATGTTTTGTGTGGTATTTAAAGAGTAAGTTTAGGGGTCAGAGAAATAGGTCAATCATTAAGAGCCCTTACTGTTCCTCCTTATGATTTGAGTTTGGTTGCCAGCATCCTAAGTCTTCTAAATCCTACTTCAGGGACTTTGAGGCTCTCTTAAGGCCTTTGTGAACATGTGAACATAATTGCACTCATTCAGACACTTACACATTACACATATACACACACACAGCAAAACACTTTATTTCACTGAGTGTACACATTCACACAGAGTCACACACAAAGACACCATACAGACATAGACACAAACACACACACAATAAAAATACTAATAATTATATGCACTTAAATAAAGGTAAAATTTTCAGGGCATTTCCTTTATAGTGAAAGAACTATATTCCCAAAATAATAGCTTTATTTTTGTTTGCCAAAGGAATCATATTTTGTTATTGAATAGTGTGTAAATAAAATAGAAAGATCAATCAATTTACAATTGGAGATGCTGATATTCAAAGGCAAAGAATAAATTTCATGTTTAAGAAGACAAAGGAAATAACAGCATGGAGGAATCTTAAATTTTCTTCCAGGATGGTATGCAGAAACTGTGGGTCAAAATTTATCTTTTGAATAAAATAAAGTACTATAAATAATTTATGCCCAGGCAAACTTTCCAACAGTTTTAATATAACTAATAAAAGTAAATCTTCAAAATGAAAACTGACTAATAGAATACCAAAAGGAAAATAAAGAATGGAGAATTGAATATAGGTGAAAAGGACTGTCAATTACTATTTAGTCGAATTTGAACAAATGGAATAATTACTACAGAAGATAAGGTGTATGTGAAACCAAGGCAGTTTAAAATTTCAGCATAATTAAAAT
Source organism: Psammomys obesus (assembly GCF_907164565.1). Classification (NCBI taxonomy): domain Eukaryota; kingdom Metazoa; phylum Chordata; class Mammalia; order Rodentia; family Muridae; genus Psammomys; species Psammomys obesus. The sequence continues at coordinate 33,668,486 of NW_026585504.1, forward strand.
GCGAAGGAATATAATAATTCTTTTTATCAGCTTATCAAGATAAATTGATATGGCCATAATGTCATTAAAGCCATGCTTGAAACACAAAGTTAAAAATATTTATTTCTAAATCAATATCATTAATTTTAACCTCAATTTATTGAGGTATTTTAGTAATAAGTTTTATTGTTAAACATTTTCATAAGTTTAGCAGTTATTTTCCTTTGACTGAAAGTCAGAAATTTATCATATATGTTAATTGTAATTGAAATTAATCTCAATAACATGGAAATTGTGATGAGTCTATGTTTATCAGGTCATTATGGCTTGAAACTGTAGCTCGGTGGTAGGGGTTCTTACTAATATGTACTTAAGTTAGAGTTTCATTGAAGTACTACAGCAAAAGAAAAATAAGGCCAACTGAGTACTGGTTTCTTTATATACAGTGACCTTGTTCACTAATCTTTAAATACGTGTATTTGTGATGCTGGTGTGTGTGTGTGTGTGTGTGTGTGTGTGTGTGTGTGTGTACATGGGTAAAATCTAATGATGTCTGTTGTTTGCTGATTTTCACTGGCTTGATTTGGGCTAATTTGATATCTTCATTAATGTTTTAGTTAATTTTTAAAAAAATTAAATTTATATGGAGCTAGACAGAGATCTAGGATAGAAAAAATCAATAAAATGATTCCTAATGATATTCTGCTATACTCATAGATCCACGCCTAGCCCATTAGTCATTAGACAGGCTTTTTCTGACACCTGATAAGAGCAGCCAAACATTAGGTTTAGAGAGAGTCTAAATAGACAGTCTTCATTGGGTCAAATACCTATAGAACACGGGGAGGTAGGATTTTAGAAACTAGACGAGTCTAGAACAACAGGAGAACACAGCCCAGAAAATCAGCTAGCAGGGCAATCACGGAGCCACGGAGTCTATGCGAGGTCTGCTGCACATAGGTTGTGTTTGTGTAGCTTGGTGTCTTTTGTAGGACTCCTAACAGAGTCGGAGTCGTGGCGTCTCTGTCTCTTTCATCTGCCGTTAGGACTCTTTTCCTCCTGCTGGGTTGACTCACCCAGCCCTGATATGAGGGCTTAACCTAGTGGTATTTTTTTTTTAATTTATTTTTATTTTTTTACTTCTGAATTTTTTAAAATTTATTTAATCACTTTACAGTCTGATCCCAATCTCCTCCTTTCTTACCTCTCAGTCTGACCCTCACCCACTTCTCCTACCAAAGGTCTCTTTCTCAGAGAAAGGGAGGACCCAGAGGGGTACCTCAAGTCAGAGAACGACTAAGCACATCCTCTCTGACAAGGCAGCCCAGCTAGGGAAAAAGGACTCATACTAAGTCAGAAACAGTCCCTACTACCATATGTTGACCAAGTAGTACATCTGCTACATATGGATAGAGGGTCTAAGTCCAGCCCTTGCACGCTCTTTGGTTGGTGATTCAGTCTCTGTGAGCCTCTTTGGGCCCACTTTAGTTTACTGTATAGGTGTTCTGGTGGTGTCTTTGACCCCTCCAGCTCCTTCTATCTTTCCCCTCACTCTTCCACAAAACTTCCTAAGCTCAGCCTATTGTTCGGCTGTGGGTCTCTGTATCTGTTTCCATCAGCTTTTGGATGAAGCCTCTCTGAAGACTCCTGTTACGCGAGGCTCCTGTCTGCAGTTTTATTGCATCTTGCAATGATGTTTTCAGTTGATATCCCTGGGACGACTGTTCTTTTCTGAAGGGAACTGGAGGAGGAGGAGATCTAGAGGAAGGGAGAGTGAAAGGAGGGAGGGATGGGTAACTGTGGTTGGAATATAATGTATGAGAAAAGAGCAAAAAATAAATCTAGACATTCCTATAATATTAAAGTTTACATGTTTAGCATCTGCTTAGATCATAAATTGTATTATGTATATATTTTCGTATATGTAACCTTGAAAAAATAAAACAGAAAATGATGTGTATCAATTGCTCAGATGCTGGTAAATTATAGTCATAGAGTGAAAGGTCAGGGACTTTTCTGTAAATATAGATATTTCATGTAATTTACTGTAAGCTTTTGGAAGGTCTCCAATATAGGGTTCACTATGTAATTCTCATTTTTCTCTTGACACCTCTAAAAAAAAAAGGAGTGATAACTGAAATAAACCATTTATAATTTTAGGTTTTGTCGGCTGATTTTTCTAATATACCTAGCTTTCTGTTTCCTCTTAATCGTAAAATTTTGTATTTTCAAAAGTTAATTTAGTTTTCAAGGAATTATCAATCATTATTTTTATCATATTCTATCAGTTTAAATATGTGTATGTGGAAAGTAAAGAGGAAGAGGAGAGAGATTGGGAGAAAGGATGTGGCCTGACAGAGCAGATCCAGCCCAGACAGGACAAATATTGGTATCACCATCCCTGATTTTTGTAGTACAGAGCAGAAGTAATAAAAACCACATGGTACTGGCATTCAAACAGACAGGTTGATCAATGAAATCAAATCAGAGTCCCAGAAATAAACCTGTACACCTGTGAACATCCATACAATATAAAAAATACAATATAAAAACCATACAATATAAAAATTCCATACAATATAAAACCATACAATATATTAAAAAAAGAAGCATCTTCAACAGATGGTGCTGATCTAGCTGAGTATTTGCATGTGGAAGAATGTAAATAGATTCACATTCATCACCCTGCACAAAACTCAAGTCCAGGTGGATAAAAGACCTCACCATAAAACCTATTAGATTTAGGTAACACTAAATCTAATAGAAAAGAAAGTAGGGAAAAGTCTTGAACTCCTTGGTACAGGAGACAACTTTCTGAACAGAATATTAACAGATCTAAGATCAACAATTAATAAATGGGACTTCATGAAACTGAAAATCTGAAAGACAAAGGACACTACTAATATGACAAAATAGCAACACACAGAGCAAGAAAAGATCTTCACTAGCCCTACATTCGACAGAAGGATAATATCCAATTTATATAAAAAATCATGAAATTACACACCCACAAATAACCCAATTAAAAATGGGGTACAGAGTTAAACAGAGAATTCTCCACAGAAAAATTTCTAATGGCTGAGCACTTAAAGAACTGTTCAACATTCTTAAGACACCAGGAAAATGAAAATCAAAACAACTCTGAGATTCCATCTCATACCTCTCAGAATGGCTAAGAGTGACACTCAAGTGACAACACTTTCTGGATAGGATGTGGAGAAAGGGGAATCCTCCTCTCTTTCTGGTAGAAATATAAAATTGTACAACCACTTTGGAAATCAGTCTGGTGCGTTCTCAGAATACTGGGAATGGTGCTACCTCAAGACTCACCTATCCCACTCCTGGGCATATACCCAAAAGATGCTCAACCATATCACAAGGATGCTTGCTCAACTATGTATGTAACACTTTATTTATAATAGCCAGAAACTGTAAACAACCTAGATGACCCTGAACTAAAGAAAAGAGAATGAAAATATGGTACATTTACACAACGGACTACTCAGCTGTTAAAAACAAAGACATCATGCAATTTGCGGGCTTTTGGATAGGACCAGAAAAGATCATCCTGAGTGAGGTAACCCAGACTCAGAAAGACAAACTTGGTAGATAATCACTTATAAGTAAATATCAGCCATAGAGTATTGAATAACTATCTTATAATATTCACATCCAAAGAAGCCAAGGAGGGCCCAAGGTGAGATGCTGGAATCTCTCTCAGAATAGGAAATAAATTGACACTTGAAGTAAATGGAGGGAGGAAATTAAGTGGGAGAGGACATGGGGATGATAATGGGGATAGGGATCAGTGTGGGGAAAATGGTGGTAAGGCTGGAAGAAGACTAGAAAAGAGAAGGGAAGTCAGTGGGATGGCATCTCTGGGACAGTGGAGGCTCCTGGCAGTCTATGGCGGTTACCCTGGCTGAGAATCATGTCAGGTGGAGTTGAGGAGCCTCAAGTCACCACCTTCTGCAGCCAGGTGGAACTCCAAGTAGAGGGAGGAGAACACCAACCTACCCATAAAACCTTCGACCCAAAATTTGTCTTGCCTACAAGAAGTGTAGGGGTAAAGATGGAGCGGAGATCGAGGGAATGGCAAACTAATGACTAGCACAACTTGAGACCTAACCCGTGGGAGAGAGACAGCTCCTGTCACTATTCATAATACTTCGCTATGCTTGCAGATAGGATCCTGCCATCACTGTCTTCTGAGAGTCTTCATCCAGCAGCTGATGGAAACTGATGCTAAGACCCAGAGCCAAACAATAGACTGAGCTATGGGAATTTCATGGAAAAGTGGGAGGAAGTACAGAGGTAGCTGAAAGGGTCATGGAAACCACAAGAAGACCTACAGAGTCAACTAACCTAGGCCCATGGGGGCTCAGAGACCAATCCATCAACCAAAGAGCACACATGGGTTTGGCCTAGAGCCCCTACGCATATATAGCAGATGTGTAGCTCAGGCAACATATGGGTCCCCTAACAATAGGGGTAGAGGCTGTCTCTGACTATGTTGCCTTCATATGGTTCCTTTTCCTCTAGCTGGACTGCTTTGTCAGGCAGAGGTGGGAGAGGATGTGCTTAGTCATTCTGTGACTTGAAATGCCAGGATGGGTTGGTATTCCTTGGGGCTCTGACCTTCTCAGATGTGGAATGGAGAAGGTGTATGAGGTTGGGACTGGGAGGAGAAGAGGGAGGGGGCTGAGATCAGGCCTGAAGGGTTTAAATAAATAAAGGAAAAAGTTAATTTCCAAAGAAAGATAAACATAAATATGAATGTAGCATTTTGTTATAATAAGAAAAGCTGCAATATCTCCTTCAACATTTTATTTCAGAAAACTTACAAGAAAGAAAGTTATCTACTTTTACACTGAAGTTCTGAAGTTTTTACATATGTATGTGGTGTGTGTGTTTGTTTGTGTGTGTGTGTGTGTGTGTGTGTGTGTGTGTGAATGCTTGCGGTTGACTTTAAATACTACTAGGTTTCTGTTTAATATTCTGGAATATAGAATTATTTGAACAGTGTAACCATTAAAATTCATAAAAATAATTTGAAAATTTAAAGTTCAATAATATAATAGCTGCGGAATAGTGATTTTACTTCTCTCTAGATATTCTATTTTAAGTTGCCTAGCATTAATCTTGAACATTTTCTTTAAAGTGGCAGAATGTCAACTGAGTGACTTTAAGTTCCAAAGAAAATGAACTGGGACCTTTATTTAGCCTGTAGAATAACAGTTTTACAGAGGAGTCAATGCAGCTAGTTCTGATGAGACCTGATAAGACTAGGGTCAGATGGAAGGGGAGGAGGACCTCCCTTATCAGTGGACTTGGAGTGGGTTATGGGAGGAGATGAGGAAGGGAGGACTGGATTGGGAGGGAATGAAGAAGGGAGCTACAGCTGGGTTACAAAGTGAATAAACTGCAATTAATATAAAAAATAAAAATTTAATTAAAAAATAGTTTTACCCCAAGATAATCTAATTTTCTGCACTCAAAGATACTGCTGAGACATTTTCTGGTTTTCAATTTGTCTTTTTCCTGTGGTGCCTTCTTTCATTCATGCTAGTGTCAGCATGCCACATATTTATAGTCAACCCTTCATAACTGTAGTATCCAAACCTGGAGATTCATTCAACAACAACAACAAATACATCCACAATGATCACACACATAGATTTTCATCATTATTATTTAAACCGCATGGTATAAGAAACATTTATAGAAAGTTGACATGATGTTAAGCCTGGGTTGTATAGATACATGTCATCTAGAAACATTCGCAAGTACACAGAGAATATGCACAAGATAATGCAGAGCTATACAATTTCATAAAAGGGACTTAAGCATCTAAAGATTTTGGTAATCTATAGTAACTATGTAGTACAAAACTATTCAAATAATTCTATATTATAGGGCTAATATTTGCTTATAAGTGAATGCATACCATGCATGTCTTTAAAATAGCTAAACAAGAAGGAGGAGCCTGGGTAAGATGCTCAGTCCTCATTCAGAAAGGCAAAAGCAAAGGACATCATCAGAAGAGGGAGAAAACAGGGAACAGAACAGGAACTTACCACAGAGGGCCTCTGAAAGACTCTGTCCAGCAGGGTATCTAAGCAGATGCTGAGACTCATAGCCAAACTTTGGGCAGAGTGCAGGGAAACTTAGTATAGACATTATTGACAAATTCATATATATTTATGTATGTATTATATACATACATGTGTATACGTAAGGTAAAAAGTAAAAGCATCAAAATTCAATTTCTTTTTAAAAATTGCTCTCTGTTTTGATATGTTTATTTATATATGGGTGTTTCCCTTAGACATATGAACGTGTAACACATGTTTGCAATGCCCACAGAGGCCACCAGGTCCTTGGGACTGGAGTTAAACATGGTTCTGAGCCACAATGTGGGTGCTGGGAGTTGATCCTGCGTCTTCTAAAGGAGCAGCCAGTGTTCTTAACCACTAACCTATCTCTCCAGCTCCCATAATTCAGTTTCTATCAAGCTGTCCCAAGATAAGACAATTGCTTGTGTTGTATATGGTTTCTGTGTGTCAGATTATAAATTGAATGAAGTACTATGTGGCAATATGACTAACTTTCCGTTACTCATCACAATGGGAGACAATGGGTGAGCTAACTATAATCTATGCATGCTCCCACACCTAACTCAGAAGCTATAACCACTTGAAAAGAAAAGAAAAAGTTTTCTCAAGGGCAGTCTCCCTGAGGGTAAAAACACTCTTAAGGATAGGCCCCATGTCCAGTAGTAGATGGTGAACAGAAAACAAACTCATTAGCATATTTGGAGGTTCTTTGTCTCATAAGGCAAGGATTTTTTTTCTTTATTTTTTTTCTTTTTCTTTCTTTTTTTTTTTTAGCTGCATATTCTTAGTGTATATATTATGGCTTCCAGTTTTGTGTTTGTTTATTTCTGTATATTGGAACATGTGTGTATCTGTGCATATTTATGTTGTGGGCACTTTTCATTTCATCATTTTCCTTCAGTCTGTTTCTTCCTATTCCAACCTTAGAAGCCTGTTTGTTTTCTGAGCAGAAACAGAAAAAGTGTGGATCCAGATGGGAAGGGATGTGCTGAGGAACTCAGAGGAGTCATAGGAGGGAAAATTGTAACTACAATATATTGTATTAAAAACCCTTTTCCAAAAAGCAAACAACAACAACAAAAAAAAAAACAAACAAAAACAAAAAAACAAAAAAACCTTTTCCAAAAAGTAAAGTAATAAGTAAAGTAAAATATTTTTTTAAACAGTTTAAAATTAAAGTATGTCCCCAAATTTATGTTTAGCTATTTACACCGATCTAGTTTTGCCTAAAGCTTATTGGAGGTTCTACTTCAAGATGAGCTTTTCTAAGTCCAGTTTTGTCTCCTTTCATGTTCATTGTCCTTCAAACAGGAAAATACTCTAAGGCTTTATTTCATTGTTCTATCTTGAGTGCCTAATAAAGTATTTGGTTAGCAGTGTTTATTCAAAAAAATATTGAGCAGTTATGTTTTATTTCATCACATTATCAATTAATTGACATATGCTGTAAGACACAATTTGATAAGCTTTGGCATGTGCACTCATCCATGTAATCATCATAAAACTCAAGATAATAAATACATCAGCAGCACCAAGGTTTTTTGTAATACTTGTCAATTCTTTTCTCTTACCACTCCTTTCAAACATTGATCTGACCCCTAGTATTGTAGATCATGTTGTACTTTGTACTTTATATGAATGGAAATTTGCAATGTATATGTAAATTTTCTAATTTTTCCTTAATACAACATAAATATTAGGCATATCATTGTGGATAATGTATTGATATATTATTTACTTTTATGCTGTTGAGATAATTCAAATATCATAAAAGCACACTGGTATAGCATGTAATTTTTTTTTTAAATTTTGTTTGTGAGACAGCAGCAGCCATCACAACTGTCTATAGCTATATCTCTTGAGAGAAATGTTATACCCACAAGCAGTCATTCTTATTTTCTTTTCAAAGACTTTGTGAGTTGTTAATATTCTTTCTCTCTGTATACATGCTTTCCTCTGAACTTTTGATATGGATGCACACAATATGTGGCTTTTTATGTGTGGTTTCCATTTATTGTTTTCAAGGTTCATCAATGCTGTATTCCATGTCTTTGCTTATGGGTGAATAATATTGTTTTACATCTTTTTATGTAGTTATCAGTCGATGGGAGCTAGGGTTATTTTTACCTGCAGGCTATTATGAATAATGCTTTTATGAACATCTCTCTGCAAGTTTTTGTGTATACATTGAGGAACACGACTGCCTGGTCTTATGAGAACTCTTCTTTTGTTTTTTGGATAAACTGCAAAACTAGTGGGAGTTCAAGTTGTTGCTTCACTTCACATTCCTCCCAGCAAGACAGAATATTTCATCCTTTTTACATTCTTTACAAAACTTGTCATTATCTGTTTTGTTTTTTTTTATTATACCCATTTTAATAATGTGAAATGACATCTACATTTTACTTGCATCTTTCTATTACTGATTTTGAGTATGTTTTTATGTTCTCATATATATCTCACTTTTATTTTAGAAATATCAAATGGTTTTCTTTTTATTTTATTTATTATTGTTATTTAAAAATATTATCCACTTTGTATCACAGTCGTAGCCCTCTCCCTTATCTCCTCCAAGTCCCACCCTCCTCCCTTCTTACCCTGTCTCCTCTAGTGCACGGATAGGGGGAGTCCTTCTCCTCTACTATCTGACTATAACCTGTTAGGTTATGGTCTGCCTGTACTCATCAGGACTGCCTGGAGCCTCTTCTTCTATGGCCTGGTAAAGCCACCTGCCAGGAAGAGGTGATCAAGCAGAAGGCAACCAAATTCACATAACATTTACCAGGGAACCTAAATGGAGACAGAGGCCTAAGGGCTACATCTGAGGAGGGGTTCTCAGTCCTTTCCCTGAATGGTCACTGGTTGATGCATCAGTCTCTGCAGGATCCCCTGGGCCTAGACTTTTTGCCTTTGTTGGTCTCCTTGTGGAGTTCCTGTACTCTCAGATCATTCTCTCTCCTCCTTTTACCATAAGATTCCCTGTACTCAGCCCAAAGTTTGGCTATGTGTCTTGGCATCTGTTTTGATACCCTGCAGGGTGGAGTCTTTCAGAGGATATCTGTGGTAGACTTCTGTCCTGGTATCTCCACTAGGGTCCTCTATGTTGTTTAACATCTTTAGGTCTGTAGATTATATATATATATATATATATATATATATATATATATATATATATATATATATATATATATATGGATATTAGCCATTTAATATATATATCATGTACATGATATATACTCAGAACCATATTTTTCTAGTTTGCCTGCAAATTTCATGATTTCTTTGTTTTTGTTTCTGTAACCATTCTTCCACTGAGGGACAGCTAAATTGTTTCCAGATTCTGTCGCTTATGAATAAATATGCTTTGAACATAGCTGAGCAAATATCCTTGTTGTATGGTGGAACATATTTCAGATATACGCCCAGGAGTGGTATATACGGGTCTTGAGGTAGCACTATTCCCAGTTTTCTGAAAAAGTGCCAGAATGATTTTCAAAATGGTAGAGCAAGTTTATATTCCCACAAACAATGAAGGAGTGATCCCTTTCTGCACATCCTCTCTAGAACGTATTATCTCTTGAGATTTTGATCTTAGCTATTCTGACAGGTATAAGATGGAATCTCAGAGATGTTTTGATTTGTATTTCCCTGATGGTTAAGAACATTGTTCTTAAGTCCTGTTCAGCCATTTGATGTTCTTTGTTTGGCTCTGTACCCAAATTTGGCTCTGTACCCAAATTTTTATTATTAAATTTTTATTTTAATTAAAGATTATTCTTTAAATTTTTTATATTAATTAGTTTATTCACTTTGTATCCCAGCTTTAGCCCCTCCATTCTCTCCCAATCCCACTCTCCCTCCCTCATTTCCTTCCATGCCCCTCTCCAAGTCCACTGATGGTGGGGGGGGTCCTCCTCCCCTTCTATTTGTCCCTACTTTATCAGGTCTCATCAGGACTGGCTGCATTGACCTCCTCTGTGGCCTAGCAAGGCCAAACAAAGAGCCAGGCACTGAGTTCATGTCAGAGACAGTCCCTGTTCCCCTTACTAAGGAACGGTCTTGGATACTGAGCTACCATGGACTACATCTTAGCAGGGATTCTAGGTTATATCCAGGAATAGTCCTTTTTTGGAGTACCAGTCTCAGAAAAGACCCCTGTGCTCATATTTTTTGGTTCTGTTGCTCTCCTTATGGAGCTTCTGTTCTCTCCAGGTCTTACTATCTCTCCCCTCTTCCATAAGATTCCCTATACTCTGCCCAAAGTTTGGTTATGAGTCCCATCTATTTTTCTTAATTTTAGTTGAAATTTTATTTTATTATATATTAGGGTGGCTACTCCTGCTTGCTTTTTTGGTCCTTTTGTTTGGAAAACCTTCTTCCAGCCCTTTACTCTGAGGTAGTTTCTGTCTTTTTTTTTTTTTTTTTTTTTTGTAGAGGTTCCTTCGATGCAGCAGAATGTTGGATCCTGTTTCCACAACCATTCTGTTAGTCTGAGTCTTTTTATTGTAGAGTTGAGTCCATTGTCGTTGATAGACATTAGTGATCAATGAATGATAGTTCCTTTTATTATAGAATTGGTGGCACTAATGTGTGTGCTTGTTTTCTTTTCTCCTTTTGGAGCTCCCGTCCCTTCTAGGTCTTTCTATAGCCCCCTTCTTTCATAAGATTTCCTGCATTCCTCGTTTGGCTATGAGTCTCTGCCTCTGCTTTGATACCTCAGTCAGTTGAGTCTTTCAGAGGCTGTCTGTGGTGAGCTGCTGTCTTCTCTTGATTCTGATGTGTATTACATTTGTCCTTCTGAATGAGGATTGAGCATCTTCTCTAGGGTATTCTTTTTTGTTTATCTTCTTTAGGATTATAGATTTTATTATGCAAAATACAGTTTCTTGTTCCAAAACACTGTGCTCAATATTCACTAAATTTGTTGAATGTTTCCCTTACTTATACCTTCCTTTCCTCAGTACATTTTGTGTTTAAGCCATGAGGAATGTAACAGACTTTTGCTTAATTTAATTTGTACAAAGGAAGTGGCTATCTTAACAAGACAAGCAATGTAAACACTCTAAGAGTTCCCTTTGCCAATGGGTGAGTCTTGTAATTCCACATGTAGATAGGGGCCGAGAACAGTAAAAGAAGAAAGGAATGCGAAGTCATTGTCAGAAAAACAATGAAAATCAGAAAATCTGAAAAAAAATACACAAATTAAGAATCTTCGGTTTTAGCAGAAGGCTAAAAATCCAAATGGTCCAAACATCTTAACTCATAAAGTTTCTTTAAATATTTTGAGACATGAAAAAGCATGGCATAGTAATTCACCAAATGAAGTTAGAGAAAGAGTTGAGCTCCCTGAGCTACACAGCACATGTGAGGCCAACATAGGATAAAATACACATAATAGTCAAAATAAAATTGATACAGCAGAACTTTATACAAGGACAAAGTTGGAATCAGGTAATCAAAAAGTAGTCACGAAATTAGCTTGAAAATGAATTAACTGTTCTGTGAGTGCAGTATAGTAATGGGCAATATCAGACTTTTCAGCTTAGCTTAGGTTACATGCCATTCCCAGCATACTTTAACTCTGTTTCAGTTGAATAACATTGCACATATTAAATGTTGTTTTCAGCTGGTGTGTTGAGAAGATATACCTGTAAAGTCTCACCAACATGAACACCGAAACGTGACCTGAACAGAAAAGACACCAATGAGCGTGCTAAAATCCACAGGAATTCTAAATACAGTTTGGGGAGGCAAATATCAAATAGTTAAATTTATTTTAAAATTTGAAGATTACCTAAACATTATATATCTATTCTCAGGGCACTAGCACATACATATGAATACTAAATTTGTGTCAAAATGGTTGGTAGACTAGATAGGGGTTGAAGAAAACATTAGGAAAGCTATTTAGCAAATGAATTTCTCTCAGTGAATTAAAACACATTTTACTTGAAGTAAATAAAACATCCTTGGTTGAGATTGAGTAAAGGTTGAATTATAAGAATATGTTTTCAGTCTCATTACATTTACAATTTTATTTTATTATAAAGTCTATATTTTTCTAACAGCTATATCTTGAAAAACCATGGTATCTTTCAACCCCATTCATATTTTCCTAGCTTGCCCAAAGATAATAGGTTATACATTGTGTTCTTTATCTCATGGGCAAACACAGAGTTGCTTTGGCTACTAGAATTAATCCATATTTCAGACATAGTGAATTGTATTGCATTTCCCCACCTTACAGATCAAAATATGATGAAGACTTAGGAACACTATATTTTCATGGTCATGTTTTGTTTGGGAAAATGATGTAGTGGCTGGCCAGAAACAGGAGCATCTGAGTTTTTATGCATCTTCTCTTCAACTCTCTTTATTTGGAATCTTTAAATAAAACATTATAATAAAATCTATGGTAGTTAGTGAAGATTGGGCAAAAAATTCACAGGTGTGGCAAACATCTGAATCAACCTCTTCCAGAGGTAGGATGCCAGCACAAGCACCTGGAGGTGCATAGAAGTTGTTTGTCTGCCAAAATCAATGCTAAAATGAGGGAAATAAGAAATAGCAATCCAAAACTGAACATTTCTGAACACTCTTTGAAAAGAGGAACCCAAGGAGGATAAAGCCAAAACAGGAGCTACAGGTTGGAGCAAATGTGATTAAAACATGAAAGAAAAAAGATTTCTTACCTCTTTCTTAAGTAGAGACCCCTATTGTTAAGACTATTTAATCACTTAGTACTTTTTAAAAATAATATTCTAGCTCCTCAGGGTAACAGCATTTTATGACCTTTGACTAATATTACAGTGGGGAATAATGTCAAACATAGGTTGTCTTATATTTGAACTTCCTGCAGCTAGGAACTAAACCAAATATCAGTACACAGGTGTGAAAACATGTCTTCACAAAACCCGTGATGCTGATAAAACACTGGATCCTATGGATCTTCTAACAAACTACAAGTATAAATGTATTACAATCAACCATATGTTCTGCTATAAGAGGCTAATACTATATAGCCTACAAGGTTATATTCAGCAAAGAAGGAATTGCTAAGCAAAGTTTTTCAAAGGAGAATTTCTACTGTGTAGGGCACAATTTCATGAGCTGTGTAAGAAGACTTAGCACAGGCATGCTCTCTACAGTGACTATTCAGAAATATTTCACTTATGGGCTAAGCTTTGCTGTTTTTATTTAAATCTTGATTATTTTCTAATAAAGTATCTGTGTGACCTGAAAAGACTAAAGTTTCTAGAGTCTTCATTATGTAGTTATATTTTAGCCACTCCATAATTTCATGGTACATAGTGCATAAATATACTAAATAACTCTGGTAGCTTACATTGTATTCTATTGTGTTATAACTTATTGAGATAATAATTCAGTCTTTATTTTGTTGAGCTTGATCTTCTTGACTTCCACTGACGAGTGAAACTGGGCAAGAAGTAACACGTCATCAGTCCTTGGCCCTTTCTCATGCTCTTATATTCCACAGTGTACTGAAATATTTGCTAAGTCATGAACGTACAATAAGAGTTTGTTGTTATAAGGCTCTGAGATTTGGGACTTTAAAAGTAAAATTCTCTTTTGCAAAGGATTACTGTGCCAGAGGTTAATAAAATATTCATGAATGTTGATAGAATGACTGTAAGCCATTACCATGGGTTAAAATAGAGTGTAAATTTAAGTATTTGAAGCAACTTAAAGTTTGTGTGTGTGTGTGTGTGTGTGTGTGTGTGTGCGTGCGTGTGTGTACTTATGGGATTAAAATTTAAAAAAAAAAGCCAGGAAGGTGCTTCAGTGGCACAAAACCTGAACTACTTTTCCAGAGGACCTGAGTTCAGATCCTAGCACACATATCGGGTAACTCACAGTTGTCTATAACCCCAGCTCCATAGGATCCAAAGTTCCCTTCTGGGTCTCCAGGCAGTGACACAGAGACCCACACACAGACACATTATCAAAAAATAAAATAAAATAAAATAAAAATATCTTAAAAGGAAAAAAAATACGGAACAGAATAAATCCTTATGCTTTAAGTTTTACAGAATAAATTTTCTAATTGAAATATAACAGGAATATGGGACATTTAAATTAGAAAAGAACTATGCAGAACAAAATGATGGTGGAATCACATCATATAAAATTTGCTAATAAAAGTTGTTGGATTGTAAGTCAGAAGGCTAAGGGGCCCACAGAGCCCTGGAAGCTCTGAAAGCCCCACCGCTGCTAGGGACTGCGTCACAAAAGGGGAGGAGCCACAGCTGCCATTGCGGACTCCAATCACCACCACTGCAACCATGAGAAGCAGAACTTACGGCCCAGCAGCTGCCCTGCTGCCCATGCCGCTGCCGCCCTTGGGCGAAGGACTCCAAGCCTGGCTCCATCAGCAGCTGCAGAATAGAAGCACGTGGGCATCCTGACATGGTCTGCACGAGCAGGGTGGGGAAGACTGTGGAGTTTGATGTTGTTGATGGAGAAAAGGGTGCAGAGGTTGCCAATGTTACAGGCCCTGGTGGAGTTCAGGTTCAAGGAAGTAAATGTGCTGCAGACCAAAACCATTATAGACACTATCCACTAGTAGGGTTCCTCCATGCAATTACTAGCAAAACTACAACAGCAAAGATGGAAAAAGAACAAGGGATCAGAAAGTGCTCCTGAAGGCCAGACTCCTATCAGAGGTGAAGGTTCCCATATGAATACATGAAGAGACCCTATGGGCATTGACAACAGTATTTCAACCCTCCTGTGCAAGAAGTGATGAAAGGTGCTGGCAACCAGGGAGCAGGAGAGCAAGGTAGACCAGTGAAACAGACTATTGTATGGAGGGAGGTGTTACAGACCACAGTTCTGCAGGGTCCCTCCTCACCAAAGGCAGCCTAGAGAGGACAGCAACAAAAAAGACAAGGAAAATCAAGGAGATGAGACCCAAGAGCAGCAGCCACCTCAAAGGCGATATCACCTCAACTTCAAATACCAACGCAGATGTCCAGAGAACCCTAAACCACAAGATGGCTGATCCACCAGCTGACAAGGCTGAGCAGGGTGGGGCCGAGCAAATGATGGCCAACCATCTCTGTCATCATAGGGTTTGGTCATCCATCAAAAAAAAAAAAAAAAAAAAAAAAAAAAAAAAAAAAAAAAAAAAAAAAGAATATAAAATTCCAGCAGTAAGGAATGAACAAAGATTGGAGCTGAAGACCTTAAGTGCTTGCTTTTTGTCCGTTGACCAGATACATTAGAACTATATGCTTTATCCGTGCAGCATAGGGTTTTTATTAATTTTACTTAAAAATGTCTCTTTTGGGTAATCACAAGCATGTTTTTTAAGAAAAAAGAAAAGGCCTGTTTTTTTTTTTTCCTCAATACACCTTTAATGGTTTTTAAATTGTTTCATATCTAGTCAATATGAGAATTTTAAGACCTTCATTTTTAATTTGTAATAAAAGTTTACAACTTGATTTTTCAAAAAAGCAACAAGCTGCAAGAACCTGTTAATTAATGTCTAAAATAATAATAATAATAATAATAATAATAATAATAATAATAATAATAATACAATTCCATGGCTACATTCCTAAATTTAAAGTCCCTTTATTCACAACACAACCGATATTTTATTCTCCCTTTTTATTCTCATTAGTATGAAGTAGTATTCAATAAATTTTAAATAATTCTTTATTCATTTTCAGTATGGTCTGTCTGTCCATAAGAATGTAATTTACAGGAAATAAATTGATCACTTTTATTTGTAGTTGTATTTTCATGCCCTGAAACAGCAACTTGGCAAATTGTTGACACTGGGTCAGAAAATAACTTATTAGAAAACAAATACACCAATGTTTTGACATGGCCCCCCAAAAGAGTACTAAGTACTATGCTACATAATGCACTAGTTTTTCTTTTAACTAAATAGAAATAATTGTATCAGAAACACCTACAAAGAAATCAGTTTTGCTGCCTCATAATCTGCACAATTCCCAGTGCCTACAGAAGATCTTCTCTTTGTTTTTCCTCCTTGCACACTCCTGATTGTTGTCCTTACACACCCCTGATGGTTGTTTTCTATGCTTGTATATGGTGTGTGTATTGTGGGGGTGTGTGCATGCCTGTGCATTCATACGTGCTGGCATGGTTGGCTTGATGGATATGCTTTCCCTTATGTAATAAGAAAGATAGCTATTAACAAATTCAGAAAATAATTTTTTAAAATGTTTGGGTGGAAGGGATGTTTCTTCCTGCACAGTATTATTTTTATTTCATTTTTTTATTCTTTATTAATTACACTTTATTCACTTTGTATCCCTCCCTCCTCCCATCACAATCCTTCCCTTCTTCCACCCTCTGCATGCATGCCCCTCCCCAAGTCCACTGATAGGGGAGGTCTTCTTTTCCTTCCTTCTGATCCTAGTCAAGTAGGTCTCATCAGGAGTGGCTGCAGTGTCTTCTTCTGTGGCCTGGTAATGTTGCTTCCCCCTCAGGGGGAGGTAATTAAAGAGCAGGCCAATCAGTTCATGTCAGAGACAGTCCCTGTTCCTATTACAATGGATCCCACTTGGATACTGAACTGCCATGGGCTACATCTGTGCAGGGGTCTTAGGTTATCTTCATGCATAGTCCTTGGTTGGAGTATCAATCTCAGGAAAGACCCCTATGCTCAGATTTTTTGGTTCTGTTGCTCTCCTTGTGGAGTTCCTGTCCTCTCAAGATCTTACTGTTTCCCACTTCTTTCATAAGATTTCATGCACTCTGCCCAAAGGTTGCCCAAAAGTCTCAGCATCTGCACTGACAGAGGACCTCTCAAAGGCTTTGCCCTGCACAGTATTTTATACCAATCCTTAGAAAGGGCTGTACTTATCTCATCAGCTTACCCGCTGTAAGAATCACTAAATTGGCTAGGTAGGCAATGTGGTAGGAAGGGCTTGGAAATATTCACACTAGGACTAAAGGGGGAAAAATGTGTAAGCGGTATGTTTAATAGCATGAAGAATGAATCCGAGCTGGGGGTTTGATTTATTGTGCAAGAACACTTGCTTTGCAAGCAGGGGAGCCTGAGTTCAAATTCTCAACACTTATGTAAAAAGCATGGAAAGCTATTGATATCTTTAACTCTTTTAGCATACCTTTAACTTGGAGGAAAGAAGAATCAGAGATATGCAGGTTCCGAAGATTCAAGGTCTAGCCAAAATGAAGATGGTAAAATGCTTTTTGTTATGTTACTCTGGCCCTACATGGGGGATGTACACCAAAAAACAAGTGAATGAGACACATGGGGAGAGAGAGAGAGAGAGAGAGAGAGAGAGAGAGAGAGAGAGAGAGAATAAATGAATGGCCTTGCAGCAAATTACAAGAGATCTTCCAAGTGTGAAGAAGTAGAACAAGAAACTATGCTCTACATGTACTAGTTGTTCAAAAGCAGAGGTTATGAAATCCTCTGCCTTGTATTTCACTGTCAACTGTATTATTTCATGAACATTTTGATCCTCATTGTAATTTGACATGGCCTTTGAAGGATCTCGTCAAGCATTGTTAGGGCCTGAAAAATCTATTAACTGACTAAATTTGTATCTTCTTATGACACTTGTTAGGCCTAGAAAAGAAGTAAACTTTCTACAATGAAGAAATGTCTACAATAACAAGTAGCACATGATCTCAATGCAGGGTCCCTTTAATCTCATGTTAAACATAAGATAAAAGGTGCTGATGATTAGGGTACAATACATTGATCTGCATCAGTTATTTAGAAAATGTCCCTGTGAAGAGTCATTCATTTCTCCAAAATAGATGTTTTCCATAGTTACCTTCTATTGAGGAATGAGACTTTCCTCTGTTTCTAAGTTACTTTGCCTTAAACATTTCATTGATGTTTTTACATTGGTCTTTTTACTCTAGAAAAAAGGGAAATTGGATTAAGCATTGTTGTCTGGCATGAAGATCATGTAAATGGGGTTACTCTTGGCTTAAATCCTTTCCCTGAGGTAACTAACCTGAATTCTATGGTCATTTGAAAGTTCTACCTGGCTAGTTCTATAGTAGATATGTATGGCATAGACAGTTTTGCTGACCATCTTTGATATTAATTAACTATGCAAAGGCCTACAGCCTTGCCCATACTCTGAGCTCAGGCATACCATGGCCTCATAACATGATGTGGCTGGATCATAGACAGTAAGTGCTGGAAATGTAAATACTTTAGAAATATTTGGCAGCATATTTTTTAAATTTTTATTAATTACAATTTATTCACTTTGTATCCCCTCTGTACCTTCCTCCCTCCTCCCATCTCATCCCACCCTCTCTTTTCCCCACCCATGTCCCTCTTTCAGTCCACTGATAACGGAGGTCCTCCTCCCTTTCTCTCTGATCCTGGTCTATCAGGTCTCATCAGGAGTGGCTGCATTGTCGTATGAAAGAAGTGGGGAATAGTGAGACCTGGAGAGGATAGGAGCTCCACAAGGACAGCAACAGATCAAAAAGTCTGGGCCCAGGGGTCTTTTCTGAAACTGATATTGTAGCCAAGGCTACTCATGGAGATGGCCTGTAAACCCTGCACAGAGGTAGCCCAGGGCAGTTCAGTACCCAAGTAGGTTCCATAGTAATGGGGACAGGGGCTGACTCCATCAGGAACTGTTTGACCTGCTCTTTGATCACCTCCCCCTGAAGAGGGAGCAGCCTTGCCAGGCCAAGAAGAAGATAATGGCAGCATAATTTCAATAGCTCTTAAACACATGCTATTATTATAAACTAGGATAGAGGATCTAGGCTGAGAAGACCCTACAGTTTATGGATTTTTCTTAGTCTTTTAAAAAATTATTTTATTTATTGATTGTTGCTCTTAGAGCCTGTGCTGTTGGTGTTCTGTTCAGGAAGTTATCTCCTGTGCCAAGGAGTTCAAGGCTCTTCCCCACTTTTTCTTCTAAGCGGTTTAGTATGTCTGGTTTTATGTTGAGGTCTTTGATCCACTTGGACTTTAGTTTCATGCAGGGTGAAAAGTATGGATTTATTTGCTTTTTTTTTTTTTTTACCTGTAGACATCCAGTTAGACCAGCACCATTTGTTAAAGACTCGGTCTTTTTTTCCATTGAATGGTTTTGACATCTTTGTCAAAAATGTGTCCATAAGTGTATGGATTTCTGTCAGTGTTTTCTATTTGATTCCATTGGTCCACCAGTCTGTTTCTATGCCAGTACCATGCAGTTTTTAGTATTGTTGCTCTGTAGAACACCTTGAGATCAGGGATGGAGATACCTCCAGAAGATCTTTTACTGTAGAGAATTGTTTTAGCAATTCTGGGTTTCTTGTTGTTCCAAATGAAGGTGAGAATTTTTCTTTCAAGGTCTGTAAAGAATTGTGTTGGTAATTGGATGGGGATTGCATTGAATCTGTAGATTGCTTTTGGTAAGATGGCCATTTTCACTATATTAATCCTGCCAAGCCATGAACATAGGAGATCTTTCCATCTTCTGATATCTTCTTCTAATTCTTTCTTCAGAGACTGGGTTTTTTTTTTTTTTTCATACAAGATT
The DNA here is from genome assembly GCF_907164565.1 of Psammomys obesus. NCBI lineage: Eukaryota > Metazoa > Chordata > Mammalia > Rodentia > Muridae > Psammomys > Psammomys obesus. The sequence goes on from NW_026585504.1 coordinate 33,688,110, forward strand.
TTGACTTGCTTGGTTAGGTTCACACAAAGGTACTTTATGTACTTTGTGGCTATTGTGAAAGGTGCTGTTTCCCTAATTTCTTTCTCGGCCCTTTTGTCTTTTGTATACAGGAAGACTACTGATTTTTTTGAGTTAATTTTGTATCCAGCCACTTTGCTAAAGGTGTTAATCAGCTGTAGGAGCTCCCTGGTAGAATTTTTGGTGTCACTCAGGTATACTATCATATCATCTGCAAATATTGATACTTTGACTTCTTTCTTTCCAGTTTGGACCTCATGAAACTGAAAAGGTTCTGCAAAGCAAAGAACACTGTCGTCAGAACAAAACGACAGCCTACATATTAGGAAAGGATATTCACCAACCCTATATCTGACAGAAGACTAATATCCAATATATATAAAAAACTAAAGAAGTTAAACAGCAAAAAAATCAAGTAATCCAATTAAAAACTGGAGTACAAACAAAACAGAGAATTCTCAATAGAGAAATACAGAATAGCAGAGAAACACTTAAAGAAATGCTCAACCTCATTATCGATCAGGGAAATAAAAAAGACCCTAAGATTTCAACTTACACCCATTAGATCAAAAACTCAAGAGACAACACATCCTGGAGAGGTTGTGGAGAAAGGGGAACTGTCCTCCACTGCTGGTGGGAATGTAAACTTGTATAACCACTCTGAAAAGCAATCTGGCATTTTCTCAGACAACTAGGAATAGTGCTTCCTCAAGATCCAGCTATACCACTCCTATACCCAAAAGAATCAAGTACACAATAAGGACATTTGCTCAACCATGTTTGTAGCAGCTTTATTTGTAATAGCCAGAAGCTGGAAACAGCCCAGATGCCCCTCAGTGGAGGAATAAATGCACAAATTGTGGTATATCTACACAATTGAATATTACTCAGCAATAAAAAAAAAAAAAAACAAGGAAAAAAATCATGAAAATCCTGAAATGTGCAGGTAAATGATGGGATCTGGAAAAGATCATCCTGTGTGAGGTGTCCCAGAAGCAGAAAGATGCACACAATATATACTCACTCATATAGACATATAATATAGGATAAACCTACTAAAATCTGTACACCTAAAGAAACTAATCAAGAGGGAGAACTCTTGCTAAAATGCTCAATTCCTATCCAGAAAGGCAAAGAGGATGGACATCAGAAGAAGGAGAAAAGAGGGAACAAGCCAGGAGCCTGACACAGAGAACCTCTGAAAGGCTCTGCCCTGCAGACTATCAAAGCACATGCTGAGACTTATGGGCAACCTTTGGGCAGAGTGCAGGGAATCTTATGAAAGAACTGGGAAACAGTAAGATCTGGAGAGGACAGGAACTCCACAAGGAGAGCAACAGAACCAAAACTTCTGAGCACAGGGATCTTTCCTGAGACTGAGACTCCATCCAAGGACTATGCATGGAGATAACCTAAAACCCCTGCACAGATGTAGCTCATGGCGGTTCAAACCCAAGTGGGTTCCATTGTAATAGGAACAGGGACTGTCTCTGACATGAACTGATTGGCCTGCTGTCTAATTACCTCTCCCTGAGGGGGAAGCATCATTACCAGCCCACAGAAGAAGACAATGCAGTCACTCCTGCATTGTCTTATAGATGAGACCTATTTGACTAGGATCAGAAAAGAAGACCTCCCCCTCACCTATCAGTGGACTTGGGGAGGGGCATGCATGCAGTGGGTGGAGGAAGGGAGGGATTGGGACAGGAGGAGGGAGGGAACCACAGGGGGGATACAAAGCGAATGAAGTGTAATTAATAAAGAATTAAAAATATTTTATTTTGTTTTTTATGCTTTATAGAAAGAAACTCTGGATCATGTTCTTTTTGGAGGCTAAGAATGGGAACTCATTCTGCTTCAGTGTCATGGAGGTAGTTGACAGGAATATGTCACAAGGAAGTGACCTTAATGGAGTAAAATAGATAGTTAGTGGAATGGAGAACAGACAGGGATTTGCCTTTTGCTCTTTAAGTCCCAATTCTGGATGAATGCAAAAGTTTGCTGATAGACTCATTGAATTAGAGGACAGATTTAGAAAACTTATTATTTTCTGGATCTATTCATGGAGACTGTGCATGAAATAACTGATGAATGGGTGCGAAGGAATTCAGTTGGCTGAGAGTCAGGCATGGCCAGGAAACTCCACATTGGACTAAGCACCAAGAGCAGCCGCAACTACAACCTATCCTAAAGGAAAGTGAAGCTGATTTAGTGGTTCCTGTACTGGTAGTGAATGTAGGAATGTACTAAAAATAAAAGGACTGAGATTTTTCAACATAGAGCTATCATGGCCAAAGTTAAACATTCCTGAATTCTCACAAAATTGCTGTGGTGAACCATTTGATTGGCATATAGGGATGGTCTAGTATAAGGTTCAGTAGCTAGGTGTGGTTCCACATACCTTTAATGCCAGCTCTGGGAAGGAAGAGGCAGGCAGATCTCTGTGAATTCATGGCAGGCCTGGCTCACATAAGACTTCCAGTCCAGCAAGAACTACAAAGTGAGAGTCTGCATCAAACAACAACAAACTTGCAAATGACTCAGTCTAAATAATATGTTCAGCTTCAAATGAAGATTGGCTATTTTGTCCTAAAAATAAAATCTATGCTATTGGGTATAGTTATTTTCAGTAACTATACTGTATAATTTTTAATCCATTAAAGTAATATTCTAACCTTATTGATGATATTAATCAGCACATCATACATGTGCATCCAAAAGCTCTTTTTAAAAAAATTATTGTTTTTTATTAATTATAGTTCATTCACTTTGTATCCCAGCTGTAGCCCCATCCCTCATCCCCTCCTAATCCCACTCTCCCTCCCTCATTTCTTCCCATATTCCTCCCCAAGTCCACTGATGAGGAGGTCCTCTTCCCTTTCCATCTGACCCTAGCCTATCAAGTCTCATCAGGACTGGCTGCATTGTGTTCCTCCCATTAAAATACAAGCACAATTCTCTACAAAATTGAAAGAACAATTCCCAAATTCATATGAAAAAACAAAAACCCAGAATTGCCAAAACAATCCTGTACAACAACAACAGATCATCTGGAGGAATATCCATTCTAATCTCAAGCTGCACTACAGAGAATAATAAAAAGTACATGGTTCTGGCATAGAAGCAGAATGATGGATCAATGGAATTGAACAGAAGACCCAGAAATAAACCCCCACACCTATGGATACTTGGTTTCTGACTAATTGGATGTTTACGTGTAGGAAAATGCAAATTGATCCATGTTTATCACACCTGCACAAAACTAAATTCCATGTGGATCAAATAACTCAATATAAGACCAATATAATACATGAATGGGTACATGTATGTGTAAATGTGTGTGTCTGTTATCTCCCCATTCCATACTAAATTCTAGTTCTAAATTTCCTGAATACATCTGTAGATAAGGACATAAAATTATACAGTATTGTCAGAACAGTTTAGATTTAATTTATGTATATATTAGGCACTATAAAAGACATTTTAAACATGCTTTTTTCCCTTAATCTTTAACAGAGTCTGTATGTGCAGTAGTTTATACATCAGGAAGCTGAAGTCTAGAAAGTATTTTTTGAAGGTTATACTTTAGACCCTTTCTGTCTCAAAATCAATACCCAGAGGACTTAGACTCAAGGTAAAATGGCTGTCAGTTTCCTGTGACCTTGGCTCAGCTTTTGTAATTTGGGTACCTGCTCCATTCTTGAACTGAAAACAATGTATTTCACTCAGTGACATGAGCACTTGATCCCTCATCAACAATGCATACAGAGTTTTATAAACCTGATCTTCTTCTTAGAATTTCTCTTTCTTATGCACTTACTGAGAAATATGCACCTTGTTCATTTTTCTTATTGCTTTAGATCTTTTAAAGACTTTTAGTACCAGGACACCGGGGTATCACTTGCTGCATATTCTTTGTTTCAATAAACTTAGGTTATTGTTATTCATATAATTTTGTCGTATCACAGAATCCCCAATAGTCTAACTACCCCAACTTCTATCGAGGATATAGATTTTTTTTTTGAAAATTAAACAAGTGGAGTCCATAAAGTATATTGAAATAGCAAACAAAAGAAATAAGCAAAAATAATGCCTATTTCATTCTGTCTACTACTGAGATTATAAACTTTAAGTGTTTAGAGTGAGTTCTACAATATCTCCTTGGTTTCTTTATTGTTTTTAGGTTTTTATAATATTATATCTAATTCATAACTAGTTTGAATATTCTATATAAAGCTACTATAAAATTTGCTTTGGGGCCTGTGAGATGCCTCATCGAGTAAAAGTGTCTGACATCGAACCTGACAACCAAGAGTTCAATCTCTAAGATCCACATGGTAGAATGAGAGTAACTCCTGCAAATTGCTCTTTGTCCCTCACAATAATACTAGCTATGTTATGTAGGTGCACACACACACACAAACACACACACACACACACACACACAATGTGTCAAAAATTGCTGTGGAAAAAATGTTGCTATATCACAAAATGTGCTTTCCTCTATATTATTGGCAACAACTGTTTTTATTTTTGTCAGTTTCCTTGGAAACTGTAAAAGGCCAGGTCTTGGGTGACTTTCATTTTTAGTTTACTTTTCAGGATTTAGTCAGTAATGTTTAACTTTTTTGTAAATAAGCTAATGTATGTGATCTATATAACATATCAATTATGTACATGTTATTATTAATAATTAATTTTGTGGCTTTCTGGTAAATTAGTAGAGGATAAGTGTGAGACAGGTCTCATGTGTAAAACTGTCTATAAAATAAAAGGAGACATGAATGGGTGTATACAATGAAATATATTTTATGCAACTACTTTACTTATTTCAAACTTTAGAGCATTTTTTGTGAATAAAGCCAGTGAGGCCAACTTCTGTTTCATCATATACGTCATTTTTTAAGTTTTTTGTTTTTTTTTTTATCAAGACTTTTATGTGGCAGTTCCACACTGATTCCTTTCCTACATTCTCCCTTGGGAGAATTCTCTTCTAAGTACACAGAACATATCATCAGGCTTCGTAATATTAAATTTTCCAGAAAATTTTTATGGCCTGAACATTTAAGATGAGTTTGGAGTTGTTAATATCAATACCACCCAGTTACATAGTGTTTTCGGATCTATTTATTTGGGCTTAAACCTTGGATTCCTGTTCCTAGACACTATTATGTTAGAGGTCTTCTGATGAGGCAGCCCTGCCTAAGCAGATGGTCAGCTCATTCATAAAACAGATATGCATAAGATCACTGTGGCGAAACCATGCTAGAGCATAGTCATTTTGTAAAAAGCTAAACATACTGACTCTGCTATAACATTTCTCTCAGGCAACAATTAATATCCTTATGATTGGTATAAGTCTATCACAAGACATTGCAAGAATTTAGCTCTTTGGTTTGTGGTTCATAAACACGTAACAAAATTGAGCCCCTTTTTGCTTCAATAATAACCTCCCAAATTAAAGAAACCTAAGTTAAAATATCCACACTAAACCATCACATAATAGAATGATGAAACAAAATATATTAAATATAAACAAGGAATTATTTGGGAGAAATCATAAATTGGGCTTTGTGGGCGAAATAGTCTCTTGATCTCACAAGCAGGAGTTAATGTAGTATATATTGCAAATCAATGAGTTTTTAGTTAATCCAAATGCATATGTATAAAAATAGATCTCACCATTTAAGGTTAAACATATTCTGCCCTGTTTATGCGTATGTCGATGTAGATTTATGCATACATCTCCACAGTAGCCTTCTGTCTTAAATCCACCACCCTTCCAGTTTTATAGTGAGACAATAGCATTGCTGAATTACCACCTCATTTATTCTGAGGAGAATTCATCTATGGTGACTAAGAGCAACAATCATAATTGTGTAAAGAGCTTTGAACAACCAATACCTTGGAATTGGAAACTGTCAAAGTCAAAGAGCTTTAATAATTGTAATTAGAAGGAGAAGAGGTATCCGCAGATGTTGCATTGCAAATTTCAAACCAGTCTAATTATTGGCAGCACGTCACACCTGCAAGCAAATTATGAAGCTCATTGCAAGAAAGTTGGAAAGCATATCAAGGTATATCTGTTAATTGCACTTTGCTTTTATGGGATGAATAGTAGGTTGGAAAAGCTAATACTGCAAGTGTGGAAGATAACAGTATCCCAAGTTATGGATAATATATCATGATGGGTTTATACTTAATAACACATCTAAGCCAGGTATTAGATTATGGAACTAGTTATTACCAGGAGGAACTGTTCTGATAGCCAGACGGCGTCTAGTTTATCAAGTAGTTATTGCATATCCATAAATAAAACCTTTATTTTTCCTGTCAGTGTTCTTTGAGACTGAATATGAATTCAGATCTTCTTGCATATTTATAGCACCACCAATTATTAGGTGAATCATATATCTGACAATGATTATTTATAGTCTCACTGTAGTCTCTACAATGCTGTTTTACCTTTAAAGAAATTGTTGCAATTGGTAAACCTAGTATGGGTGCAAAGATAAACAAAGAATAGAAATATTTCGTTTTATATGCTTCATGTATAATATCTCATTTGATATTTATAACTCTGCAATGAGTATTTTATTAAACTACATTAAAATAAAATGTAAGCTCGTGGGGCTTGAGAAATGGCTCAATGATTAAGAGTGCTGGCTGTTCCTCCAGAGGACCTAAGTTCTATTTCCAGCACTGACATAGTAACTCAAAACTATGTGCAACTACAGTTACAGGGGTCTAGCATCATCTTCTAGCCTCTATAGGCACCAGGCACATATGTGATGACAGACATATATAGGGGGAAAACACTTATACATATAAAATAGAAAATACTCTCAACTTAGAAAATCTAGTGTTTTTCCTAATTTAAAAAAAAAAAAAACCCACAGCATTTTATATGCAGTATTTATGAGGCCATGGGTTGTTCTTAAAATTACCACATAATTACTTTGCTTAGTGTGACTAAAGGCATGAATGGGCACATATATACTGTTGGAGTTGTTTAATTCAACTGGAATTCATTGAGTCTCTGGCATCTGTGAGGGCATAAAGACAAATGATGCAATGTTTTAGAGCTATGCTTGTCCTTCAAAGAACGTAGGCTATTGTATGGGAGATTAGAGCCATCCGAATATAACCACAGTCTAAAATGCCAAATACAGGACATATAAAACAGTGAGATTTCAGAGAAGAAGCATAAATATAAGTAATCTCTCTCAACATCAATGGACTCAACTCTCCAGTAAAAAGACACAGATTAACAGAATGGATATGTAAACAAAACCCAGCAATCTGTTGCATACAAGAAACACACCTAAGACACAAAGATAGACATTACCTGAGGGTAAAAGGTTGGAAGACGACTTTCCAAGCAAATGGACCCAAGAAACAAGCAGGAGTAGCCATTCTAATATCTGATAAAATAGACTTTCAACCAAAATTAATAAAAAGAGATGAGGAAGGACACTTCATACTCATCAAGGGAAAATTCCACCAGGAAGACATCACAATAATATTGCTATATACATAATCATATGTGCATACACATATGAAATGGAGATAGTACATATTAAGGAATTACTTAGATTTTTGGCTTTTGTTTTTCAAAAATGTGTCTATTCCATTGTTTATATTTGACATGTTGTTGTGAGACGGAACATTTGTTTTCCCTCCTAGATATTGGCAGAACTTGCTGCCTTTATTACCGAATATATTGACTACCTTACTTAAAGGATATGTCTGTGAATCTCCTTCAGTCAGCACACGGTGAAGAAGGGCTTTGATAATTTTTCATGAGATAGAAGAACATACATTATTTTGCACTTTTATCTTCTAAACATAGTTTCAGGGCAGTTCTTTTTGTTGTTGTTGTATAGATGAACAAAATATTTGTCCTTTAGTGTTTCCTGGGAATAGACTCCATTTTCTTATGTTCTCACAGCTCATGCTTCTGTGCACTAGCTTGACTATCCTGCTGTTTTTTCATTTTATTTTTACTTACTAGAAATTATTGGAAAAGGTATATTTTGACCTATTATCTTGACTTGCTTATGCATATAAATGTAACAGGTGTTTAGACCCTTTGAGGATATGTTATTGAAACTTTCATTACTATTGTTGTCTCAAAATTTTATCATTTCACTATGAATTGGAGATGATATCATTCCATGTTTGAAGTCCCATACAACAAGAATTTATTTCTGGATGACTGTAGAAAGTCCTTTGAACTCATTAGAGGGTAACTGTTGATTTCACATTTGCCTTAAAATATCCTACTTTGAAAAATCTTTCCTCACTTGAGATTTTGGAGTTGGGAAAGAAGTTAATGCTACGACTCAGAAAGTACTGTTGCTGCTTTCTCATGTATAATCTACAAGAGACAGATGGCATTTTTAAATTTTCTTGTCTTGAAATGTTGTTGCTCAGTTTCAAAATGTTATTTATTGTGTGCCTGTTTACATCTTTGAACTTATCATAGATGACAATTATGGCAGCTGTTTTACATTCTATATTCTCACCAGATTTTCTTAGTTTCGAGTCTTTGTTCAATGCTTATTCTCACAACACATTCAATACGTTGGCTTTATTGTTGTTGTAGTACCAGTCTTTGGCCAGGTGGCTCCATACATGGTAAGTCTTCATATCTAAGTTAAATGCTTAGATGAAAATAGTTTAGCAATTCTAACAAGCCAATAAATGACACAGGATTGGCTTTTTCTGTCCATTTCTTCTGATTTCCACCTTAGCCTCACTTACATGATTTAAGATTTTTCTTTATTACTTAATGATGTAGAACACTATTCCTAGGTCAAATTCTTTAATCCAAGGCTTTAAACCTCAAGTTGCTGAATGTGGTTCTAATCTTTGTGGTTAAAGACTGAAGAAAAATCTGTAAACATTATCAAACTTGTACTGGTATTGCTTTTCCTGCTATTGGATAAATGATGAAACACCATTCACTAAAATATTATGTAGGATTTCATCAAAAAACATATGGCTAAATAAACATGAGGAAGAGGATTACTGAATAGTATGTGATGGTCTTACATTTGAGTAATAGAGGAAACGCATCAGCGAAGAATGTATATTTGAGGTTCTTCATGTCGGAGCTATTAAGTCTGTATTTATCTAAAATATGCTCAACTCTACAACAAGAGCATTTGCTCAGCCACATTTGTAGCAGCTATATTTATAATAGCCAGGAGCTGGAAACCAACTAGATGTCTCTCAACTGAAGAATGGATACAGAAATTGTCGTACATTTACACAATGGAATATTATGCAGCAAATAAGAGCAAGGAAATCATGAAATATGCAGGCAAATGGTGGGATCTAGAAGATCATCTTGAGAGAGGTAACCCAGAAGCAGAAAGACACACATGGTATATACTCACTCGTAAGTGGTTATTGGCCATATAATATAGATAAACGTACTAAAATCTATAGTCCTAAAGAAGCTAAACAACAAAGAAGACCCTAGGGAAAATGTTCAATCCATATTCAGACGTACAAATGTCATAGACATTGGAAGTAGGAGAAGAGAGGGAACAGGACAGGAGCCTACCACAGAGAGCTTCTGAAAAACTCTACTGATTGAAGTATCAAAGCAGAGGTTGAGACTCATAGCCAAACTTTGAGCAGAGTGAAGGGAACCTTATGAAAGAAGGGGGAGACAGAAAGACCTGGAGGGGACAGAAGCTCCAAAAAGAGAACAACAGAGCCATAACAATAAGCCATGGGGTCCCTGAAGAGAACTATACCCCAACCAAGGACAATGCATGGCGAGGACCTACAACCCTGGCTCAGATGTAGCCCATAGAGTCAGTCTCTAAATGGGCTCCCTAGTTAGGGAAGCAGGGACTTTCTCTGGCATAAACTCAGTGACAAGCTCTCTGATCACCTCTCTCTTGGGGGTGCAGCCTTGCCAGGGCACAGAGGAAGACAATGTAACCAGTCCTGATGAGTCCTGATAAGGTAGGGTCAAATAGAAGGGGAGGAGGATCTTCTCTATCAGTAGACTAGGGGAGAGGCATAGAGGAAGAAAAGAGAGGGAGGGTAAGATTGCAAGGAGACGAGGAAGGGGTCCATAGTTGGGACAGAAATCGAATAAATTGTAATAAATGATAAAAATAAAATAAGAAAAATTATACGTGATCTGTAATAAAACATTTGCTATAAATTTTTTCATCATTATTATTGTTGTTGTTATCAGTGACAAGTTATTCACTTTGTGTCCTGGCTGTAGCTCCTCTCTCATCTCTTCAAGGTTCCATCCTCCCTCCTTCTTCTCCCACTATATCACTCCCTAGTCCATTGATAAGGGATGTCCTCCTCCCCTACTGTCTGACCCCAGCCCACCAGGTCTCATTAGGACTATCTGGATCCTCTTTCTAAGGCCTAGTTAGTCCAGCTCACAAGGGAGATGTGATCAAAGAGCAGGCAAAAGAGATAATGCCTGTGATTGTCCATGTTCTCCTTATTTGGGAACCCTCATGGAGACTGACCTGTCCATGGGTTACATCTGAGCAGAGGGTATAAGTTCTCTCCATTCATGGTCTTTGGTTGATTCATCTGTCTCCTCAGGGCCCACTGGATCCAGATTTTTTTTGGCTCTGTTGGTCTCCTTGTGGAACTGCTGTTCCTGCCAGGTCTTTCTACCTCCTCCTTTTCCATAAAATTCTCCTAACTCTGGCCAAAGTTTGTCTATGAGTCTGAGAATCTCCTTCAATACCCTACTGGGTAGTCTTTCAGAGGCCCTCTGTGGTAGGCTCCTGTCCTGTTACACATTTGTTCCTGCTTCCAATGTCTATCCTGTTTGACCTTCTTAATGAGGATTAAACCTCTTCCCTAAGATCCTCCTTGTTTAATTTCTTCAGAACTATAGATTTTAGTGTGTTTTTCCTATATTATATGGCTAATATACCCTTATAAGTGAGCATAAACCATGTGTGTCTTTCTGCTTCTGGCTTACTTTCGGGTTACTCGGGATGATCTCTTCTAGTTCCATCCATTGTCTGTATGTGTGTCACACATATACAGTGCCCATTGTGGACAGCCCGGAATTGGACTTAAAGTAGAGATGACTGTTTTGAACTGCCCAGTGTGTTTGGGGGAAGGTATCCAGGTATCTACCAAAGCAACAAGTGCTCCTAACTGCTGAGACCTATCTCCAGCTCTTTTTCTCACATAAGTAAATCGCACCGCCCTGATTTTCCTGTTAATCTACGTGACATCTGTTTGACTTTGGTTATTAATTTCTGTTTCTAGCTTCCAGAGACTCCTTGATAATAACTTGATGTGTTTCATGTGTTGTTACTTGCGCTGTCTATGGTTTATGCAATGAGAGGAGCATCTTGCAGATACTAATGAAAGCGATGGTTGATCTCACTAAGGTTATGACGAGTCTGATATAGAGTTCTTTGCCAAGCACAGTGGCTTAAGGGATGCTCTGCCAAACTGTAACTACATGATATTTCAGAGAAAGGCTATCACAGAACATTTGTTTATGAAATAGTTTATAAATGACAATATACATTTATGTACACTCACAGCTCATCTTTTTATGAGAATTCGGACCAGTGCTTTTATTACTGTGCTAGAGAACTGGTGTGGAAACTGTATGAAGGAAAGCTAGAGTCCTTTGACATTACTGCTGTAGCAAAGCATTTGATGGAAAGCAAAGCCTTTTTCATGTTGATATAATGAGAAAAGTCATTTTAAAATTAAGTCTATGAAAAACTTTTCACAAAAGCAGAGAGAGTATATTTTGGATTATTAAAGAAGACTAACCACAGATAGCTCAAGAGCACACTTCAGGTCATCATCTACAAGACGCTTTATAGTCTATTTGTGGAATCCTGGCAGGAGTAGTCCAGACTGGTCTCTGTAGCTATTGTCACAAATTTCAAGTTAGATTTTTTTCTATCCAAAAATGTGTGTGTGTGTGTGTGTGTGTGTGTGTGTGTGTGTGTGTGTGTGTGTGAAAGAGAGAGAGAGAGAGAGAGAGAGAGAGAGAGAGACAAAGACAGAGATAGAGACAGAGAATCCATGTTTGTATGTGGTCACATGTGTACATGAGTCCATGCTGGCACTTGTGAAGGTCAAAAGACAAGATTGAGATGTCATCCTCAGATGGTTCCACCTTATTTTTAAAGACAGAGTCTGTGAATGTACTGAACCTGGGCTGCTCACTTTTGGTGAGGATGCCTAAATAGCAAACTCAGGGGATCTACTTGTATATGCTCCACTGCACTAGTTTTATAGACCATTGATGACACCTTGGGTGTCTTAGTCAGTGTTCTGTTGCTGTGAAGAGACACCATGACCGTGACGACTCTTATAAAGACAAACACTTATTTGGGGCTGGCTTACAGCTCTAGACCTTTAGTCCGATACAATCATGGCAGGAAGTATGGCAGTGTGCAGACCAACATAGTGCTGGAGAAATCTACATCTTGATTCACCGTCAGCAGAAGGAGACTGCCGCACTAAGCCTAGCTTGAGCTTATGAGACCCCAAAGCCCAGCTCTGCAGTGAACACTTCCTACAACAAGGACATTCCTACTCCCACGAGGCTACATCTCCTAATAGTGCCATTCCATATGGGTCAAGCACACAAACACATGAGCCTATGGGGACCAGTTCTATTCAAACCACCACTCAGATCCAGATTCAGGTCATCGTGCCTGTGCAATCACTTTATTCACTAAGGCATCTCAGTACCCCACCAAAAAGCTTATTTTTAGGTGGCTTTGGAGATAGTTCAGCAGGATAAGTCTAAGGACTGGAGAATGGATCCTCACAATTTACATAAAAGTCAGAGGGACCTAACCACCTGCCTGTAATCTTAGTATATCCCAGGCAGAAACAGAAAATTCACAGAGCAGGTTGAGTAGCCAGAGTAGACAAAACAGCATATTCCAGGTTGAATAAGAACCCTTGCCTGAATATATAAGGTAGAGAACAGTTGATGAAGCCCTCTGATATCTTAAGTGGACTCTTACACATTCCAGTGCTTCTGAAAACACACACAAACACACACAAACACACATACCAACACACATATGAACATGTATATACACACATGTACATCCTACACATATGCTTTTCAGAAAAAGACAGAGTTTTAAAAAGCATCTCCACCTGAGCTGATATCTCAGATTGATATTGAATAGACATGAAGATTGATAGACAATCTTCATGTCTAGTAATTGGGCTGATGCTCAAATACTTATTGACTAAAAAGCAACAGCATTGACAACAAAATTAATTATATAATAATTATAATCAATCTCAAATTATTTACATAATTTTTTTACATTCCTTTTTATTGATGCTTGATTTTTATTTTACATTTCGATTGTTTCCAGCTAGTGTCATTGGAAATAAAACACAACAGGAATTCTTCCAACCTCCAGTGAGAAGCTTGAGAAGATGGACTGCAATGTTTGCTCCCTGAAAAAGAAAACAAAACTCTCTGGATAGGCAAGACCAGTCTCTTTTGAACTCTCTCTGCAGAGAGGAGCCAAGAGTAATGGAAAGTGATATTTTCTCATTTCACACTTCACTGCCATTTTTATTATTGGTTACCGTCTTTTGAAAACAGAAGAGTCTTACCTCTAGTTAACTATAACTTCTTTATTTTTATCTCTGGGTAGAAAAAAAATAGGGTTTGCCACCAGTGACTATTCCAGACTGATCTACCTTAATGAAGGAACACCAACAAGTTTCTAGTTAAATCTATTAAAGAATAATCTATTAAAAAGAGATTATCTTTCAAGCTCTCATCCATTCTACTAACTTTTAATATAAGAGTTGAAATAAATGTAGCAGTGGAAATTAGGAGGTGGTACCAGATCTCATCTGTATTGTTTTAGGCAACTGTTCAAAAGTTACCTTGAACTGGATGAGTGTCTTAAACTAAAAACATTCAATTTATTTACCTGATCTTGATTCAGCTTTGGTAAATGGAATCTAACAAGAAAATTGTCTGTTTCACGTAGATTTTCAAATTAAATGGCATCCATGCTTTTGAAGTAAGAGCTAATGATTCTTTGCATTTCCTCAGTGCCTGTCCTTATGGCCTTCTTTTTATTTCTGATTTTGTCGATTTGGATAGTATCTCTCTGACTTTTTGTTAGTTTGGCTAAGGGTTTGTCTATCTGGTTGATTTTATCAAAGAACCAGCTGTGGTTTTGTTGATTCCTTGAACAATTCTTTGAATTGATTAATTGTTTGTTGGTTTCTAATTTATTGATTTTAACTCTGAGTTTGATTATTTCCAGCTGTCTTTTTCTCTTGGTTATCTCTGCTCCTTCTTTCTTCTAGTGCTTTCAGATGTACATTTATGTTGTTTGTATGCCATGTTTCAAATTTCTTTATGAAGGCACTTAGTGCTAAGACCTTTCCTCTTAGCACTGCTTTCATTGTTTCCCATAAGTTTGCGTTAGTTGTGCCTTCATTTTCATTGAATTTGAAATCAATCTCAGAAAACTGGGAATGGTGCTACCTCAACTATTCCACTCCGACATCGAAAAATGCTCAACCATTCAACAAGGACCTTTGCTCAACTATGTTTATAGCACCTTTATTTGTAATAGCCAGTATCTGGAAACAACCTAGATGTCCCTCAACAGAAGAATGGATACAGAAATTGCTGCATATTTACACAATGGAATACTACTCAGCAATTAAAAACAAGGAAATCATGAAATTTGCAGGCAAATGGTTGGAAGTAGAAAAGATCATCCTGAATGAGGTAACCCAGGAGCAGAAGGAACTCACGGTATATACTCACTTATTAGTGGATATTAGTTATATAACATAGGATAAACATATTAAAATCTACAGAACTAAAGAAGCTAAATGAAAAGGAGGACCCTAGAAAGGTTGCTTAATTCTCATTCAGAAGGAAAAATAGGATAAACATTGTAAGTAGTAGAAGAAAGGGAACAGGACTGAAGCCTACCAAAGTGTCCTCTAAAAGACCCCAACAGGCAAAGGATTGAAGCAGATGCAGAGACTCACAGCCAAATTTTTGACAAAGCACAGGGAGTTTTATGGAAGAAAGGGGATATAAAAGGACCTGGAGGGGACAGGAGCCACACAAGGAGACCAACAAAGCCAAGAAAAGCAGGGCCCAGGGGAGAATGCATATACATGTGCATCAACCAAAGCCCATATGTAGAGAGGACCTAGACCTCAGTCTGTAGCCCTCAGTCTGCATGAGGACTCCCTAGTAAGAGGAGAAGAGACAGTCTCTGTCATGAACTATGTTGCCTACTCCTTGACCAATTTTCCCTAGTGGGCCAACCTAGCCAGTCCACAGAGGAAGAGGATCCAGGCAGTCCTGATAGGACCTGTTAGGCTAGGGTCAGATAATAGGGGAGGAGGACTTCCCCTATTAGTGGACTAGGGAAGAAGGACTGAGTAGGAAAATGAAAGAAGGTAGGACAGGGAGCAGATGAGGGAGGGGGCTGCAACTGGGATAAGAAAAAAAAATAATAACAATAATAAAAAATTAAAAAGATAAAAATTATAATAAATAGAAATAAAATTATGGATGCAAAAAAAAAAAAAAACCAACCCCAAAACATTTATTTCTAGCTACTTTGAAATCTGAAAGTCTGAAGTCATGGTGTTTGTATAGCCACTTCCCCTGTAAAGCTTTTGTACAAGATTCTACCTAACCAGCTTCTTCTGGCTGGCTGTCTCTTCTCATGATAGAAAGATGCAAAGCTGCCTCTGTACTCTCTCCTTCTAAAAGCATTAAGATACTTGTCTGAGATCCAACTTTGACTCTGTTACCTCTCAAAAACCTCATCACCAAACATCTTAACACTGGGGATTAGATTTTGACAGGCGTTTGGATTCAACACAACCATTCTGTCTATAACACTCTCATTAAACGTTGTTAGGTGCATATAGAATAGCCACAGATTACTTGCATTGTCTGGCTTCTGACATTCAACTTTCGCAAAAATGTCTTATATTGAGAGCCTGAGGCAAGAATATCAGCGGTAAATGTCAGCATGCTGATAGTGAGTTTGAGGCAAGTTGAAGGTAGATGAAACCCTGTTTCATAAAAGAAAATAATAAAAACCAAACAAAAAGTCTCCCGTAGCATCTAAATCAGTCTTGTGTATTTTACTTTATCTCATAGAATGAAGCAGAAAGTTAACTTCTAATGAATTTCTCTTCACAAAGTATTCTTATGTACCCCTGGCTCTTCTTCAGCTTTCCATCACTCTGCTTCAGCATAGCGTTGGAATTACAGATTTGTGCCATCCCTACAAGGGTTAAAATCTGAGATTTTTAGGAACATTTTTTTTTCTTGGAATTTTGCTGCAATATAAGTAAATCCAGGCAGAACAGTTAGAGTTCAGTGGTTTACCCACAGCCTGCTCTAACCCAAAGACCAACACATGAGAGCATCTTGCCCATTCCATTCCAAGGCAACCACTAGAAAAAGGGTTGCAAAGCTCACTCAAGACCAAACCACAACCAAACCAAAGTTTTGACTTTAAGTAGAGTGAGTTTCAGTTTAAGTAGTAAGCTCAGACATACTTGGTTGTGCTTCAATGAGCCTTGAATACAAGTAGGCCTCAGCTTCTTAATCATTAGCAAAACATGAACAGAAAAGGCAATGTAGTGTTTTCAGGCAGGTATTGTATATGATCATGCCTTCTAATGTGAACACCTAAAAACACTCCTTCTCTGGTCTGAGGATGGAAAAAAATAAAGCAAATTCAAAAAGGGAAGAACCTGTATCCCTGCACTGCCCCCTGAGATGGGGAGCAGCCTTGCCAGGCCACAGAGGAAGACAATGCAGCCAGGTCTCCTGATGAGACCTGCTAGACTAGGATCAGAGGGAAGGGAAGGAGGACCTCCCCTATCAGTGGACTTGGAGAAGGGCATGGAAGGAGGTGAGGGAGGGAGGGAGAATGCTACAGCTGGGATACAAAGTGAATAAACTGTAATTAGTATAAAAAATAAAATTTAAAAAGAAGACACCAAAGCTTTTAAGGCCTGCTCCAGATTATCTCCTTTAATTCAAGTCATTATCTTCTTAGTTAATATTTAATGCAGATTCCTGTGGGTTTTACAAAATAGATCCTAAAACCTATTCTAAAATTTATTTTCTTTATTATTCTATAGCTTAACTGTTAAAGAAATATATATATATATATATATATATATATATATATATATATATATATATATATTTTTTTTTTTTTTTTTTTTTGCTTATATTCACAAATGATACCCCGACCAAGGACAATGCATGGTGAGGACTTAAAATCCCAGCTCAGATGTAGCCCATAGATTCAGTCTCCAAGTGGGGTCCCTAG
Source organism: Psammomys obesus (assembly GCF_907164565.1). Classification (NCBI taxonomy): domain Eukaryota; kingdom Metazoa; phylum Chordata; class Mammalia; order Rodentia; family Muridae; genus Psammomys; species Psammomys obesus. The sequence goes on from NW_026585504.1 coordinate 33,705,488, forward strand.
TAAGGGGAACAGGAGCTTTCTCTGGCATGAACTCAGTAACAGGCCCTCTGATCACCTCTCTGGGGGAGGGGCAGCCTTGCCAGGCCACAGGGGAAGACAATGCAACCAGTCCTGATGAGACCTGATAGGCTAGGGTCAAATAGAAGGGGAGGAGGACCTCCCCTATCAGTGGACTAGGGAAGTGGCATAAAAGGAGGAGGGTGGGATTGGGAGGAGAGAAAGAAAGGGGCCACAGCTAGGATACAAATTAAATAAATTGTAATAAGTGATAATAATTTAAAAAAAGAAAAAAATTGTGAGTGAGGCTTGACTGGGAACAACATGTCTAAGGACTGGCATAGACAAACACATGACGGCTTGTAGATTTCTTGTCTAGTGCAATGCATTAATGTGTTATATTCCTGGAATCTAAATATCTGAGTGTGAAATAATGAATACTGCCATCATTAAGCGACTAAACTAGCACATTCCGTATGAGAATTTGTTAGCCACTTCTCAGTGGAGATGTCCATTCACTGATATTTTGGGGAAAAAAAATCTAGATTTGCACATCACAGACTGTGATATTTTAGAATAAGAATTTCTGTCTAGGACTAACTTTCCCCAGTTATTGGCATTGGTAAAAATAACAAAACCTGACCCATAAAATAATGACTAAGTGAGATAAAATGTGAAATACTTCACACCCAAATCAAAATAGAAATATATATTTAAGGCTTCCAGGGTACCTCACTGATCCAACATTTCACAGTGATTTGTAACACTTAACAACAATTTGTGAAAAAAGAAAGAAGACTTTTCTTTTTTAGAGAGGATCTGGCGCTATAGCCCAGGCTCATCTGGAACTTATAATGAAGCTAAGATGACATTGAATTTGTAGAAATCCTCCTGCCTTAACTTATTGAATTAATAGTGTTATTTGACAAAATTATTGCCACGACTAAATATTCAAATTTGGTAACAAGTGACTTTGTACTTTGGCCTGTACTCTTGTGTAGAGATTATCAGTATCTTTCTTTGGATTGAGCCTTGTCATCCAGTAATGAATGCAAGTACCAAGCATAAGCCTGTATAGAATGAAGGGAAGAAAGAAAGAAAGAAAGAAAGAAAGAAAGAAAGAAAGAAAGAAAGAAAGAAAGGAAGAAAGGAAGGAAGGAAGGAAGGAAGGAAGGAAGGAAGGAAGGAAGGAAGAAAGGAAGAAAAAAAAAGGTGTAAACTAATCTAATTTCTATCTAGTGATGAGGTCAGACTCCTGATGGGCACACTTTTCCTGTCAGGCAAACAGTTCAGAACCTCCAAAAATTTCAATTCAACATTTAAAATGACCCCAAATATGCAATAGGTGGGAGGTGGCAAAAACTTGGAAAAACTTGTCACCTATAAGATGAAGAGAACAACCATCTTCAAGCTGGTTTTATATAAGGAAAATTGTATCTTCAGGACTACCTGCAAAGTCCTCCTCTGTGGCCTGGCAAGGCTGCTCCTCCCTCGGGGGAGAGGGGGAGTGTGGAGGTAAAAGAGCTAGCCATTGAGTTCATGTAAGAAATAGTCCCTGTTCCCCTTACTAGGGTACCCATTTGGATACTGAGCTACTATGGGCTACATCTGAGCATGGGTTCTAGGTTATAGCCATACACGGTCCTTGGTGGAGAAACAGTCTCATAAAAGACCCCTGTGCCCAGATATATTTGGTCCTTGTGGAGCTCCTGTCCTCTAATAAGTTATGGTCAGATGGAAGGGGAGGAGGACCTCCCCTATAAGTGGGATGTGCAAAGGGGTAGGGAGGAGATGAGAGAGGGAGGGGGGATTGGAAGGAAATGAGGGAGGGGCTGGCTGGAATACAAAGTAAATAACCTGTGATTAATATAAAAAATAAAAATTATAAAAATAAGTAAATAAATTCATTAAAAAACTAAAAATAAATAAATAAGAAAATTGTGTCTGGTTTCCTTGGAAGTGTTTTTGTATTTCTTTCCATATCCTCTTTCAGACATTTTTTCTTGGCCTGATATTATGGGGTCTGTAGATCTTTTCGTTTTTCACGTTTCATTCTGTCTTCCCTCGTGTGGATTAAATACGTTAGAGGTAATCTCAGAGGTGTCAAAATTCATAGGTGTTGCATTAAGGAAAGGAAATTCAGTATTTTCCTCAGAGTAATTTGACCAAAAGAATTCTCCATTTCTCTCCCTTTGTCTTCTGTCTTTCTGTAGTTTGTCATTTCAGGCTTAAATTATGTGTCTGATCTGTTCCTATTTTCGTGTGTGTGTGTTTGTGTGTGTGTGTGTGTGTGTGTGTGTGTGTGTGTGTGTGTGTGATCTCCTTAAAAAAGCAGTTTTACTCTGTATTTACTGTAGCACAGAAACATCACTTAGGCACTGAATGAGGGCCACCTGAGAAAAAAAGGTTAACAGAGCTTTTCAAGGGATTGAGTTAAGAATCCAACTAATCCCAAAACACTTGGTATTGCAAACATATTATATTGATAATATAAGATATTATCAAGCAATATCCCTATGTTGTTTTCAAGATTTATGGCTTTTATTTGTCATGTAAAGCCACTTCTTATGTAGATTTTGTTTTCAGCCAATTCTTACCAAAACATACATACATGTAAATACATTGCTTTTAGAGTCAAGGGCATGGAAGAGTACATTATTTAAGATTTACAGCTACTAATTAACTTAAGTAGTAGAAACAGATTATGTGTCAAGCCCAAGGCAAATAAGAGACTGGCATAGTGTTCTCTTAAAGTCAGGTTAAACAAACAGGCTGAGTAGACAGAAGAATATCAGGTAATGTCTCAGATGACCTCAAGGTGTACCATTAACCCAGCTGTTCAGTGCAGCAAAAGTTCCAGTTTCTTAGAAAGTAAGACACTTTCATAAAATTGTATCACTACAGTCCCTGTATTTATTATTTCCAAAACCTGCTCTTGTTAATTCAAAAGGAAAAACACAGAGCTTCTATGTTGGTCACTTCACGGTGGTTCAGTAAATGAAATTGAGGAAACTAAACTTTCCAAGTTGGTGTAAAATTGACATCAAATCAAAACTGGATAATTATTTCCATCTTGATAGCCCTTGAGAAAGCCCTGTGAATACAATTGAGCCAAACCAGAATTTGCTACATGATAGTAATTTTACCTGTTAGAATAAACTAGAAAAATACTTCCCTTCTTAATTTTATTGCATTGCCATGCTCTTAATTAAATCAAAACACAGAAACCAAACTGTTGAGTCATAAAATCATTTTCCAAATAGAGGACGTAAGGAGGGGCTTGCCACAGTAAGTGAACCACAGTTAGCTTAGACTTTTAAACTCACAAACTTCTAGGCTTCCTGCAACACAGTGGATCTGAAGCTCTTTTTTAAAAATTTTACTTTTTATATGAATTACAGTTTATTTACTTTTATCACATTTGTAGCCCCTCTATCATTCCCTCCCAGTCCCACCCTTCCTTCCTCATCTCCTCCCTGACCCTCTCTCAGTCCTCTGATCTGAAGCTCTTATTCAGTGACATTTTAATGTGTTAGAAAATGTTTTTTCTCCACATTAATTCAATCAGAAAGTAATTGACATCCCACCATGACATCTAGTAGTATGTAGCTAACGCGGAGAGAAAGGCAGCTGTGGAAGTAACTAAAATATAACATGAATGTCAGTCAGTAGGATCCGTATTGTGATCCTTGAATTCCTGATTGAGCTTTATGGCTTTTGTTTGTTCACTAACCACAGGACGTATATCCACCATGAAATCAACTATGTTCCACCTTATTAAATAACGCTGAGACAATTATGGATACTGCATGTTACATTAACTCTGCTTGTGACTAAAATCTCACAATGAATTTTATTTTAAGTATTGTTTTTATAATCTCCAATCTGAATTTATTCAGATTATCATTTGATATAGTGATTTTGAAGTTATTATTTTCTTCATATCATAAATGTAAAATGCATTCTAACATATATCAGAATGATTTTGAAGTGTTAGAACTTTGTGCTACCTAATTTATCCAAGAATTTATTTGAAAAATATTTTTAATATTAAACTATACTTTAAAGTTATTTTTTTTAGTTTTTTAATTTTTGATTTATTACAATTTATTCACTCTGTATACCCGCTGTAGGCCCCTTCCTCATTACCTCCAATTCCACCCTCCCTCCACCCTCTACTCCCATGACCCTTCCCCAGTCCACTGATAGGGGATGTCCTCCTCCCCTTTCATCTGACCCTAACCTCTCAGGTCTCATTAGGACTGGCTCACTGTCTTTCTCTGTGACCTCCTTAGGCTGCCCCCAACTCAGAGGGAAGTTATCAAAGAACCAGGCACTGAGTTCATGTCAGAAACAGCCTCTGTTCCCCTTCCAATTGGAGACTGGGCTGCCATGGGCTACATCTGAGCAGGCGTTTTAGGTTATCTCAATGCATGGTCCTTGGTTGGAGTATCAGTCTCAGAAAAGACCCTTGTGCTCAGATATTTTGGTTCTGTTTGCTCTCCTTGTGGAGCTCCTGTCCCCCACTGGTCTTTCTATCTCCCATTTCTTTTGTAAGATTCCCTGCACTCTGCCCAAAGTTTGCTTATGAATATCACCATATGTTTTAATACTCTGCAGGGTAGAGTCTTTCAGAGGCCCTCCGTGTTAGGCTCCTTTCTTGTTCCTTGTTTTCACCCTCTTCTGATATTTATTCCATTTGCCTTTCTGAATGAGGATTAATAGTCTTTCCCATGACCTTCCATCTTACTTAACTTCTTTAGGAGTATAGATTTTAGTATGATTATCCTATATTTTATGTCCAATATCCACATATAAGCGAGTATATACCATTTGTGTCTTTCTGCTTCTGGGATATCTCACTCAGGATGACCTTTTCTAGATCCCACCATTTGCTTGCAAATTTCAAGATCCTTGTTTTTAATTGCTAAGTAGTATTCCATTGCATAAATGCGCCACAATTTATGTATCCATTCCTCAACTGAGGGACATTTGGGTTATTTCCAGCTTCTGCTATGAAAGTAAAACTGCTATAAACATGGTTGAGCAAAATGTCCTTGTTGTATACTTGAGCATCTTTTGGATCTATGCCTAGGAGTGGTATAGCTGGATCTTGAGGTTGCACTATTCCTAATTGTCTGAGAAAGTGCTAGAATGATTTCTAAGTGGTTGTACAAGATTACATTCCCACCAACAATGGAGGAGGTTTCACATCTTTCTCCACATCCTCTTCAGCATGTGTTGTCACTTGAGTTTTTGATCTTAGCCATTCTGATGGGTTTAAGGTAAAACCTCAGGGCCGTTTTAATTTGCTTTTCCCTGGTGACTAAAGATGTTGAGGATTTCTTTGTTTCTCTGATATTCAATATTCTTTTTTTTAATTTTTTTATATTTTATTAATTACACTTTATTTATTTTGTATCCCCCCCATAAGCCCCTCCCTCCTCCCCTCCCGATCCCACCCTTCCTCCCATTTCTGCATGCATGCCCCTCCCCAAGTCCACTGATAGGGGAGGTTCTCCTCTCCTTTCTGATCTTAGTCTATCAGTTCTTGTCAAAAGTGGCTGGAGTGATGGTTCAGCGGTTAAGAGCACTGTCTGCTCTTCCAAAGGTCCTGAGTTCAATTCCCAGCAACCACATGGTGGCTCACAACCATCTGTAGTAAAATCTGATGCCCTCTGCTGTCCTGAGGCACACATGCAGGCAGAACACTGAATAAATAATGATATTTAATATTCTATTGGGAATTCTCTGTTTAACTCTGTATCCCATTTTTTAAACTGGATTACTTGATTTGTTGCTGTTTAACTTCTTGAGTTCTTTATATTTTCTGGATATTAGCCCTCTGTCAAATATAAGGATGATGAATATCATTTTCCAGTTTATAGGCTGTACTTTTGTTCTGATGACAGTGCCCTTTGCTTTACAGAGGTTTTTCAGTTTTATGAGGTCCTATTTATTGATTGTTGCTCTTAAGCCTGTGCTGTTGGTGTTCTGTTCAGCAAATTGTCTTCTGTGCCAATGAGTTCAAGGCTTTCCCCCACTTTTTCTGCTAACAGATTTAGTGTGTCTGGTTTTATGTTGAGGTCTTTGATCCACTTGGACTTTAGTTTTATGCAGGGTGAAAAGTATGGATCTACTTGCATTTTTCTACATGCAGACATCCAGTTAGACCAGCACCACTTGTAGATGTTATTTTTTCCATTGTATGTTTTTCTCCTTCTTTATCTAAAATAAAGTGACCGTGGGTATGTAAGTTAATTTTTGAAATTTATTACATTTTTATTTCTTCTCAATAAGAAAAAAGAAAAACAGTTTCAAGCTAAATGGCAACTTTAAGTAAACAGTGCACAAAAGTTTTAAATACTTTGTGTTTTTTCTTCTGATGCCATAAAGGGTTTGTCAACCATTCCAGGATTTTGGGATTTTGTGTGTCTCTATGTAATAAATGTCTCAGAACGTGTTGTATTTAAATTGAAACCTTCAACATCTGAGGTACAATTAAGTAGAGCTCCTTTAGTCCCCAAGAAAGCCTCTGGTCTGAATCACCCTGGAATATAGATACAGTAGCTACATGTTCAACTGGTCAAGCCAGAACTGTCCATCTTGGATCTGTAGTAGTCTCAGTCCGGCTTTGTAATCATATAATTAGAGCTCCCAAGAGGTTACCTAACATTCACCAGTATGTTGGCACAGGTATAAAGTAAAAACTTCAGAATTTTTGTTTTTTTTATTGGCTATCTGAAAGAAAACCTTTAGTGCATTGCGTTTTTTATAGTCTCTGTAGTCCTTCAACTTCTTCTAGGGCATCGCCATTATTCTGCACACTCAACTTCATGTATGACTACTCTTTCTTTCTCAAAAAAAAAAACCATACAAAGTAAACAAAATAAACGAAGATAACAAAACAAAGTTCATGCAAAAGTCAGGGTGTGTGTTTTGTGTTCACAAGCTAAGCATGTTGGACATGGGGGTCTCTCCTAGAATTTGGTTTACATACTCAGTGTCCGTCCATGGGAGAAAACTGATTTCCATCTCCTAGTAAGTGGCAATTATGATTAGTGTCTTGATTTGATGTGGAACTTTGTGTCAATTCCTATTCTCCCTCCTGGGATTTTGTCTGGCTTGAAGTTGTTCAGTGCATGCCATCATGGTCTCTGCAGGTTCAATAGAACATCAGCATTGCAGTGTCTGGATGATGCTATAATCCTTTACCTCCGGTTGTTACAATTTCTCTGCCCTCTCTTCTGGATATATCCCTGAGCCTTGAGGGAAAGGTTTTGATAAAGACTTCCCGTTTCTGACAAACGCTCCAAAGACTCTCACTCTCTGCACATTGCATAGTTGTGTTAATTACCATCTCCTTAAATAAGCGTCCTTGGAAAGGGTTGGCTGATGCACTGATCTATGTGTATAGCAATATGTATATTGGTAGCTATTGTGTTTCTATGTTTATTTAGCAGAATGGTAGTAGTAAGTTTTCCTCTAGGGCTAGTGACCTATCAACTCTTGACCACTGTAGCAGGTCAGTATAGGTTCCATATCACCAGGTAAGCCTTAAATCCAATAAAAAAATGATTGGTTACTCTCGAAAACATTATAAAGTAAATTAAGAGACAATGAAAATATTGCTTTTAACACTGATGTTCAAAAATGAGCCTAAGTAGTGGTTCAATTTCAGCATTAAATAGCCTGTATCCCTTGCTCCCCTAACCTTTGTAATTGTGCCGCTTGGACATCAGCAAAGTGACCTAAAGAAGTCAACTATACTAAGTTCTCTGTGTATTCTTAAATTTTCAAACATTCCTCAAATTGTCAAGGCTTCAGAAAATGTACCTATCATTCCATATGCTATGGTATTTCCCAATATAAAATAAATAAATAAATAAAATAATCCCAAGCTTCAGCTGAGGCATGCTACTACCCTATTTCCAAGCTAAAAATTGCTATCATTTTTTTTCCATAAAGAGTAGAAGAGAAAATTTGTTAAATATAAGTAAGAGATACTCATGGTTCTCTTTTGTTTTTCATACATTCCTTTTAAGCAGAGCAAATATAAATTTTAAAAACAAAGTGAGAAAGAACTCCCTGGAGTAGGAGGGGTGTCAAAGGAAGAATACTGCTTTAGTTTTGTTATAATACTAAACAATGTTTTATTCAAACATAAATTTGATAAAAGATGATTCTTTTGCTTATTTAATAATTAATGCAAGCAACTAAATATTTTATTAGTTCACAAATATTTATTTCCCATATTTCAATGCTCTGTTCTTGAATATAGTGAACAAAATACTGAAAAATAAACAAAATAGCTGATATAAAGCTATTTACAATGTTCTTATTCTCTTTAAAAGTATGGAAAGGCTTGTCTAGTGGAAGATAACAATGCATAAAATGCATATCAATCAGATGATGTTTTGGGTGAAGATAAACTCCAGGTAGAACACATAAGGCATGAAATACAGTTAGGGATAGGCTTCTTTTTTTAACTTTTATTAATTACACTTTATTCATTTTGTATCCCCCCATAAACCCCTCCCTCCTTCCCTCCCGGTCTCACCCTCCCCCCTTTCTGCATGCATGCCCCTCCCCAAGTCCACTGATAGGGGAGGTCCTCCTCTCCTTCTCTCTGATCTTAGTCTATCAGTTCTCATCAGAAGTGGCTGCATTGTCAGGGTTCTAGGTTATCTCCACGGATAGTCATTGTTTGGAGTATGAGTCTCTGGGAAGTTCCCTGTGTTCAAATTATCTTGTTCTGTTGCTCTGCTTGTGGAGTTCCTGTCCTCTCTAGCTCTTACTATTTCCCACTTAGAGATGGCTCAGCCGTTAAAGGCTAGGCTCACAACCAAAAATATAAGGGATAGGCTTCTTAATTGTGGTTCTATTAAATATTTCAGAATCAGCAGACCAACTTGACAGAGAAGGGATGGACAGGATATTGTTTAGGACAGATAGGATGATTGGCTTCCAGAGAACAGAATCTACTGTGTTATCAGACTTCCCAGTCTCTGAAAAAAATGGCTTTGAACAAAATTTTTGTTATGGGCCTCAATTATTATTATGGAGATTCTGATTAAACCCCTCAAGCTTTAATCAAAGTTTTGAATTGCTAATCTCTTAAGCATAAATTATATTTGTATCTAACATAGATAAATAATAGGAACTGAATGAGTTAACATATATTCATGGAATTATATTGTCTAGATTGTATAAAATATTTTTATCAATTGCATAATCAAAAATGAAATTCACAATAAAAATGACTTTGTGTTAAAGTGCAGTGGCCTCTGATATTTTCACAGAAGAGTACACCAACAGCCAAAATTCAAAAGGAAGCAAAACTTACAGCTCCAGGAAGTACAACTGCAAAGTGGAGAGTGCACGGTTAGAGGTAGGGTTAGCGAATAAGAAATAAAGGGCATAGTAAAGGTCTGTTCTTGTTTACTCAAAGGTTACACTTTCTCCTAATTTTTCATTTGTCTCCAAAAAAATAGTCTCAAGAGTTTGATCTTGCTGGAGTTAGACAGTGCCTCTGGGAAGTCTGATTCATAGTTTGAATTTGAGGTGGGGAACAAAAACTCATGTGAAATTTCTTATACACTCATTGCAACAATCAAGATATCTACAGAGTACAGAGAAAATTCTGAAGCATTAGTATGACTTGTGGTTTCTGGGGTCTGCTAAAATCCAACATAACCTGAACACCAGGTCAATGCAGATGACAAAAATTTGTTGTAATCAAGCTGCTATTGATCAATCAGGGTCACAGAACAGACTCAGAGCTGAACTGTGTCCTTGAATGTATGTTGTGCAGCATATTTAAAAGATGAAACCACAAAGCAGGGGAGAGAGGTGTGGGCTGTAGCATAAGGGGTTTGAATTGGGGAGTTTGCATTAATCAGGATAGTGACTGGTTCCTGGACCTAGGTACATGGGATTTGGCGTGTACAGTGTTGTTTTTTAATGTCCTTAATGAGAATAATTCTCAGTAATGGCACTGATGAATGTCCATACACTTAATTGAATAAAGACAATAGGGATACATTCACAGATATGGCGTTCTCCTAGTCAATATGAGAACCCAAATTTAATATCTAGTATTTGGCACTGGAAGCAAGAGAGGAGAGAGAGGCTGCAGAAGAGTGCTTTTGTTCTGGTAGAACTGGCTCAACTGATTTGAATAGCTATTGTTTTAGTACTTTTGTGATTTGGGGTATGTGTACTCTAAAAGTCTGCACATTTTGTTCTTAATGCAGTGTTACCAGGAGTTGGTGGAACCCTTGGTAATTATTTTTGCCTTTCGGGGTAGGACTCCTAAGAGCATTGTGGGTCCATGGGTTTTTCTTTTTTCTGTTCTAGTTTTCTTCATTGTAATGAAGACATGATAAATCATTCTTCACACTCACTGTGATGTGTCAGTTTTGCTAGGAGCCCAAAGCAACAGCATAGCATGGCCAAGTGGTAAACAACATAATCCTTTAATTTTAATAAGGTATTTATCCCAGACTTTTAATCACAGAAAAAGTTAATCCAAGTATCTCTCTCAAGAGTCAGATCTTTAGATAGTGAAAGAACTGATGCTTCTAAAGTGGAAAAATATACTTATATAATGGCTATATGTAGTCCTTAAAAATAAATGCCATTAAGCTAAATTGTTTGCTGTTCTGTTCTTCAAAGAACAAAGTGCCAATATCTGTCTAAAAAGAACCATAGAAGGGGCACATTTGAAGTAGTTCTTTAAAAACAAAACAAATAAGCAAACAAACAGCATTTATTTTCTGAGAGCATCATACTTGAAGACTAAGGCAATTTAGGCAGACACAGAGGAAATCCTGATTCAGTCTATACTGGGGTTTATGGTTTCCCTGGGTAGAAGTTGTAATATTCAGGTTTTGAAAGTTAAGCTGTTGACAGCTTACTTGTTGACAGAAATTTGAGTCCTATTCAAATAATTAGCATTTACTAAGATTGCTAATGGTTAAGACATTCTTCCCTTTGTCATACATTTTCACACTTATGAACACTTTTTGTTTGTATAGTAGTATATTTATCATAATGGCCAATATGAATATTACTACCAGAAATATGGGTCTATAAGACAAGTGCAAACTCCTCTCTTTCTGTCTTTTTTCCCTGTAAGTGCAAATCTTCCTCGCTAACTACATCCTATACCAATAAATTTTACTACCCACAATCTATAATTACATTTTTTCCTGAGTTTGTAGGAAGCATCTGCCAGGGGTCATGATCGACAAAACTATCAATCCTGGTCATGCAAACTACTCACTATTTAAAAGCCTTCTTTTAAGGTCAATAATTGCAGACACTTTGTCAGTAATGGTTTCGATCAATCATAGAACTATGAAAACCAATATACATCAACACTTAAAGCCTCTTAGAAATACAGAGAGAGAAAACAATTTTATATCTAGGAATGGACACAAATTAGAATGAAAACATATTCACACCATCTTCAGATTAAAATACAGAGGGTAGTTATCATCAAAGACACAGAAAAAAACTGGACCTTAGAGTGTTTCTAAATGCAATCAGATCAAAACAACTGACGCGAAGGCCAATATATATTTGAATATGTGCTGAGCATGGGTTTCTGCTCTGTGAACAGGTTGTTTCCTTTAATGCCTTCCCATGGGATGATTGTTGGACTTGAGTTCATTAAGCCATTTCCGGTGCAAAATTCCAACCTGTAGTTAGAATGACATATCTGAACATCTTCTAAGAAAGCTATAAACTAGAAATGTAGGTGAGGGAATTACCCACATGGCAAAGACAATGGAATCCTGGGAGTGATTACTGTAGAGCAGAAGAAGTTATAATGACTAGAGAGGTGACTATCAACTGAAAAGATGTTCTGGATCATCCAACAAGTACTTTAAACTATGGATCAAAGCATGTAACAGAATCTTAGTGAAAACTTCAGAATCTGTTGAGAGCATGAAGACCATGGAAGCCCACAGAATGCTGGAGAAATCAGAAATATTGAACACACAGGGGCCTCTTCTCAATGAAGAATATAAAACACCTGTTCTCCATCCATGCATGGGAAGTACCTAGATTCCCTGCTCAGATGTGGCCAATTGGCAGCTCATCTCCATATAGATCACTGAGTGATCAAGATAGAGGGCTTCCTCTATCTTGAACTCAGTTGACTGCTGTCTGATCACTTGCCCCCTTGCCACACCAGAGAGGAAGAGGATCCAAGCAGTCCTGATGAGACTTAACAAACTATGGGCAGATGGCAATAGTGGAGAACTCTCCCCTTCAGTGGACTAGGGGAAGGGGATGAGGGGAAGAGGCAGGGAGGGTGGAACTGGGGGAGTTGAGGGAGGGGGCTTCAATCGGGATATATAAAAAAATAAGTTCTGAAGAAAAAAAAAAAACCTGTTTTCCAACCCAGAAGGCTGGGAGTAGATTCCGTTAGCAACTTTGTGACCTTTTTGCTATTTGTAGAGGCAGACCTCATCTATCTTTGGTTATACAGGCTGACCTCACCAAAGTTCCCCAGAATGATTATCCCACACTCTTCCCTCCCTAGACCATTACCCATTCTTAGGGTAGATGTCACAGGTATTTTATAGCTTGCTGACCTTCATGTTACCAGACAAGAGACCATATTAGATGCTAGGCCTTTTAGCCATAGCATCCACCCTCATGGTCAAATGTACTTTACAAAGGAGTTTCTATGTGATCACATCTTAAGATTTATTGTGCATCTGGAATTGCAGTGACTGTTACCTGAAAAGCTTTCCCAAATTGTACTGTGTTTTATATATGCTGACAATGAGCCACCGGACATTAGAATCAGGATTCTAATCTTCATCCAGGTTGACAGAGGAAATCTGAACATGGCTTTCATTCCCCTATCTTCATGATTCACTACCTCATTGATACCTGCAGCATTCCTCTCAATAATCAACTAGCTTAAAAAAATTATGTGGAAAATGTATAAAGCATTTTAAAAATCTGAATAAATGTTCTTGAAAAGAAAATGCACAGGTTGGAAAACAAAAGCCATTCTCATTTTCTGTGTGAAGAAATTAATTAAAAACATACCCATGTTGTGTCTTTACATTTTTAGAATTACAGGGAAGTTGACAGGGGATTCTATCACACTTGAGCTATCAATAAATTAGCATTTAACTTATAACATAAGAAAGTGATGACTTCTTTGTGTCAGGACTTCCATCATGTTGATTCATTCAGTTCAAATTAATAGTGAAATTTTACAATTAAAGTGACTCACCAAGAATTTCTCAAATAATTTGAGAACAAATTACTGAACACAGAATGTGGCTTGCTAACGCCCAGTTTCCACAGAGAACAAGTTATCCCATAATGCAGAAGGACATTGTTGAGAAATAGAAATCCCTTTAAGAAGCAGAAAAATGCTTTTTTGGCTATTTTGAATTGTACTTAATGCTTCTTCTTAAGCTGTTTTCTTTTCTTTTTTTTTTTTTTTCTACATGTAGGAAGCTCTTCAACTAAGGTTTTCTATTTTCTTAACCTGTGTTTACGCTTTTGTTATTAAATCTCCTTCTTTTAAGAAATAGCTCAAATAAAAAGATCTCTATTGTATATTATGAACTTGGGATACCCACATCCTCTAAATTATGGATGGTTTTTCAGATAAAATGAGGAAGTGTTTATTCTTTATTTTAACACATTGACATGCAGTCCTTGTGATGAATACTAGACATCCCAATACTTGAGAGAATATAAAAAGACACAAGAAAGTAAACACCTACAGACCAATTAAAAAAATGGGATACAGAGCTAAACAAAGAATTCTCAACAGGGGAATATCCAGTGGCAGAGACACAAAGAAATACTCTCTGACTGAGTCCTGGGGGCCACACAGAGACTGATACTCCAACCAAGGACAATGCGTGGAGAGGACCTAAAACCCAGATCAAATGCAGCCGTAGAATCAGTCTCCAAGTGGTTTCCTTAATAAGGGGAGCAGGAGGATTTTCTGCCATGAACTGAGTGTCAGGGTCTCTGATCACAACCCTGTGGTAGATGCAGCCTTGCCAGGATACGGGGGAAGACAATGCAACCATTCCTGATGAGACCTGGTAGACTAGGGTTAAATAGAAGGGGAGGAAGACCTCATCTATCAGTGGGCTAGGAGACAGGGATAGGGAGAGAAGAGGAAGGGAGAGTGGGATTAGAAAGAGACAAAGGAGGGGAACACAGCAGAGATACAAATTGAATAAATCAAAATAATAAAAAATTAAAGAAAAGATACACTCAATGTCCTTAGTCATCAGGGAAATGCAAATCAAAATGACTCTGAGATTTTACTTTATACCCATGAGAATGGTTAAGATCAAAAACTATACTCACTCATATAGACATATAATTTAGGATAAACCTACCAAAATCTGTACACCTAAAGAATCTAATCAAGAGGGAGGACTCTGGCTAAAATTCTCAATCCCTATCCAAAAGGCAAAGAGGATGGACATCAGAAGAAGGAGAAAAGGGGACAAGTCAGGAGCCTGACACAGAGGACCTCTGAAAGGCTCTGCCCTGCAGATTATCAAAGCAGATGCTGAGATTTATGGGCAACCTTTGGGCAGAGTACTGGGAATCTTATGAAAGAAGTGGGAAATAGTAAGATCAGGAGAGGACAGGAACTCCATAAGGTGAGTAACAGAAACAAAAACTCTGAGCACAGGGGTCTTTCCTGAAACTGATACTCCAACCAAGGACCATGCATGGAGATAACCTAGGACCCCTGCACAGATGTAGCCCATGGCAGTTCAGTGTCCTAGTGGATTCAGTAGGGTAGTAATAGAAACATGGGCTGTCTCTGACATGAACTGATTGGCCTGCTCTTTAATCACTTCCCCCTGAGGGAGGAGCAGCATTACCAGGCCACAGAAGAAGACAATGCAGCCACTCCTCATGAGATCTAATTTACTAGGATCAGAAGGAAGAAAAAGAAGACTCTCTTCTCAGTGGACTTGGGGAGGGGCATGCATGCAGAGGGGGGGAGGAATGGAGGGATTAGGAATGGAGGAGGGAGGGAACCACAGGGGGGATACAAAGTAAATAAAGTATAATTAATAAAGAATTTAAAAGAAAGCAAAAATAAGATAAAAAAAACTCAATGTACAACACATGATGGAGAGGTTGTAGAGAAAGGGGAACCCTCATCCATTGCTGGTGGGAATGTAAACTTGTACAACCACTTTGGAAATCAATCTGTTGCTTTCTCACAAAAATTAGAAATAGTGCTACCTCAAGACCCAGCTACATCCCTGCTTGGCATATATCTGAAATATGCTCAACCACACAAAAAGGACATCTGCTCAACTATGTTTATAGCAGCTTTATTCATAATAGCCAGAATCTAGAAACAACCCAGCTGTCCCTCAACTGAAGAATGGATACAGAAATTCTGGTACATTTACACAAAGGAATACTATTCAGCTATTAAACACAAAGAAATCATGAAATTTGCAGGCAAATGTTGGGAACTAGAAAAGTTCATCTTTAGTGAGGTAACCCAGAAGCAAAAAAACCCCTACATATATTATATATTCATTTAGAAGTGGATTAGCCCTCTTCCTTAGGGCAAATAGGATAGACCTTGGAACTGGGAGAAGATAGGAAACAGGACAGGGGACCTCTGAAAGACTCTAAGCATCAGGATATTGAAATAGATGCTGAGACTCATTGCCAAAACTTGGGCAGAGTGAAGGGAATCTTATGGAAGAAGGGGGAGATATGAAACCTGGAGGGGACAGCAGTTCCACAAGGAGACCAACAGAGCCAAAAAATCTGTGCCCAGGGTGTCCTGCAGAGACTGAAGAATCAACGAAGGACCACACATGGAGAAGACCTAGACCCCCTACTGAGATGTAAGTCATAGGCTGCTCAGTCTCTATGAGTTCTCTAGTAAGGAGATCAGGGGCAGTCAAAGGCATGATCTTGGTTACCTGCTCTTTGATCACTTCCTCCTGGTGGGGTGACCCAATCAGCCCAGGGAGGAAGTGGATCCAGACAGTACTGATGAGACTTAATAGGCTAGTGTCAGATAGTAAAGGAAGAGGATATCCCCTATCAGTGGACAATAGGAGAGACATAGAGAGGAAGAGGGAGGGAGGGTTATACCAAGAAGAGATGAGGGAGGGGGCTACAGGAGGGATAAAAATAAATAAACGATACTAAATAATAATAATAAACAAAAAATTTAAAAAGGCTGCTACCATGAAAAACCAAGGCAGTGTAACTCTTCTCAAAATTATTAATCATATACTAATGATCTCTAGTAAAGGGCATTTTGTGGAGTCCTAGACAAAGAACTCAAACAAATGACTCTATTCAAAGAAATCAAAGTCACAAACTTTGGAATGCATTCTAAGAGAAGACACATAGCTAAATGCAATAAGGAAGTCAACACAATATATGAATCTGGACTCCATTAAAGAGATGAAAACAGTGAAAAAATACAAACTGATATACTGGAAGGTATACTTCCAGTCCTGTTAAAAGCTGCTATAATAAACTGTTTTGTCTAACTAACTTATATAAATTCATGCTTAAGCTAACAGACTCATGTTCATTTCAGACATTAGTTTATCACAGAAATATGCATCCTAAGTTGAACAGAAAGTAACTATCTAGAAACAAGCACCACTTGTCTATTCTGATTTATGATAAGTAAATAGCTAGATAGATTATAGATGATATATATATATGTATATATATACATACATATATATATATATATATATATATATAGAGAGAGAGAGAGAGATAATAGATGTGATAGGTAGATATTTAGAATTGTAAGCTCTGCAATGAATGACAGGGTAGACTAGTCCTTCATATTTCTTGCTTCCCAAATATGTCTGCCAGATCCATTGGGCCAGAAAGCTGCTGATGCTGCTTCTATGTTATAGAGAGAGAATGAGTAAATGACCAGGCAGTAAACTATCACTATCCTCTCTTAGTTTTTGAATCTGCTTGTCTGTGCTTCCTAGTAAGTGAAAATTTTATTCCTTCTTAAGTCTCTAATGGTGTTAAAGACAGATAGTTATTGTTTCACACTTGGGACTAAGTTGTTTAGGGTTTAATAATATTTTTAAGGTATAGCGATGGTTTTCAGTTGACAAATAAAGATATGATAGAGAATGATTTAGGAACAAAACTTTAGACGCATCCAGATAAGATAGATTATATTGTCTTCACTGTTGCCAACTACAAACGAGCTAAATATTTTGAGTGTAACTTTTACATATGTATTACCTGATTGCTTCACAACTGTTTTTACAGTTTATTAAAAGTAAGTAAAGTTCCTATGCATTTGAAGAAAAAAAAATACAAGTCAAATAAATAGTTGCATTGTAAGGGGAACAGGGACTATTTCTGACAGGAACTCAATGACAGGCCCTTTGACCTCCCCATCCCCCAAGGAAGGAGCAGTCCCGTTAGGCCACAGAGGAGGACTTTGCAGCCAGTCTTGAAGATACCTGATAAAACAGGGTCAGATGAAAGGGAAGCAGGTCCTCCCTAATCAGTGGACTTGGAAAGGGGCAGGGAGGAGATGAGGGAGTAAGGGTGGGATTGGGAGGGAATGAGGGACTGGGATACAGCTGGGATACAGAGTTAATAAAATGTAACTAATAATAAAAATTAAAAAAATTGCATGTAAATCTTCATCAAAAATATGGATTAACGAGAGGACATTAGACGTAAGGTATAGTGGGTATTTGAACATTCAGACAAGTACAAAGATAAATTAGTTAGAATAAATAAGGGCTACTTTCAACATATACATATAAGTATTTTAAATAAAGCATATGGAGAAGAATTTCACTCAAAATGGTATAGAAAAAAATTCAGAAAAATTATCACAGAAAACTCTAAATCAAAGAAAGAGATGTAAATCCAAATACAGGAGACATTTAGAACAATAAATAGATTTAACCAGGAAAAAACATCAATCAATTATAATCATATTAAAATATGTAGTCATATTATAATTAAACAAAAAATATTTTGTAAGAATACATTGACAGCACTAAGAGAGAAACACCAAGTCATATGTGAAAGCCGGTCTATCAGAATATCAGCACGTTTCTCAATAGAAACGTTATATGTCAAGATGGCTTAAAGTGACATTTTAAAAGACAATAATTATCAACCAACAATACTATATACATCCAAGCTGTCAGTCATAATTGAAAGAGAAAAACATTTTTCCATGATGGAAACAGGCAAAAGAAGTTAGTGACAACTGAACCAGCACCAAAGGAGACACTTGATGAAAGAATTCACACTGAAAAGAAAATCGAACATGTCCATGAGGCTTCAGAAAAGAATAAACCGCAGTAATAGTTTAAACACTTGAGGAAACACAAACAACCACTTTCCACTATATTTATATTGAAAATAATGAAAGGTGTCTGTGTAAATATTAATTACCTTACCCAATTCACCATTTCATTAGTTTTAATAAACTCTTCAAAACTGGAAAAAATAACAGGGATTAAAACACTGTTATTGATAATGTATTTCAATACTAATGATCTGAATTTCCTAAGCCAAGGACACAAAGTAGCTAAAATAAAAACAACAACAACAACAAAATATAACAATATCAATATATTTCATTTTAAAATAGCAGTAAGTTCTTTGATAGTCATGTTCAGTGTATTTTCATCATGTTCACCATGTTCATCATGTTATACTTCAGTTCTTCCCCATCAACCAAACTTGGTGTCTTTTTTTTTTTTGTTTTTTTTTTTTACATCCTTCAAGACCAGTTTGTGGTGCCCAAATATTCTTGCATGTATATATTCTACTAGAGCACGGATGACTTGAAAACGGCTACACTTAAAAAACAAACAAACATACAGAGGAGGACTTTGCAGCCAGCCCTGAAGGTACCTGATAAAACAGGGTCAAATGAAAGGGGAGGAGGTCCTCCCCTATCAGTAGACTTGGAAAGGGGCAGGGAGGAGACCAGGGAGGGAGTGCGGGGTTGGGGAGGGAATGAGGGAGCGGGATACAGCTGGGACACAGAGTTAACAAAATGTAACTAAAAAGAAAAATAAAATTAAAAAAAAAACCAAACAAACAAAAAATGGACTTCTACAGCAGTTCCTGTCATTTGCCAATAGCTTCTCAAACACTGATGAGACTTGATTGCCCACCTCTCCTCTCCATTTTGGCATTTTGTATGACTTGAGTTTCCACGGTATTGTGCACTGTGTCACAACTGCTCTGCATTCATATGCACAACTGGTTTGCGTGTCCAGAAAACACTCTTTCCTTTTAGTTATCTCTATCTCTGGCTCTTAACACTCTTTCCACTTTCTTTTTTTATTAACTTATTCATTTCACATCATGATGGTAGCCCTCTCCCTTGTCTCCTTCCAGTCCCATACTCCCTCCCTCTTCCCTGCTTTGCCTGTCACATAGTCCTCAGACAGGAGCCTAGCAAGGCTGCCTTGCCCAGGGTGGTGAGCAAAGGGCAGGCATCAGAGTTCATGTCAGATACAGCCCCTGGTCCCCTTACTAGATGACCTACATGGAAACTGAACTATTTGCTACATCTGAGCAGAGGGCTTGTGTCTTTTCTATGCATGGTCCTTGGTTGGTACATCAGTCTTTGCAGGCCTCTTTGTGTCCAGATTTGTTGGCTGTGTTGTTCTTCTTGTGGAGCTCCTATCCTAAGGAGTTCTGTCCCTCTACTCTTCCACAAGACTCCCTGTGCTCTGCCCAAAGTTTGGATGTGTACCTTGCCATCTATTTTGATCTTCTTTTGGAGCTTTTCAGAAGACATAAATGGAAGTCTCCCACCCTGTTTCCTCTCTTCAACCACATCCAGCGTCTATTAAACATCTTCACTAGGGTCCTCCTTGTTACTTAGTTCACTGGGTCTGTGGATTGTAGTATGGATATCCTGTATTGTATGGCTAATATATGTTTATAAGTGAGTATATATCATGCTTGTCTTTCTCTGTCTGGGTTACCTCACCCAGGATGAACTTTTCAAGATTTATCTAGTTGCCTGAAAATTTCATGATGCCTTTGTTTTTAATACCTGAATAGCATTCCATTGTGTAGTTGTAGTTTCTTTATCCATTCTTCAGATGAAGGACATTTGGGTTGTTTCCAGTTTCTGGCTATTACAAATAATGCTGCTATGAATATAACTGAGCAAATGTCCTTGTATGGCAGAGAATATTTTGGGTATATGCTCAGAAGTGCTATTGCTAGTCTTGAGGTAGAGCTGCTCCCAATTTTCTGAGAAAGCACCAGATTGATTTCCAAAGTGGTTGTACAAGTTTACATTCCCACCAGCAATGGAGGAGTATTTTCTTTTCTCCAGAACATTGCCAAAATGTGCTATCACTTGAGAATTTGATCTTAGCTATTCTGATGGTGTAGGATGGAATTTCAGAGATGTTTTGATTTGCATTTTTCTGATGATTAAAAACATTGTTCAGTTCTTTAAGTGATTCTTAGCCATTTGCCATTCCTTTGCTGAAAATTTTCCATTTAGCTTTGTACCCCATTTTTTAAAATCAGGCTATTTTATTTGTTGGTATTTAATTTCTTGAGTTTTTTACATATTCTAGATATTAGCTCTCTGCCTGATGTCAGTTTGGTGAAGATCTTTTCCCAGTCTGTAGGCTGTTGTTTTGCTCTATTGACAGTGAACTTTGCTTTACAGAAGGTTTTCAGTTTCATGAGGTACCATTTATTAATTGTTGATCTCAGAGCCTGAGCTGATGGTGTTCTGTTCAGGAAGTTGTTTCCTGTGCCAATGAATTCAATGCTCTTCCTACCTTTACTTCAAGTAGATTTAGTGTGTCTGGTTTTATGTTAAGATCTTTGATCCACTTGGACTTTAGTTTTGTACAGGGTCAAAAATATGGATCTATTTGCATTTTTCTATTTGTAGACATCCAGTTAGACCAACACTATTTGTTGAAAATGATGTCTTTTTTCACCTTGTATGGTTTTTCCTTCTTTGTTAAAAAAAAAAAAAAAAAAAAGTGACCATAGGTGAGTAGGTTTATTTCTGGAACTTCAATTTGATTCCATTGATCTACTAGTTTGCTTCCATACCAGTACCATGTAATTTTTTATTACTGTTGCTCAAGAGAAGAGTTTGAGATCATGGATGGAGATACCTCCAGAAGATCTTTTATTGTACTGGATCACTTTAGCTATTCTAAGTTATTTTTTGTTTGTTTTTCCAAATGAAATGGAGAATTGTTCTTTCAAGGTCTGTAAAGAATTTTGTAAAGGTCTGTAAAGAACAGCAAGAGTATCAACAGGCACAACTAATTTCAAGGCTTATTTGCAAGGTCATATGTATACTTATATTAGGAGCTTCTTATATTGTAAACATAAACCAATGTAATTAATGTAATATGATATAAATGCAGTCATTAAATAATAAGGAAGACAACACCCAAACTAAATATATGTCATCGCTAAGTGAAACCTCCAGATACGGGTTATACCTAGCTGGGTGGTTAACTGAAGAGGACCAATGAAAAGCCACATACAGCTCAGGCTATTGTCAAGGCTATTTGTTGCTCTTCAAAAATGATGGTAAGGCCTTATTGTTGATGCTATCACTTACACAATTAATCAAAAAGAAGTCAACTAGAGAGTTCACACCTACTGACTAGTGTTCATGATACTAAAAGGTACTCTATACACTACTAGAGGAGAAAGAGGACAGAGGATCTCAAGAACACGGTATGTTCCAGACACAATAGAACAGTTGCACGTATGATTGTGGCAGCATGCAAGGGCCTTCACAGGTTCAAGCCAGGTGACCCACTGCTAAGATTGGGACAATAACTTGGGCTCTTACTCCTAATTAAGAATCCATCTAAAATTGAAATCCAATTGCAAAGGAAATGTCAGTTTTCTCCAATGGAATCTCACTGAGTATATTAACCATACTTAAAGTTAGGCCAAATGCAAAGCAATATATGGCAAGTACACAATTAACTGAATTCTTTTACTGTGTTCTTTATTGGATATTCCTCATTACTAGGCCTCCAAATGCTTGAATGTTAAAATGAATAAGTCAGAATGAAACAGTAACAAGGTAAATATTGAAATGAAATGAATAAAAATAAAACTAGCATGTCCTTTGAAATAAAATCTCTTTTAACACCCATGAAGGGAAAGGAGAACTAATGACCATAAAATAAGGAAGATGGAATGACTTCTGCATCATCCTAATCTTCCTGCTTCTGTTCTGAGGTTGCCCCTCTGTTCCGTACACCAAAACTTTAAAGCACAGGAAAGATAATGTGTTTCCTTACTGGAACCCCATGCGTAGTTCCACCTTAACTCTTCTTTCATGTCCTCTGTTACAATTTTTCTCTTGGTTGGGGTCTTTGTACATTGTGTTATATTTGGAAAGGAATTGCATGACTCATTCTCCATGTGTTCTTCATTCTGAGTGTGAGGTCATTTTAAAATGAAAAACAAATAGAAAGCAAGCTACAAAAGATAAAAAGGGATGATATTCCATGTGGCTATTGATTAGTACTGATACATATACGTGTGTGTGTGTGTGTGTGTGTGTGTGATTTAGGTAGTAGATGGAGAATCTGGATTCCATTCTTAGTAGAGATTCAGCTCTAACAGTGTTCCTTTCTACAGAAAATGAAAAATAAATCACAAAGTCCTGCTTAGCAAACCATTCACAAGAGAGAGAGCGAGTGAGAGCGAGAGTGAGAGCAAGAGAGAGAGAGAGAAAGAGAGAGAGAGAGAGAGACTCTGGGCATGACATAACCATCAACTTCATAAAGCAGAGATGTGGTGTTTAACAAAGACCCACAGTAATGATAATGAAATAAGCAGAAATACACACTGGTAGCTAAATCTGTGTTAATGATAATGAGGCTGTTCACATTCTCTTAGAGAAGAAGCAGGGCCACCAGATTGTCCTGAGATTCCAGTCATAACCTCATCTGCCTCTCTTGAAAAGATACCGTACCCTAGCTGTATGAGGTCTTAGGGAAGAGGTGCTAGAGAATATAAGAGGATAAAAGTTGACTAGCATTTGGAGGGTTCTACATTCAGTGAAGCTTTTGTGAGTCACTATCCAACCATATTGGTACTTTTGGTGATGATGCTTTCTTTGAATTGTATCCAAAAAAAAAATTATTTGCTCTAAGGAACTAAAAAAAAATTATTTGCTTACCAAGCTAACATTGTGTGGATTTCATTTTCTGGTTTGTCAGTGCCCTTTCAATGTATGCGTATTCTTAGAATGTGTTCTTATGAAAAGTCACATAATACCTGCTTGAGAAATCCTAGTATCTCATTTTTAAGTTGAAATGAATATATTGTATATATGTATTCTTATAAAAGCATTTACTTAATAATTGGTGACTATTTACTTATGATATTTAAAGTAAACTGCCATTAATTTTTGGCCATTGCTGTGTGACACTAGTGAGTACAGTGAAAATGATTAAGTGTTTGTATTGTATCTGTGATTTATTCTTCTGACAACACAGCCATTCCTACTAACTCAGAAAAGCTAAAAGAAAACAGAATTGTTTTAAGGTTCAATATGCTGAAAATCATTACTGGCTTCCCAGATAGAGTAAAATTACTTAATCAATAGATAGTAGTAATAATGATAATAATAAATTCATTGATAATAAAAGAATTGATAACAGATTGAATCTTTATATTTTTCATGTGCTTTAAAGTTCACTTAAATCTCAAACAGTTACCTAATTGAGAATCGTCATAATCTCCATTTTGTTAATGAGAAAAATACCAGAAACACATATAAAGTTATGAATGTGTTTATTAAATTCACACAGCTAAGAACATGATTGATCTATGAATAACTGTCTCCAGCTTTCAGACTTTAGGATTCTGTGAGGTATTTATTCCAGATTATCATATTGATAATATGCTTCTCAGTTCAAATGTAACTAAAATATATAGTATATATTTTATAGAAGTGTTTATTAATTATTCTAATTTTCCAGCAGTTCAAGTGCTAAAATTCATAACTATTTTTTTTTTTTTTTTTTTTAGAAAACAGCTGTTCCAGGTGAATAGTGGAAGAAGATGGAGAATTGATTGGCTGACCTAAGTCATTTCTAGGTGCAATTACCATGGATTTTTGAACATTTGGGGAAAGAATTCTTGTTTGCACTGACTTTGACAGAATCACTCTCTGGGAACTCATCTTAAAGACAGTCTTCATAATTCCTGGAGACTGAGGGACTGATGTCGTTTGACATATGGCTGGTGTGTTCTGAATCCTCATGCCTGTCAAGATTTTGAAAGACATAAAGGAAGTTTTCAAATATTCAAACCTGGGCCCATGGGAGACACTGAGTCTGACAAGTTAAGAGGAAATAAAGTGTGTCAAGTGTTTACTATTCAAATCCCTCCTAAAAATTGGAGTGTCACATTTGCTGCGGGAGGTGGAGCCTTCAGTTTTGTTTTTTTCTTAACAGTAGGAGGAGAGAGTTCCACACACACAGGGCTAAAAGCATCAAAGGCAAGAGAGATCACTGCTAGGAATGGGGCTCAGAGTGAGAAGCCAGCCAGGAAGAGCCAGGAAAATAACCTTAAGGGAAAGAGGTAGGAAAGAGGGAGAGAAGAAAAGAGGAAGAAAAAAACACAGAGAGAGAAGCTTATAGAGTTTCCTTAGCAGTTACCAAT
This sequence comes from Psammomys obesus, assembly GCF_907164565.1. NCBI lineage: Eukaryota > Metazoa > Chordata > Mammalia > Rodentia > Muridae > Psammomys > Psammomys obesus. Next base: position 33,730,196 of record NW_026585504.1, read on the forward strand.
AAAAGTGTGCTCATTTTAAAATTTACGTTTTTTTATATCACAAATAATTTCAAGATTATCATTAAGGAAGTTTTCTCTCCAGGTTTTCTTATGTATACGGTTGTGCATATGTTTGTGTGTATATATTTTTCACAAACGATTTCTATATTATTTTTTTGATTTTTAATTGTGTCTATGTGTCTATGTGAGCATATGTATTTGAGTATGGATGATAACAGAAACCAGGGGTGCTGGATCCACTGGACCCGGGGTTTACACACCGTTGTGGGATGTCTGAGGATAGTGCACTCTGAGAGACCTCTGGAAGGACCTTTGAGAGAGAAGCGTGCACATGCGCACTAAGTGCTTAAAGTTAGCAATCTTTCCAGTGTCGTTTGTTACTCTTTCCAGAGGTAGGATGGAATATCAACACGTGTGTGCATAGTAACGTATTTAGTCAACTACACAGGACTGAACATCTCATTCCAACCCTACTATTCTTGGTGGTTCTTTGCTCCTAAGCACAGTGTTGTAGATGCTTTATTTTGGCCACTGTTTAGAAGTGTTTGCTAGATGTGATTTCAGGTTATAAGCAGCTATACACGTGAAGGCAGTGTAGGAGGAAGTTCTGCCAGATGGTGGATCATGTAACAAAGTGATCACTGAAAAAAATGTTCCAGCACGTGCCTGGGTTTTCAGCCTTAGGACATTTTCCAGAATATGTAAAGGGGAGTCAATTATTAAAGAGCTAAAAGGCTTTGTGGAACTAGGCAGCTTTATGTTACTGCAGCAGGTTAAAAAAAAAATGGAGAAAAAGGAAGCTCTTTGAAACTTTGCAGGAATGTTTAAAGTCTCTGAGGATCATCCACCAGATACTGGGGTTACCATCACTGGAAGGTTCCCCAGAACTAGTGATGGGAGGCTGTTGAACAAATGAATAAGAGTGGTGGTAACTTAGGGTGAGGTGCTGGGAGATTTCAGAGTCCTGTCCTAGCCAGTATGTCTTCTAACAAAAGGTCTGTGTATGTATTAAACACTTGCATAAACAGAAACAAATAGTAAATGAGGTAACAGGTCTTAGCAATAAATAGAAATGAGGAAAATATATACAGATATTTAATAGATTGTCTATAACAGTTTTGTAATTTTAGGCTTTTTTTCATCGGATTTCTGTGTTCCTTAGTCTCATCCACGTCGACTCTCTTATTTATGTGGCTTGTCACTTTATTTTTAGCTCATAAATGTGTAAGTGTTATCCTTTATCTCCTGAGATTACTGCCATTCACAGGTTTCTATAGTAGAGGTTCTAATTTTAATTAGAGCAATAGAAATCTTAAAAGTTTGATGTCAATTTTTGTTACTATCTCAGAAATGTGATTGTGTTTATACATCTTATCCACATGAAGCATCCAGATTTCTGTTCCTACCTGTAATCTGGAAAAATTAATGGTTATGGAAGAGGTTTATATACCTCATTGGGGCAAGGGACACAAGCTTACAATTTCAGGAGTACGGGACAAGGGATTGATGCAGGGAGGAAAAGGAGATCAATACAATAATGGTCAGTTTGCACTGCTGTGTGACTGAAACTTCATCCTTGTTTTGTTGTTTTATCTATCTATCTATCTATCTATCTATCTATCTATCTATCTATCTATCTATCTATCTATATCATCTATCTATTTATTTAATCACTTTACAGCTTGATTCTAGCTCTCTCTGTCTTCTCCTCCCAGTCCCACCGTCAAGCTCCCTGAACCCTCTCCTTCATCTTACATAGGGGGAGGACCCCAAGAGGTACCAACCCACCCAGGCACCTCAGACTAGGTGTATACTCTCCCACTGAGGCCAGACAAGGCAGTGCTGCTAGGGGAGGAGGATCCAAAGACAGACAACAGATTCAGAGACAGCCCCTATTCCCATTGTTAGAGGACCCATATCATGACCAAGCATGACATCTCCTATATATGTGTAGAGGGTTTAGGTCCAGGCCGTGCATGCTTCCTGGATGGAGGTTCAGGCTCCGTGAGCTTCCATGAACCCAGGTTAGTTTACTCTACAGGACTTCTTGTGGTGTCTTTGTCCCTTCTGACTCCCTCAAACCTTCCTCCCACTCTTCCACAAACCCCCCCCAGCTTGGCCTATTGTTTACCTGTGGGTCTCTGTCTCTATCAGCTGCTTGATGCAGCCTCTCAAAAAATGTTATGGGAGGCTCATATCTGCCAGCATAGCAGTGTATCATTAATAGTCAGAGGTTGGCTCTCTCTCCTGTGGTGGGTCTCTAGTTGGACCACTCATTGGTTTGTCATTCCCTCAATCTCTGCTCCATTTTTTTTTCTTTTTTAATTTCCCTGCTCCCTGTTTTGGTAGGCAAGTCAAATTTTGGATCAAAGGTTTTTTGGGAAGGTTGGCTTTTCTTTTCCCTCCACTGGACTTCACACCTGACTACAGGAGATGGCTACTTCAGGCTCCATATCCCCAACTGCTAGGATTCTCAGATATGATCACCCTTCTCGACTTCCAGGAGCCTCCCTTTTCCCAGAGATGTCACCCACAGATTTCTGTTCTCTCTCCAGATCTCTCCTAACACTCTTTTCCTTAGTCATCAGGGAAATGCAAATCAGAAGTACTCTGAGGTTCCATCTTACACCTGTCAAAATAGCTAAGATCAAAATCATTGGAAGAGGGAGAAAACAGGCAACACGATAGGAGCCTACCACAGTGGGCCTCTGAAAGACTCTACCCAGCATGGTATTAAGGCAGATGCTAGAATCATAGCTAAACTTTGGGCAGAGTGCAGAAAATCTTATGAAAGAAAGAAGAGATGAGAGACCTGGAGGGGACTGGAGATCCACCAGGAGAGCTAAAGGACCAAAAAATCTGGGCAGAGTGGTCTTTTCTGAAACTTATATTACAACCAAGGACCATACATGGAGATAGCTTAGAACCCCCACACAGATGTAGCCCATGGCAGATCACTGTCCAAGTGGGTAACCTAGTAAGGGGAACAGGGGCTGTCTCTGACATGAACTCAGTGGCTGGCTCTTTGATTATCTCCCCCTGAGGGGGGAGCAGCCTTACCAGGCCACAGAGGAAGACAATGCAGCCAGTCCTGAAGAGATCTGAGAGGCTAGGGTCAGAATGAAGTGGATGAGGACCTCCCCTATTAGTGGACTGGAGAAGGGGCATGGGAGGAGAAGAGGGGGGAGGGTGGGATTGGAAGGGGAAGTTGGAGGGGGCTACAGCTGGGTTACAAAATGAATAAAATGTAATTAAAAAATTAATTCAGAAGAGGGAGAAAACAGGGAACAGGACAAGAGCCAACCACAGAGAGCCTCTGAAAGGCTCTACCCTGCAGGGTATCAAGGCAGATGCTGAGACTTAACAGCCAAACTTTGGGCAGAGTGCAGGGAAACTTATGAAAGAAGGGAGAGATAGTAAGACCTAGAGAGGAGAGCAAGGAGAGCAACAGAACCAAAAAATCTGGGCACAGAGGTCTTTTCTGAGACTGATACCCCAACCAAGGACCATTCATGGAGATAACCTAGAACCCCTGCACAGAAGTAGCCCATGGCAGCTCAGTGTCCAAGTGGCTTCCATAATAATGAGAACAGGGACTGTCTCTGACATGAACTCAATGGCTGGCTCTTTGATCACCTCCTTCTAAGGGGGGAGCAGCCTTTCCAGGCCACAGAGAAAGACAATGCAACCACTCCTGATGAGACTTGATAGACTAGGATCAGAAGGAAGGAGAGGAGGACCTCCCCTATCAGTGGACATGGGGAGGGGCATGGGTGGAGAAGAAGGCTGGAGGTGGGGTTGGGAGGGGAGGGGGAAGGGAACTACAAGGGTAATACAAAGTGAATAAACTGTATTAATAAAAAATAAAATTAAAAGCAAAAAATAAATATTCTAAAAATAAAACTATCCATATGCAAAATAAACAAAAACAAAAAACTCAAGTGACAGCATATGCTGATGAAGATGCTGAGCAAGGGGGACACATCTCCATTGCTGGTAGGAGTGGTAACTAGTAGAACCACTGTGGGAATCAGTCCGAAGTTTCCACAAAATTGGGAATATATCTACCTCAAAACCTAGCTATGTCAGCCATAGATTTCTTAGCTATCTTTATTTCTTTTAGAGAAGACAGGTATCTATTCAGTTTATCTGCCTATTGTTCAATTGTGTTGATAATTTCTAGTGTTATTTTTTCTTTTGTAAATGATAATATAGTTACATTAGTTTTTTTTTTCCTTTCTTAATCCATACCTTCCCATACAACCCTCTTAGCTCTTTTTAAAATTCATGATCCCCTTTTTTGTACATTGTGTGTTGTTAGTGCGCGCTCGCACACATACACACACACACATAACCTTAAATAAAATTTCTCAACCTGCATGTTACTTCTATGTATGTCTTCAGCGCTGACCACTTGATAATGGAAAAACAATCAGTGTGCTTCTCCCTGAGGAAGACCCTTTCATTTGCTCTCAGGATTACTAATTTGCCAATAGTTCTTTGTGTACGATTGAGGTTTTGAGTCTTTTCCCTCGTCTATTTTAGAATGTCTGTTTTTGTCTTTGTTCAACTTGTGTTTAGAAAGTCATGTTGATCGGAATTTATTGGAATAGCTTTTGATGTTACTAGGAGACAAAACCTCACAGCAAACTTTCTGATCTGCTGGCTTTTATGATCTTTTCACTCTCCTTTTACAATGTTTCCTGAGTCTTATTTTTAAAAGTTGTTTCTGGGTTCTACCTATTGACCTCCTGTTAAATATATAGCTCACAAGTATTTTTCTTCCACTCTGTTATCTTTCTCTTCATTCTGTTGATTTTTCCCCCTTTGATGTGTAGCCTTTGACTGTGATTTAAGCCCATCTGTTAAATTTTGTCTTTGTTTCCTATGATGGTGAAGTCCCTCGTGGGAAAGCTTTGCTTATGACAGCGTCTTAAGTGCTCCCCTCCACTTACTGTATTTTCAGTTTCACATTTTACATTTAGGACTTCGATCCCATTTTGAGGTGGTTTTATATAGACCGAGATGCAGGGGTCCAATTTCCTACTATCATTTGTTGACAGACTGCTGTTTCTCTGATGTGTTCTTTTGATAGCTTGTTGAGGATCATTTGTCTTATACTGTGTGAATTTGTTTCTGGGATCTCTGTTTTACTTGATCACATGGCTCTCTTAATGTCAATGCCATTCTTTTTTTTGTCTTTTATTTACTAGGGTGTTGCATTATGTCTTGGTTTCAGGTGTTACAAGCCCACCTGATTCATTTTTTTTTTTTTTGCTCTAGATTTTTTTTCTATACAGTCTTGCACTTCCATGAAAATTTTATAAAATTTATCTATATTATTATGAATAGAAGTTATAATTGTGTTTTAATGACGTGGAAAATTTTACTTTAGATGTATTTTTATTATTGCAACTGTGTGAGTGGCTCTGTGTGTATGAGTGGGTATGTGAAGATCAATGTAGTCACCATCAGAAACTAGTAGCATTGGGGACAACTAAATCACCTCTACACCTTCTGCTGGAAAAACAAGTCAGTTGTATGAGTTGCCCGAAATGGATCCTGGGAACCAAACTTGGGTTCTTTGTAAGAAAAGTAAGCATGTAAATTCTGAGCCATCTCTCCAGTAGCAGAAGTGATAGTTCTCTTATGCCTCAGGTTTAACGTTCCATATTCAAAATATTGTGCCTTATCTCATGCAGGCATATAAGGCTGTCATGATCCAGGTGTGAGATAATCAGCTATTTTTTCTATCTGTCTGTTTATCATCTGTTTATCATCTATCATCATCAGATTGACTCCCAGGAAAGGAACAACTCAGAAACACATTTAGACATATGTGAATTATTTAAAATATAAATACAATTTCATAGTATTTTCATTGACTCATTAGGTTTCAAGGAGGAAATAGTAAACATTTCAGCTCTCTAATCTTTCATTAGCATATCTTATTTCGTAATTATGGGCATTATGTCACCTAACTTATAGACATAAGTATTCTGACTCAAAGGTTAATGCCAGTTTTTATTATTATTATTATTATTATTATTATTATTATTATTATTATTAATTACAATTTATTTACTTTGTATCCTGGCTGTGGCCTCTCCCTCAAATTCTCCCAATCCCACACTTCCTCCCTCTTCTCCCAATCCCACACTTCTTTCCTCTTCCCCTATGTCCTCCCCAAGTCGACTAATATGGGAGGGGCAGCTAATGTCAGTTTTTTAAAGATTTAACGTAAGTTTAAATGTGTGTTCACATGGGTGCCTGTGACTGCTGAGGTCAGTTAGTATAGGTCAGTTGTGAACTGGTGAACAAACTTCTGTTTTCTGTTAAACACTCATATCTAGCAAAGAATAAAACTAGCGGGGAAAAAAAGAAAGAGTGTAGCAGTGTTACTTTACCAGATACCAAACACTAAAATACAAAACAGTAGTTCTAAGTTAGTAAAAAATAAGAACCATTAACTCACTTTCTATTTATTTGCCGGTGCCTAGCCCATGTCTTGGTTGTTTATATTTGATATGCACTACAGGCTCATCAGAGCTTTTCATGGTATCTTCTTATTTAGCCACATAGATGTCTTTGTGATGAAGCTCCATGGAGAAGGTCTTCAAATGGAAGTCTGGAACAGAGTAATTGTGATTGGATAAAATATATATTAGTGTGCATGGTTTTGTTTCTGAAATATATTGAAAAGCTAATTTATCTAGCAAAGAATAAAACTAGCGGGGAAAAAAAGAAAGAGTGTAGCAGTGTTACTTTACCAGATACCAAACACTAAAATACAAAACAGTAGTTCTAAGTTAGTAAAAAATAAGAACCATTAACTCACTTTCTATTTATTTGCCGGTGCCTGGCCCATGTCTTGGTTGTTTATATTTGATATGCACTACAGGCTCATCAGAGCTTTTCATGGTATCTTCTTATTTAGCCACATAGATGTCTTTGTGATGAAGCTCCATGGAGAAGGTCTTCAAATGGAAGTCTGGAACAGAGTAATTGTGATTGGATAAAATATATATTAGTGTGCATGGTTTTGTTTCTGAAATATATTGAAAAGCTAATTATGGATACTTTGAAGTGACAAATAATTTGGAAATCTGTGGATAGTAATTAAAAAGTAAGGAAGTATTTCTTAACTGAGATACTTTAATGAGAAAACTTCTCAAAAAATCTTCATCAATAACATTAAAAGAATAACTTAACATAAACTAAAATTTGTTTGGCCTGGTGAATATGGCCAAACTAATTTTCTTAATTTCTATGGGATTTTCAGCATTGAGATGATAGTGTTCCACTTTATACCTTCTATTTCTAAAATCTCATAATATTTAAAGCAGTTTCTTTGAATACATAATCCCATGAAGATTAATGAATATGCTTTTTAGGATTTGTGAGATCTTTTTATCTTTATTCCATAATTTTTAATTTAAAAATCCAAAAAGTCTGGGCACCACGGTCTTTTCTGAAACTGATACTCCAGCCAAGGACCACTCATGGAGATGACCTGGAACTCCTGTACAGCAGTAGCCTATGGCAGTTCAGTATCCAAGTGGGTTCCCATAGTAATGAGGACAGGGACTGTCTCTGACATAATCTGATTGGCCTGCTCTTTGATCACCTCCCTCTGAGGGGTGAGCAGCCTTACCAGGCCACGGAAGAAGACATTGCAGCCACTCCTGATGAGACTTGAAGGACTAGGATCAGAGGTAAGGGGAGGAGGACCTCCCCTATCAGTGGACTGGGAGAGGGACATGGATGGGGAGGAGGGAGATTGGGATTGGGAGGGGAGGAGGGAGGTACGGGGGGATATAAAGTGAATAAACTGCAATTAATAAAAATACAAATAATTAAATAATTATAAAAATCATATTAAAAGAGTAAGATGACAGAGAAAGGAGAAAAAGAGATGGGAAGAAAGATGAAAAAGAGGTGTCATTGAGGAGGGTGAAAGTAAGAGATGTAGAGGGAGAAGGGGAGAGAGTAGAAATACACAGAGTTTACCTTAAAAAGATAAATTTTAGGAGTCCAGGGGATTCCAAAAATCACCTGAAAAGAGTCTTCATGAGGAATTTTGTAGATTAGATCTGCCCTTGGGCATATCTGTTAAGAATTGTGTTGATTGCTAATTGATATGATCTGACCTGACCCATTGTGTGAGGCACAATTCCTAGCCAGGAGTCCTGAAGAATATAAGGGACGAGAAAGGTGCCTCAAAGCAAGCAATCAACAAACAAGGATGTGTCTTTTCCTGTCTGTTTTTGAATATAGATGGAATCTTTTAAGTTTCTGCCTTGGCTTTTCTGCATAAATAGAAAAATAATCTGGAATCCGAATCCCAATAAACTCTTTCTTCCTGAAGCAATATTTTTTTTCAGGGTTTTTTATCACAACAACAATAATAAAACAAAACAAAAAAAAAAGAAAGAAATCTCCATATTAGAGTATATATATATATATAAACATGGTTCATAGTAGGATGTTCCTGTTTGTATTTGTTTGGTTAAGTAAATTCTGTATGTGGAAGAAAAAGATAATAAAACCTTTCTGATTTTTATCATTGTGCTAATTGAAAGTGCAAATATAGCACTAGCCAGCATAGCTTTCTATTGCTTCCTTAAAATAATGACTCCCATATAAGTAATCATTATTCTGATTTTTATTGCATCACTTAGGACCATTAAAAATTTTTGCAATTTTTTTGCTTATGCATTCCCTTGTGGCAGTTTCACTGGAAACTAAGCATATATGTAAGGTAGAGGTGTATTAGTGTCATTTTTGTGTTAATGAGTCCTCGTTTTTCATTACTTCAGTTTTTCCTTCTACTAATAACAGACATTTGAGTTATTTCCAATTTGAATTCTTGTGGGAGTAAAGTTGTAATAAGTATTTGATTTGTTTTCTTATGTTTGATTATATTATTGGTGTATGTGGTGAGTATTGTCTGAGTTTTGGTTCTCTAAAAATCTTGGAAGAGGATATATATATATATATATTTAAATATAATTCAATATATATATATATATTGAATTAAAAATGATAGTGAAAACAAAAGAAAAAGGAAAAAAGAATGCACCATCAAGCACTTTGGTTGATTGGTAATTATTCTTGCTATAGAACTTTGGCAGGTAGGTTAGAAAACAGCTCTAGGCATCCCAATTCATGGCCAAGGCTTCATGGCATCAGTTACCTACACCTGTCAGTTATTATTGAGAGATAATCTTGGGATCCGGAATTTCCAAGCCACCAATACTTTACATTCTACAACAGATTAAAAGGGGATGTCTATGGCACATAAGATGAGCAAAAGATCTCAAGTGGAAAGTTGTCATTTCTGAGTGAGATAAGTCAGCTTCTAAGGGAAATGGATAGAACACCAAACATTTCCAGGACAGGTACAAAGTTAGAATTACAGGTTCTACCCTATCAGACAATGTTGTAAACCAGTACATATTACTGAGCAGGTCTCCAAAGTGGAATCCCTCAAATATATTCCATCTCACAGAAAATGAAATCTTAAATTTTATGCTGTTACATTTTATATTTTATTAGAGTTTTGCTTTCTGAAATCACTATTGCAATATGCTACTGAAGTTTAGTGTTTCTTTAAATACTGAACTTTAGTATTTTTCATGTGTGTATTAATAATTTTATTATTCTATTATGGAATATATGAACAAAAATTTTGCTCAAATTGGGTTATAAGTCTATAATTCCCAGACTGTGAGAATTCAAGTTTATGTCTATCTGCATTGGGAGAGGATACATCTGGAATATTTTGGACACCATTTTTCTATATGATACATACAATATAAGGAGATATATATACCCACTCTATAGTCTGTAGTCTAACTCCAGTAATAATCTCTTATGTTTGTTTGATTGAGTCAGGGTTTCTCACACCTAAGGGTTTGCCATGAAGTCTCTGTGTAGCAGAAGAGGAACTCAACACCTGATCCTCCTGCCTGTATTTCTCAAGTGCTGGGATTAAATGTGTGCACTGCCATATCCAGTTTAGTATTATTTTTTAATTAATATAATTTTAAAATATAAAATTACTGTTTAATGATGATTTCATTTTGAATCCCAAGACATATTTCACATGAAATAGTGTTTGAAGATTTGGTGTTTTTCCTTTCATATATGGTGTCAGGAATTGATTTATATATAGTCCTAAGTAAGTAAATGCTTATTGTTTTTCCAAGCCAACATCCAGTTGGTTCAGCATATCTTCTGAAGTGACCGTAATTTCTCTAATGTGCTACAGGGGTGTTGTTCATTGCAAACCATTTGGCCACCTTATATACATGTGTGCCTGATTTCAATGTATTTTGCTTGCTTGTGTTCATAGTACTTCTGAAACAGACCTCAGAAGATATTTTTTATTTTTTATTTTTGGAAAATTTCCATTAATTATCCTTAAAATACAACTTTCACCAACCTTTCTTTTAATCTAGATAGGCAGGTGAGAGTATGTTTTGATTTTCTTCTTGTCGGAGGTTATTACAAAGCCTTTAGGAAATCAGAACCTGAGAGGCAGAACACTTACACAACTGAGCTACTTGAGCTGAGAGCTATCTCTGACAAGTGCTGGCTGATCTGTGTTAGTCAATACAGAGTGCAATGAAGAAGTGGTGACAAAATTATATTTCATAATTTTGTTCTCGCTTAATCTCTTGTTACTTATCCAGAGATATAACTTTAAGCACTAGAACGGGGAGTAAGTTTTAGAGTACCCTGTTATCAGGACACTCATTCTTTCTCTCAGGACATTCATTCTTTCTCTTGATTACTCTGTATTTTCTACTCTAGAATTTTATAGATTAAAGTTTACATAGCAATTTGAAAAAGCATGAAATTTATTTCTGTGTTTATAAGGAAGAAGTGTATCCTTTTTATATTGTGATCAAACTCTACATAATTACAATAATAGTCAACCATGGCTGTATTGGCTTTACTCTGTACTCTTTATTAGAAGTGGCATAAGGATTGGTTGGTGTCAGTAAATACAAGGATAAGTAGCTTTAGTCCACAAATTACCCTTAAACAAAGGTGAATTTGCTTTATTTCATTGTAGAAACAGTATTTTATTAATTTTTTTACTATATTTTCTAGAAACACGTGTTATTATTTATATTCTGTGTATAAAACTGATTTAAAATAACATTATAGGACCCTGGGATCATTTCAAAACACTAGATGATTGTATTGTACATAGTGACTGTTCTACTAATCCCTTTGCTGTCTTAGGACTGGAGATAATCTTGACTTGGTAGCCATAGCAACAAAACAGTAGAACACTACAGTGATAAGTAGGTCCATAGAAAGTATAGGGGACTCACAACAGTACATACTAAAGGACAAGCGAGAGTCATAGAACCCTTACTATGTGATATCAGATCTTATTGCTGTAAACTCAATTTCTCATTCTTGAGAAATGTTGGAGTGATCAGGAAGTAGAGGGTTAATTGAAATGCAGATGACATCACAAGCCAGAGAGTTTGGATGACACCAAGGAATCAAAGCTTCAAGATACAAAAGGGCTGGTGCCCATATGAACTCACAACTGTGGCAGCATGCACAGATCCTGCATGGTCTACATCAGATGTGGTCCTAGAGCTGAAAGGAGAAGTGCACACATATCCCCATCACTAACTCAGAAGCTATAGCCTACTGATAGTCACTTACAAATGAAAAATAGGTCTCCTCCTCCTCCTCCTCCTCCTCCTCCTCCTCCTCCTCCTCCT
>NW_026585504.1:33742048-33766245 GCF_907164565.1 Psammomys obesus
CCTCTTCTTCTTCTTCTTCTTCTTCTTCTTCTTCTTCTTCTTCTTCTTCTTTTACTCTCTGCCTGACTTTATCTGGAGAGTTTCTTTAGACATAGATGTCTCTAAATACATTTGATACAGCCTTTGACACAGCTCCCTGCTAGCTCTTCCCTTCCTGCACCTATAGAGTAATTAGGTACTGTGTTACTATTCATATGATAGGAGTGTGCTATTTAATGCAAATCAAGCATCCTTGAAGTGCTTAACTCCAAACAATTATGTACACCTATCTAGGAAGCCTCCATCCATTCTGCAGGAGGTAGGTAGCCTTTATTCTCTGTAATTAAGGTAGAGCTAGCTCCCTGAAGTGGTTCCCGGAGAGTTTGATCTGTGTTGTACTCACAGGCTTCCAAGCCCTGCACCTTGACTTCTGTTCCTCCTGGCTTAGTGGGTGGTGGCCAACAGGACCCACGGAGGAGGAGAACCACAGTGGCCTAGTAAGATAAACTATGACTGGGAACAAATCCTCATGGCTGGATATGACAACCCATTAGAATGGAAAGGATCCCACATGCAATCAAAAAGTCAGAGATAACCTCACTTCCCATTGTTGGGTTCCCACTAAAACAACCAAGCTACACAACCATATCGTATATGAATAGGACCTAGCTCAGACCTTTACAGGGTCTATGTTTGTTATCCTAGTTTCCTTGAGCTTCTATGAGCCCTGATTATTTGATTCTGACTATGGGCTGTGTTTTCTTGCTGTCCTCAGCCTCTCTGGGTCCTACAATCCTTCCTCCCCCTGTTCTGTGAGGTTCTCCTGGCTCTGCCTAGTGTTTGGCTGTGGGGTCTCTGCACCTTTTCCCATTAGCTGCTGGATGACAACTCTTTAATAATGATTGGACTAGGCATCAATCTATGAGTATTATTAGCAAAATATTAGGAACCCTTACACTGACTTTTTCCTCCAGACTTATTTGGTTTTCTCTTAGAGCCTGCCTCTGGCTCCTGGTCATTCAGGCAATGTCAGGCATGCATGCTTTCTGTGGAGTGGGTCTCAAGTTGGACAGTCATAGGTTGACCACTCCCACAAGTATTGTGCCACCATTGCCTCAGCACATCTTGCAGGCAGCACACTTTGTAAGACAATGGTTTTGTGGCTGAGTTGAAATCTGCATCCCACTGCTATGAGTCTTACCTGGTTATAGAAGAAGGCCAGTTCAGGCTCCATTACTAGGAGGTTTTGCTAAGGTAACTCTTGCAGTCTCCAGAGTGTTTTTACCACACTAAGTTTCTACATTATCCCCCCAACGTCTCACAATTCCAGTCATCTCTTCCAATGCTTTCTCCCTCCTCTCCCATCCTCTGCCTAATCCTTTTTGTTCTAATACTCTAAATCAATATTAAAAAAACTCAAGAAACCGCACTTAAACCAACTAAATAATTGGCAATTAAAATGGTACAGATCTAAACAGATATTTCTATAGAGGAATATCAAATGGATGAGAAATATTCAACATGTTCAGCCATCAGGGAAATGCAAACCAAAACTATTTTTAGATTCCATTGTACACCTGTCAGAATGGCTAACCCCAAAATATAATGGACAGCTTATGCTGTGAAGGCTATGGAGCAAGGGGAACACTCCTCCACTGCAGGTGGGAATTCAAACTAGTGCAGCCACTATGGGAACTAATAGGTGGTTCTTAGAAAACTGGGGTTCAATCTACCTCAAGGTCCAGCTGTACCACTTTTGTATATATAACCAAAGGATGCTCCATGTTCACTGAAACTTTATTTTTGATAGTCAGGATATGAAAACAACCTAGACATCCCTCAATGGAAGAATGCATAAAGAAAATGCAGTACACTTACACAAAGAAGTATTATCAACTGTTAAAAAGGACACAATAAAATTTGAAGGCAAAATAGATGTAACTAGAAAAAACCATCATGAGTGAGGTAACCCGGATTCAGAAGAATAAATATGGTATGTACTCACTTGTAAGTGGACAGTAAATGCAAATGACAATCGTGCATCCAGAGAGGCTAAGAAAAAAAAGGATTCAAGAGGAAGAAGGGATGAATGGGTCTTACTGAGAGGGAAAAACCTAATTTATTTTATAGGTGAACTGAGAGCAAGACAGGTGGGAACAGTTCTTCCTTTCATTAAAAAAAAATACCTTATAGGTCATTTGCATATATACATTATGGCTTCCCATTTAAGGTTTTTATGGGATGCCTGTGTGTGCAAACATGTGTTTTTCTGTGTCTATATGCATTTTTGTGCCTTTTCTTTGGCTCTTTTTCTTGTTTGGTTGTTTTGTCCTATTCTGATTTGTGTGTGTGTGTGTGTGTGTGTGTGTGTGTGTGTGTGTGTGTGTGTTATCTTATTTTATTATTATTATTAGATAAGTGTTGCTTTTTAGCAAGAGACAGAAAGAGTTTGGGTCAGGGCTGGTGCTAGGATGAATAGAAGGAAGAGAAACCATAATCAGAATACATTTAATGAATAAAAACCTATTTTTTTCCAGGAATGCAGACAGCTGTGGGCAGGAAATTAGAGAGCAGAGTAACAGATGCAGTTTATTGATAAAGGGGTATGGCAGGTAAGGGCTTCGGGATGGGATCCTACCTGGCTGTCTCTAATGGCAGCAGGCTTTAGGAAAGCAGGGAGAGATGTGGCCTAGAAAGCGGAACCCAGAGGACAGGCACAGTTTAGTGCTTTTGGATATTCCCCAAGGGTATCTATCATGCAAGGGCTTAGGAAAGAAGAGTAAGAGGTGGGAGGGGAGTGGGTTAGTGGCTGGGGTAGGAGTGTAGGGTGTGCTCCTTGGTGGTCCCTGGTGTGGAGCCGGCCTCTGGGAATGCAGGCAGAGTTGTGAGCCAGAAAAGGGAGTGCATGCGACAGGATGTTAGTCCTTGCTGCTTGGTGTTGGGGAGGAGGGGTCTCAGCTGGTTGTCCTTGGTGACCAGCAGGCCTCCTGGAATCCAGGCAGATGTGTGGGCTGAAAAATGGAGCTCACAGGAGCAGGTATAATTTCTTGCTTTTGGGTGTGTGCCAAGGGGACCTAGCAGGCAAGGGCTTGTTGAGGAAGAGTGTCCTACCTGGCCTTCTCTGGTACCAGCCAGCTTCTGGGAATGCAGGTAGAATTGTAGACCAGGAAAATGGAGCACAGGGGACAGGCAATAAAACTATTTTCAGTGAAAGTAAAAGTACTCAAACAGAAGCTGAAAAAAACGGGGGAGTGTAGGAAGGAAGAGGATGCTGTGATGTAGTTGGACTTTGTTTTGATCCAGCTCTTTTGAGCTCGTCCATGGTGCTGTTAGAAACTCCTGCATCTGTGCTCTTGCACATTATCACTTGCACATGAATTTATTGACTAACCAATAAATTCATTGGTTAGTCAAGTTGGTCTTAGATGGAATTCTTATGTTGATCTCTAGTATATACTTTTTCTGAAATTAATAGACATTGGTTCTCATCTCACTATGTAAAGTTAGTGCAACAATTATACATAAACAACTATATAGAAATAAATAAGATAACCATATGTGTGGCACTTAAATACTAGACACATTTTTACATAATACATGTAAAAATAGTGTGTGCTTATCTGTTTATCAAGTACAAACTCTGTCAGAAGTTTAAAAACACTTTGTCATTTTGTCTTGAAACTTGGCTCTGATTTCATCTCAAGTAAGTCTGAATGTCAGAGACCAGCTCCAGCTTCAAGGGTTCCGGTCCTGAGACATTGAAAGGCCCTCAGCATTAAGTGAAGACACTACCCCTTGTTGACTTTCAAGCAAGTGAACACTTCTGAGCAGTGACAACAGTGGTTATTTTATTTAAAGAAATCATAACATCAGCGCTACATAAGCCCCCTCACTACAAAAAGCCCGCAGCAATAGTTTCTATTCCTCATTACCCCTTCCACTGGGTCAATCATCCCCAACCATATTTTACACTACAAAGCACAATTTCAGCAAGCCAAAAATAAATGTATAGCCAGGAATGTCCTGTGAACATAAGCACATACTCACCTGGTAGGAAATATGGTGACATAGTTATGCAAGGAGAGAGAACAGGTTAATCATTTGTGGGTACTAGTCCATTCATCAAATAGCATCCCTCTGTAACAGTACTTTTTACATGGTAGACAGAGATGTGCCGATTGTACCAAGCAACCTTTCCTGATACGCACTTATCAATTTCTGTTACCGTCTCTTTAAGAATCATTATTTTAAGTTTCTATCCAGCAGGCATACCTTCTCCGTTTTTTAATACTCTGTTGGTCAGATATATTCTAAGTCTCTGTTGATCAGACATAGCTTCCATTTTTAAGTCTTTGTTGATCAGACACAGCTTCCTCAGAACAGTTATGCAAGCAGGACGCACTGCTCTCCACAACTGCCACAAGCTTGCTCAGTGTGACTGCAGCTGTTTCTCAAGGGACATGATTATGTGTCCCAAAATACCCAGGATTAATCGTCGCATCCGGAGGATCAATAGAGACTGAGAGAGGAAAGGAAGATTCCACCTTGAAAGAGTATTGAGAAAAACATAGAATCATCCCCAGGGCTTTCAGCCTGCATGGTCCCAGCCTTGCCCATGACTGAGAAAGTAGAACTGTAATCTTACGAGTATAAACAGCTTAGTGAAAGCAAGGAGTGCTTGCGGCACATGTGATCTAGGTAATAAGCATAGAGGCCATCAACATTAACCACAGGTCCTCAAGTAGGAAGGCGTCTTCAAGGGCTTTGCCACTCTCGAGTGCCATCAGTGAAACTCTGATATACCTTTCCCTGCGTGTTGCATGGCCACTGTCATGTCAAGTGTTACACTATGTGAAAATATACATACTCATCTCCATCTAATCAACCATTCCTATATAAGCGAGTCGGGTCTTCAAACAAATCTGTACTCTGTGTCTTCTCTGTCACTTCAGTTTCTCTTCTAGTCCACATGTCATGTTCTTCATTTTCAGAAAATAGTAATTTCTCAAAAATATTGGTTCATAATCTTCAGTCAGCCCTTTGCTACATCATAAACATTCTCTTCTCTTACTTTCTTTAACTATAAGTTAGAGATCTCAAATGATGAAACAAGAGAAATTTCTAGTTCCTCCTCTGCTTGCTTGGTATTTTGTTCTAGCAAGAACAAAAAATATTTTTCTTTGAAGATTTTGTCAGTGGTGTCTACATATAATCCTAATTGACATTATAATTTGTATTATAGTTTTAATTTTAATAACAAGCTCATATTCAGACAGTAAATCATTTTGATATACAATATAAAACCAAGATAATGCTCAAAATCTATGCTCCAAATTCAATCTTTGCCACCACCCATTGTGAAGACACAAAAGAATGCAAATCTGGCTCCTATAGCAACAAGGAAATACACTCAGGTTTCTTAAGAGTAAAACTTCATAGAGTTGTTTTCTAAACTGCTGTGTGCTGAAACAATTTTTCATGTCACCTTGTCACCACGCTGCCAACTTTTCTATCCTTTGCAAGCCTCATCCAAGTGGCTCTTTGCAAAACCCCAGAGTTCTCAGCCTCAAAGAAAGAGATAAAGGAAAAAAGTTAGATTTGTTGAGCTAAATAAAATAGGAGATAAAAGTAAACAGGAAAATGCCACCAGTCCAGAGAATAAACAGTATATTTATTCTAGCATGTGCCTTGACTGCCTGAGAAGAGAAGTTAACAAATTGAATCTCTTCTCCCTCAATTTTCCTTTGTTGACAACAGATGCTCTGAACATTAAATCAGTTAGAGTTCTGTGCCAAGATAGGTTAGCTGATCTTTCCCAGTGATTGACATCCTTGACTTGCAGAGAATTGGATGATGTAGAGATGATCTAGTCTTTTGACCTTCAGGCTGTCGTAGAGACACTCGTGGAACTTTCACTGGTTGCAAGTTGCCGACTGAGCCAGAGATTTGTCCCATTAAAAATGAGGATTATATTACAAAGGGTAGAAATGAAAGTATGAGCTGCAATAAAAACTTTCCTCCTAATAATGACATTAATGTACCTAATGCATTCTTAAATGCATATTAAGTCTGTAGTTACTAAGTAAGTCATTGTGTTGTATTAAAAAAATCCCTTATGAAATAAAAAGATAATGTGGAAGAGACTCAGTTCAACAAAGGAAAAAGGGCACACGAAGAGGAAGATCAAAGCTCTACAAACAGTTGTTGAAACAGCTGATGAAGTAACCTTGGAGAAAGGAGTCACTTGCATATTCTGAGTCTCACTTTTAACATCTGCAAAACAGGATCTTTCAACTTAAAAATTAAAAGAGAGTAAATGAGGGGTTTCATGATGTCATACTAAAAATATTCCTTGGTCAGTAACTGTATGTGTGAGTGATTTTCTATAAGATTGCTTTGATAAGTATTTCAATACATGGGTCATTTTTGTTTGAAGAAGATATGATGTGATACTGATTTTTAAATATCTGCCATGTTAATCTATATTAATAATGATTAGAGTAGATCTCTATTATGATTTCTAATAGTTGTGTGTAGCTTTAGAGCAATTGAAAATAATGATTTATTTGAACTATTATAATTACAATAATTTGCATCCTAAGTACATGGTTATAAACTTTATTGAAAATATGTTTTCAATTATTGTTATCATTTAAAGTCTAATTCATGTTAATAAGGGAATGAAAGGGAATATAACAATATTTAGAATTTCTGTGGGTCCTAAAAAGAGTTTTGTTTTGTAATTGGTCCTCCTACCATGCCTGTTAAGGGGTAAGGATGGAACAGAGATTGAGGAAATGGCAAACAAAAGACTGGCCCAACTTGAGACCCAACCCATGGGAGAGAGACAAGCCCATCACAATCAATAACACTCTGTTATGCATGCAGACAGGAGCCTAGCATAGCTGTCTTCTGAGAGGCTTCATCCAGCAGCTGATTGAAACAGATGCAGAGACTCACAGCCAAACAACACCCCCAGCTTGGTGAGCTTTGTGGAAGAGTAGGAAGAAGGATTGAACGTGTTAGTTTGGTCAAGGACACCACGTGAAAAGGTACAAAGTAAACTAACATGAGCCCATGGAGGCTCACAGAGACTGAACCACCATACAAAGAGCATTCAAGGGATGACCTAGAACCTTATTCATAAGTAGCAGATGTGCAGCATAACCGGCATTTAGGTCTCCTAATAACGGGAGTAGGCACTGTCTCTGACTCTGTTGCCTGCCTTTGGATACATTTCCTCTAGCTGAGATGCTTTGTCTGGCCTCAGGGAGAGAGGAAACCTTAGTCCTGCTGAAACTTGAGGCCCCTTGGGGGCCCCCCTTCTTTGAGAAGAAGGAGAGGAGGGAATGGGGGGATGGGATGTGAGGGAGGAACTGGGAGGAGAGGAGGGAAGGGTTTCCAGTTGGAATATGAAGTGATTAAATAAATAAATAACTAAATAACTAACTAACTAAATAAATAAATGGGAAAAGAAAAATACTTTAATTTTATTCTATTTACTCTCAATTATTTATTTACTCTCAATTATTTCTGGCTGTAACTTAAGCTTCCCTTTTCCCCTACTGGCCTCACTCTCCTCATTTCCCAAATAATAAGCACCTTCCTGAATGTATTATAAATTACATCAATAACAGCACGCCTTGCATACACCAGCTTTTTTTTTCCATAAAATAATTACCTCTGATTCTTTTCTAGAAAGTAGAAGCTAGGGTGCTGAAAATATTGTGCACGCCACAGTAAAGATTCAAAATAAATCCTTACTATGATAGAGGTTAAAGTATACTCATTTCTATATTATTGTGATTTCATGTAATTAACTTAGAAAAGTTCTATGCCTATGTAAATACAGCGAGCACCTCACACTATCTTGTTCCTCTAACTGCTGAGAGAAGAAAACTCTCAGAAGGGGTTCATGAGATGCCTTGTCCATGTGAATAGTGGAGGACATTTTGACTTTAAGCTTACAGTGGGTGATGACTACTATTGCCAAACTGACAAGACTTGAATCTCTTAGGAGACAGACCTTTGTTCCTGCCAGTGAGGAAGTTTTAATATTGAGCTTACCAGTGGGTCCTAAATTAGGTATCAACTAATAAATCAGGAAGTAAGCTGAGAGCCACCAATCACCATTGTTGGCCTCCTGACAGTCATACAATGTGATCATCCACCTCTTGCTTCTGTTGCCATGCCTTGTCTACCATGCTGGGCTGTTGCCTCAAACTATGAGCTAAATTAAATCCTTCCCTTGCTTTTACAGTTGTCTTATTCCTTTTATTTTCAGTTTCTTGCTTCTACTTATTTTCAGTTTCTTGCTTCTACTTATTTTTTAAGTAAAATCTCCTCTGACTATGTAGCCAATTTATTTATTTGTTTGTTTTATTGCTCATTTAGTGACATGCACTCATGCCTCTGCATTTGTATGGAAGTCAGAGGAAAACTTGCAGGGAGCTGATTCTCTTCTATAATGTGAATTTTAGGGGGTTGAACTCAAATTATCAAGCTGGGAAATAAGCCTTTACCTATTGAGCCATCTTGTCAGTCCATCCACTTTCTTCCTTTAGTAAGAAAACTTTGTATTTAATATTCAGCTTTTTATAAGTAGTCATTTTAACATAACTTTCAAATGTGTCGATTATTTAACAATCAACATGTGTGCCTTTTTACCACTTCATTTTGGTGTTCTCCATTTATGTCAGCATAAACATTTTAAAAAACTATGTCTCACTCAGAGAATGCTTCATGGCAAAACTTAAAAAAAAAAAACATTGAGGTATAGTTTACATTCTGTATAATATATCCATTTGATGAATACAATCAGTAAATTTTAGTAAAATTTCCTTATATTTCAATGAAATAGATTTATTTATTTTCTTTTTTATATTGTTTTGGAAAGAACTAAGTGAAAGGGGGAATCATAAAACGGAATGTATTAGTTTTATGAGTAACTGTTCCATTTTCAAGTATTTTCCTCATTTGTCTCCAGGAAGTGAAATCACCATAGGACCTGAGACCAAAAATCAATGTTTAGAGACTGCTGTCTTAGATGCTACCTTTCAGGAGAATAAAACTTTTATTGCTTTGGATAATAACATCACAGCAGATGAGTTTATAAATCCCCCCCAAAAAAATCACACTCAAATATCATTAAAAAGTGACATTATTCGTGACCTCTTAAATATCCAATGCGCTGAGCTTTGGATGCAGTCTGACTGTGAAATTACTGCTTTAAATCCTGCTTTGTTTAGTTAACTGAAGTGTGAAAATACTCACAGTATTAAAACAGAGACTCTGCATCAGTTGTAAACAATGAAAAGAGAAAAACATCCCAAATTCTACCTGAATTTACTGATATTTGGCTTTGTCTCTGACTTGCCCAGTAAATTATCTGCATGTGAAAAACAAACAAACACTATGGACAACTTCTTTTGTACTTTTTTTTTCTGTTTTCTAAAATACTCAGCAGGACCCTCTTTGTTTTCAGTGGCGAGAATTTTCAAGACCAAAATATCTATAATCAACCCAAGATACATCTCCCAATCATAACCTGATAAAAGTTGTAACTATTTCCAGATGACAAAAAGGGTACTGTAGAGATGGAGTCCTCCTTGATTTTACTGGTAGGCTCAGCATCATCATAGTGATTCTCATAAAGCAATGCATAATTCAGGGAGGATATACGATGGTAGAAATAGTGACCAGAGGGATGTAATTAAATGTGTGGGAAGGGTCACAGATGAAAGACAGGTAGTTGCTGGAAGCTGAAATACTCAAGAAAATATATTATTACAAAAAGTCTGTAGATGGAATCAGACCCGTCAATACCACCAATCTTGGACAGTACAAATTTCTGTAGGTTCATGACATTTAGAACTCATAAGGTAAATTTTTGTTGTTGTGGTTAAGTCAGTAGGCTTGTGTAATAATAAACACATGCACCAGTAGTACAGAGATGTTTTTAATTAAAGCTCCAGATGAAAGTTTTGTTGATAATTGAATCATTGCGCAATATTTTACACACCAGGCATCACCGAATGTTTAAAACTAGTATTTGCCACCAGGTCACAGCCCTGACATTCACAAGGATTCTTTTCCTTCTCACCTTTCAGTTTAATATCTCTTTCAGTGCCATGGCTGATAATGTGTCCTACAAAGGTTTATCGTTTATAAAATATATTTATTTGTACTATACATGGTTTTCAAATACTTGTATCATAACTGTAATAATAGATGACACGTTTGGTAGGTGAGTAGGTCTGAGACAGAGCCCCTAGGAGTGAGACTGATATATTTTAAAAGAGAGTAAGACAAACTCCTTGTTCATTCTTCTGCAAAATCACAGTGAAGAGATGGCTATATATCATCATGACGTGAAATCATGCCAGATTTGAAATTAGTAATGCCTTAATCTTGGTCTTTCAACCTCCACAATTATAAAATAAATGCCTGCAGTTTATAAGACTCAATATATGGTATTTAACTATGCTATTATGAAATAATTAAGAAAGTGTTTGCCCTGGATATAAGAAGAGAAATGTTGAAGAAGGGCATTTATCTCTATTAATCCTGAGACATTTTCTGACCTTCTCTACTGTAGGTCATGTTTCAAGGAGACTGGTACTTAAAACAGGCCTATCCACACTTAACTCTCACTCTGTTCAAGGCATTAGAATTTGTGAGTGGTCTCACCAGTGTTCTCAATTCTCCAGACTGTAGGCAGCAGGTGAATGGGCTTCTCAGACTTAATTATGAAAACCATAGGAACAAATATCCACAGTAAATTCCATGTTTGTGTGTATGTGTGTGCATTATATGGATATACTGTTGGTATTGAGTGGCAGAGACATATGAAAAGAAGAAAAAGACAAATTAAGAGCATTAACAAGGAGCTGAAATTAAGGGATGTGCTGAGAAAGATTTGAACAAATTATTCTGAACTACAGCTATGTATTTTATGTATGCAAAAGTTTCAAGGGTTATAATCCTGTTTTTCTAACTGTCTATGTTTATTATGTTTCTTATGCTTCTAGTATCATATAGAATATCATTGCCTGGTCTAATATTGTATTCTTTGCTTTCTTCCAGCACTAGTAGTTTCAGATTCTGCATCAGGTCACTGATTCACTCTGATTATATATGGGTAGAGAAAGGATCAAATTTTAAACATCTACTTGTGAATGTTCATATCTGCTCTTATCCATGGTATCATTTATGAAAGAGGCTTCTCTTTTGCCAATGGTTGTTCTTGAAGTCTTTCAAAAACAGTTATCTCTAAAGGCCCTGGATGATTCTAATATTCATACAACTTTAAGGACAACTGATTTAAGTGCTTTGTCTTTTGTAGAAAGAAACAGAAAGATACTAAACAAGAAAATCAACTCTTTTGGAAGAACATCTTGTGGTTCACAGATCTGAGCAAAATGGAGAATTGCTACATTTGGGAATATGACATGACCCAGGTGTAAGAGACCAAGAGGTAAGCTTTCAGGAGATATTTGTTTCAATTATTTAAACAACAAAAAATTCTATGAAACTTTACAATTTTTAGATTTAGATAAATATACAGAGCATAATGAAATAATTTATGATTTCCCCTCAGCTAGGAGTAAGAATTCTACACGCATGAAAGGGCAGATTTGGAATATCATTGTAATTCCTTGGAAGAAAAAAAAAAAAAACTTGTTAGTGTTTTTAAGAACTAAACAGGGCCAGGTGCTTAGGTGTCTTTCTTGCAACCTCAGCAGGCCAGTGGAATGGGGTTGGCACTTGAGAGCCTGCTGAGGTTGCAAGAAAAACACCTAAGCACCTGGCATGGGCACCATGATGATGGACAGATATGTGATGGAGAGATTTGCAAGATGCAGTATGCAGTGGAGAGATAGAAAACAAAGTCAGTGGGGTGGTATTCTATAAAGAAAGGTGGAACTGGAGACTCCATGTTAGTGGGGAAGAGGGAGATATAAGAAGGCCAAAGTGAGGTCCTGGCCCTGGCTTCCACCAAGGGCCAGGCCTGGGTCCACGGTCCTGCTGCAGCCAGCGTTTGTATTGATTTCTATGGCCCAAGAGCTTTTTGGATTTTATCCTCTTTTATTTTCTTTTGCATTAGGAGAAGGTGCAAGAGAAATTGGGGGATGAGTGGGATATAGGTGCATGATGTGAAATTCACAAAGAATCAGCAAAACATTAATGAAAAAAAGAAAACAAACTTATATTTAAAAAAAATAAAAGAAAAAGAAGGACTCAAAGAGTGAAGTCACAACACCCTTACAAAAATTCACTTTGTATCCCCCTTGTGGTTCCCTCCCTCCTCCTATCCCAATCCCTCCCTTCCTCCACCCTTTGCATGCATGCCCCTCCCCAAGTCCACTGATAGGACTTTTGAAACATTTTATAGTCAATAACATTTTTTTTTGGGGGGGGGGGAGAAAAGGTTTATTTTAGCTCATAGCTCCAGGTGACAATTAATCATTTTGGGGAAGTCAAAGTGGTAGGAACAGAATATTTTTTCATATCAGCTTTATGATAATCAAGGGGAAAATAGAAAATCGAATTACAATGTGTGCTTTTCAGTAGTCATACTAGCTATATGGCTCATACAACAAGAACCACTCAATCAGAAGTTGTACTGATTAGAGCACACACTGAGTATCTGGTATTATCTAGGAACAGACTTAGTAAGGTCTCATGAAAATTCTGATGGTAAGATCCTAGTAAAGTGAGACAGTTCTGAGCATTGCGTATGAGGATGATGATATGGTGTGTTTAAACCATATCCATTATCAGTGGACTAAGGGAGGGGCATAGGGAGAGAAGAGGGAGGGAACATGGGACTGGGAGGAGATGAGTGAGGGGGCTACAGCCAGGGTACAAAGTGAGTAAGTTGCAATAAATAATAAATCAATAAAAAACAAAGCTTTATTTTAAAAAGAAACTTGAAATTGGTAGATGGTAGACTTCACCCATTGGACGTATTTTTTTCCTGACATAATATAGATCTTAAAGTTTGAGGCTGAGTCAAGGAGCTGGAGAGATAAATAAATACAGTCTGTGAAAGGGAAAGAACAGCCAAAACAGAAGAAATATGGTGTGTTTGGGGGGGAAAGAGAACTACTTTTGAATGTTTACTCCCATATTAAATAGCTGAACATTAAGTCGATATATTACTCAATTCAATCAATAGTGTCACCTTATTCTTAGTAATCAAAGAAAATTCCATAATAATGTGGTAAAACAGGATTCAAATAGAGGTTAGACTAATCCAGCTGTTTGCACTGTGTCTATCTTGTTTAGTCCCAGAAAATGTGATTGTTAAATACTGTGCACTTGGTAATGTCAGGTTCTACTTTTTATATGGGAATTGCATTGACTGGATCCAAATATAGTCACCGTGTACGGTAAGCTCCACTTGCACAGAACACTGAAGAATAGCACTCACACAGAGACCTGTAATTGCACGATTGGTGCCAGGCAAATTAATCTTCCTTGAAATTAAAGTTAATTATGAATTAAAGGTTGCCAAACACTTAATTTAAAATAGATTCACTTTTTAATATTTTTCATGCTCAACATTGAAGGGCAGATTCTGCCCAAATTCGCTCATAGTGACTACAAGTAGAAACAAATTCATTTTCTTTAACACATTCCAATTGTGAGTAACACATAAGCATATGTTCTTCTTGTAATCTGTTAATTATGAAAAGAAAGTGAAGCACCTTATGTAGTTCTTCTGAAACATATGATGCTATCAATCAAATGTTGTTCATTGCCTTGGGAAAGTATGCAAAGTTGTATGTAGGCAAAGAGATAGCAAAGTTTTACAAATCTGAGAGTTGAAAATCACCATTAAGGCTTTTTAAATTGTAGATGTGGCAAATATTTTTAAAATGTGGTGAAGGAATTATTTCTAATCATTTGTCATTTTATATGCTTAAACATTTCATGAAATCAATTATCCTCATGAAAAGCAAATCTGGAGTCTGGTTATACTTCATTAGGTCCATTAACTATGACACCAGCATCTTAATATAAATCATCCTCATATGAGTACCCAAGAAGATAATTAAACACTTTTCACAAAGATGAAAAAGAAAATAGATAATAGACAGCATGGTTTCCAGTCTTGGGATCATTAATGAGCTACACATCTTTTGCACTATTGAATCACCTCTAATTAGTCTTGATTTTACAAGGAATATGCTCCTTTCCATTGATCTTTCCATCATGTAAAAGCCTTTTCTCCACACAGATTGACAGAGCTAAAAACAACCTACAAAGTTAGCTGAATCCACTCCCTCATTTTACACAGTAGGAAATTGAAGGCTCTGAAGATGATATCACATGGTTCATACAGACCCCACATTACTGAGAGCTAGTCTTCTGTGCTTTCCGCTTTAACTCTTTCTATGCTCATGTTCTTTTACAGGCATTTCTAACTTATCTATCACATAGACGTTTGTTATTGTTTATCCTGTTAATATATTTCTTAATTATATATTTCCAGCAAATTAACTTAATTTGGTTTAGTGTGTTGGTGTATTGAGTAGAAAACCTATGGCTTTGGCACATTAGTCCAGAACTTTGACTCTGCGCTTCATACATAGGCCCTTTAATTTGTTCTTAAGAGACAACATTTCTTCCTTTTGTTCTTAGACACTGCCTTTTCAGCTCTGAAAATCTTATAGTGTACCTTGGATTGCTGAATCACTACTTACATGGCCCAATTATATATGAAAAGGATATTACCCTATCAATATTCTAAATTTAATTACAAAGTCAGTCTTGTCAAAATAGTTCATTGAAAATTGAGCCAATTAACTTAATTGAATACATGGAATGATCTTGCCAGTTCAGCTATTTACATATGCAAAATAATGATTTTTTTTTTTTTTTTTTTTTTTTTTTTTTTTTTTTTTTTTTTCTTCTTATTCTTTTCCCTGGGTGTGTTCCCTACTTAATGTCCTCAATTAGACTGTCATTGTCAATTTCTTTCTGCTTTTCTTCATGAGTAATTTTCCCTTTATGTCCCCTAGTTTCTACTTCACCTTCAACACCACAAATTGTTGTATTTTATCCAGAATTTACACAGTGCTTTATTAGCCCAAAGATTTTATTTTACACCAGCTATATAAGATTATGCTTTGAATTATGTAAATAGAGGTTCTAGACACACACGGGACATTATGAAGCTGTCCATTCCTTTACCGTAGTGAGTAAGCAATTGTTAACATTTGGCCATAATTTATAACAAACTTATTTTTCAATGCAGTCTTCATAATTTCCAATTATGATTTAACATTTACATTATGTGTCCATTATTATAACATTATATCTGGTCTACTTTGTGCTTTATTCTTCTCTACCCACACAGAAATATGTAAGTAAGGCAAAAGACAAATAAATTGTCTGATTATTTCCTGTCAGAATTAAGTCTAATCATACTCTCTTCACTCCTTCAGTACACTCCTTCTTAGTTCTAGGAGGATTGCTCAGAATGACTCCTCTGATTGACATCTATTCTTTGGCCATGGGCTCTTCCACTTTCTTATTAATGTATCACTTTTCTTAAAATTTGCATTAAGGAACACGGCCTAAGAGTTACACTTAATGATGTCTGACGAAAATAATAATGCTGGGTTCCAGGCAGTTTAGCCATTATACTTAGTAAAATCATCCTTGTAATATGTAAGCCATTATGTATTGATGTAAGTCTTAAAGTTCCAAGTCACTGCCATTTGAAGAGAGATGTATCATTACTGAAAGATGTTGTGAAATTCAGGGAGATACAGAGCAGCTGAAATGTAAGTCCCAGCTATACCACTCCTGGGAATATACCCAAAAGATGCTTCACCATACCACAGGGAAACTTGCTCAACTATGTTCATAGGAGCTTTATTCATAATAACTAATAATTGGAAAAAACCTAGATGTCCCTCAATAGATGTCTGGACAAAAAAAAAAAATCTGGTACATTTACACAGTGGAATACTACTCCACTATTAAAAACAGGGTGCCATGAAATTTGCAGGCAAATAGATGGAGCTAGTAAACATTATCCTAAGTGAGGTAAATCAGACCCAGAAAATCACACATGGTGTATACTCACTTGTAAGTGGATATTATCTGTAAAGTACATGGTAACCAGGCTATGGTCCACAGACGCCAAAGAAGGTCAGTAGCAAAGAGGGCCCAAAGGGGTATGCTTTAATCTCAGTGTAGAATGAGAAACAGACATCAGAAATGGATGAAGAAAGGGAACTAGGTGGGAGAGGGAGTAGGGTGTGGGACAGGGATGGGGATCAGAGGTGGGGACTTCAGTGGTGTTGGAGAGGGCTGGGAGAGAGAACAGAAATTGATGGGGGGAGCACCTCTGGCCTAAGCCCTGAGACCCAGGACTGGGGAGGCTCCCTAGAGTCTATGGGGTTGACATTAATTGAGCCTCTTACCAGCAGTAGATATGGAGCCCAAAGCAGTCACCTTTTGCAGCTAGGCGGAACTCCCAGTGGAGAAATGAGGACTCCAACCTACCCACAAAACCTTCAACCCAAAATTTATCCTGTATACAGGTATGTAGGGATAAAGATGGAGCAGAGATTGAGGAAGTGTAAAACTAATGACTGGTCCAAATTGAGACCCACCATATGTGAGAGAGACAATCCTTGAAACGATTCATAAAAATCTACTATGCTTGCAGGAGAGGCTGTTTTCTGAGAGGCTTCTTCTAGGTGCAGATATCCACAGCCAAACAATAGGCCTAGCTCAGGAAGTTTTGTGGAAGAATGGCAGAAAGGATAGAGAGAGCTAGAGGGTTCAAAGACACCACAAGAAGAATTACAGAGTAACTAACCTGGGCCCATGGAGGCATACAGAGATTGAATCACCAGCCTTGGGTTGGATCTAGACACATATGTAGCAAATGGGCAGCTTGGTCATCCAGTGAGTTCCCTAACAGTGGGAGTATGACCATCTCTGATACTGTTGCCTGCCAATGGATCCCCTTTCCCTGGTTGGATTGTCCTGTCAGGCTTCAGTGAGTGAGGATGTGCTTAGTCCCACTGTGATTTGATGTACCAGGGTTGGTTAATACCCTTTGGAGGCCTCTGCTTCCCTGAGAAGAAGAAGAGTAGGGAATTTATGGAGGGAGCATGAGGGAAGGACTGGAAGGAAGGAAACTGAGAGGACCTGTGAGCAGGACATGAAGTGAATAAATAAATTAATGGAAAAAAAGATGTCAGTATCTTTATTTTTTTTTTGAGTAGCAGCTCTTTATTTATTCATGCATGCAGAAAGGGGAGGGAGGGTGGGATCAGGAGGGGAGTATCCCACCTTATGGGGGGATACAAAATGAATAAAGTGTAATTAATAAAAAAAATATATAAGGAAGGAAGGAGAAGAGGACCTCCCTTATCAGTGGAATTGGGGAAGGGCATGCATGAAGAAAGGGGAAGGAGGGTGGGATTGGAAGGGGAGGAGGGAGGGGCTTATGAGGGGATACAAAGTGAATAAAGTATAATTAATAAAAAATAAAAAATAAAAAATAAAAAATTAATTACACTTTATTCACTTTGTATCACATCTGTAGCTCCCTTTCTTGTCCCCTCCCAATCCTACTCTCCCTCCCTCTTCTCTACCCATGCTCCTCCCATAGTCCACTGATCCTGTAGTTCCTCCTTCCCTTCCATGTGATCTTAGTCTAAAAGGTCTCATCAGGACTGGCTACATTGTCTCCTCTGTGGCCTGGTAAGGCTGTATCCCCTGAGGAGGAGGTAATCAAAGAGCAGGCCAATCAGTTCATGTCAAAGACAGTAGCTGTTACTGATACTCCAACCAAGGACCATTCATGGAGATAACCTAGAACCCCTGCACAGACGTAGCCCATGGCAGTTCAGCATCCAAGTGGGTTCCATAGCAATGGGAACAGGGACTGTCTCTGACATGAACTGATTAGCCTGCTCTTTGATCACCTCCCCCCTAAGGTAGGAGGAACCTTACCAGGCCACAGAGGAAGATAATGCAGCCACTACTGATGAGACCTGATAGACTAGGATCAGAAGGAAGGAGAGGACCTACCCTATCAGTGGACTTAAGGAGGGACATGAGTGGAGAAGGAGGAAGCAGGGTGGGATTGGGAGGGGAGGAAGAAGGGAGCTACAGGGGGAATACAAAGTGAATAAACTGTAATTAATAAAAAATTATATATATATATACATATACATATACATATACATATACATAAAAGAAGCTAAACAAGAAGGAGGATCCGGGGTAAGATGATCCATCCTCACTTAGAAAGACAAAGGGGATGGTCATTGGAAGAAAGGACAAAAACAAGAAACAGGGCAGATGCCTACCACAGAGGGCCTCTGATAGACTCTACCTAGCAGTGTGTCAAAGCAAGTGCTAAGACTCATAACCAAACTTTGGGCATAGTGCAGGGAATCATATGAAAGAAGGGGGAGTTAGTAAGTCCTGGAGAGGACAGGAGCTCCACAAAGAGAGCAACAGAACCAAAAAATCTGGGCACAGGGGTATTTTCTGAGACTGATAATCCAACCAAGAACCATTCATGGAGATTATGTAGAACCCTTGCACAGAGGTAGCCCATGGTAGCTCAGTGTCCAAGTGGGTTCCCTAGTATTGGGAACAGGGACTGTCTCTGACATGAACTCAGTGGCTGTCTCTTTGATCCCTTTACCCTGAGGGGAGAGCAGCCTTTCCAGGCCACAGAGGAAAACAAAGCAGCCAGTCCTGATGAGACCTGATTTACCTAGGATCAGATGGAAGGGGAGGAGGACTTCCCCTATCAGAGGACTTAAAGAGGGGCATGGGAGGAGTGGAGAATGGAAGATGTGATTGGGCAGGAATGAAGGAATCAGCTACAGCTGGGATATAAAGTGAATAAAATGTAATTAATGATAAAAAAATAAGAATTTAATTAAAAAGAAAGAAAAGACTGAGTATGGTGATTGAGAGCAATGTTTTAAAGTGAATACTACAGAATGCAGTATTCAACAATGTAAAACAACAACAACAAACAAACTGTAAAGTCCTGAGATACAAACAAAATTATCAGGCATGCAAGACAATGTAGCCCATAAATAGAAATGAAAAAAAAATCAAATAATGGAAACAAACTTGGAAATGACAAAGATGATAACACAGGAAAGCCTCTAAAACAGCTAATACAAATGTGTTTCTATGCTCTAGAATGTAGAGGATGTATTCTCTACGTAATGAACACTAAACATAAATATCATATATGCTTAATGTGAATAATCATGCGCATAATAGAGACCCTAAAAATGAATAAATAAAATACAGACGCTCAAACCTTTCACAGCATAGTAAAGTTTAGCTTGATTGGGAGCAAGACATTATCGAGAACTTGACTCTAATCTGATAGACAGGGAAAGAGGAGGCTCTATTGACCCTTTTTGATTGTATATATTGAGCAGAAGGCAACAAAGAACAGAAAGTCCCTGGCTGCCAGAGAGAGGGCCTTTGATTTGCACAAAAAACATGCCCATCTAGAAAGGTTACACACACAATGGCCTCTGCTTATACTTGCTGTGGGTTACAATAGGAAGATAGTAGCTAAGGGGAAATTAAGAAGTTGGCTGAGATTTATATTGCCTATACCAAGGATTAGTGCTTGAGAGTACCCTAAGGGAGATTTTTCTAGAGGATTCATGTGGCATGAAGCAGGTTAGTCAACAGTTTAGGAAGCCCTCTAATTAGAATTGGCAAATTAAGACAATTTTACTCATTAAATAACAGTAACTTTCATCTACATTTTTTTTTATTCTGCCTTGCAAAATAGAACATATAGTTGAGAAAAGTGAAGTTGGATCAAGAAAACAGCAATTGATCATCTAGTTTCCGCTCCCCTCTCTTGGTCAAACGTGAGCTGATAAGACAGAACAATGTTTAATTTGGCTGAGAAAGTGAATGTCTTATCTGAATACTTAAAGATAAAAGTTATAATACTACAAGTTTCAGGGCTTCTCTTAGTAGAAATTTAATAACCATAGACAGTTTATTGTCCAGGAAATAGTAAAAGATGATTATCTAACACACTTTACTTGAAAGCAAAAGAAAATAAATAACTAAAACATCAAAGCAAACATCACCACAAAAAAAAAAAAAAAAACCAAACAAGCAAAAATTTAAAATGAGTAATGAGTTGTAATGATACTTTTGGTCAATAAGACACTAGTATATAGATTACATATGAGTACAAAAGGGAGCAGGCGTTTTCCTTTTACCTCATATTGTATTACACATTTTCTAAGCTAGGGATATCTACTATTATGTTGAAAGCTTTTATGAAATTCAGTGCAGCAGTATGCTGCCCTGGTTTGTAGCTTAGGAGTCTCAGCGTATAATGAGCTGTACTTTCTGGTTCTGAAAAAAATTCACTGTGTGAGTTTTGCATAACAAAATCACCTAGGGATGTATTTATTGTACCTTAAATCAGTTGCTAAGTAAGGTAATGCTCTGTTACATGGTTGTTTTCTGTTGGAATTTGCTCATGTCTAACTTTTCAATAAGCCATGTATGATCTCTGTTATTAATGTACTTCCCTAGAGTACTCAGGAAAGAAAACAGGACAATGAATTTGATTCAAAGTTTACATTCAAAGACCGTGTTGTCCAGAAAGAGTCAAAACACGAATTTAATTCTTAGGACAAAGGGAGTTTTAAAGTTGCGAATAGAATAAAGAAGGAGGGAAGATTTGAAAGCATCCTGTTTCTTAATAAGAACATTCACCTGCCTCCCAGCTCTTTCTACCTGAATATTAGGGTGTTTGGGGGAAAGAAACATGACTGAAATTGCAGTAGTTGCTTGCAATAATGCCATATTTCTTGGAAAACACTCAGAAAGTACGTCTTACTGTTTTTCATGGTGTAAGTCTACAGCAACCCTGGTTTGGGATACACAGCAATTTCAGTCTCTGAAATTTGGAAGCCAACATTAAACATGCCATTATCATTCAGTGGCACTAGCACTGTCATGGAAATGCATACATTTTGGTTGAATAATATCCTCTATTTGTCTATCTGCATATGCTCTGAAAGAGTAACTATGAAGGTTCTCACATGTAAATATACAAAGACAGAGTCTACAATGGCATACTCCTGACACTGTGGAGTGAATATTTCCTGGCCTCAACTATCACAACAGTGCTTTGTTAGTGGTATTTTGGATCTGTCAGAAAAGCAAGCGTAATAATATTGTAATAATATCTAAAGTCTTTTTTAATTTGTAAATCTAACTGTATGGAATAATAGTGACACGCCTATTTTAGATCGAGGGCAAATGTTTCTTCCTTTATCTCTCCATAGCATTTAACCCCTAGCTTTCTAAACTTTTCCATAACTCAATCATTGTGTATGGTGTCCTCATTTCCAGTTTCTCGCTAAAGACCTGCCTGCTTCATGCACTTGCTTTCTTAAAGTGCACCACACAGGAGGGCATTTATGGGAAGCAATAATTTACTACGGCTGTGACACATCTGACCCTGCCCTCACACTGTGGATGCCGCCACACTTCTTAATGTTACTTTTTTATTAATAACATATTTATTCAGCGTGAATTAGTACCTATATTTGTAAATGTATGTGTGCCATGGTGCGCATGTGGAGGTCAGAGGACAATCCTGGGAGTCAGTTTTCTCCTTCCAGCAAGTGGGTCAGGGGAATGGAGCATAGATCATCAGATTGTACCATAAATACTTTAATTATTGAGCCATTTGGCACTCATTTTTTAAAATCCACTTAGATGGAGGATCCTGAATTATTTTTCATTAATCTCTGTGGGCTTTGGTTATTATGACTGAGTATGCATACTCAAAATTGTCCATATTTTCCTATTCTCCTAAAATTATTCTCAACAGTATTTTCTATATTTTTCAAAATATCAAGTGAATTTCTTTATATAAATTTGAAACAATATCAAAACTTTTTCAGTCTACCCATGTTGTCGGCTTGGCATCTAAAGATACTCTTTAATAGAAATTCGCTTACTAGGATGCTTTAGCATCAACGTTAGTTGATGTTTCCCTTCAGAATCTTCATACTCATGGTTTGATAATGCTCTTCTAAATTAAGAAGTTTCTACCATGAAAATTTTCAGAGCTTTGTGAAGAAAAAATGATCGTTGTTCATAATTCATCAATGTTTCTGAAAGAAAAATTTTTTCATGTGAGCACATCATGTTATCTCTATCTCATTTTAATTCTTTGAATAACCTTTTGTTTCTTTACTTACTTGTGTTTCTCTGTAGTGTTTACCACTGTATCTGGGAGTCTGGGTCAATCATATACACACCACTCTTGTGCCAGTGATATTAGTAAATTAATTAAAAGTATTAGGATCCAATAGGTGTGTTTCTTTGAATGTATGCATTAATGACACTTTAAAAAATTAATTATTCAACTACGTACTTCCCTTTAAGAATAAGTAATATTCCATTCAGTACCTACACTGCATCTTCTTTTTCCATTCTTTCATTGGTTGACATTTAATTTCCATCCATATTCCTTGCTAATATGGGCCTGAAGTTTTCTCTTGAATGTCCTCAGTTCAAATAAATAGCAGAAAATCCAGACAGTGCTTTAAAGTGAATGAACCTGGATGACATTAAGCTAAGTGAAATGAGCCAGACATAAGAAGACCAATACTGCAGCCTGCCAGTTAGGTAATGAATCTTAAGCACTCATATGCATAGAGACACAAAGTGGAATAGGAGCTTCAATAAAACGGAGGAGAGGGGATATTAATAAAAAGGAAGAACAAGGCTTCAGTTGTATAGTGTTTGAAAAAAAGACATTTGCAGCACAATCAATTAATTCTCACCATTACATTTCATATTTAGCATATTATAAGACAATAAGTTTCATGTCAACTGGTTCCATGAGGAAGTAAATGTGTGAGTGTGTGGTGTGTAAATAAATTTTGGAGTTGATGGATGACAAGTTATTTCTTCCTGATCTTTCTATTCCAAGGAATATTAACATATAACAACTAATGTGCTCTAATATTTTTACCTTTCAGGTAGATAATTTTATTTTCTTTATAGAAAAGGACTTTTCTTTGCAGGTACTGATTATTTACAGGACTGATGTTTAAGTCTGTGTCTCACAGCATGGCTTTTTGTATGTTTCTTTCAACACCTCCTTTGAGGAAACTTAAGCCATGCAAGAACTCAATATATAATGAAGGATGCTAGATATGTATGTTTTAAAAACTTCATTTCCCATGACATGTAAACTGAAGACTGATGTTTTTATTGCTATTTCAAGAGGTCATTATAACTAATACTACATTTCTTTTAGTATTCAGGCTTTTCAATTCAGCAAAAATTATAAAGTCACAAATTTTCACAGTCTTGAAATCATTTTTGTTAGTTATCAATCAATCATTGTAAAATGTTATTTGATCTTTCTGGATATTTCTGTTCTGAATTATAAGGTTTTAAGAACATGTTATATACCTAGAGGAAAAGGAGGGCTAATTTATAACTCAAATGCCAAGCAGACATTTTAACCGTCCCCTGCAAAATGAACTTATGGCTCCTTTTATTTATTAGTGACAGACACACTTTACTGTGGAATGCTGTTACATAATATACATCAATCATTTCTATTTTACTTATGGAAAAAAAGAGCCTTTTGTATGCTGCACATTTTTTTTTTTTTGCACAAGATTCTACAAGAGGTAATAAAAGCAGCAATTGTCCTGTTCTTAATAGCTAAATATTAAGTTTTCTGTGTCCTCTGATCTCAGGGTAAGTCTTTCTACTCCTAAAGAATGAATAATTAATTTTCTTAGATTTGTAAAGAAGATAAATGCATGAAGGATGTGGCCTAGATTTTAAATTGGTAATATAATGCCTGATAGACTTTAACACTTACCTAGGCTCTAGAAAAATCTGGTTAAGATACAAGACTACAGTAAGAAACCACTATTCTTGAGCTATCAGTGTTAGATAACTTCAGATAATAGAGTAATGTACAATGTCTACCTATACAAAAATACATTTAGATTGGTAGAGTATAGAAGGGTCATATTTCTCCCAAAAGGTGGAATACAGAGCTTCACTTCAGGTAAGAATGAACTTAGCTTCTTAAAATGTTTAGTTCTCTCTCTCTCTCTCTCTCTCTCTCTCTCTCAGTATCTATCTATCTATCTATCTATCTATCTATCTATCTATCTATCTAT
>NW_026585504.1:33766255-33815199 GCF_907164565.1 Psammomys obesus
TATCTATCTATCTATCTATCTATCTATCTATCTATCTATCTATCTATCTATCTAACTATATCCCTTTCCCATTCCTCTCTCTCTCTTTCTCTTTTCCCTCTTATCCCCATCTCTTTGTTCACAGATGTGTTGGGTTGGAGGCCAGAAGAGTAGTTTGTAAGTTATCTCACATGGACAGGTGCTGCGTATGGACTCAGAACTTCTGTAGAAGTTGTAAGCATTAGCCAGCTCTGAAGATACCTGATAAAACAGGGTCGAATGAAAGGGGAGGAGGTCCTCTCCCATCAGTGGACTTGGAAAGGGGCAGGGAGGAGACCAGGGAGGGAGTGTGGGGTTGGGGAGGGAATGAGGGAGCAGGATACAGCTGGGACACAGAGTTAACAAAATGTAACTAATAAGAAAAATAAAATTAAAAAAAAAAGCAGAATTAACAGACCTTGAAATTAGAGTTTAACACGCAAAGGAAAAAAAAATGGGTATGTTTTACAGAAAGACAGATGGAGACAATAGAAAGAGGAGAAAGAAATTAAAAAAAAGTAGAGAGACCATGTGAAAAGCTGTGCTAGCTTCCTTCACACTTCTGGATGAGGCAACACAAGATTTACTTCAAGCAAGTAAGACCCAACTTGTGCTTTGACTAGAATGACGTAAAAGTTCAAGTTGTCTTCTCTTAAGGATGGTTTCTAAAGAGGTAAAGACAGTGATAGTAATTGTTTCTTCTTACATGCATTGTCAATGTAAAAGTAATTCACCTGAAACTTTGCAAGTACATGAAACATAGTGTATGTTTTTATATGAATCTCTAGTTTGCAGTAGAGGAAAAAATCCCCAGACATCAAAACATTGGTAGATGCATTTGCTAATCTGTTTGAATATGTATGGTATGATATCTATTTAGTTTTATTTAAAAAATATGTTTATTATTATTTAATGTACATGGGTTTACTCAAATGAGAGGTACCCACGAGGCCAGAAGAGTGAGCTGCTGTATGTGGGTGCTAGGAGTTGAACCTGGGTCCTCTGGAGGAACAGTGAGTGCTGTTAAACACTGAACCATCTCCCCAGGCCACATATGATTATTTATTTATTTATTTATTTATTTATTTTTTTATTTTTTATTTATTTATTTATTTTTTATTTTTTCTTTTTAGTTACATTTTGTTAACTCTGTGTCCCAGCTGTATCCCGCTCCCTCATTCCCTCCCCAACCCCACACTCCCTCCCTGGTCTCCTCCCTGCCCCTTTCCAAGTCCCCTGATAGGGGAGGACCTCCTCCCCTTTCATCTGTCCCTGTTTTATCAGGTATCTTCAGGGCTGGCTGCAAAGTTCTCCTCTGTGGCCTAACAGACTGCTCCTCCCCTGGGGGGAGGTGTCAAACCGCCTGCCCTTGAGATCCTGTTAGAAATAGTCCGTGTCCCCCTTACTTTGGAAAACTACTTGGTTACTGAGCTACCACAGGCCACATCCGAGCAGAAATTCTAGGTTATATCCATAGATGGTCCTTGGTTGAGTTTCAGTCTCAGAAAAGACCCTGTGCCCAGATATATTTGGTCCTTGTAGAGCTCCTATCCTTTCCATATCATACTAACTTCCCTTCTTTCATATGATTCCCTGCACTCTGCCGAGGGTTTGGTTATGAGTCTTAGTGTCTGCTTTGAAACACTGCTAGGTAGAGTCTTTCAGATGCCTTTTGTGGTAGACTCCTGTCATAAGTTCAAGGCACATCCCATTTGTCTTTCTAAATGAGGATTAATCACCTTCGCCTGTGTCCACTTTCTTGATTATCTTCTTTAGGTGTGTAGATTTCATTATGTTTATCATGTCTTGTAGGTCTATATAAGCGAGTATATACCAAGTTTGTCTTTCTCCTTCTGGGATACTTCACTCAGAATGATCTTTTCTAGATCCCACCACTTGCCTGCAAATTTCATGATTTCCTCCTTTTTGATTGCTGATTATTTATTTTTTTAAAGAAATATTTTCAGAATATGATGTTTTATAACACATATGGTTTAGAGTTTTTCTGTTTGTTCACAAAATATAAGGAAATTTTATTTGAGTAAAATATAAGAGTTTTAAATTGTATTAATTATAAAATTCTTTGTAATAAAAGATGCCTCCAAGTGGCTTACATACTGATGGGAAGACTGCCTCTGACATAAACTGATTGGCCTGCTCTTTGATCATCTCCCCCTGAGGGGGAAGCAGCCTTACCAGGCCACAGAAGAAGACAATGCAGCCATTCCTGATGTGATCTGATAGACTAAGATCAGAAGGAAGGAGAGGAGGACCTCCCCTATCAGTGGACATGGGGAGGTGCATGCATGAAGAAAGGGAAGGTAGGGTGGGATCAGGAGGGGAGGAGGGAGGGGCTTATGGGGGGATACATAATGAATAAAGTGTAATTAATAATAATAATATTAAAGAAAAAAAGATGACAAACAAGCACTCCACATATCTCTCCCAATAGTGGTTTTGATAACAAAGAAGCCCGTCAACATAATGAAGAGCCATATAATAACGGGAGCCCAGAGAAGTCAGAAGAGGATCCTCTGAACGAACAGCACAAGCACTTGTGACTTGCCCAAGGTGGATGCTGGAAATTGAATTCAGGTACCCAGGAAGTATAGCAGTTTTAATCACCAAGCTTTCTATCCAGCCCTACCTCTAATTTCTTGATCCATGATCTCTCGCTAAAACTGGAGGTCCTCTAATCAGTTAAGACTCCCATCTCCAAGCTCCAGGAATCCATCCGTTTCTATATTAATAGTCTGAATTATAGACACAAGCTACCATGTCCTGCTTTTTACATAGATACTCAGAATCAAATTCAATTTCTTAAGCACCCACTCTGTAAACTGAGCCATCACCGAGTCCTACAATCCATATTTTCAATAAAAGCATAAATCTTGTAATATATATTTGCATATGCCAAGTGGTTAAAATAAAGGTATATAGCAATGATACACATTTTTTTAAAAGTATCTTCTGAAAAATGTTTCACTTCAGAAACCTAAAACATAAAATTTTCGCATTTGGTATAAAATCAAAGCCTGCATGAAGCAAATCAGCACATGTGTGTAGTTTGTAGAATAAAAAAAAAAAAAGAAAATTATTCAGCTTATTGAATGGTCCCTTACTAATTGGAACAGGGATGTTTTGAGCATCAGTTTTATTAATAATTATAATCAACCTAAGCACATCATGGCTCACATCATGAGGGGTGGTAAAGGCATTAGTACATAAGAGCTGCTGTTAATGTTTGAGAAAGCAAACAGTGTTTCAAACATACTATTATTTTTAAAGTTCTGTGTTTAAAAGTTTTAATGAAAGTCAAGTAGAATAAAGATTACATTTGTCTAAGCAACCAAGGCTAATTTACACAATGCTGCTACAACGAAGGAAATTAGGCATACTAACACCCAGTTATTTTTATCATCTCTGTAGAAGTAGAAAAAAAAAGATAATATATTCTGTCAAGGTTTCTATTTTGTTTTATTATGAGAGCTAAACTGTTAAGCTATCTGCAGTCCCAGGATTTTGCTGTTTCAAAGTTCAGACATACAAAGTGTCTCAGCTTTTCTGTTGCTCTCCCCCTGTGCCATTTCCAATGACCCACATTGATCTGCCGCCCTTGAGAGCAGCAGAGAGCAGGAAGGAAAGGTTAAATGGTCTGTGCCTTTTCCAAGGACTAACTCTGTTCTGTGAACCCTGAGACCAGCACTAATCAGGGAGCTGTAGGAAAAAGACATCCCTGCTTGCCAACCCCATCTACTGGCCTGCCACAGCCGGCCAACAACTGTGGCCAGGTCTGCCCAGGGCCCTCTGTCCTCTACTCTCTTTGTGAGCCCCACATCCCAGTTCCCCAACCTGTGCTATTTCCCAGGACCCACAGTAATCTGCAGGACCTAAGACCATCACAAATCAGGGAGCAACAGGTCCCCTCCTTGCCCTATTTCTTGAAACAACTTTTTTTATTTTTTTACATATATAAAGATATTATTTTATTTTTACATGAAGAATTGTATTTTTTAATGACACTTTATTCACTTTGTATCCCCCCATAAGTCCCTCCTTCTTCCCCTCCCGATCCCATCCTTCTACCCCCTTCTTCATGCATGCCCTCCCCAAGTCCACTGATAAGGGAGGTCCTCCTCTCCTTCCTTCTGATCTCACTCTATCAGATCTCATCAAGAGTGGCTGCATTGTCATCTTCTGTGGCCTGGTAAGGCTGCTCCCCCCTCAGGGGGAGGTGATCAAAGAACAGGCCAATCAGATTATGTCAGAGGCAGTCCCTCTTCCCATTACTATGTAACCCACTTGGACACTAAGCTGCCATGGGTTACATGTGTGCAAGGGTTCTAGGTTATCTCCATGCATGGTACTTGGTTGGAGCATGAGTCTCTGGGAAGACCCCTGTGTTCAAATTTCTGGTTCTGACTTAAAGAAATGGTCAACATCATTAGCCATCAGGGAAAAGCAAATAAAAATGACCCAGAGATTTCACCTTACACCCATCAGAATGGCCAAGATGAAAAACTCAAGTGACAACACATGCTGGAGAGGCTGTGGAGAAAGGGGAACCCTCCTCCAATGCTGGTGGGAATGTAAACTTGTACAACCACTCTGGAAATCAATCTGGTGCTTTCTTAGACAACTAGGAATAGTGCTTCCTCAAGATCCAGCCATACCACTCCTAAGCATATATCCAAATGTGCCTCAAGTACACAAAAAGGACATTCGCGCAACTGTGTTTGTAGCAGTTTTATTTGTAATATCCAGAAGCTGTAAACAGCCCAGATGCCCCTCGACTGAAGAATGGATGCAGAAATTGTGGTACATCTACACAATAGAATATTACTCGGCAATGAAAAATAAGGATATCATGAAATTTGCAGGTAAATGGTGGGACCTGAAAAGGATCATCCTGAGTGAGCTGTCCCAGAAGCAGAAAGACACACATGGTATATACTCACTCATATAGACAAGTGATACAGGATAAACCTACTAAAATCTGTACGTCTAAAGAAACTAATCAAGAGAGAGGACTCTCACTAAAATGCTCAATCCCCATCCCAAAAGGCAAAGAGGAAGGACATCAGAAGAAGAAGAAAACAGGAAACAAGCTAGGAATCTGCCACAGAGGGCCTCTGAAAGGCTCTGCCCTGCAGACTATCTAAGTAGATGCTGAGACATATGGCCAACTAACTATTGGGCAGAGTGCATGGAATCTTATGTAAGAAGTGGGAAATAGTGAGATCTGGAGAGGACAGGAACTCCACAAGGAGAGCAACAGAAGCACAAATTTGAACACAGGGGTTCAATGATCTTTTCTAGATCCCACCATTTGCCTGCAAATTTCATGATTTCTTTGTTCTTGATTGCTGAGTAGTATTCCATTGTGTAAAAATACCACAATTTCTGTATCCATTCCTCCATTGAGGGATATATGGGTTGTTTCCAGCTTCTGGCTATTACAAATAAAGCTGCTACAAACACGTTTGAGCAAATGTTTTTATTGTGTACTTGAGCTAATTTTGAGTATATGACTAGGAGTGGTATAGCTGTATCTGGAGGAAGCACTACTCCTAATTGTCTGAGAATGCGCCAGATTGACTTCCAAAGTGGTTGTACCAGTTTACATTCCCACCAGCAATGGAGGAGGGTTCCCCTTTCTCCACAACGTCTCCAGCAATTATTGTCACTTGAGTTATTCATCTTTGCCATTCTGATGGGTGTAATGTGAAATCTCAGATTGTTATGATTTGCATCTCCCTGTTGGCTAAGGATGTTGAGCATCTGTTAAAGTGTTTCTCTGCCATTCTATATTCCTCTACAGAGAATTCTCTGTTTAGTTCCATACCACATTTTTTAATTGGATTACTTAGACTCATAACCAAACCTTAGGCAGAGTGCAGGGAATCATATGAAGGAAGGGGGAGTTTGGAGTTTGTATGACGTGGAAAGGATAGGAGCTCCACAAGGACCAAATATATCTGGTCACAGGGGTCTTTTCTGAGACTGACACTTCAGCAAGGACCAGGTGTGGATATAACCTAGAACCACTACTCAGATGAAGCCCGTGGTAGCTCCGTAACCAATTGGTTTCCCATAGTAAGGGGAACAGGGACTATTTTTTTTTAATTTTATTTTTTCTTTTTAGTTACAACTTGTTGACTCTGTGTCCCAGCTGTATCCAGCTCCCTCATTCCCTCCCCCTCCCCCTCCCCCTCCCCAACTCCCTCCCTGGTCTTCTCCCTGCCCCTTTCCAAGTCCACTGATAGGGAGGACCTCCTCCCCTTTCATTTGACCCTGTTTTATCAAGTATCTTCAAGGCTGGCTGCAAAGTCCTCCTCTGTGGCCTAACAGGACTGCTCCTCCCCTGGGGGGGGGGGAGGTCAAAGAGCCTGCCCTTGAGATCCTGTTAGAAATAGTTTTTGTTCCCCTTACTTTGGAAAACTACTTGATTACTGAGCTACCACAGGCCACATCCGAGCAGAAGTTCTATGTTATATCCATAGATGGTCCTTGGTTGAGTGTCAGTCTCAGAAGAGACCCTGTGCCCAGATATATTTGGTACTTGTAGAGCTCCTATCCTTTCCATATCGTACTTCTTTCATATGATTCCCTGTACTCTGCCAAGGTTTTGTTATGAGTCTTAGTGTCTGCTTTGAAACACTGCTAGGTAGAGTCTTTCAGATGCCTTTTGCGGTAGATGCCTGTCATACGTTCAATACATATCCCATTTGTCTTTCTAAAAGAGGATTGATCATCTTCGCCTGTGTCCACTTTCTTGATTATCTTCTTTAGGTGTGTAGATTTCATTATGTTTATCATATCTTGTAGGTCTATATAAGCGAGTATATACCATGTTTGTCTTTCTCCTTCTGGGATACTTCACTCAGAATGATCTTTTCTAGATCCCACCACTTGCCTGCAAATTTCAT
Organism: Psammomys obesus; assembly: GCF_907164565.1. Taxonomy (NCBI): domain Eukaryota; kingdom Metazoa; phylum Chordata; class Mammalia; order Rodentia; family Muridae; genus Psammomys; species Psammomys obesus. Next base: position 33,773,203 of record NW_026585504.1, read on the forward strand.
GATTTCCTCCTTTGTGATTGCTGAGTAATATTCCATTGTGTAAAAATACCACAATTTCTGTATCCATTCCTCTGTTGATGGACATCTGGGTTGTTTCCAAGTTCTGGCTGTTACAAATAAAGCTGCTACAAGCATGGTTGAACAAATGTCCTTGTTGTGTACTTGAGCAAATTTTGGGTATATACCTAGGAGTGGTATAGCTGGGTCTTGAGGTAGCACTACTCCTAATTGTCTGAGAAAGTGCCAGATTGACTTCCAAAGTGGTTGTACCAGTTTACATTCCCACCAGCAATGGAGGAGGGTTCCCCTTTCACCACAACCTCTCCAGCATGTATTGTCACTTGAGTTTTTCATCTTGGCCATACTGATGGGTGTAAGGTGAAATCTCAGGGTTGTTTGGATTTGCATTTCCCTAGTGGATAATGAGGTTGAACATTTCTTTAAGTGTTTCTCTGCCATTTGATGTTCCTCTTTCGAGAATTCTCTGTTTAGCTCATTCCCCATTTTTTAATGGGATTACTTGGTTTGTTGCTTTTCTGTTTTTTAGTTCTTTATATATACTGGATATTAGCCCTCTGTCAGATAAAGGGTTGGTGAAGATTCTTTCCCAATCTAGAGGCAGTCATTTTGTTTTGATGACTGTGTCCTTTGCTTTACAGAAGCATTTCAGTTTCATGAGGTCCCATTTATTGATTGTTGCTCTTAGAGCCTGTGCTGTTGGTGTTCTGTTCAGGAAGTTGTCTCCTGTGCCAATGAGTTCTAGGCTGTTCCCCACTTTTTTTTTCAAACTGATTAAGAGTATCTGGTTTTATGTTGAGGACCTTGATCCACTTTGACTTTAGTTTTGTGCAGGGTGATAAATGTGGATCTATTTTCATTTTTCTGCATGTAGACATCCAGTTGGACCAGCACCATTTGTTGAATATACTGTCTTTTTTCCATTGAATGGATTTGGCTTCTTTGTCAAATACCAAATATTCATAGGTGTGTGGGTTTATTTCTGGGTCTTCTATGCGGGTCCATTGATCCTCCTTTCTGTTTTTATGCCAATACCATGCAGTTTTTATTACTGTTGCCCTGTAGTACAGCTTGAGATTGTGGATAGAGATACCTCCAGATGATCTGTTGTTGTACAGGATTGTTTTGGAGAGTCTGGGTTTTTTGTTTCTCCATATGAAGCTGAGAATCTTTTTTTTCAAGGTCTGTAAAGAATTGAGTTGGTATTTTGATGGGAATTGCATTGAATCTGTAGATTGCTTTTGGCAGGATGGCCATTTTCAGAAGATGAGGGAGCTAGAGCTAGGGTACAAAGTGAATAAATTGTAATAAATTTGTAGTATGTTAAAAATGGAAGTCAGTGGGCTATTATTACCAGCAGCAGAGGCTGTACGTTATTTCACACTTTTTTAGTTACACATTCTACTGGTAGCACATTTTTATATCACTAATAATCATTTAACATGATAATATAATGCTAGAAGAGTGTCTTTGTGACTGACATATTTCTATATTTAAAATAAATAAAATTGGCCTAGTTACAAGTGAGTAGAAAAAAATCTGCATTTTAAAATTATATGTATTTTCAGAGATTATTTAAATACTCTGAAGTGAGAAAGCAAAAAGATTAATAACCAAAAAATTAAAAACCAAACAAAAGTAAAATGAAGCATCTATCTATCTTCTTTATGCTATAAGCAATTCCTGAATTTCACTTTGTATAATGGCTGTGGAAAACAGTGCTTTATTTCTACACTGGGCTTCTTAAAATCAATCAAAATCAGACAGATATTGAGGAAGATTACTCTAGGGTTCAGTGTGTAAAAAGTGCATAGATTCCAGGTGATAGACATACTTATGGTTGCTACTGGTATTTTTCCTTCCTTCTTTCCTTCCTTCCTTTATTCGTTTGTTCATTCGCTCCTTTCTTCTCTGCTTCTTTCTTTTCTTCTTCTTCTTCTCTCTCTCTCTCAATCTCACTCGCGGTTGCTCTCTCTCCATTCTACCCACTCCCTCATATCTTGTATTCTACATCTGGGTAACGAGGCCTCAGAGTCACAAAAAATGCTATGTTCTTCCTTTTGTAGAAACAATAAAGACAAATCAGGTTACTCACCTTGGAGGTAAAGCCAACTATTTATTGAAAGTTGCATCTACAGTAAATTTTAATATCTTATAGGAAATATAGACCTTTCAAATGAACAATGATATACTTTTTAGAAACTGGAGAGAAACATTGCAGCATGTTTAATATATCATCAGTCATTCTTGATCGCTTCTACAATCTGAAAAACATATATTGAAAAAATATTTTTGAGAAAAGAACATTTTTAACGATCAGTTGCTACTTCTATCAAATGACACAATGTATTGAATAAAACTGAAGATGACATAACATTATGACATAAAATTAATGTCTATCTGGTGTGTAAAGAATTGAGTTGGTATTTTGATGGGAATTGCATTGAATCTGTAGATTGCTTTTGGCAGGATGGCCATTTTCACAATGTTAATCCTACCAATCCATGAGCACGGGAGATCTTTCCATCTTCTGAGATCTTCTTCGATTTTTTTCTTCAGAGACTTGAAGTTTTTCTCAAACAGGTTTTTCACTTGCTTGGTTAGAGTCACACCAAGGTACTTTATGTTATTAGTGGCTATTGTGAAGGGTGTTGTTTCCCTAATTTCTTTCTCAGCCTTTTTGTCTTTGGTGTACAGGAGGGCTTCTGATTTTTTTGAGTTGATTTTGTATCCTGCCACTTTGCTGAAGATGTTTATCAGCTGAAGGAGTTCTCTGGTTGAATTTTTAGGGTGGCTCATGTGTACTATCATATCATCTGCAAATAGTGACACTTTGACCTCTTCCTTTCCGATTTGTATCCACTTGATCTCCTTTAGTTGCCTTATTGCTCTGGCTAGGACTTCAAGTACTATGTTGAAGAGATATGGAGACAGTGGGCAGCCTTGTCTTGTCCCTGATTTCAGTAGGATTGATTTAAGTTTCTCTCCATTGAGTTTGATGTTGGCTATAGGCTTGTTGTATATTGCCTTTACTATCTTTAGGTATGTGCCTTGTATCCCTGATTTCTCTAAGACTTTAAACATGAATGGGTGTTGGACTTTGTCAAATGCTTTTTCAGCATCTAAGGAGAGGATCATGTGTTTTTTCTCCTTCAGTTTGTTTATGTGGTGGATTACATTGATGGATTTCTGTATGTTGAACCACCCTTGCATGCCTGGGATGAAGCCTACTTGGTCATGGTGGATGATATCTTTGATGTGTTCTTGGGTTCGGTTTGCAAGTATTTTATTGAGTTTTTTTGCATCAATGTTCATAAGAGAGATAGGTCTGAAGTTCTCTTTTTTTTTTGTTGGATCTTTGTGTGGTTTAGGTATCAAGGTGACTGTGGCTTCATAGAATGAGTTTGGTAGTGTTCCTTCTGTTTCTCTTTTGTGGAATAGTTTGAGGAGAATTGGTGTGAGCACTTCTTTGAAGGTCTTGTAGAATTCTGCGCTGAAGCCATCTGGTCCAGGGCTTTTTTTGGAGGGGAGACTGTTAATGACTGCTTCAATTTTCTTGGGAGATATAGGGCTATTCAGTCTTTCTTCCTGATCCTGGCTTAATTTTGGTAGATGGAATCTGTCAAGAAAATTATCCATTTCATTTAGATTTTCAAATTTTGTGCCATATAGGTTTTTGTAGTATGACCTAATAATTGTTTGGATTTCCACAGTGTCTGTAGTTATGTCCCCATTTTCATTTCTGATTTTGCTGATTTGGGTAGTTTCTCTCCGGTTTTTAGTTAGTTTGGCTAAAGGTTTGTCTATCTTGTTGATTTTCTCAAAGAACCAGCTTTTTGTTTCATTGATTCTTTGGATGTTTTATTTGTTTCTAATTGATTGATTTCAGCCCTGAGTTTGATTATTTCCAGCTGTCTGCTCCTCTTGGGTGTATCTGCTTCTTTTTTTTTCTAGGGTTTTCAGTTGGGCCATTAAGTTGTTTGTATGTGATGTTACAAATTTCTTCTTGCAGGCACTTAGTGCTATAAATTTTCCTCTGAGCACTGCTTTCAATGTGTCCCATAAATTTGGGTATGTTGTGCCTTCATTTTCATTGAATTCTATGAAGTCTTTAATTTCTTTCTTTCTTTCTTCCTTGACCCAGCTGTCATTGTGTAGTAAGTTGTTCAGTTTCCATGTGCTTGTCGGCTTTTTGTTGTTTCTATTGTTGATGTCCAGCTTTAGTCCATTTTGGTCAGATAGTATACAAGAGATTATTTCAATCTTTTTGTATCTGTTGAGGCTAGCTTTGTGACCCACTGTATGGTCTATTTTGGAGAAGGTTCCATGTGGTGCTGAAAAGAAGGTGTACTCTTTTGAGTTTGGGTAAAAAGATCTGTAGACGTCTATTAGGTCCATTTGATTTAGGGATTCTGTGAGTGCTTTCATTTCCCTATTTGGTGTCTGTCTAGTTGATCTGTCCCTTGATGAGAATGGGATATTGAAGTCTCCCACTATTAAGGTATTAGGATCAATGTATGATTTAAGCTTTAATAATGTTTCATTTACGAATGTAGGTGCTCTTGTATTTGGGGCATAGATATTCAAAATTGTGATGTCCTCTTGGTGGATTTTTCCTTTGATGAGAATATAGTGGCCCTCCTTATCTTTTTTGATTAACTTTGGATGAAAGTCTATTTCATTAGATATTAGGATGGCTACTCCAGCTTGTTTTCTGGAACCATTTGCTTGAAAAACATTTTTCTAGCCCTTTACTCTGAGGTGGTGTTTATCTTTGTTGCATAGGTGTGTTTCTTGGATGCAACAAAATGTTGGATCCTGTTTCCACAACCATTCTGTTAGCCTGTGTCTTTTTATTGGGGAGTTGAGTCCATTGATATTGATAGATAGTAGTGACCAATGCATGTTAGTTCCTTTTGTAATGGAGTCGGTGATCTTACCTTGTTTCATTGCTTGTTTTCTTTTCCTTTTTGTTGGGATATTATCTGTATGCCCTTTTTTCTTGGGTAAAGTTGTTTTCGTTGGATTGGAGTTTTCCTTCTAGTATCTTCTGTAGGGTTGGTTTGCTGTGTAGATATTGCGTAAATTTAGTTTTGTCATGGAATATTTTATTTTCTACATCTATGTTGATTGAAAGCTTTGCAGGGTATAGTAGTCTGGGTGACATTTGTGATCTCTTAGAGTCTCCATGATACTTGCCCAGGCCCTTCTGGCTTTCATAGTTTCTGATGAGAAGTCCGGTGTGATTCTGATAGGTCTACCTTCATATGTTACTTGGCCTTTTTCCCTGGCTGCTTTTAATATCTTTTCTTTGTTCTGTAGATTTAGTGTTTTCACTATGATGTGACGTGATGTGTTTCTTTTCTGGTCTAGTCTATTTGGAGTTCTGTAGGCCTCTTGTATATTTATGGACATCTCTTTCTTTAAGTTGGGAAAATTTTCTTCTATGATTTTCTTGAAAATATTTTCTGGATCTTTGAGCCTGGAGTCTTATTTTTCATCAATTCCTATTATTCTTTGATTTTTGTCTTTTCATAGCGTCCTTGATTTCTTGGATATTTTGTGATTGGAACTTTTCTGATTTTACTTTTTCTTTGAGAGAAGTATCAATTTCTGCAAGTGTGTCTTCAGCTCCAGAGATTCTCTCTTCCATCTCTTGTATTCTGTTGGTGATGCTTACTTTTGTGGTTCCTGATCTTTTCTCCAAGTTCTCCAGCTCAAGAGTTTTCTCATTTTGTGTTTTCTTTATTGATTCTAATTCTGTTTTCATGACTTGCACCATTTCTTTCATCTGTTTGAATTTGGATTCCTGTCTCTCTACGATGAACTCTATTTCCTTGTTCATTTCCTTTTTATATGCCACTAATTTTATCTCTACTTGTACCTCTATTTGTTTGGCTATGTTTGCCTGTGTTTCTTTAAGGTTTTTGTCTATTTCTTCTTTCTTTACCTCCAATTGACTGGCCAACTCTTTGAAAGATTTGTTCATTTCCTCCTTATGAGCCTCAAATAATTGGGTAAGCATGGCTTTAAGGTCATTTTCCTGTGCTTCTGATGAATTGGAGTATCCATCAATTTGGGGGTTTCCTGGTGAAGTCATGATGTCCTGATTTATGTTGGAAGTGTTCTTTCGCCTATCCCTGGCCATTGGCTTATCTGAAACCTTCCCTGTTTGTTTTTGGATTCTGCAGATCAGACTGGTACTGTCTCTCTCTGGCATCTGGAGATTTCTTCAGCAAGCTGAGAGAGGTCCCATGTCCTTAGCGTGTGCTGAGGAGTAGCTGTACATGTGGGAGAGAAGTACGCAGGCGCAGAGGGGGCAAATGCAAGTGTGTGTGTGTGTGTGTGTGTGTGTGTGTGTGTGTAGGTGTGCGTGGACGTGTATCTCAAGGGACAGAGTGATGGCTAATGTTGAACCCTTTAGTGTGTGGGAGAGGCTTTGCACTGTATATGTTGCAGGCGCTAGTGATGATCACAGCGCAATTTCTGGCATTAACTGCCTTAACTCCTCAATTAGACCCACAGAGCAGGAACTTCATTGTCCCAAGTGCCCCTCTGTTTCCCAAAGTGGGTATATGGGTGGGAGGGGGTTCGATGCCTGGCTTCTGTTTTAGAAGGACCCAGGATCTGGGGATCTGCAGATTCTCAAGGGTGCACTCACTTACAGTTATGTCATTTGGCAGAGATCAGGGTATCTGGGCTCTCTGCTCTCTGGTTTGGCCCTGCTTCTTTGATGTGCTTCGCCAGCTCCGTGCTGCTGTCACTGCCAGGTTATGAGGTCTTGCTGCAGCGTCAGTGATCGTGATCCTGCTGAGCTAGTATGGTGTCTAGAATACTCGGGCCCTGAGAGGAGGGCGCAGCAGCTGGGACTCCGAGACGGGTAACTGCTGGCACTTGCCGCTAAAGGGCTTGGAGCTCCGCCTCAGCAGTTATAGACCCTAGGCAGTTACGTTTTCCCCAAACAAGTCTCCGGATGACCCGAGACCAAAGTTTTTGCCTCCTGCGATGTTCCCTGTTGTTTAGGAAGACTCACCATTGTTTTCCTGGGTTAGAGGTCCTTCCACGCACCAACTCAGATGGTTAGCACTTCCACAGCTCAGAAACTGTGAGTGCTTGTCGCCATCTTGGCTCCCCAGGGACTATTTCTGATAGGAACTCAATGTCAGGCTCTTTGACCTCCTCACCCCCCAAGGTAGGAGCAGCCCTGCTATGCCACAGAGGAGGACTTTGCAGCCAATCCTGAAGATATCTGATAAAACAGGGTCAGATAAAAGAGGAGGAGGTCCTCTCCAATCAGTGGACTTGGAAAGGGGTAGGGAGTAGTTGAGGGAGGGAAGGTGGGATTGGGAGGAAATGAGGGAGGGGACTACAGTTGGGATACAGTGTTAATAAAATGTAACTAATAATAAAAATTAAAAAATAGGGTACAAAAAATAGAGTACAGAGCTAAACCAATAATTCACAATAGAAGGATATGGAATGGCTGAGAAGCACTGACAGAAATATTCAGTGTCCTTAGCTGTAGAGAAATACGATTGAAGACAACTCTAGGATTTCATCTTACACTAAACAAAATGATAAAAACTCAAGTGACAACTGAAAGGATGTAGAGAAAGGGGAACACTTCTCCATTGATGGTGGGAATGTAAACTTGTACAACCTCTCTGGAAATCATACCCGGGTGTTTTCTCAGAAACTTTGGAATAGTTCTACCTCAGGATCCAGCTATACCACTCCTGGGCATTTACCCAAAAGATGCTCAACCATACAACAAGGACATTTACTCAACTATGTTCATGGCAGCTTTATTCATAATAATTAGAACCTGGAATCAATCTAGAGATCCCTTAACCAAGGAATGGGTATGGAAATTATACATTTACACAATGGAATAGTATTCAGCTTAAAAAAAAAAGAAAGCATGAAATTTGCAGGCAAATGGATAAATTACAAAAGATCATCCTAAGTAACATAACCCAGACTCAGAAAAACGCACATGATATGTACTCACTTATAAGCAATATTAGACTTAGAGCACGGGATAATCGTACTCCAATCTACAAACTCAAAGAAGCTAAGTAACAATGAGGATCCAAGGCAGGGTGCCTGAATGTCACTCAGTTGGCAGAATAGACAGCTGAGGTGGTTGAATATAGGGAACTCTGCAGGAGATGGAATGGGGAGGGAAATAAAGGTGGAGAACAGATATGAGGAGAAAGGGAGTGGGAAGTGAGAGGTCTGGGAACAAGAGGGAAACTGGGGATTGACTTCTCTTGGTCAAGATGGAGGCTTGTTACAGGGTAGGCTCCTAGGAGGGTAATGGTATGATTCCGGTTGAGATTCTTAGCAAGGGGGCAGGCAGGGCTATAATAATGAAGGGACTACTTCCTAGCCAAGCAGGACTAGTGGAAAGAGGGGAACAACAACCCCCGACAAAACCTGTGAGCCAAAAATTACCCTGCCTACAAGAAGTGAAGGAATAATGAGGGATTAAAGATAGAGGAGAAAGTCCAAACAAAAATTGGCCCAATCTGAGACCCACCCCATGATAGAGAGCCAGCCCCTGACACTAATAATGATACTCTGCTATGCTTTCAAACAAGATCCTAACTTGACTGTCCTCTGGGAGGTTCCAGACAACAGCAGTTTGAGACAACGTGACTTGCAGCCAAACATGGGGGGAACTCTAGGGGTACTGTGGAAATGTTGGGAGAAATTTGGAAGGACCTCGAAGGGGACAAGAACCTCACATGAAAAACAAGAGCGACAATTATCCCAGCCACATGGGGGGCTTTCAGAGACTGAGACATCAGCTAATGAGCATGCATGATCTGGACCTAGGCACACATCTGGTCTGCTTTTCCTGGCCACAGGGGATGAAGATAAGAACAGTCCTAGTCCTGATGGGAACTGATAAGCTAGGGTCAGATGGAAGGGGAGGAGGACCTCCCTATCAGTGGATTTAGAGAGGGGCATGGGAGACGATGAGGGAGGGAGGATGGAAATGGGAGGGAATGAAGGAGGGAGCTACAGCTGGGATACAAAGGCAATAAAATGTAATTAGTGTAAAAAATAAAATTTAATTAAATTGCAAAAAAAAGAACAGTCCTAATATGATTTGATTTGCTGGAGAAGTTTAATTAGGGGGAAGGGAGCCTCCCCTTTTGTGCAGGGAAAGGGAGAGGGGAATGGGCAAGGAGGGGATGGGTGGGGAGAGACTGGGAGGTGAGGAGTGAGGGGGCACCCTCTGGATGTAATGCAAATGAACTAATATAAAATTTTAAAAAGAGTTGTACAAAAATGTCTTTTAATCCTCTGTTGAGTTACCCCTACATAATTTAAGGAACTACATGGCATTTTCATGTGCCTCAAAAGTTGTATTAATCATATCTAAAATCTAGAGCCTGGATATATTAATATTTATACATATTTATTTATGTATAAATAAATATATTAATATGTATACATAAATTTAAAAATGAATTTTTATATTTATATATATCCTCCTAGGAGCCTACCCTATAATGGGGAAAAGTCTTGAATGAGTATTAGATGTAAAATTACTTAATATTTTTTAATAAGAATAAATCATATTATTTTCTGTCTAGCTATATGAGTTGAGCAGTATCACTCATTCTTAAAGTATATGTTAGCAGTCATGCCAGATATTTTATTGGTTACTTTGTTGGAGTTGTCATTTTAAGTCATTGTTTAAAGAAAGAAATAGTATGAGAAATAAGCTTTTCTTAAGAAGTACTTAAGAATTTTAGTATTTGGAATTTCAAGTTGTTCCTCTGTGCAAGGGTACCTGAGTATTGATATTTCTTCTTCCATATTATTTTTCTAGAGATGCAACGTTTATTAATCAACTCATAGAGACTGATGTTCAATGGTGAAGTCAGTTTTATAAATTTTTATACGTGTCATTCTTTTTCTTCAGTAGGACAAGTATTTGCTGTACAGTTCAACTTATGCCCCCTTGATGTCTGTACCCAAAGATGTAAAGTTCTCCTGTATAATGGTGTTTACTTTCATGGGCTTGAGACATAGGACAGCAGTTAAGAGAACTTATTGCACATTCATGATTCTGGGAGTTCAAAGTCCATGACCTATTTAACAAATTAGACATTCTATAAATTCCCATAATTCCAGCTTTCCTTGAATGTTTGTCATATTCTGTTCTGCCCCTTCTCTCTTACTCCTCCTTCTTCCCTTTCCCCATCTTTCTCACACACAGACACAAATAAATATTCTTTAATAAAATTCAAGAAAAGATCTTTCCTTGAACTGTGGAAGTTTCCACATGGGATATATGTGTGAAATATTTTATGCCTATGACTTTGATATGACTGTTGCTAGGAGACTGGAAATGTGTTTTCAGTTTGAGCTTTAAGTTACAGCGTGCATGTACTTATTGGTGTATGGATATTTCTAATGGATATGTGGTTTTTTACATTAACTGGTCTTCTACACGTGAATTATCCACTTGCAATGCTTGAAATCTTGTTCATCATATTTTGATATTAATTCCATGGGTGTTTTTCCAACTTGGAAAATATTGTAATCTCAGTTGAATTAGTCAGTGGTTTAACTTACACTCAACATGTTCAAAGACTAAATTCCAATATTTGCATTTCAGAAAAAAATAGCTATTCATCTATGTATAAAGATAATCACAAATATAAATTAATGATAGTGAAAAATAATATTTTATTTAAATAAAATTCAACATATTATATTAATATAATATATATATAAATAATATTCAACATAGAGGGATGAATCAATAAGCAAGGTGATTTTTCAATTCATTGGAATAAAACACTGATTTCAGAGTAACCATAATGTTTTTGTATAAACATGAAAACATTTATAAAAAATAGGTATACTTTATCTGAATAATAATTCTACAATGATAATTATATAAAAAGAATATATGTTTATTCATGTTGAATAAAATTCAGTCCTAATTTCAAATTGGTTAATGATTTTTATTTATTAAAAAATTTGAAAGGCAATATCAAAAATCATGAGCTAAAGATAGATGTTGAAAGCACTTTATCAAAGAAATGTAGGGCTATGCTAAGTTGCTTTAATATTTTTTGAAAATGATAATTGGAAAAGAGATTCATAAATTATGAAATAAAATTCAAGTATGTATGTATATATATATATACATATATATATGTGTGTGTGTGTGTGATATTGGAAGCATGTTAGAAAGTTATATGAAGGTACTGACTTATCTTTTTGCTATATTTTTTTTGTGACTTTGTTTCCTGGTTTGTTTAAATAGTATTTATATCTCAGGAAATTATTTTCTTCTACTAATTAGCTTTTAAGTCAAATAGAATTTGAAACTATTTCTTATTTCAAAACTTTCAACTTCCACATCTCACTAATGGTATATTAATGTGTCCATGTAAAGTTATTCAGCTAACTCTGTTGTGCACACTTCAAAATAATTCTTTGTGAAAGGGGAGGAGGTCCTCCCTTATCAGTGGACTTGGAAAGGGGCAGGGAGGAGACCAGGGAGGGAGTGTGGGGTTGGGGAGGGAATGAGGGAGCGGGATACAGCTGGGACACAGAGTTAACAAAATGTAACTAAAAATAAAAATAAAAAAAAATAATTCTTTGAAGACATAAACCCACTTACTAAGAGTTCTGAAACTATTGTTAGTATAATCTTATTTTCATCACTTGGGGACAAAAACAGCCTTGACCTCCTCAGGACATTGTAGGGAATAAATGAAGTAAAAACCCCTTAGTATACATACTAATTAAAAGCTAATAGCCCATGTTCGACAATTTCTGTCACAGGTATGACAGATAATCAAAAGAGAAACAGATAAGATTTTCTGAAACATGATGCTTATTTTTGTACTGAGAAGTCAGAAACTCACACCTTGAGTTTCACTGAATAGTTCTGCCAAATCCATTCAATACAATTAATATTAATATGGTAACTTCATGTGAAAGTCATTATTAAAAACCTTTTGGATATGTTGCCTGCTGGCAACTGCAGCACAAATGACAGCAGCAGATGGCATAGGGATGCTTAGACAACTGATATCTTCATTTATCTAGTAGGCTATTGGGTAAATAGTTGGACAGTGTCCCTTTATGCCTGATAGTAATAAAAATACTCTATTGACTTTCATCACTTCCATGATAGATCTAAAGCCATAAACAGCGTTTTGAAGTTACTATGAGCAGATGAACAATTGACTAACTACATTTATTTTGGCAGCTAGGCTTACGAACATGACCAACTCTGTTAGATAATTGTTGCAGAGACTGAGGATGGCATAAGTAATGGCTCAGAGATGCCTCTCCCTTTGCCCTCAGAGCTGAAAGCTTCCAGATTAAATTGCAGAACATCATTGTGCTTTCATTACAATGGGGACTGCTCTTGCCAAAAGGGAATTGTCCTTAATTAATGAGAAAGTACTCTCTTCAAGTGCTACACAATGAGGTCATTGCAATGCAACTTTCTCAGGTAGAGCAGTTCAGCCTTGGAACACTGAACTTTTTCCATCTGAATTGGAGAGGTAATTTAGTATAATTGTGAAGATGATAGAATTTGGAGTCAGGAAAACCTTACGATAAAATACAGCTCTTAGGTTGTTTTTCAACAGTCTTGAGCATGCTACTGCACTTTCTTGTTATAGATTTCTTCTCTGTAAAAAAGAAAAAAAAATAGTGTAAAAAAGTCCCAATACCATGGAATGATTGTAAATGTATAGGGTAGGTACAGTGAAGGCATTGACTCCGTGTTATGATTTAGTGGAGCTTAACCAATGTTTGCTATCTCATCCTGGCATTTTACATTTCAGACATTTTTTTCATTTGCTAATGAAAATATTGACATTCTCATAAGACACCCATTTTTAAAGAGTAAAATAGAAAAAATATATTTCATTCCACATCATCCTTTAATGTAAAACTCATGCTACTCCTTGTTCAGTCAGACCTTTACAGTGTCTTTTCATATATGAACAAACTAAGTAGCAATGTCAAATTAATCATTTTGTTCTTCTTTCTCATGGAACACTGAGAAAGTAATCTGAGTATAAGCGGATTTTATGCACTTAGTAAAGGATAGACATACTACAATGTGCAGACCCCAAGTAGGTAAGTCTGATGAGCATCTTAGGCTTCATGTTGACTCACTAGTTAGGGATGAAGGATATCTGTGACATGGACTTTGTTGCCTGGTTTTTGATCAGTTTCCCCTGAGGGGACTGCCCTTCCAGACCACAGGGAAGAAAGATGAACTCAGTCCTCATATGAATAGATGAGCTGGGATGTATGGATGGGTGGGTGTCTTTCCTATTCTGAGGAATAAGGGAGAAGGGACGCATGGGGGAGAGAAGGTGAGACTGGGAGGAGAGGAGGGAGAAATTTATGACAGAGATGTAAATTGAATTTAAAAAAAAAGCATGACTCCTAAATACTAAATACTATGCCTGATAATGACATGTTTTATGGAGGAAAGAATAGATAGTGAGAAAAGAAAGACTGCCCCTCTTAATCATTAACCAAGGAAAAGACCTTCCCATCATTTATAAATGGAAGCAATAGAAACTGGAATCTGTTTAAGTAAGTTTTACATAGTTTATCTCTAAAATGATCTCAATTTTAACAGTATTAAATCCTGAACTTTTAATTTAGGTAAATATTTTAAATGATTGGTGTGAATTATTAGAGCCCAGCCTGTGAGTTATCTCATCTAAAAGCATCAAGTACAGCAGCAACAACAACAAAAGCTTAGCTATGGGAATAGCCTACCAGATTTTGATTGGACTTAAGGCCCAGTTTATGAGATGGAACTCATGCTAAAGTGGCTGAAACCCTGCGACTGGATAGATCATTGGACTAGAGGGAAATGACTACTGTTCTGGAAGAGGAACACAGCGGTTAAACAACTAAGGAAGACATAGTACTATATACAAAGATCGTTGCTTCACTCAGCATTAATTAGAGCAGCTTCCTCCTGCTGTAGATGAAATTAACACAGAGACACACAACTGGCCAATGTGCATAGTGTGAGTCTTGGATCATTTAGTCCTAAACAGGATGTCCTTATCAACACATCCTCCCAAGACTCTGCAATCTATGCAGATGAGGAGTTGGAAAGACTGTAAAAATGAGAGTTGATGGATGACAAGGAAACAGTATTGGATGGCTGTACGCGTGAACTCGTAGAGGCTGTGGTGGCACACAGAGCACCTACACAGGTTGAAGTCAGATGATATCCCACACTGAGATGGAGATGGGGAGTGGTGGGGGTGGGGTTAGAGGTTCAAGTGGTGAATAGACAGAGGTATCTACCTCTAGCCTAGAGGCTATTTGCAATTCATTTGCCTCTCTGAAAAGGGAAAATGCAGTTTCTTCAATGAATGTCACTGGGTTTGCCAGCCAAACTCCTGGGCAATTCGCATGCTCAGGCCTAGTTGGTTAACCCAAAATAGTTCCACGTTTGTTTGTTGTTTTGTTTGTGAGCTTTTGCTTCATTTTGTTTGGATTTTTTGGTCTTATACATTTTGCTTATGTATTTTGAGCTTTTGTTAGCTGTTTTTTTTTTTTAGAAAGTGAACATAATGTGTGGAAAGGGAGGTAGAAAGGTTCTGTGAGGAGATGATACAAAAGGATGAATACATGATAAAACATATCATATAAAATATATTAGATAATTAAGTAATATCTAAATCAGCAAAATCAGAAATGAAAAGGGGGACATACGACAGAAATCCAAACAATCATTAGGTCTTACTACAAAAACCTATATTCCACAAAATTTGAAAATCTAAATGAAATGGGCATTTTTTGAACAGATTCCATCTAGCAAAATTAAATCAAGATCAGGTAAATAGATTAAATAATCTTATATTCTCAAAGAAATAGAAGCATTCACCAAAAGTCTCCCTTCAAAAAAAGCCCAGGGCCAGATAATTTCAGTGCAGAATTCTACCACATCTTCACAGAAAACCTAACTCCGATTCTCTTCAAACTGTTCCAAAAAATAGAAACAAAAGGAACATTACCAAAACGATTCTATGAAGCCACAGTCACCTTGATACCTAAACCTAACAAAGACCCAACAAAAAAAGAAAACTTCAGACATACTCTCTTATGAATATTGATGCAAAAATACTCAGTAATATATTTGCAAACCAAATCCAAGAACACATAAAAGATATCATCAACCATAACCAAGTAGGCTTCATCCCAGGCATACAGGGCTGGTTCAACATACAGAAATCGATCAATGTACTCCACTATATAAACAAATTGAAGGAGAAAAAAAAAAACACATGATCATTTCCTTAGATGCCAAAAAAGCATTTGAAAAAAATTCAACACCCATTTGTGTATAAAGTCTAGGAGAGATCTGCGATACAAGGCACATACTTCAACATTAAAAAAAAAAAAAAAAAAAAAAAAAAAAAGCAGCAATATACAACAAGTCTATAGCCAACATCAAACTAAACGGAGAGAAACTTAAATCAATCCCACTGAAATCAGGCACAAGGCAAGGCTGCCCACTATCTATGTATCTCTTCAACACAGTATTGAAGTCCTAGCTAGAGCAATAAGACAACTAAAGTATATCAAGTGGATACAATAAGAAAAGAAGAAGTCAAAGTATTACTATTTGCAGATGATATGCTAATATACATGAGTGACCCCCAAAATTCAAACCAGAGAACTCCTTCAGCTGATAAACACCGTAATCAAAGTGGCTGGATACAAAATTAACCCCCCACCCCCCAAAAAAGTCAGTAGCCCTCTTGTATATGAAAGACAAAAGGGCTAAGAGAGAAATTAGGGAAACAACGCACTTCACAATAGCCACTAATAACATAAAGTACATTGGTGTCACTCTAACAAAGCAAGTGAAAGATAGTTTTGAATTAACAAAAGCAGAAACAAAACAAAACAAAAAAAATTCAAGTATCTGAGGGAAGAATTTGAAGAAGATATCAGAGGATAGAAAGATCTCCCAGGCTCATGAATCAGTAGGATTAACAGAGTGAAAATAGCCATCCTGCCAAAAACAATCTACAGATTCAGTGCAGTTCCCATCAAAATATCAACACAGTTCTTTACAGAACTTGAAAGAACAATTCTCAATTTCACACACACACAAAAGAAAAAAAAAAGAAAAAAAAAACTAGAATTGCCAAAACTATCTTTTACAACAACAGATCACCAGGCAGTATCTCCATCCCTGATCTCAAGCTGTACTACAGAGCAATAGTAATAAAAACTGCATGGTACTGGCATAGAAACAGAATGGTGGCTAAATTGAATTGGATAGAAGTTCCAGAAATAAACCCACAGACCTACACATACTTGATTTTGTCAAAGAGGCCAAAACTATACAATGGAAAACAGACACAATCTTCAACAATGGTGCTGATCTAACTGGATGTCTACATGTAGAAAATGAAAATAGATGCATATTTATCACCCTGCACAAAACTAACTCCAACTCGCTCAAACACCTCAACATAAAACCAGACACACTAAATAAGTTAGAAGAAAAAGTGGGGAAGAGCCTTAACCTCATGGAGACAGTAGACAACTTCCTGAACAGAACACCAACAGCACAGGATCTAAGAGCAATAATCAATAAATGGGACCTTATGAAACTGAAAAGCTTTTGTAAAGCAAAGGCCACTGTCATCAGAACAAAATGACAGCCCACAGACTGGGAAATATCTTCACCAACCTTATATCTGAGGGCTAATATCCAGAATAAATAAAGAAAAAAGAAGTTAAAAAAATCAAGTAATCCAATTAAAAATGGGGTACAGAGTTAAACAGAGAATTCCCAATAGAGGAATACAGACTGGTAGAGAAACACTTAAAGAGATGCTCAGTATCCTTAGTCATCAGGGAAATGCAAATCAAAATGACCCTAAGATTTCACCTTACATCCATCAGAATGGCTAAGATCAAAACCTCAAGTGACAGTGTATTCTGCAGGTGATGTGGAGAGAAGGGTACCATTCTCCGTTGCTTGTGGGAATGTAAACTTGTACAACCACTTTGGAAATCAATCTGGCACTTTCTCAGACAATTAGGAATAGTGCTACCTCAAGATCCAGCTATACAACTCCTAGGCATACATCCAAAAGATGCAAATATCCAAAAGTATAAAAGAAGGGTATTTGTTCAACTATATTTGTAGCAACTTTATTCTTATTATCCAGAATCTGGAAACCACTCAGATGTCCCTCAACTGTGGAATAGATACAGAAATTATGGTACATTTACACAATGGAATACTACTCATCAATTTAAAATGAGGAAATCATGATATTTGCAGGCAATTGGTGGGAACTAGACGAGATCATCCTGAGTGATGTATCGCAGAAGCTGAAAGACACACATGGTATATACTCACTTATAAGTAGATATTAAACATACAATACAGGATAAACATACTAAAATTTGTACACCTAAAGAAGCTAACCAAGAAGGAGGACCCTGGTTTAGACGATCAATCCTTGCTCAGAAAGGCAAAGGGAGATGGACAATGGAAGAGGGAGAAAACAGGGAACAGTACAGGAGCCAACTCTGAAAGACTCTACCATGCAGGGCATTGAAGCAGATGTTGAGACTCATAGCCAAACTTTGGGCAAGGTACAGGGAATCTTATGAAATAAGGGGGAGATGAAAGACCTGGAGGTGACAGGAGTTCCACAAGAAGTGCAACAGAACCAAAAAATCTGGGCACAGGGGTCTTTTCTGAGACTTATACTCCAACCAATAATCATGCCTGGCGATAACCTAGAACCCCTGCACAGATATAGCCCATGGCCAATCAGTATCCAAGTGGGTTTCCTTAGTAAGGGTAACAGGGACTGTGTCTGACATGAACTCAGTGGCTGGCTCTTTGATCACCTTTCCCTG
Source organism: Psammomys obesus (assembly GCF_907164565.1). NCBI lineage: Eukaryota > Metazoa > Chordata > Mammalia > Rodentia > Muridae > Psammomys > Psammomys obesus. The sequence continues at coordinate 33,791,146 of NW_026585504.1, forward strand.
AGTGGGTAGCAACCTTACCACAGAGGAAGACAATGCAGCCAGGTCTCCTGATGAGACCTGATAGGCTAGGGTCAGATAGAAGGGGAGAAGGATCTCCCCTATCAGTGGACTGGGGGAGGATCATGAGAGGAGAAAAGGAAGCGAGGATGGGATTGGGAAAGGATGTGTGAGGGAGATACAGCTGGGATATAAAGTGAATAATTTATCATTAGTTTAAAAAGAATAAATATAATAATTAAATTAAAAGTAAAACATTCATGTAATATATCTTAATAATACTCTTAAAATATTTTGAATAATCAGGGTTTTTATTATTTGAGAAAAATAACCAGTCCCACATAGAAATATTGGCAAATTTGGAAAAAGCAGGGCTTTCATATCTGCTATTTATTCCTTATTACTATTACTATTTGTTACAATTTATTCACTTTTTACCATGGCTGTGACCCTTTCTCTCTTCTTTTCTCCATCCCACCCTCACTCCTTCTTTTCCCCCTATGCCCTTCCCCTAGTCCACTGATAGAGGAGGTCCTCCTCCCCTTCTATCTGGCCCTAATCTATCAGGTCCCATCAGGACTGGCTGCATTGTCTTCCTCTGTGGCCTGGCAAGGCTGCACCCCCATGGGGAAAGTGATCCACTGAATTCTTGCCAGAGACAGCTCCTGCTCCCCCACTAGGAAACCCACCTCGAGACTGTTTATATGGGCTACATCGAGAAAGGGCTTTAAGTCCTCTCCATGCATGGTCCTTGGTTGGGGCATCAATCTCTGCAGGGCCCTCTGAGTCCAGTTTTTTGTTTGTTTGTTTTTTGTTGTTGTTGTTGTATTTTTTTTTTTTTTTGGCTCTGTTGCTCTTGTGGAGCTCCTGTCCCCTCCAGGTCTCTCTATCTCATTCCTCTTCCATAAGTTTCCTTGTACTCTGCCCAAAGTTTGGCTATGGATCTCAGCAACTGCTTTGGTACACTGCTGGGTAGAGTCTTTCAGAGGCCCTATTTGCACTCAAACCAGAACCAAATATACGTTCACACACACACACAAGAAACTCAAACACATTCAGCATTCAAGAGGAGAAAAATGACAAGACAATAAAAAATCAAGTATGTTTTCAGAAAATTCAATGCATTTTTAATAAAGGAATGCGTGTGTGAGAGAGATTTCATTTGAAATAAGGTTCTTATTCTTCAGGTTAAAAAAATGTCTAATTTGTAGAATTTCTTAGATTATTGTTTCTGAACAGTAAGCTTGAAGGAAATTATAAATCTGAGATTAAGAAAAATTATGTTAAGTCTGTTGGAAAGTTATAACTCTGTGTGCGTGTGTGTGTGATTGAGGATGCTGTGGAGACCTTTTCAAAGCAGAAGTCTTTGAAGAGCAAACTTGATCCCTGGTACTGAATCCCTTCAGTGTAGACAGCAGAGTGACATATAGCTTGTGACTTGATTGCCTGTATCTCCAGGAAATACAGAATTAAAGAAAGGATATGAGCCATGACACAGCAATAAGTCACTAAAGCCTGAGGCTTCAATATGTAAATCGTAAACTCTTTAATATATCCAGGTAATAAAATTGGGGTTATTTACACAGCAATCGTTTGCAGTGGCTATATCCAGACAGGTGAAGGACATGAAAGTTTATTTGGATTTGAAGCATATGCTTTATTCTCTTTGATTGATTGAAATTCTCAGGGATTCACTTTGCAACGGGTTTTTCAAGTTTTCTTGAAGATTTTGTTCAATGAAGATTTTTTCTATGTCACTTGTCAACATTAAAAATTATAACTTGAAAACAGAGACATTAGATTAGTCTAGCAGTCCTTACGAAAATGCAGAGCTCAAAAAGCAAAGGAGAATTGTCAATTAAAAAAAAAAAAAGAACAGGTGGCAATTGTCTATAATGCCATTTCCAAGATGCTAGTCTTAGTACCTTCCTTGCTTTGAAAAGAAAACTGAAACATGGATCAAGCACTTGTGTTGTAAAACTTAATGAGACCATTGAGTATACCTGTAATTTGTGTGAAAAAAGAGTCACATCAGAGATTTACTATGTACTTTTTAATTTTTTCTACAGTAGACTGTTAAAATGAGATGTATTTTTTACAGACATGAATGTATAGATACACAAATTTCATTTGTAACAATTCACTTTTACTATCTAGCTAAAGTTGGTGCTCTGAATTTTCTGGAAATCCTTCTTTCCTTCCTTTCTTTCTTCCTTTCTTTCTGTCATTCTTTCATCTTTCCTTTTATTTTCTGCATATAACTTACACTCTGTTGGTCTTGTGGACTAGGAATTAAAAGGACTAGGAAGACACTACCACAGATTTAAAGAAATGGTTTTCTAGAATAGAGTAAGTTTATTTGGATCCAAGTCCAAGTGAGGATGTGCCATGTAGAGTGATATTAAAGAGACTTTACCATAGTTGTGTCCATCATAGGAACTGGTCAAGCAGAATAGAATGCTAGTTTTGATGCTGCAGAAAATATGGAAGCTTTTTGTCATGCTTTGAATTAGTTACAACATTTATTTAGAAACACTGGAGACCTTGCTGAGTTTTTTTGAATAATCAGATCTAATGAGGTGTTCAGAGAGTTTAAGGAAGTGTCTGTTTACTATGAGAGTGATTTCCCATTTTAATAAAAATTAGCAATATATCGGTAAATCAAGTTTTTCTGTTTTGACCCTAGTATTGTTTGAATCAGGCATGAGTGTATACATGTGCATGTCTTTCTGTGTGGATATAGATGAATATGAGCTGTTATAATGAACAGTAAACAAAAATATAAGACTTGCATGACAACTCAACAGAGAGGAACACTTGGTGTACCAGCATGAGAACCTAATCTGAATTCTTAGCACCTGGAAAAAGTGGGCATTGCCTTGCTTGTCAGTGACCTCAGAATTGTAGGTCAAAGTCAAGAGGAAGCAGGAAAATTCCTGGGATTGCCCCCAAAATTTTAGGTTCAGGTTCATTGAGAAACTTGTTCTCAAGGGAAAAAGACAGAGGACGATAAAGGAAGATATCAGACTCTCTGGCTTCTGTATGTACACTCATTCTTGTGTGCACACACATGAATATACTATACACCCCTTACACATGCAAATAAATAAATACAAGTTCATACTCCCCCTCAATTGGCCTCTTTTTTATATGTCAGGGATGAACATATGAGGTTTCTCTGGTTAGCAGAGGTCAGGTATGACAGAAAATTGAGCAATGATTTCTAGAGTAGAGACTCATACATAACACAGTAATTACATCTATGCTTCTCAAACATAACATAAATATGAAAGGTTCATTGACATCAATGAACATTTTAATACTCTCAAATTGTGTATTGGGAACAACATGAAATACAATATGCTCAGGTGGCCTGGAACTGACTGTTAATCTAGGCTGTCACTGAACCCACTGTAGCCCTCTGGGAGTAGCCTCATGAGTTTTGGAATTAGATATAAGCCAATCTATTCAGTGTTGATTTTCAGTTTGTTTAGCATTTTCTTACGGTAAGAATGAGAATGCTCTTTAATATTTTTCTCTATTATTTATTTAATCATTTTACATCCAGATCCCAGGCCCTTCCTTCCTCTCCTCACAGTCTCACCCATACATCCCCCCCTCCCATTCCCCACTTTCCTTCCTTCCTCCCAGAGAAGTGGAGGAACCCAATTGGTACCAATTGGCATCTCCAGTCATTGTAGGACTAAGCACAACCTCTCCCACCGGCGAGTGACAAGGTGGTCCAGCAAAGGGAAAGAGATCCAGCAGCAGGTAACAGTTTCAGAGATAGTCTGTGCTCCTATTATTAGGGAACCCACGAGACAACCAAGATGTACATTCGCTACATATGTGTATGGGGTCTAGGTTCATAACAGGTAAGCTGTTTGGTTGGTGGTTCAGTCTCTGACCCCCCTTCGGCCCAGGTAAGATTATTCTGTAGGTCTTCTTGTGCTGTTCTTTATCCTCTGGCTTCCAATCGCTCTTCCATAGCACTCCCCGAGCTGAGCCCAATACTTGGCCTTGGGTTTCTGCATCAGTTTTCACGGGCTGCTGGAGGAAGCCTCTCAGAAGACAGTTTTGCAAGACTCTTGTCTGCAAGCATAGCAGAGTGTCATTAATAGTGACAGTTGTCTGCCCTCTTGGGATTGGTCCCAAGCTGGGCTAGTCACCGGTTTGCATTCCCTCAATCTCTTTTCTCTCTTTTCCTCTACACATCTTGTAAACAAGACACATTATGAGTCGAAGGTTTTATGAGTGTGTTGGTGTCCCCTTCCTCTGCTGGGTGTCTCAGCTGGCTACAGGGGGTGCTGACTTTTTCTTTCTTAACATCCATTGCTTGGATCACCTGCATAAGACTCCCAAGAGCCTCCTCTGTCCCAGAGGCGCCCCTTAACTGGTTTTCTCTCCAATTTATCCTCAACCCCCCTCTTTTTTCTGCCTACCTGAAACCCACACCCTTTATCCTTTCCACCCTGTCTCTCACAGAGTTTCCTCCCTCTATCTACTTCAGATGTCTATTGTATTCCCTGTTCTAAATGAGATTCAAGCATCTTCATTTGGGCTCTCCTTGACTTCGTAGGGTCTTTGGATTTAAGTATGTTTATCCAGTAATATATAGCTAATATCCACTTATAAGTGAGTGCATAACAAGTATGTCTTTCTGGATCTTACTTAGTTCACTCAAGATGACCTTTTTAATTTCCATTCATATGCCTTCAAATTTCATGATCTCCTTTTATATATATATATATATATATATATATATATATATATATATATATATATAATTTATTCATTTTTATTACATTTTATTCACTTTTATTCATTCCTCATCCCCTCCCCAAATCACCCATCCTCCCTCTTCTCCTCCAATGCTCATTCCACAGTCCACTGATAGGGAGGTCCTCCTCTCAGTCCATCTGACCTTAATCTATCAGGTCTCACCAGGACTGGCTGCATTGTCTTCCTCTGTTGCCTGGTAAGGTTGTGTCCCCTACAGGGAAGTGATCTAAGAGTTGGCCACTTAGTTCATGTCAGACACAGCAACTGCACTCCTTGCTAGGGAACCCACTTGGAGTCCGAGTTGCCATAGGCTACATCTGAGTAAGTGGTCTAGGTTATTTCCATGCATTTTTCTTGATTGGAGTATCTGTTTCTGCGAAGACCCCTGGGCACAGATATTTTAGTTCTATTGGTCTCCTTATGGAGCTCCTTCCCTTCTAGGTCTTTCCATCTCCCCCTTTTTTTCATCAGATTCCCTGCACTCTGTCCAAAGTTTGTCTATGAGTTTCAGCAACTGCTTTGATACCCTGCTGGATAGAGTCTTTCAGAGGCCCTCTGTCATAAGCTCCTGTCCTGTGTCCTGTTTTTTCCCTCTTCTGATGTCTATCCCATTTGTTTTTTTTGAATGAGGATTGATCGACTTCCCTAGGGTCCTTCTTCTTGCTTAAGTTCTTTAGGAGTACTGATTTTAGTATGTTTATCCTATATAATGTCTGATATCCACTTATAAGTGAATATATACCATATGTGTCTTTCTGCTTCTGGGTCACCTCACTCAAGATGAACTTTTCTAGTTTTATCCATTTGCCTGCAAATTTCATGTTTTCTTGGTTTTCAATAGCTGAGTAGTATTCCATTGTATAAAAATGTACCACAATTTATTTATTTATTCTTTAATTGAAGGACATCTTGGTTGTTTCCAGTTTCTTGCTATTATGAATAAGGCTGCAATAGTTGATAGAAATAGTTGAGCACACACTAACACACATACTAACATCTCTGACATCAAAGTAACTGGAAGTAAGAATCGCTGGTCATTAGTATCTCTCAATATCAATGTACTCAATCCCCCAATAAGAAGACATAAAAATGAATGAGAAGACAAGCTGCATATTTCTGCTGCTTACAGGAAACACATCTCAGCAACAAAGATTTGACATTTCCTTAGAGTAGTGGTCTGGGAAAAAAGTTTACCAAGCAAATGGACCGAAGAAGAAAGCTGGAGCAGCTATTCTAGTATCTGATAAAATACACTTCCAATCAAAATTAATCAAAGGTGATAGGGAAGAACACTTCATACTCATAAAAGGAAAAATCCACCATGATGATCTTTGAAGGGCATCTACAATCATAGAAGAAACATTAGTAAAACTTAAATCTCACATTGAACCCTACATATTAATAGAAGGATACACTTTAATTTTTTAAATTATCAGATATTTAAATTATTCAGTAATGTTCACTGGACAAAAAAGTAACTAGTTATTGGACAACAAAATTTGTCTAAATTTCAGAAAATAAATATCAATCAGTTCATATAGATGTTAGCTTTTAAGTTTAACGTGTGTGTATTTGAATCTGAATAAGCAGATGTTTCATAACTAGTAAAGGGCAAAAGGGAGAAGTGATCTTCTGAAAAATGGCAACGGCGTAAAGGGTTATAGTGTGACACAGTTAAAACTATTATAGAATGATTAAATAGGAAGGGGTATGTATGGTAAGATAAAGGAAGGAATATGGAGGAAGACATCTAACAGTAAATGCCTCTTTAAATTCATATGGTAACATACGACTGTAGATACTTTCCCACTATATATAGAACATATTTGAATCGAGTGAATTTGAAAGGAATTTGAATTGAGTTAGGGGAAGACAATGCTTAACTAGATGTCTTATGCTAACCAGTAAGCCCAGGTACCAGGAATGGGTTCTACCTTGCTGAGTCACTGTCTAAATGTTCCCAGTCATCCCCTACAAGTGTCACAGACTGTTGCAAAGGCTATGCATCACTCTCCACAAACTATGTGGTGGTAAGGGCCTATTGCTGAAGACACAACTTATTTAAATCATGACCATGGATAAGAAGAGCTGGTATCCAACTAAGCTTCATCCTTGTTGACTAGCAGTCATTGTACTAAAAGGTACTTTATATATTACTAAAAGGGAAAGGTAATCATCAAGTTCACCCATTTACAAACTCTATGATCTACAGCAGAGACAAGCCCTTCAACATTCTGATGAAACAGTGGCATAAATGTTATAGGAGTAATAAAACACTTTTTGATGGGAATTAAGGCCTAATATATGTGTTTAAACCCAAATATGACATTCTGAAAATGCCCCAAGTACCTCAGAGTACATAAGTTATTGGCTCAGGGAAAAAAAAAATCTACTACTATTAAACTGTTAAAGTAACATAGAGATAAAATGACTCCTAATTACATATACCTAAACACATAGAACAGAACATTGCAGAATCCTCATTAGAGATGATTCTTCATGTAGCATATTGTAATCAACAAAGAGATCCACAACTGGAAAATATGCAGAGAGTGAGGGATCTTGGAGCACTTCCTAAAATGTATGTCTATAACAAACCTCCCATCAGTCTTTGGGGACTGATTCAGAATATGTGGAAATGTAGTAAAGCAGAGGTGATGAGTGACTCTTTGAAAACACTTCCAGACACAGCTGGAAAGAATGCACATATGATTTCACAGAGACTGTTAAAGCATATACAGTATCTGCATGATCTCTTTCCAGAGAAAATCGGGCCATCGAGAGTCAAAGGTGGATACACCTTCATTCCCAACACCAGCTGACAATCTATGAGCATTTGACAGCTGCTGAGGGAGATTCAGTTTTGATTTTGTTTGGTTGGTTGGTTTAATGATAGGATCCCTGGTAGGTTTACCATATATCAAGGGAGGCCCTTCTCCCATGCCTAGCCTGGTTACACAAATGGATACAAAATAAAACAAAAACAATTAATATGATAGCTAATTTAGGATAGATGGTGAAGTAGGTGATAATGGGAGAAGTTGGGGAGGGAGAATATATTTAAAATATGACACATGGAAGTATCTAAAATAAAATGAAAAATCTCATTAAAGAAGAATACATTGTCAGCTTTTCTTTTTTCTAGTTAAGATTATTAGATGGGCTTGCCAATGTTTCCTTTAGTTTCAATAGAAGTTAGGTAATTTTCCTAAACATGAAAATGTATGCCATTTTTATGATGCTTTATTAAGCTCTTCTCTGCATTTCTATACTGTAGCTTAAAAATCAGTAGATTGTATTTTTTTCTGTGATATGCTCTTATGTTAGCCAAATAGGATTAAATTAAATTAATACAGCATTTCAATTGACATAAAGGTTATTACTTAAAATATATGCCTGGCAAGTATTTTGATTACTTTAGTCTTATGCTATGTGACAGTCCATTGAGTGATTCATTTTTCAAAGCTCTAGAACTACAAAGATATTTAGGCTCTCATGCTGTTTTAATTGTAGTGATTACTCAAGTAATTCATAATTGAATAATATTTTTTCTCTTGAAATTAATTCATTCCCCCATTAAATAGGAGTTTTTCTATTGTGGTTGACACATATAAGACTTGTTTATAATTTGAAAGTGCAAATGTTTAGTAAACTTGGCATTTAAAATATATAATATCAAAATGTTTAACATGTGGGATTCCTTGGTATACTATTCATTTTTTTTTCAAAAAATCATGTTTCTTTTCTATTTTTTTCAAGTTAACATGTCCATGGATACTTCCCATGTTTAAGTCCTGATTGTATAACCAACCCTTTACAGGGAAGACAATTCTATGGCAGACATCCTGTGATCCTGGCACAGACAATGTTCTGTATCTTATTTCAACACTGTTTTCTAAGCCATAGATATAGAATCAGAATATCTTTTGGAGCTTGGCTCCCCAGGTTATGTTGCTGTTATCATATACTATTCTTATCAAAATATACTACGATACTCATTGAATTCATTGATTTTATGTTAATGTAAGTAATAAAAGTAATTAGTACTAACAGACTCAACTTTAATTTTTTTAGGTTTAGTCAGTATAGCGTTACAAAATGAACACTTAGTAATAATCATTATTATTATTTTTTTTTTACAGATGAGCATCAGCTACTGATGATGGCAATAGAATCAGAAGTTTTGATCTATTATTCTTTCCTGTTTTTTTATTATAAGCTTAGATTTTAATGACTTAGTAATCTCTACACCTCTTATCTATTGTTCTGTAATATATTTATTAAAAAAAATGTTCAAAGGTTGTTCATTACAGTATTTGTTAGTAAAAGAGCATAAAGCAGAGATGTCTACTATTTTTATAAAGGAGGAATTTACTTTAGTCAACTACAAATAAAACTTATTCTTTAATTTTAATTTCCATATTTGCTTAAAAAGAATTCATGTGAAAAAATTAAAAGGACGAAAGAATACCCTATTACATTAGTGAAATTCACATATAATAAAGGTAAACCAAGAAAAACCTCATCAGAATACAAAGCACTAAATAGCTTTCACTCAATGAGCACCTGCCATGTGTCTGTCACTTTCAACCCACTAATCTGAAATTCTTTGAAATTGTTACCCAAAGTTTTTAGATAAAGAAAATTGAGTTACAAAGAGTTTTGAAAAAGCCTCTAAATATGCAAATAGTTTGTAGGGCTATGATTAGACTTCTAGAATAACTCAAAGTAAGAAATAGTGGCTTTTACACTATATCTTTCTAGACAAACTGTCTGATTAAATAATTTCTTTAACAAACATAAAGTTATTGCATTTTCAAAGTATAAATCAAACAGAATTTGTCTGGCAACAAATAACACAGGATTGTCTTTCTGATAATATATTTGAACACTAAAATTATTTTTTGAGATCAATGCCAGTAAAATAAGGGAATTCAAACTATAATCTCAGAGAGGAACAGTTTATTTTAAAAATAATGTCATGTAAGGATGAATTTTATCTCCTATACTTGCTTGTGAAACTGTTACTAAATGTTAAAAAAGCAGAGTTTATTACACATGAATTAAGTTAAGAAAAACATATGAGTTAAGAAAAACAAAGTTTATTACACATTAATGAAAAAGTGAGTTAATGGACTGATCTTATGCTAGGAGATTTTATAGCCCATGGCAGCTCAGTCTCCAAGAGGGTGGGTGTCCCAGTAATAGGAACAGGTACCATCTCTGACATGAACTCATGGGCTGGCTCTTTGATCACCTCTACCTGAGAGGGGAGTAGCCTTACCAGTTCAAAGAGGAAGAAAATGAAGGGAGTCCTGATAAGACCAGATAGATTAGGGTCAGAGGGAATGAGAAGAGGACCTCCCCTATCAGTGGACTGGGGCTGGGCATAGGAGAAGAAGAGGGAGGGAGGGTGGAATTGGGAGAGGATGGGGCAAGGGGCTACAGCTGAGATACAAAGTGAAAAAACTGTAATTAATAAAAATAAAATAAAATTTAAAAAATTCACTATAATAAAAAAAAAACAAAATACTCTAACATTTTTGTAGATACACTTTGGAATTTGAGAACCTTATTTATTCCATGTTTTCTTTTCTTTTTTTTCTGATAATTCCCCAGTCACTTCAGATGTAAGCATATGTTTAACTAAGGGAAATAAGTGTGTTAATTGTCTTGAATTTTATTTTTCACCTCGCATTGTCCGTATATGCAGATTCCACGTATGAGGTTAATAATTCATTAAAAGTTATATTTAGCGGACACACTGAAGCATGGAGAAGAAATAAATGGCCATGAATTCCCACCTTACTTCATCTTTCACCAATAGTGTGAATATAGATAAATTATTTGCTGAGCTGCTGTTGATTTCAGTGTGATAAATACCTATCCACGATAGCTATAAAGATCAAAGATGCTGTTACTTGTAAATTCCTGCCTTGGAATTTAATGTGGATAACTAGTCTCATTATTTGTACTATATGGTTGCTTTGTGTTCTAATTTACAAGCTCTTACATGTAAACAAAATGCAAACATCATCCAGAAAATCCTCTCAATGTGGTCCACTGTGACTTGCCCTTTTCTGCAGAATTCATTACATTCTAGACACAATAGATTGTTATTGATAAGTGAGAGCTTCTTCTTTGATCCAGAATGCACTTCTCCAGCCTTGTCATAACTCATCTCCTTAAAAACATTTTTCAAATGTCACCTCCAAAGCTTAAAATTGAATGCCCCCTTTGTCTTTGTAGCATACATAAAATAATCTCTTGTCTCTAAATAAAGAATTGGATGAATGGCCACACCAGATTTTTATTGCCAATTACTTCTAATCAGTGAAATTGACTTTCCTGTGAAAAGAAAGTAATAAATACATAAGATGTGAAGTATAATCTATTAATTCAGTAAGAAAATTAATTACCTTAAGGGACTAAAATCATGACCTAAACTACTAATTTTGTTTAAGATGACCCCTGGGCATAAATAAATGTCTGCACAACCAAGCATAGACTCACTCAGTAGCAATAAATAATTCCATTTATTGACCCAAAACTTTGATCTATGGGGGGAATTAACTTAGGACCAACCCCACATTCTATCATGTGGTTCCTGTTCACAGTAGAGTATGCTACTTCAGGGTTAAATCATGAAGTCCCAACTTTGTAACACATATTATAGTTTAATAGCTAGCTACAAAGGTCTGAGTTCAGAATGGACACGTTTGCTCTAATCTATGTGGTGTTTGTCAAAATACAAAGAAAGGGGACTAGAAAAGAAGCACATGGTTTTCAGGCACTGCACGTTGAACAGAGAGAATATCTAACTTTAACTTTCCAGAGATCAAATTTTAATCCAACATCCAAACTGTATAAAACACTCTTTTGCTACTTGACTGTCACATCCATATTTACTGTAGATTCACCAACATTAATTGAAGGGAAATCTGTAAACCTGAGACCCAATATTTTAATCTTTCATTCAGATCCTATCAAATCCCCTTCCTCTATGCTGAGAATTTTTCTGTTTATGAAAAGCTTGGATATACGAGTATTACAGACTGCCATATTCAAGGCATATTACTGAAACACACTGCTGAAACTGTTTGCTCCTAGCTTCGTCAGAACTATGTGCTATCATCACATCTATCTTACTCTCGAGAAACAATTTGATCTCTTATCTCAGCACTTTAGCACCTTAGCCATGAATTTATGACTGTAGTCTTTCTATTTGTTTAGGTTCTACCTGGAATTTGCTTTTATAGAGATCTTACTTCCAGTCTAATAAATGAATTGAAGTGACATGAGTACATTGTTTTGAATGCTGATATCCCTTTAAATTCAAATTGAAATTTATGGCCATGCAGTGGTTTTAGGGGTAAGGGATTCTTAGAAAATGGTAAGTGAGGGAATCCCTGGTCTTGTGAATAAGAAAGCTAACGTTACAGAAGAGACCTTTGTTCATTTTCTCTCCTTGGCTCTGTAAGAATGCAAGAAACATGAAGGAGAATTACAGCCTCTGCTGGTAACAAACCTAGGAATGGAAACCCATGTCTTTGAAGTGTGAGAAAATAATTATTATTAATAAATAAATATTATTTATGTTACCCATTTTATGGTGCTTTCTTATAGCATCAATAATGAAATAAGACAACTCACAGTCATTTTACCATCTATTGTACTTATTAACAGTAATGTAATACTTTATGGTTAAGGGTATCTTACCTAGATATGACTTAAGGGTATCTTACCTAGATATGACTTATTTGTGCACTATTTGAAATATGTTTCTTCAACCCTTACATTTGGTTTTGCTTCAATAATACAGGGCCCTTCAAACATACTGCATATTTTCTTTTACTACTGGTATATTTAATGTGCATATAAACTTAAATGCTAAAATACGTTGCTAAATATATTTATTAAAACCTTTTAGCTATTTATTTCACTTAAAATATTGTATTTTGTTCACTAAAATATCTCTAGTGCTTAGAATAACATAGACACATCAGGAATTATGCATTATTCAATCATGACTTATTAAAATATTTATGTCACTTCTGATAAAGTGTATTGAAGTTTTTATTTGTTATCTGAACATACCATGCTATGTTAACTATATATTCATATGTTGATATTCCCAGTGTATCATGTTGTTTTTAAATAGAGGCTCTCATTTTATTCACATTAATATATTTAAGAGAAATGATGACATAAATGTGATTGTGTAGTATTGATTTAATTGGCTTCTATATCTACTGTTAGTATTAATATAATTTATCCATGGCTCCATACTTAATAGCTTAAGTTGCTCAAAATAAAGTCCTTCCAAATCCATGCTTGTACTGACCTTTACCCAATTCTAGTGTAGATTCTGTTCATTTTGAGTCAGAAATTGTATTTTATTTAATTAAATTTTTGAGACCCTCCTCAGAGTAGGGCCATCTCATGGACTGATGGATCAGTGGTCTCTAACCACTTGTCATTAGAATGGGTGCGGAAAAGGGTCACTGATTAACTCATTTATAGGAACCACCTTAAATCCTGGGAAAGTGGAATGTATTTTGAAATATTTTTTAGTATTTTTGCTTGATAAATTAACAGTGACATTTTTCTATTTTATAACACCAGTAATATTGCTTGAAGCAGAGCTAATATTTTACTTTAGGAGCCCTCCCCTCTTCTTGACAGCTGTCATTTCAGAGCAGGTAGTAGATTTCTAGTTTTATTTTTTTATAATTAGAACTATTTATGGTTCATTGTTTTCTTTATAGGTAAAGGAGAAAAACAATCCACAAAGTTACCAAATTTTTTTGGAAAGAGAAAAATGATTTTATTACATTTGATAAGTAAAAATAATTGGCACGATTTTGTCAGACCTCTTCTTATAAATGTTTGTTTTGAATATTATCATGATTAGTTCTGAAAAGCAAACCTATGATAGAATGAAATAGAGTCAGGATTAGTTAATAAATAGACTGTATATTAAAGTGAATGATCATGCAATGGTCCAAAGGAACAGTGTCTGGGCAGAATAGAAAAAAAAAAAAAAAAAAAAAAAAAAAAAAAAAAAAAAAAAAAAAAAACTTCCCTGAATTCATATATTGGGTACTGTACAGTGCAGATTCTACTTTGACCTCAGATACCAGAGAAGTGTATAGAGTTGTCATAGTCAATTTAGACTGTGTTATCAAAATGTCATGGACCAGGTGGCTTAACTAAGAGATATTTGTTTCCTACAGACCTGCAGCCTGTAAATCTGAGATCAAGGTGTCAGTAAATAGGATTCCTGTTCAGGGCCCTTTTTCTGGCCGATGGAATCATCATCTCCGTGCTCTCTACTCAGGCAGCTTTGCCTTTCCTCTGGTTGTGTGTGCATGGAAAGATTGAGAGATTTGTCTGTCTCCTCATATGGCAACTAATCCAATCCTAGGGATTTATCTTTACAAACTCATCTAAGCCTAATTATGGCCCAAAGTCCAACATTTACATCTAACTATTATCGCACTTAAAGATGAGAGTTCTGACATATGTGTTTGGAGGGGAATGACAATGTTGATTCTGTCAGTTTGTAAATTACTGCAGAAGCATAATGAAGTTAAGAGACAGCAAACCACAACCAGCCTTTTGTTTTGTACATAATATGTATTTGTTGGAACACGGTTATCTGGATTGTTACTGTATTGTCTATGGCAGCTTTAATATTTCATCAGGAACCATTAGTAGATGTGATGAAGACCTTATGATATATAAATCCTCAGGAGGACTATAGTCCCCTGGGCTATCGCTGCTCTAAGTTTCACATTTTCTTAAGACAGTCCTAAATGCATACCAATTATCAGGCTACTTCAATCAATGCTCCTCCAAATGTAACCCTTGGCACAGCATTTAGATTTACTGGTAAAACAGACTCAAGAAGCCCACACTGGGACATTCTCACACAGAAGGCCTACAATGGAGCACAGGGATGTGCTTCAACAAAAGTCTAAATGTCACACACACACACACACACACACACACACACACACAACATGAACACAGCACACAGCACACACAAAGACACAGAGAGATGAACACACGCAAACAAATGCACACAGATGCATGCACTCATACATGTACACACACACATTCTCACATGCCACCATACACAAACACACAAAGGCATGAACATACACACATGCACACTCATTTCCACAGTTACATATGAACACATGCATGTGTAGGCACACACAAATAATGGGAAACGAAATTTAAGAAAAGTCAATAATTCAACAAACTGGCTTGCTCAATTAAAACATTCATTGTCAAAATGGTAAAATATCTTGAAAGATTATAGTACTTAAAACAAGAAAATCTGAACACAGGGAACTTCCCAGAGACTCATACTCCAACCAGGGACTATCCATGGAGATAACCTAGAACCCTGACAATGCAGCCACTTCTGATGAGAACTGATAGACTAAGATCAGAAAGAAAGAGAGGAGGACCTCCCCTATCAGTGGACTTGGGGAGGGGCATTCATGCAGAAAGGGGGAGGCTGGGACTGGGAGGGGAGGAGGGAGGGGCTTATGGGGGGCTACAAAATGAATAAAGTGTAATTAATAAAAGTTAAAAAAATAGCTAAGTGGTTTTAGATTTTCACAAAATCCCATGAAGTGTTGTTCTTTGTGATCCAGCCTTGATTGGGTGTCAGTAATTAGTCTAGGCTACATTTGACCTTTTGACTTCACATATCAGCCTCCTGAGTACAAGTCTAGTTGTAGAAGCAGTACCCACAATGCGTCCTGTTTTGTCAACACATTTTAACAATGTGAATGTTAAAATTCTTGATAGAAGATAATATAAGAAATATTAAATACCTCATATGTGTATCCAAAGCAGCATTTTCATCTCTCTTGTAGAGATGCAAAGAAGTAGGATAATCAGCAGGTATCTGCATATCTCACAACACAACTTGAGTGGTATGTATATTATTTGATGTTCCACACTTCTTGTTCCCATTAGTTTCCATTTAGCACTTCATCTTGAACTGCAACAGCAATGGAATTTATTTAAAAAGAAATATTTCTGGTGTGTGTGATGTTATTATTGTCTTTTAGGCCATGACAGTAAGTGGAGATTGGAAGACAACTTTGTGGGGTCTACTCTACCCATATTTATATGATGATCAAGGTCGGGTTGCCAGATTTGCACACCGCAGACATTTCTCACTTTGCTCTCTCACTGTTGCTCAAATAAGATTAGTTGAAACATTAGGTCAGTAAAATATTGTCTTCTTTTTAGATTGTAAAAATCGTCATCTAAGGATGGAGAAAGCAGGACAATTTGAATAATAAATATTTTCTGCAAATGAAAAAAATAGCTAAGTGGCGTATTTGTTTTTCAATATTTTCATTTTTAAGTATGTGTTTATATGTGTGTCTCGGGAAGTGTGTGGTGTGATGTGAGTGCCCCTGGGAAACAGAACTACGTTTTAGGTACCATAGAACTGGAGTTGCAAGTTGTGAATCACCTGTTGTGAGTTCCAGGATGCAAACCTAGAACCCCTAGAGCAGAATCATCATTTTATTGCTGAGTCATCTCTTGAGCACATTGATGTACTTATTTTAGTAGTGTTTAATATAATAAAGACGTAGTGTACACATACTGACTGCCACATTTTGGAGTACCTGTCCCAAGAGCTGAAATTTTTAATTTACTTGAATTACTTTATGTGTGGTGTGTTTCTGCATGTGTATATGCGAAGCACATGTGTGCTTCAGATCCTCGGAGATCAGAAGATGGCGGCAGATTCCTTGGCCTTGGAATGAAAGTTGTTTATGGGCCACAAAAATTATAGGTATGAATTTGGTCTCATTTGTTTGCAATGGGTATTCAGTTCTAGCAATTATTAAAAAAAGAAAACACTATTCCCTAATGAACATCCTTGGTGTTTGTGTCAAATAAGCTCTCTTCCCAGTTAGATTTCTTACAGATTCTTACTCATTTCAGTGACAGTTCTATAGATGAGTTTCTTACCATGAGTCAGGAGAGAAGATACTCTGTTGCCTCATCTTTATTCTATTCAGCTTTGTTCAGCTGCTTGGGGTATGTATGGGTTATTTCAAATTTTAGAAGTGGCATTTTTTTTTTCCTAATTTGGTCAAGAATGCTAGCGGTGTTTTAATGAATTAATTAAATTTAATGTGTGTTAGGATTTTGCTTTGTGTGCATGTGTATTGTGCACACCTGACATTAGTGGAAACTGCAGCAGTGTATTGGGTCACATCAGACTGTAATTACAGATGGTGTTACGCCACAGTGTAAGTGTAAGATACCAAATCAAAGTTCTCTCCGAGAACAGCAAGATCCGTCTTCCCAGCTCCAAATATCGGTACTTCCTTTTGAAAGAGCTTTTCTCAAATCTCGAAATCACTTTGAGTAGTCTGAAGTTAGTTTCTCAAGGTCATGACTTACATTTTATTCTGTGATATTTAGAATTATAAAATATTTTTTCAGTAATTACTATCAAGTAATTATCACCCTTACTGATTAGTGTCCGTGGTGTTAGAAGGCACGCTGCACACTACCAGAAAAAAAGCTAAACACCAACCCAGCTGTCTAGGGTGGTGTTCTGCCTGCAAAGTAAGTAGTCTGAAAGTTCTGGGAATAACCAACAATATCTGATTGCAGTTATGGCCCACTCCATGAGACAGAAACAATGTTTTACACTTACCACATGGCCAAAAATACTGAGACAAGATAGGTAACCAAATACTACTGTTCTGCTTAAAAAAAAAAAATAGCAGATATAAAATGACTCCTAAAGATATTCTATAATATTTATGGATCAGTATCTTCCTCATCCATCAGGGAAGCTTTCTATTGTAGTAGATAGAAAGGAATGCAGAGACACACAACAGAACAAAGTGTAGAGAATGAAACCTTGAAAAACTCAATACTAAATTGGATGTCCTTCTGTGGCTTGTAACACCAATTATAAATATAGACACTGACTAGTTCTACTTGAGTAGATATTCTGAAAAGTAAAAGGTTTAATAGAGTCGAAGTGATTGAAACAATGTTTGTCAACAAAGAATCATAAGAGATAATTTTAAAATGCTGACTCTGTTTCTACAGTCTAGTGATAATTATCCTTTAATATAAAATCCCCGAAGCAATTCTAACTTAATGAATATATTTATTACTCAATTTCTAGATCTTAAATTCATTTTTTATGATTATATCCTAAGAAGAAAATGGATCCATTTTTTTTGTATAAAATAGTTACAGCAAAATATTATTTCTTATAAATTGAAAAACTATGGTTAATCAAATAATTAGATTGCCAATGAAAGGTTTATCCTTAAATGTTACTTTCACAGATAGCGTCTTCTTCCACAACTTTTTAACAGGTTATTAAAGTTGTCACTGATTGTCTCAGAAAAATATGACCTTTATATTAGAGATCTCTAACTGATCAAAATTCTCTCATTTCAATTAAATTATCATGAAAGTCACTATGACATGATTTTCATGCTGATTCATGTATTATAATTCATAACAATTTTCTATTTAGAATTCTGTAATATTATGAAAGCTATATTATAGTGCCCCAGAAATCTGTCATGTATGAATACACACACACACACACACACACACACACACACACGTACACACATATGTAGGTAAATTGAAAAGAGTTGGTTTTGTTTCTTAAATTTACATGCATGTTACTGTGAGAGTAATAGCCACAATTATCTCAGGTAAGTGGTTAATTGCTGCCTATAAAGTATATTCAATCACAAAGTACTTTAGAAACTCTAAATAATAGTAATTAGTGAAGCATACTAAAGTACAAAAGAAAATCCATTCAGAACAGTTTATTTCTGTAATTTTCAGCTCATAAAAATTATCACTAATTCAATGTCATGCAACTAATATGTAAAAATATTAATGTAGAATATTTATTTGAATTTTGATAGGCTTCTCTTAGCCTAAATTTACTAAATAACTGACTAATAAGTCACGCAAAATAATGGTCAATTTCCAAAATATTGCATATCATAAAACTATGATAAAATTCATATTCCAAAGCGACTATGTCTTTGTATAATGGGATTAAAAATTATGTAATTACAGTTACAGTGTTGAAGGAAAAATAAGGACATAGTTTAGATGTCTACTTCTAAAATTTCATTTTTAGAGTCAGAAGAAACAACTCAAAAATCTTATATTAGGTTTGGAAAAACTAAAAGATTCCAATACATTTAATGATTAATATTTTATCTAGCTCATTTCTCTTGCCATTATCTGATAATACCTTAATACCGTGTTTAAAAGACCTATCTATATTGCCACTTTTTGTATTGTGGGCTTAGACAAATGCCCACCTGTTCCCTATATCTCTTTAAGCTCTAAAATTCAATCCTCTGTAAGCCTTCTAATAAACGTGTCTCCCAAAACTATTTGGTAGAATTCCAGATTAAATAAAGTTTACTAACTACTAAAATATCTGCCTGTCAAATGGATGAGAAAAAAGTTTTAGTTCGAAGGACATGAATATGTGTATGCAATTTGTTTCCATTTATTGGTAAACATACTGAAGAGATGCTGGTGAGAGGCAAACTTCTTCAACATAGCATTAGAAACACACTTATAACTTAGAATTGCTTACATATCACAGTATCACTATGCCATTCAGTTTAGTGGGGTCACCATCATTGATCTTTGGTTTTCTATCTATATCTAAGAACCATAACACACATACCCAATGACAACGTCAGTATAGTCTATAAAATTTTAAATTATTCGATGTGGAAAAAATGAATTTTAGGTAAGGAGTTGGGGGTGGATTTTTATCTAAATATATTGTATGCACTTACAAATAACAAAAAACCTCTGTAACTCTCATTATTTCCCTACTTAGCTTCTGTCTAGATGACCTGTCCCTTGATGAAAGTGGAGTGTTGAAGTCTCCCACTATTAAGGCATTGGGATGGATGTGTTATTTAAGCTTTAATAATGTTTCCTTTACAATGGAATTTTATGGAAGAAGTGGAAAATAGTAAGAGCTGGAGAGGACAGGAACTTCACAAGGAGAGCAACAGAACAAGAAAATTTCAACACAGGGAACTTCCCAGAGACTCATACTCCAACCAAGGACTATTCATGGAGATAACCTAGAACCCTGACAATGCAGCCACTTCTGATGAGAACTGATAGACTAAGATCAGAAAGAAGGAGAGGAGGACCTCCCCTATCAGTGGACTTGGGGAGGGACATGCATGCAGAAAGGAGGGGAGGGTGGGACTGGGAGAGGAGGAGGGAGGGGCTAATGGGGGGCTAAAAAATGAATAAAGTGTAATTAATAAAAGTTAAATAAAAAATTAAAAAAAAAACAAATGCAGGTGCTCATGTATTTGGGACATAGATGTTCAGAATTGTGATGTCCTCCTGGTGTATTTTTCCTTTGATGAAAAGAAAGGAAAAATCATCTTCTTTGATGAATTTTGGTTGAAAGTCTATTTTATTAGATATTAGGATAGCTATCCCAGCTTGTTATCTGGGTCCATTTGCTTAAAAATAATTTCAGCCCTTTACTCTGAGGTACTGCTTATCTTTCTTGCAGAGGTTTGTTTCTTGGATGCAACAGAATGATGGACCCTGTTTCTCCACCCATTCTGTTAGTCTATGTCATTTTATTGGAGAGCTGAGTTTGTTGATGTTGATAGATAATAGTGACCAATGAATGTTAGTTCCTTTTATTTTGGAGTTGGTGGTGTTATTGTGTTTCTCTGATTGCTTTCTTTTAATTTTTTCTTGTGAAGTTATCTATACCCTGTGTTTTCTTGTGTGTAGTTGTTTTCATTGGATTGGCATTTTCTTTCTAGTATTTTCTGTAGGGCTGGGTTGCTGTATAGATATTAAGTATAGTTTTGTCATGGAATATTTTGTTTTCCCAATCTATGTTGATTGAAAGTTTTGCTGTGTATAGAAGTCTGGGTTGGCATCTGTGGTCCCCTAGACTCTGCATAACATCTGCCCAGACCCATCTGGCTTTCAGAGTTTCTGTTGAGAAGTGTGGTGTGATTCTGACAGGGCTACCTTTATATGTTACTTGGCCTTTTCCCCTTGCTGCTTTTAATATTTTTTTCTATGTTCTGTATATTAAGTGTTTTGACTCTTTTTTTCTTTATTAATTGCACTTTATTCACATTATCTATCCTCCTGTGGTTCTCTACCTCCTCCCATCCCAATCCCTCCCTTCCTCCACCCTCTGCATGCATGCCCCTCCCCATGTCCACTGATAGAGGAGGACTTCTTTTCCTTCCTTCTGATCCTAGTCAATTAGGTCTCATCAGGAGTGGCTGCAGTGTCTTCTTCTGTGGCCTGGTAAGGCTGCTCCCCACTCAAGGGGAGGTGATCAAAGAGCAGGCCAATCAGTTCATGTCAGAGACAGTCCCTGTTCCTATTACAGTGGAACCTGCTTGGATACTGATCTGCCATGGGCTACATTTGTGCAGGGGTCGTAGGTTATCTCCATGCATAGTCCTTGGTTGGAATATCAGTCTCAGAAAAGACCACTGTGCTCAGATTTTTTTGGTTCTGTTGCTCTCTTTGTGGAGTTCCAGTCCTCTCCAGATCTTACTGTTTCCCACTTCTTTCCTAAGATTTCCTGCATTCTGCTCAAAGGTTGCCCATAAGTCTCAGCATCTGCATTGATAGTCTGCAGGGCAGAGCTTTTCAGAGGTCTTCTGTGTCAGGCTCCTGACTTGTTCCCTATTTTCTCCTTCTTCTGATGTCCAGCCTCTTTGCCTTTCTGGATAAGAATTGAGCATTTTAGCAAGACTCCTCCCTCTTGATTAGTTTCTTTGGGTGTACAGATTTTAGTAGGTTTATTCTATATTATATATCTATATGAGTGAGTATATACCGTGTGCATCTTTCTGCTACTTGGATAGCTCACTCAGGATGATATTTTCCAGATCCCACCATTTACCTGCAAATTTCATGATTTCCTTGTTTTTATTGCTGAGTAATATTCCATTGTGTAGATATACCACAATTTGTGCATCCATTCCTCCACTAAGGGGCATCTGGGCTGTTTCCAGCTTCTGGCTATTACAAATGAGGCTGCTACAAACATGGTTGAGCAAAAGTCCTTATTGTGTACTTAAGCCTCTTCTGGATATATGCCTAGGAGTGGTATAGCTGGATCTTGAGGAAGTGCTATTCCTAGTTGTCTGAGAAAGCACCAGATTATTTTCCAGAGTGGTTGTATAAGTTTACATTCCCACCAGCAGTGG
The DNA here is from genome assembly GCF_907164565.1 of Psammomys obesus. Taxonomy (NCBI): domain Eukaryota; kingdom Metazoa; phylum Chordata; class Mammalia; order Rodentia; family Muridae; genus Psammomys; species Psammomys obesus. The sequence goes on from NW_026585504.1 coordinate 33,813,207, forward strand.
AGGAGGGTTCCCCTTTCTCCACAACCTCTCCAGCATGTGTTGTTTCTTGAATTTTTGATCTTAGCCATTCTGATGGGTATAAGGTGAAATATCAGGGTCTTTTTGATTTGCATTTCCCTGATTGCTAATGACGTTGAGCATTTCTTTAAGTGTTTCTCTGCCATTTGATATTCCTCTATTGAAAATTCTCTGTTTAGCTCTGTACCCCATTTTTTAATTGGATTACTTGATTTTTTTTGCTGTTTAACTTCTTTAGTTGTTTATATATACTGGATATTAGCCCTCTGTCAGATATAGGGTTGGTGAAGATCCTTTCCCAATCTGTAGGCTGTCGTTTTGTTCTGAGGACAGTGTCCTTTGCTTTCCAGAAGCTTTTCAGTTTCATGAGGTCCCATTTATTGATTGTTGCTCTTAGAGCTTGTGCTGTTGGTGTTCTATTCAGGAAGTTGTCTCCTGTGCCAATGAGTTCAAAGCTCTTCCCCACTTTTTCTTCTAAGCGGTTTAATGTGTCTTATTTTATGTTGAGGTCTTTGATCCACTTGGACTTTAGTTTTGTGCAGGGTGATAAGTATGGATCTATTTGCATTTTTTTACATGTAGACTTCCAGTTAGACCAGCACCACTTGTTGAAGATGCTGTCTTTTTTCCATTGAATGGATTTGGCATCTTTGTCAAAAATCAGGTGTCTCTAATTGTGTGGATTTATGTCAGGGTCTTCTATTCGATTTCTTTCATCCACCAGTCTGTTTCTATGCCAGTACCATGCAGTTTTTAGTATTGTTGCTCTGTAGTACAGCTTGAGATCAGGGATGGAGATACCTCCTGAAGATCTTTTACTGTAAATAATTGTTTTAGCAATTCTGGTTTTTTTGTTGTTCCATATGAAGGTGAGAATTTTTCTTTCAAGAACTTTTCTTTCAAAAATTGTGTTGGTAATTTGATGGGAATGGAATTGAATCTGTAGATTGCTTTTGGTAAGATGGCCATTTTTACTACATTAATCCTGCCAAGCCATGAGCATGACAGATCTTTCCATCCCCTGATGTCTTCTTCTAATTCATTCTTCAGAGACTGGAAATTTTTTTTCATACAAGTCTTTGACTTGCTTGGTTAGTTTCACACCAAGGTACTTTATGTCCTTTGTGGCTATAGTGAAGAGTGTTGTTTCCCTAATTTCTTTCTTGGCCCTTTTGTCTTTTGTATACAGGAAGGCTACTGATTTTTTTTTTAGTTAATTTTGTATCTAGCCACTTTGCTGAAGGTGTTAATCAGCTGTAGGAGCTCCCTGGTAGAATTTTTGGGGTCACTCACGTATACTATCATATCATCTGCAAACAGTGATTTTGACTCTTATGTGATGTGAGGAGTTTCTCTTCTGATCTAGTCTTTTGGGTGTTCTGTAGGCCTCTTGTATGTTTACAGACATCTCTTCAATTTGAGAAAATTAATTGCCTTAAAAATAAAATAAAATTTATATTATTGCATTGGCCACGGACCTTTTGAGCTAAAGCTAGTCAATTGAGTACATGTTCCTTGATTTTAATATTTACTATCACTCTCTCTATTAATGACCAATGCTATTGCAAATGTTAGTTTTTTAGCCAAAATTATCAGATACTCAAGCATCGTTTTTATACACACACGCACACACACACACACACTCATAAAACTATTTGATTAAGCATATTAAAGTTGGACAAAGAGGTTCTAAATCTGATGTTGTCTACTACCTTTTGTATATCTTTCAAAATATTCTCAAATCTATATTCTTTTGCTTGTTCATGTGAAATGTGAGTTGCAGTAAAACATAAAATATGGCAACTAATGGTTTAGCATGCTGATAACATGCTTGCTTGTCATGTGTGTGACCATGATATTGATTCTCAATACTTATAAACAAACATACTAACACATGCCTGTAATCCCAGTGCTCAAATGGTATATATATATATATATATATATATATATATATATATATATATATAATAGCAGG
>NW_026585504.1:33815299-33858057 GCF_907164565.1 Psammomys obesus
ATATATATATATATATATATATATATATATATATATATATAATAAGTCTAAGAAAATTCCTGGATATATGGTGAGTTTAAAGCCATCTTGAGATCCTGAAGATTTCTGTCTTAAAAAAATAAATAAAATATAGGTTAAAGACTGCCAAGCAAAAGCTGAAGCTGTAATCCACGTAGGGAAAAAACATAAATGAAACACTTGAAGACATTAGTATAAAAATAATAGTTTGCATGTGTCTTCCCCAAGCATAGAAAAACAAAATCAAACAAGTCAGATTGAGGAATTTAAAAGGTTCCTACATAACAAGAGAAACTCAGTAAAGTGAACAGTCTATAAATAGGAGAAAATATTACAAAAAAAAATGACTTTATGTGAGATATTCCGGGTTCAAAAACCCAAATCTCATCTTTCTTATGGCATTATGTATATCTGTCAGAATTATCTAGTTTGTGTCATGATAACATTTACAACATTGTCCTAATAGAAGATGATACCTTTCAATCCAGTTGCCAGTGGTTATCAGACTCAATTTGCCTGAGCCCAAACCAATTCTTATTATAAGATGGGCAAAATGTGGACATTATTGGGGAAAAATGTAACTACTATTGTGTTAAATAAAAGAGAAAAAAATTCATGATCATTTATTAAGTCTAGTAAATTGACTATTGTCTTGTGGTTTCCCTCATGACTTAGTATATTAAGTTCAAAGTATAGAAGGTCATATGTGATATATTTACTTGAGTACCTGCTAATTTCTTTTAATACTGTTAGCAGTAGTGAGTTACACTTTCTACAATTATCTTTTTCTGAAAAATAAAGTTTTCATACTTGCATTAATTAATTAGGCTAACCCCTTTAAGAACATTGTAGAATTTCTAAAACCAAGTTGAGGAAAGGGATGTGTTCACTAAATAAAAAGAAATTTCAGCTAATTAGGATTTCAAAGGCTGTATTTTCATTAAATATATAAACAGGTATTATTTGTGTAGGACACATGCAGTTATGTTTATTTAATGCCAGTCAGGGATTCAAAATGTACTTGTGTGTGAACCACACACAGAAACATGAAAGGAGAACAGTGTGCAGCTGCTGTGTAATACTGTGAAGGCCTAGCGAGAACATGGGAGCAAGGCAAGCACTTCCTGATATGGGAGAGTTTGAAGAAATCCTCAGTATTTGCTAGAAAATACCGTGACACCTCATTCATGCATCTATGGCAGAGTCAAATGCGGCTTTAAAGTTTGGAATTGCACTCAGTCCAGGGCAAGAAAACTTTATAGGTCATGCAAGTATCCCTTTACCCTCAATCTCTCCAAAGTCTTGCTTAAAACCTTTGGTAAAAACTTTTCCCCCCAAAAGACATGTTTTTGGTTTTTCTTTTTCACCTTTACAACCAACATTGTTTATATTTCTGTCAAAGCTCCTTTCATATCTAACTCAAGCTGTGGTTATTTATGGCCACGTCTCCTGAGGAAATGTCAGCTGAAAGCACAGGGACATAGCTCATTTGTCTTGGATGCTACCCACATTGGCTGCTACATCCTGTGCGGAGGGTGTAGCTGCCTGCCTCAACAACCTCTGGAGAATAGTAGTTCACTGTTACGGCATCATAAGTACCAACTCTATTTTATTTAGGACTAGGATCATAAGTACACACAGGTGATGGGAACATAGCGAAGAGTTTAATTGGCAGAAATTTACCTCGAGCACTTCCCACTGTCTATTCATAAATAAATTCTAAGCACAGGAGTAGAAGCTTCTTCAGAAGTGTTAGCCTTTCTCGGTGAAGTGGGCCCTATGGAGTTATAAAGCATAGTTAGTACTTGAAGGCAGAGAAGATCTCTGAAGTAGTTTATTTTCCCCAAGAAATACAGTGCTTAAATATATTTCTCAATCTTTAACTGAATGTTCAGTTACAGAGTTTCTACTGCAGAAAAAATTCTAATGCTCTGTGTATTAATTTTGTCTGCTTTAAAGATATCTATCTATCACATGCTTATCAAGAAGTTTAATTGCAAGAATTACGTTCCCATTAAAAGGCACATTAGGAGGCAATATAGAAGCCACCCACTTCCATGAGCCATCCTTAAGAAATATACTATGTTGACATTTGTATTTATTAATTTTCATAGATTATTAAAAAAGAAATGTTACTACTTTAATACTATATGTTTATCCATTTTTCTAATTAAGTAGTACATGCCAATAATTAGTAATGCAATTTTCTTATTGTACAGAAATAAACTTTATAGTCAAGGAAATGAAATATAGAAAAGTATATTTCTATTATTTGTACTTGAAAAGTTGTCTTGCTCTAATTAGTAATATAGTACTTCATTAAAAGACATTTTAATGAACACAATTTAAATATAAAATCACAATGACTGTACATTTTCTTGTTAGATTTTATCACACAACGCCTTAATGTTTTTCTCTTACTTTGTAAGTATCTTAAATTTGAAGTTAAATGTTTAATTCTCTACATTTTTATCAATCATTGCTTTGAAAAGATGCAAATTTATAATTGTCAGCAGCCTGGTTCAAAAAACTAATAATATTAAGTGTACATATTTTTTTGTCATAGAAGGCAAGATATTTCTCAAGAATAAGATAACAAATAAATGTTCATAAGGGAGATTGGCCTGAAATTCTCTTTCTTTGTTGGGTCTTTGTGAGATTTAGGTACCAAGGTGACTGTGGCTTCATAGAATGAGTTTGGTAATGTTCCTTCTGTTTTTATTTTGTGGAATACTTTGAAGAGAACTGGAGTTAGCTCTTCTTTGAAGGTCTGGTAGAATTCTGCACTGAAACCATATGGTCCTATGCTTTTTTCAGATGGGAGACTTTCAATGACTATTTCTAGTTTCTTGGGGGATATAGGACTATTTAATTGATTTACCTAGTCCTGAATCAGCTTTGATAAGTCAAATCGATCAAGAAAATTGTCCATTTCATTTAGATTTTCAAAGTTTGTGGCATATAGACTTTTGAAGTAAGTCCTAATGATTGTTTGGATTTCCTAAGTGTCTGTAGTTATTCCTCCTTTTCATTTCTGGTTTTGTTGATTTGATTGGTGTCTCACTGCCTTTTAGTTAGCTTGGCTAAGGGTTTGTCAAGCTTGTTGATTTTCTCAAAGAACCAGCTCTTGGATTCATTGATTCTGTGAATTGTTTCATTTGTTTCTAATTGATTGATTTGCATAAATATTCAACAAAATACTTGCAAACCGAATACAAGAACACATCAAAGATATCATCCACTATGACCAAGTAGGCTTCATCCCAGGTATTCAGGGGTGGTTCAATATATGGAAATCCAACAGTGTGATCCACCATATTAACCAACTGGAAGAAAGAAAGAAAAAAAAAACACATGATAATCTCCATAGATGTTGAAAAAGCATTTGACAAAATTCAACATCCATTCATGTTTAAAGTATTGGAGAGATCAGTGATACAAGGCACTTATCTAAACATAGTAAAGGTGATATACAACATGCCTATATCCAACATCAAACTGAACAGAGAGAAACTTAAAGCAATCCCACTGAAATCAGGGACAAGACAAGGCTGCCCACTCTCTCCATATCTCTTCAACATAGTTCTGGAATTCCTTGCTAGAGCAATAAGACTGTTGAAGGAGATCAAGGGGATACAAATTGGAAAGGAAGAAGTCAAATTATCACTATTTACAGATGATATGATAGTATACGTGAGTGACCCCAAAAACTCTACCAGGGAACTCCTACAGCTGATAAACACCTTCAGCAAAGTGGCCCGATACAAAATTAACTCAAAAAAAAAAAATCAATAGCCCTCCTGTATACAAAAGACAAAATGGCAGAGAAAGAAATTAGGGAAACAACACCCTTCACAATAGCCACAAAGGACATAAAGTACAGTACGTTGGTGTGAACCTAACCAAGCAAGTCAAAGACTTGTATGAAAAAAATTTCCAGTCTCTGAAGAAAGAATTAGAAGAAGATATCAGAAGATGAAAAGATCTCCCATGCTCATGGATTGACAGGATTAACATAGTAAAAATGGCCATCTTACCAAAAGCAATCTACATATTCAATGCAATTCCCATCAAATTACCAACACAAACATTTACAGACCTGGAAAGAAAAATTCTCAACTTCATATGGAATAACAAGAAACCCAGAATTGCTAAAACAATTATTTGCAGTAAAAGATCTTCAGGAGGCATGTCCATCACTAATCTTAAGCTGTACTATAGAGCAACAGTTATAAAAATTGCATGGTACTGGCATAGAAACAGACTGGTGGATCAATGGAACCGAACAGAAGTCCCAGAAATAAACCCAAACACTTATGGACACCTGATCTTTGACAAAGATGTCAAAACCATTCAATGGAAAAAAAGACAGCATCTTCAAGAAATGGTGCTGGTCTAACTGGATGTCTACATGTAATAAAATGCAAATAGATCTATACGTATCACCCTGCACAAAACTAAAGTCCAAGTGGATCAAAGACCTCAACATAAAACCAGACACGTTAAATTGGTTAGAAAAAAAAATAGTGGGGAATACCCTTGAAATCATTGGCACAGGAGACAACTTCCTGAACAAAACACCAACAGCACTGGCTCTAAGAGCAACAATCAATAAATGAGACCTCATGATACTGAAAAGCTTCTGTAAAACAAAGGACACTGTCATCAAAAGAAAACAACTGCCTACAGATTGAGAAAGAATCTTCATCAATCCTATATCTGACAGAGGCCTAATATCCAGTATATATTAAGAACTAAAGAAGCTAAAAAGCAGCAAACCAAGTAATCCAATTAAAAAATGGGGAACAGAGTTAAACAGAGGATTCTCTATAGAGGAATACCGAATGGCAGAGAAACACTTAAAGAAATGCTCAACTTCATTAGCCATTAGGGAAATGCAAATCAAAATGGCCCTGAGATTTCACCTTACACCCCTCAGAATAGTCAAGATGAAAAACTCAAGTGACAACACATGCTGGAGAAGCTGGGGAGAAAGGGGAACCCTCCTCCACTGCTGGTGGGAATGTAAACTTGTACAACCACTCTAGAAAGCAATCTGGCACTTTCTCAGACAACTAGGAATAGCACTTCCTCAAGATCCAGCCATATCACTCCTAGGCATATATCCAAAAGAGGCTCAAGTACACAATAAGGATATTTGCTCAACCATGTTTGTAGCAGCTTTATTTGTAATATCCAGAATCTGGATACAGCTCAGATGCCCCTCAACTGAAGAATGGATGCAGAAATTGTGGTACATCTACACAATGGAATATCACTCTGCAATGAAAAATAAGGAAATCATGAAATTTGCAGGTAAATGATGGTACCTGGAAAGGATCATCCTGAGTGAGCTGTCCCAGAAGCAGAAAGACACACAGAGTATATACTCACTCATATAGGCATATAACATAGGACAAAGCTACTAAAATCTGTACATCTAAAGAAAGTAATCAGGAGAGAGGACCCTGATTAAACCACTCCATCCCCATCCCGAAAGGCAAAGAGGATGGACATCAGAAGTAGAAGAAAACAGGAAACAACCTAGGAACCTGCCACAGAGGGCCTCTGAAAGGCTCTGCCCTGCAGACTATCAAGGCAGATGCTGAGACTTATGGCCAATTGTTGGGCAGGGTGCATGGAATCTTATGTAAGAAGTGGGAAATAGTAAGATCTGGAGAGGACAGGAAACCCACAAGGAGAGCAACAGAACCAGAAAATTTGAACACAGGGGTCTTCCCAGAGACTCATACTCCAACCAAGTACCAGGCATGGAGATAACCTAGAACCCCTGCACAATTGTAGCAAATGGCAGTTTAGTGTCCAAGTGGGTTACACAGTAATGGGAAGAGGGACTGCCTCTGACATAATCTGATTGGCCTGTTCTTTGATCAATTCCCGCTGAGGGGGGAGCAGCCTTACCAGGCCACAGAAGATGACAATGCAGCCACTCCTGATGTGATCTTATAGACTAAGATCAGAAGGAAGGAGAGGAGGACCTCTCCTATCAGTGGACCTGGGGAGGGGCATGAGTGAAGAAGGGAAGGGAGGGTGGGACTGGGATTGGAGGAGGGAGGGGCTTATGGGGGAATACAAAGTGACTAAAGTGTAATTAATAAAAATAAATTAAAAAATGCAATTCAAAAAAAGATATCAAATCAAAATGATAGCACTAACCTGAAGCTCAGTCTGGTAAATAAGTGAATCTCAGAGTGTCCTGAAAATTTTGATATATGAGAAAGTCCTCTTAAATAAATGTGAGCCAATGAACCCAAAATAATAGCAATATATAATGTGTGTACTTGATGTGTGGGTGGTTAAAAAGCCATTGAATTTAAAGTCAATATTTTCAAGCAACCGACTAGTCATGAATATTTCTATAGTATGAATACATCGGCAGAAGCAAAGTAGTGGGAACATCAGCAAGCTTCAGTTCTGTAACACAGATTGCTATTTGCTTTCATTTGTGAATTCAATCTTAGAAGTTGTTAGAAAAAATAATTTTATGTCAATAGTTTTCAAAAGAGCTATACTATATATTGTATTACGGCTCTCTAGAGGAATATGACAGATAACTGTAGAAAGAAGTTACTAGATAAACAGAAGTACAGAGAGACGGCATAGAGACAAATAGATTTAGAGAATGTATTGGATTAGCTTACGTGATAAGGTCTGAGTAGTCCAACAGCAGCTGTCTTATATCATGGAGTGTGGGCTGTGTGTCAGCACTCCTAATCCACAAAAACTGCAGCCTCAAAGTCCCAATTTATCATTCAAGAGTTGGGGTATTCATGAGGAGCTGATGGTCTCACTTATGTTGGAAGCACAAAGAATTTACTTCTAGTATCAGTTAAGGGATCAGAAATAGCAGCAACGGGATAGATTAACTTCCTATCAAGAGTGAGGCAAGGAGACAAAAGGAAAGCTTTCCTTCATTCAAGCCCTTTAACTGGACTGCCATCAGAAGGTTACATTCATTTTAAGTGTGATTTGTCTCAATTCAACTAATCTAATCAAGAAATCTCTCAGTGGAGAACCCAGTGAATTGCCTTCTACTTGATTCCAGATCTAGTCAAGTTGACAATTGAGAGCTTTTACAGACCTCAAGATCTATATCTAATAATAGAATCATTCACTTAGAAACTTGAAGAGCTAATAAACTTTCACACCTGCTACATCTCTGTGGCAATTAACCACAAAAGGAGGTTTGAAATATATTTCTTCATTTAAACATATCTAGATCCAGCATTATAATTGTGTCACATGTACACTATTATAAAATGGTATCATATAATTTTTACATTATATACGAAATAGTTTACTTTTTATGCTCACTGTTCAGTAAGTTCTCTAGAATAAAAGGCTACTGCATGCAATTAGATTATGTAGCATAGTATATGTAATTCTTTTGCTGAAATTATTTTTTATTGCAGAAAAAGACATGTTCTCAGTGACTCCTGGTGACAAAAATAGTGGTAATACACTTAAGATTGGTACAAAAATATCGATTAACATTCTATATACTATATGGCATTTATAAATGATGTGATGATTTTGTATTATATATTAAGATTAATTTATATCCCTATAAGTAAGAAAATAAATTTGAGTTTCTCTACCAAGTTTCACAAACCGCAGATATGAATGTCAAGAGACTTCTGTTTATCTATGCCCTTCTTGAGATATAAGTTAAGAAGTAGACCATTCAAGGAAGAGCCGTTTTTGAAGTCTCATTTAGCTTAAATCTGTCTTATTCTTGAGTTCTCTTTCGTCTCCAAAAATATAGAGAAGAAATTTCATTGCTTGGAATCTCAGAATTAACTTCTTTGTGCCATAAAATCTTTCCTGACTGAATTTATGTTTGGGGGAACCAGTGAGTCATTCTTTGAAAGAAAGTTCATGTTCCCCGTCTCAAAACCTCTCAAAGGAAATGCTAATAGTTTAGAAAAATGTGAGAGAGAAATGATGCATAAATCATATTTGGAAAAAAAATTCCATGCTAAAATGTATTTACTGCTGTCGTGTCATGTAACAGTTGAGAACACGGACATTTTACATGGTTATTGACCTGTGCAAAATAAACAGTAAGTTTCAGCATTGCAGGATTCAACGCACTCTGTTTTCTGGTGATTATATTTGAACTATATGACTTCACTTGTGACCTAGGTCACAAAGACAGGCAATTAATTTTGTTAAGGACATCGTGTACATGAATCCTTAACTCATTCATTTTTCCAAATGTTTATTACAGAAACCACCCAGGCCTATAAAATGAAGAGAAAAATAGAAAGTAGTTCTGAATAATTTTGACCAAAAATGGAGTGACAGAAAAAGGAGTGATATGTTTGTTTTCATACATGCATGTCACTATCAGAGGTAGAAAGAGTATGAATTTCGTACTAACATATATGTTAATTATTTCATAGAAATATCCTATATGCATACTTTACTTGCTAATGCCAAAAAATTTTGTCATGGCAAACTAAAACTGTAGGCAATAGATGGGTTGAAGTTAAAAGGTAGTTTCAGAAGTTATTGCAATAATACTGCATAATTTTTGCTAAGGAAAAACCTACTTGTCTATTCATTTATTTATTTCTCAGTACCAGTTGCTGAGCACCTCATTGTTAGCCAGATACGTTCACAAGCCTTGTACATGCATTAGGGTTTCGACTAAGCAACCATCACTTATGGTGCTGATCTTTCTGAAGACATTTTTCAGGGAGCCCCACTCCCATGTGTAGTAGCCAGCAAAGTCTATGAACATTTGCAGAACCTGGCAATGTTCTACAACCTGGCAGAATTCTACAGCTCCAGCAGACCTGATGTCTAGTCTGGGCTCAAATGTTAATTAGCTGTATGATCTTTGACAATTCCTTTCATTTTGCTGATGCATACTGTACATAATTATGAGAAAAAAATATCTGGTAGAATTGAAGTAGTTGAAAAAATAACACATGCAATGTACTGTAAAAATATTCACGTAATTAAATAATCACTAGAATTAGGTTTAAACAATGCAATCATCATTATAAACCCTTGAAGTACCAGTTTTAACATGTCATATTTATACATTCCAGTATTTTTTGCTTTTCTTTAAACTGTTCCAATATAGTTATATTAAAAAAAATAAAAGAAAGAAAGAAAAGTTACTCTTTCCCTCTACCACTCAAACATCTCAGAGAAAATAAAGCTTTGAGATTTGAAGCTTCAAAGAGGAGAAAAAGCATGAAAGCATGCTTTTCATCCCACCAAGTGTGTTGTATTTTCTCCCAAATCTAAAGTTACCTTCATAACACCCTGTTGTCTACATTAGTACAAAGAGCTGTGACTTTTTAAGTAACTCAATAATAAATAGTAGGCTATGTAATATGATTTTATCTCAAACAATACTGGACAGTTCAGAATGGTTTTACTGATTAGAAGTCTTCCATGATAGCATATAGCTGTGTAAAATACCCTGAGAGGTCCTTCCTCAGGATTCCGGGCCTAATTTTGGAGATCGTCTTTCATTTTTATTCCTTCTTTCTCATTTTCAGAATTGTATACAAAAATGCTATTAAGTTAGGATGGAAAACCAGAGGGAGAAGAACAGCATTCACTGTGGATTGGAATTTTCCATGAAATTTAGCATAGTGCCCACATATTTATTGACATTAGGGTCATCTTTAAATAAGATATGAAATTTGTTTGGATCATATATAGAATAAATAAATTGAGTTTTATAAAATTTATCAGAAAGTATCTTCAAGAGATGCCTCCAAGTTGTCATGTCATGTCTTCGATGTCAAGTTCAAAGTTGCATAGGAATTAAGCTGTAATAAGTTTGATATATTCATTCTCAAATGAGAATGTTACTTTTAAGAAATATAATAATTAAAATTGAAATTTGCCTTGGTGCCAACTATAGTCACAACTGGGAAATGGGTGACAGTCAGGGTAAAATTTTGAGAGATTTCAAATGATGGTCCAAAGGTAATGAGGGTATTTTTGCCTGTTCAGAATGCAGGGGACAATGTAGCTATAACAACTACTCTCGAGTATCTCTCTTATTCCTTGCTTACCATAGGGGAGTAGTAAAACTTCACTTTGTAGAATCCTAATCTCCATAAGAAATACAAATGTCCCAATTCAAAAGTGAGATGTTTCCTGGATGTGATTGAATTTAATAGTATTTTCTTTTCCAAGTTAAAAGGACATTCATAAGACTGAATGTCAATGTAAATAGTTTGCTAATTAATTGGATAGTTTCCAAAAATATTAATAAGATAAATGATGGGTGACATTTTTCCTAGGGTCACTTGTCATGAATGAAATCTTAAATGGAAAACTTGATTTTTTTAATTTTTATTTTATATCACAGAGTACAGATCTTACAAAAACCAACTACATACTTTTAAGATTTGTATTTTATATCTGTCATGTCAGTATACTTGCCTTGGAATGTGATTGCAGGAATTGTTTGCCTGCCTGTATTTATAAAACATCAGGTACAGAGTAGCTGATGGCTTATTCACTGTCATATCAACAGTAAGAAGAAGATGCAAGATTTGAGCATAACGTTCTCTAAGAAGATGTGACCTGTGAGTACTTATGCTTCTCAGCAACTAGTAATATGACTGAGACTTTATAATTTGGGTTCCTAAGCTTTTGTATTAACTTACATTATATTAGCATGGCAATTGTAATAGAAAATAATACCAAAGAGGAAGGAGGCATTATATAGAAGCCAATTACATATTATATATATATATATGAAATATTGGAGAATAATATGAACTAGCTTATCGCAAGTTAAAAGACTAATTATATTTCTAAAGCATCTACTGAAAAAAGAACAATAATACTAAAAGAGCTGAAAAAAGAATTAAAATATCACCATACATTATCTATCTATACAAAATAATTCAGTATTTAGATAAGGAAAGAAAGACATACACATACAATAATATACACAAAAATACATTTTTTATTTTATTTTTTTTATTAGTTGCATATTGTTAACTCTGTGTCCCAGCTGTATCCCGCTCCTTCATTCCCTCCCCAACACCACACTCCCTCCCTGGTCTCCTCCCTGCACTTTTCTGATAGGGGAGGACATCCTCTCCCTTCATTTGACCCTGTTTTATCAGGTATCTTCAGGGCTGGCTGCAAAGTCCTCCTCTGTGGCCTAACAGGACTGCTCCTCCCCTGGGGGGGGGGGACATCAAAGAGCCTGCTCTTTAGATCCTGTTAGAATTAGTCCTTGTTCCCCTTACTTTGGAAAACCACTTGGTTACTGAGCTACCACGGGCCACATCTGAGCAGAAGTTCTAGGTTATATCCATAGATGGTCCTTGGTTGAGTGTCAGTCTCAGAGAAGACCCTGTGCCCGGATATATTTGGTCCTTGTAGAGCTCCTATCCTTTCCATATCACACTAACTCGCCTTCTTTCATATGATTCCCTGCACTCTGACGAGGGTTTGGTTATGAGTCTTAGTGTCTGCTTTGAAACACTGCTAGGTAGAGTCTTTCAGATGCCTTTTGCGGTAGATGCCTGTCATACGTTCAATACACATCCCATTTGTCTTTCTAAAAGAGGATTGATCATCTTCGCCCGTGTCTGCTTTCTTGATTATCTTCTTTAGGTATGTAGATTTCATTATGTTTATCATATCTTGTAGGACTATATAAGTGAGTATATACCATGTTTGTCTTTCTCCTTCTGGGATACTTCACTCAGAATGATCTTTTCTAGATCCCACCATTTGCCTGAAAATTTCATGATTTCCTCATTTTTGATTGCTGAGTAGTATTCCATTGTGTAAAAATACCACAATTTCTGTACCCATTCCTCCGTTAATGGACATCCCCATTTTTTAATTAGATTACTTGGTTGGTTGCTTTTCTGCTTCTTAGTTCTTTATATATACTGTATATTAGCCCTCTGTCAGATAAAGGGTTGGTAAGATTCTTTCCCAATCTGTAGGCAGTCGTTTTATTTTGATGACGGTGTCTTTTGCTTTACCGAAGTTTTTCAGTTTCATGAGGTCCCATTTATTGATTGTTGCTCTTAGAGCCTGTGCTGTTGGTGTTCTCTTTAGGAACTTGTCTCCTGTGCCAATGAGTTCCAGGCTGTTCCCTATTTTTTTCCAACTGATTTAGAGTATCTGGTTTTATGTTGAGGTCCTTGATCAACTTGGACTTTAGTTTTGTGCAGAGTGATAAATATGAATCTATTTTCATTTTTCTGCATGTAGACATCCAGTTGGAACAGCACCATTTGTTGAAGATGCTGTCTTTTTTCCATTGAATGGATTTTGCTTCTTTGGCAAATATCAAGTATTCATAGGTATATGGGTTTATTTCTGGGTCTTCTATTCGGTTCCATTGATCTTCCTTTCTGTTTCTATGCCAATACCATGCAGTTTTTATTACTATTGCTCTGTAGTACAATTTGAGATCGGGGATGGAGATACCTCCAGATGATCTGTTATTGTACAGGATTGTTTTGGAGACTCTGGGATTTTTGTTTCTCCATATGAAGCTGAGAATCTTTTTTTCAAGGTCTGTAAAGAATTGAGTTGGTATTTTGATGGGAATTGCATTGAATCTGTAGATTGTTTTTGGCAGGATGGCCATTTTCACAATGTTACAAAAATACATTTAGGTCTATTATAAAGTCATCAATCTGTCATTTATATACACTCTATATGTTATCTATCTATCTTCTATATATGTTTTCCTCTGGCAAAATATCAGAACACAGTTAAAGAATGGAGTTAATGTGAGAATTCTAAGTGCTTGGGAGAAAACTCCAAGAAAATAAGATAGGAGTTTTGTCATCTCAATTTCTTCAAAACAGAGAATTAACCATTCTTTGAATGTGTTTTTGTGCTCTTCCCAGGTGTCATGGAGAGGAGTGAGTTTTCTTCAGCTGTCATTATTTGAATGGCTCTATGGAAGAACATCTTTCTATCACATGTGTCTTGTTCTTGTGTCTTGACTTCTTACTCACATACTTTTTCTTACCCTCAGAGTATAAATTGTTGTTCTGACCAGATCGGCTGCTGCATGAGACTATAGTCTGCCTCATTTATTGCTTTCATTATTCCAGATCCTACTGACTTTAGAACACGTAACAAGGAATATATTTGAAAATAAGACTCATGGTTTGTTTCTGGCATGTACATGAAGCCATTTCATTAAAGAGTATAGTGGCTAATCAAATATCAAAAGATTTATATGTGTGTGTGTTGCATTTGATACTTACTTATCTACAAAAATCTTATTATGGACAAAATTGGAATTATTCCTATTTTGAGAATGGACTAAAGTAGAAATAACCCAAATGTATATGAAAATATGAATAGATAAGAAATGTATAGCACACTATAAACTCTTACACCAAATAAACTTATGAGGTACCATCTATTATTATAACATGACTGAACCATATACCACTATGATTAAAAGAGTTCAGAGAGTGCCCACATACTGCATAATTCCATACCTATGAACTGTCTTTAGTTGGCTGGTATCTTAAAAGTAGACTGATGGTTGCATGAATCTGGCACATTTTGGGAACTGTGCGATTACTTAATGTTTTTTTATTTATTTATTTATTTATTTTTTGTATTTTATTTTTTTCTTATCAGTTACATTTTATTAACTATGTACCCCAGCCATGTCCCGATCCCTCATTCCCTCCCAATCCCTCCCTCCCTCCCTCATCTCTACAGTGCCCCTTTTCAAGTCCACTGATAGGGGGGACCTCCTCCCCATTCATCTGATCCTGTTTTATCAGGTATCTTCAGGACTGGCTGCAAAGCTCTCCTCTGTGGCCTAACAGGACTGCTCCTCCCTTGGAGGGTGGGGAGGCCAAAGAGCCAATGTTTAAAGAATGATTTTATGAGTGAAGAAATTCATGCTCTTCATTTACCTCAGTGATTATTACATAAATTGTAATAAACGTTGGCACATAAATGTACATGAAATATAATACTTTGAAATGTTAATGTGACTATTATCTCTGTGTGTGGTGTGAAGGGTGATCATAACACAGCATTCATGTGAATCTCAGAAAACAACTTGAAAGTGTCATATCCCTCCTTCCAACCTGTGTTCCTGAGGATTAAACTCTGATTATCAGCCTTGGTGGCAGCGGCTTTTTGGGCTACATACTTGTAAGTTATGAGAACTCAGAAAAAATATTTATTCTGACATTTATATATTAGTTCAATCAGTGCAAATGAAGATTTTTCAAAGTGTTCATATCCTTTCTTTCCTTTGCAGGTTTCTCCACTGCCAAAGGCAGTATTCCCATATCATTTTCTGTCTCACTGTATCATAAAAAGTAGCCACACATTTATTCACAACACATGTCTTCTAGGAACCCCCTTTTACTGCCACACTATTGGTGATTCATGAGTAGTTTTTATCTGGTGCTAGTCATATCATCATTCTTGATAGACCTTCAAACTCCCTCCTTTCCATGAGCTCAGGTTTCCAGTTATTCCATCAAAGATTTTTTTTTATTAACACATTTTGTTTACTTTGTTTAAAAATCAAAGATTTTTACTTTGCTCTTTTGATGATGACCCAATCCAAAAGTTGTCACTGAAAACATTCAGTAAAATATAAAGCATTTTTTCACATTAGATTTAATAGCTAGAATTATAAGTAAATATTTGATTATGAGTGCTTAAATTGGTTAATAAATGCATTTTAATAAACATAAAACAATAATATAAAGGAGGATTAATAAATCAAAGTAGTACATATTCCACTTAGGTTATATAGATACAGCACGTAAGTCTTAAAAATGATTGATTTTCCAGGCCATTCTACTAAAAGTGGAGTGTAGTTATGTACTGAACACAATCTCACTAGTGAAAGTGTTAAGGCATAATAGATTTCCTGGACACTTTACATGTGAGTTTGGGGCTAATTGGGAGTTTGAGAAGTCTTCAAAGTAAGAAATTATTACTATAGCATCATATGAGGAAGTCAGTCAATGCAGGATACACTTGTAGTGCCTGGGTAAGAAAAGGCTATGAGCATCCAGGTTTATGGAGACTGAAGTGATCATCCTCTATAGTAAGACAGGACTTTTCAATAGAGGGATGAGGACAGCAACCCATAAACTAAACTTGTGATCAAAAATTTACCCTGCCTACAAGATGGGCAAGGATAAAACTGTAGCACAGTTTGAGGAAGCATTCAACCAACAACGGGCCCAACCTGAGACCCAAGCCATGAGCAAGAAGCAACACATATCACTATTAATGATACTCTACTATGACAGACATGAGCCAAGGTAACTGTCCTCTGAGAGACCTCACCCAAAAGTGGATCAAAGCAGATGCTGAGACCCTCAGCCAAACATTAGATTGAGATCTAAGGATCTTGTGGAAGAGTTGGGGCAAGGATAGAGGGACCTGAAGGGGGCAAGAATTACAGAAGGAGATCAACAGGGTCAACTAACCTGGGACCATTGGAGTCTCACAGAGACAAAACCTCGAATCACAAACCTAAGTGCACGCATAGACTGGACCTAGTCCCCCTTCACATATGAAGCTGATGAACAACTCAGGCTTCATGTGGGTCCCTTAGCAACTGGAGTGGGGAATATCTCTGACATGGACTTTGTTGCCTGCTTTTGTATCACTCCCTGCTTCCTGAGCAGCCTTGTCTGGCCTCAGTCTAAGAGGATGCACTTAGATCTGATGCTACATGAAGTGCCAAGGCAGGAATGCATGGGGTTGGGGGCTCTCCTTTTCTGAGAAGGAGAGGGTGGAATGAGAAAAGAAGGTGGGATGGAGCGACTGGAAGGAGAGGAAGGTGGAGCCTGTGATTGATAAGTAAAGTGACACAGGACTTCCATTGGCTACCTCTGTGAAGGAATTCCAGGCCATCTCCATGAGTGCTCCATGGCTGGAAAATCAGTCTCAGAAAAGACCCCTGTGCCCAGACTTTTTGGATCTGTTGCTCTCCTTGTGGAGTTCCTGTCCTCTCCAGGTCTTACTATTTCCCACTTCTTTCAAAAGATTTCTTGCACTTTGCCCAAAGGTGGCCTTAAGTCTCAGCATCTGTTTTGATATCTTGCAGGGTAGAGCCTTTCAGAGGCCCTCTGTGGTAGGGTCCTTTCCTGTTCCCTATTTTCTCCCTCTTCTGATATTCATCTTCTTTGCCTTTCTTTTTTTCCTTGTATTTTTATTTATAGTATGTAATTATAATTTGTACTTAAAATTTGTAATTCATTTTTTTTTACATTTTATTAACTCTGCATCCCGCCCCCTCGCTCCCCCCCCAATCCCACCCTTCCTCCCTCATCTCCTCCCTGCCCCTTTCCAAGTCCACTGAGTTCATGTCAGAAATTCCCTTACTAGGGAAACACACTTGGTTACTGTAGCCCGTGGGAGGGAGCTCTTTGCCTTTCTAAATGGGGATTGAGCATCTTAGCCAGAACCCTCCTTCTTGATTAGCTTCCTTAGGTGTACAGATTTTAGTATGTTTATCTTATATTATATGAGTCTATAGTAATGGGGACAGGGACTGTCTCTGACATGAACTGATTGGCCTGCTCTTTGATCACTGCCCCCTGATGGGGGAGCAGCCTTACCAGGCCACAGAGGAAGACAATGCAGCTATTCCTTTTTTTTTTTTTTAATTTTATTTTTCTTTTTAGTTACATTTTGTTAACTCTGTGTCCCAGCTGTATCCCGCTCCCTCATTCCCTCCCCAACCCCGCACTCCCTCCCTGGTCTCCTCCCTGCCCCTTTCCAAGTCTACTGGTAGGGGAGGACCTCCTCCCCTTTCATTTGACCCTGTTTTATCAGGGCTTCAGGGCTGGCTGCAAAGTCCTCCTCTGTAGCCTAACAGACTGCTCCTCCTGAGACCTGATACACTAGGATCAGAGGGAAGGGGAGGAGGACCTCCCTTATCAGTGGACTGGGAGAGGGGCTCTGGTGGGGAAGAGAGAAGGAGGGTGGGATTAGGAAGGGAAGAGAGAGAGGTACAGGTGGTATACAAAGTGAATAAACTGTAATTAATGAAATAAAAAGAATTTAAAAATAAAAAATAAAATAAATTAATTAAAGAAATGTAAAGTGAATAAATAAATACATTTTTAAAAAAATAACAGAATTCTAATACTCTTCTATGTACTTGGATCCAATGGCAATATAGTTCCAAGTGTAAATATTTTAAATAATTTTAAGAAGGATAGTTTACACTTTTATATTTCTTGAGAGTTGATGAACAGAAAAATCACTGAAAGTACAAATATTTGCAGACAGTTTTTATAACATCTGAGCTAAGAAATATTTACATTTATTTTTATTTTATTTATTTACTTTGCATTCTGTTCATAGTCCCCTCCCTCCTCTCCTCTAGTTCCATCCTCCTTTCTTTTTTCCCCTATTTCCATCCCCTATTCCTCAGAAAAAGGGTACCTCCCTCCAAGTCACCCCAACAAATTAAGTAGCATCAGGATTGAATCCATCCTCTTTCCTTGAGGCCAGCCAGGGCTCCATGATTGAAAAGCAGGCAACAGAATCCCTGTCAGAGACAGCCTCTGCTCTCTTTATTAGGCTGCTTACATGAAAACGAAACTGCTACATCTGTGTAGGGGAGCTAGTTCTAGTCTGTGCATGGTCTTTGGTTGTTACATCAGTCTTCACAAGCCCCCCCTGGGCCCTGGTTAGTTGAATATTTTGGTCTTCTTGTGGAGTACTTTTCCCTTCCAGATCCTTCTATACTTCCCTCCACTCTTCCACAAGTCTCCCAGAACTTCTCCTAATGTTTGTCTGCCAGTCTCAGCATCTGGTTCGAACCAATGCTGGGTGGAGCCTCTCAGAGGACAGCTATGCTAAGCCTCCTTCTGAAAGCATAACAGATTGTCATTAATAGTGTCAAGAGTTAGTTCTTTCCCATGGTGTGGCCCATGGTTGGACATTCCCCTAATATCTTCTCTATCTTTTTATCCTTGTATATCTTGAAGGCTGGAAAAATTTTGGGTTGTAGTTTCTGTGGGTGGGTTGATGTTCCCCTCCCTCCACTAAAAGTCTTCTCTGGCTAGGAGGTGGCCTCTCAGGTGATGGTATATGATGGTGAGGATATAGAGAAAGGGAAAAACTCCTCCATTGCTGGTGGGAGTGCAAAGTTGTACATTGCTTTGTAAATCAATCTGGTACTTTCTCATAAAATTGAGAATAGCTCTACCTTAAGATGCAGCTATACCACTCCTGGGCATATACCTAAAAGATGCTTTACCATATGGCAAATATGTTTGCTCAACTATGTTCAGCTCAGCTTTATTCATAATATTCAGAAACTGGATACAAAACAGGTGTCCCTCTGACAAAGAATGGATAAAGAAAGTGTGGTACATTTAATATCTGAACCACTCAGCTATTAAAAACAAGGAAATCTCCTGTGCCAATGAGTTCTAGGCTGTTCCCCACTTTTTCTTCTAACAGATTTAGAGTATCTAGTTGTATGTTGAGGTCTTTGATCCACTTGGACTTTACTTTTGTGCAGGGTGATAAATATGAATCTATTTTCATTTATCTGCATGTAGACATCCAGTTGGACCAGCACCATTTGTTGAAGATGCTGTCTTTTTTCCATTGAATGGTTTTGGCTTCTTTGTCAAAAATCGAGTATTCATAGGTGTGTGGGTTTATTTCTGGGTCTTCTATTTGGTTCCATTGATCCTCTTTTCTGTTTTTATGCCAATACCATGCAGTTTTTATTACTATTGCTCTGTAGTACAGCTTGAAATTGGAGATGGAGATACCTTCAGATGATCTGTTGTTGTGCAGGATTGTTTTGGAGAATCTGGGTTTTTTTGTTTCTCCATATGAAGCTGAGAATCTTTTTTTCAAGGTCTGTAAAGAATTGAATTGGTATTTTGATGGGAATTGCCTTGAATCTGTAGATTGCTTTTGGCTGGATGGCCATTTTCACAATGTTAATCCTATCAATCCATGAGCACTGGAGATCTTTCCATCTTCTGATATCTTCTTCAATTTCCTTCTTCAGAGACTGAGTGAAATATCCCAGAAAGAGAAAGACAATCACGGTATATACTCGCTTATATAGACTTATAAGATATGATAAACATAATGAAATCTACACACCTAAAAAAGATAATCAAGAGAGCGGACACGAGATATGATGATCAATCCTCATTTAGAAAGACAAATGGGATATGCATTGAATGTCTGACAGGAGTCTACTGAGTGCATCTGAAAGACTCTACCTAGCAGTGTTTCAAAGCAGATACTAAGACTCATAACCAAACCTTCGGCAGAGTACAGGGAATCATATGAAAGAAGGGGAGTTAGTATGATGAGGAAAGGATAGGAGCTCCAATAGGACCAAATATATCTGGGCACAGGGTCTTTTCTGAGATTGACATTCAACCAAGGACCATGTATGGATATAACCTAGAACCTCTGCTCAGATGTAGCCCATGGTAGCTCAGTAACCAATTGGTTTCCCATAGTAAGGGGAGCAAGGAGTATTTCTAACAGAACTCAATGGCTGACTCTTTGACCTCCCCACCCCCCAAGGGAGGAGCAGTCCTGTTAGGCCTCAGAGGAGGACTTTGCAGCCAGTCCTGAAGATACCTGATTAAACAGGGTCAGATGAATAAGGAGGAGGTCCCCCCTATCAGTGGACTTGGAAAGGGGCAGGGTGGAGATGAGGGAGGGAGGGTGGGATTGGGAAAGAATGAGGGAGCGGAATACAGCTGGGATACAGAGTTAATAAAATGTAACTAATAAGAAAAAAATAAAATTAAAAAAAAGAAAAAAAAAACAACAACAAGGAAATCATAAAAATTTCAGGCAAATGGCTGGAACTAGAACACATCATCCTGAGTGAGGTAATACAGACCTAGAAGAGCCCATATAATATGTATTCACTTATAAGTAGATATTAACCATATAGTAAAGGATAAACTTAGGACAACTCACATACCCAAAGATGCTGTATAAGAAGGAAATCTGGAGAGGGCAAGAATACCACAAGGACAGCAACAGAACAAGAAAATTTGAACACAGGGGTCTTTTCAGAGACTCATACTCCAACCAAGTACCAGACATGGAGATAACCTAGAACCCCTGCACAGATGTAGCCCATGGCTGTTTATTGTCCAAGTGGGTTACATAGTAAAGGGAAGAGGGACTGCCTCTGACATAATCTGGTTGGCCTGCTCTTTGATCAACTCCCCCTGAGCGGGGAGCAGCCTTACCAGACCACAGAAGATGACAATGCAGCCATTCCTGATGAGATCTGATAGACTAAGATTAGAAGGAAGGAGAGGAGGTATCTTCCCTATCAGTGGACTTGTGGAGGGGCATGCATGAAGAAGGGGGGGGAGGGTGGGACCACGAGGGGAGGAGGGAGGGACTTATGGGGGGATACAAAGTGAATAAAGTGTAATTAATAAAATATAATAAAATTAAAAAAATATTAAAAATAAAAAGAAGAAGGGCGAAGGAAAAGTGCTTAATTCTCATTCAAAAGGATAAATAAAATAGACATGGGAAGTGGAAGAACAAGGTGGGACTTGGAGTGGGGTGGTAGATGAGGATGGGAATCAGATGTGGGAAGAGTAGAGGTGGGAGACTAGAGGGCTTAGAGAGAGATGAAGAACTGAGGGCAGGGGCATCTCTGTGATGAGCTAGAAAGCTACATCAGTCTCATAGGAGTATTTGAAGGTGACTCTAGATAAGCCCCCTAGTAGCGAGGTTCATGGAGACTGAACTTAGAATTTAAAATGAGTGATGAGCACATCTGGATGGATCAATTGTCTTATGAATGGGTACAGAGAGATTTTTAACATACAATAAAATTATCCCTGTTTTGCTTTTATTTCAAGGATATATCTAGTTAAAATTTTATATTAATATACTATTTTTTGGAAAGAATGCATTCATTTGAAATAATATAATGAAAGTACACTTTGCATTTAACATCTAACATTTTTGAGGCATACATCATAAAATTAAAAATATATATTTAAAACTTAGTCTATGCACTGAGCTTTTTAGCATGAGTATCTGTGATGTATTCTGTAACATTTGACTGAAAGACTTATCAATGGAACACTTAGTTTTTTTTATTATTTATTCTTCAGTATCTTAGCTTTTCTTTGAATCTTTTCATAACACATTTTGGCCTCCATTTACAGTGGATGAGTGTGTCTTCCTCATTCAATTTAAAAATGCTCCTGATTTATATTTAAAATAAATAAGAGACAATGTTGTTAACTGATTGTGCTTGTGTCTTTCCTTGTCATTTTTGTTGCCTTTGTTATTATTCTCTATTTAGTCACCTGGTAACTAATCTATAAGTTGAAAGACACAGTCCTTTTTTCCATGTTAACCACTTTTTTCCATGTCAACAACTCTACCCAAATTCTCTGTTCCTAGTAAGTGTAGAGTAGACATAATAAACTAACATAATAATGAAAAAGGAACATGCTATACAATGCTCATCTTAAAACATCTTTTATAAAATAACTTAATCATAAGAATACAAAGTAAATAATATTGTAAGAACTTTCAGAGAATAATTACTTACAGAGAGAATATTTTTCTGTAAGTTAAAATATTTTCTGAAGAGAGGTTTTGTTTTTCACATAGGCCTTGGAGCAAAATCACAGTTAATGAGAAACAGAGGTCATAGAAACAAAAATAAGTCTGAATTGTTCATAATAAGAAAGGCCACAGACTGAACTTGCTAAGAAATACTTCAAGGTCTCACAGATGAATAACAATGAAGAAGATGCAACAGAAAATCAATACTGAATTTTAGTTCTATGTGTGTGAATCGTGCCATCCACTCAGTGTACAGTATTTATACAGTCCTAATGCAAAATAAGCCCTGTGTTAACAGTGAGAAAAATCCTATCACTTGTAGATATTATAATCTAAACTACATAAGGCATAATTGAAAGAAATGAGTCAAATGAATTAAAAATTCAACCATGGTAACTAAATTACTGACAGGTTAACCACGTTGGAGGAGAGAGCCTAAACTTGCTCCTATATCACTGTGGAATGTGCACAATTTATCAGTGTAAGGATTGCTTAAGATCTGAATTTGATTGATAAGAGTATGGTCATCAAGTAAAAGAGGCTATGATAGGATAATAGTTTGTAGTAGGAAGAATTATAATATGCTTAAGCATGGAGAAATCGTTGAAAATTACACATAGAGCCAGGGATCCATGTTCTTAATTTTATACATGATCCTGGATGTTTCATCCATAAAGGTAGTGAAAACTAGTATGGTGTCTGTAGCTGCAATGAAGACATTCTTTCACTTTTCACAGATTCCAATAAGGAGAGAGGACTGCATTACTAGAAATGTAACCCCAATTATTTCTACCTACTACCTATACATTAGTGTGTCTACCCTTAATGCAGGAAAAACCTGTTGCTTTCTTCTTGGTCAAAAATACAACAGAAGTACTGGAAGCCATAGTTCTCAGTAAAGATACATAATTATAGAACCTAATCAGCAACTCATGTGATAGATTTGTTTCAATGGCAGTACTGTAACATTTGTATGGCAAAAACTGAGAGTATGCTGCTGGGTTACAATTAGAAAGAAAACAGGACCTTTGCTTCCAGTCTCCAAAGAACACAATTATGAAATCAGTCTTCCACAGACAAAAGTGGAGAAGACAGAATAGCATCAAATGACTCTTGCTGAAACAGAAGGATCAACCAAGAAAGCTGCTGGATTCAGACCCACAGAAACAGTGAGCACACTGTGTGTTGTTGAAAACCACTGATTGCTGTAATTAGTTTAATAGAGGATAAGAATCAAATGGATAACACATACAAACTGAACGAATGGAGTGGCTGTAATATCAACAATGTCACTTGATCTTGAAAAAATGACATTTTTTTTAAAAATAATTTTCTATTTTTCTCTCATACAACACATTCTAACTGTCCTTCCCCCTTAACCCCTCTTAGCTCCCTCTTCTGTGCCACCCTGTCTTCCAAATCTACTTCTCCATTTCCCTTCAGAAAAGAGCAGGACTGTCAATGACAGCAACCAAACTCTGTATAACAAAATACAAACAGACTAGGCACAAACACCCATATCAAGACTGGGAAAGGCAACCTAGTAGGAGACAAAAGGTGCCAAAACCAGCAGAAGAGTCAGACACCCCACTCCCACTGTTAGAAGTCCCAGAAAACATTAATCTATCATCATATATGCAGACCGATGCAGGGTCTGTGATTGCAGCTTCAGTTTTTGTGATTCCACATGAACCCTGCTTAGTTGATTCTGGGGGCCATGTTCTCCTGTTCACTTCAACCCCCCTGGCTCTTACAATTTCTTCTACCCTTCTTTTGAGAAGTTTCCCAGGTTTCAAGGGAAGGGACCCTATGGAGAGCTCCAGTTTGGCCTCTCTTTATGCTTAAACTTGGACAACGGGTCTCTGCATCTGCTCTCATCAGTTGCTAGAACGAACCTTTCTGATGACAAATAGGCTTTATGCCAATCTATCAGTATAGCAGAATATCATATTATTGTTTTTTTATTCTATCCTATGGCTCTGGACTATCCAGTCTCTAGTTCCTTGCCATAGGCTCCTTCTCATAGTGTTAGCTTCAAATTAGACCAGTCATTGGTTGGCTACTCTCACAAGTTCTATGCCTCCATTGCCCCAGAAATGAAGTCAGATAAGGTTGACTCTAGGAGGCAGTTTTTTGTTTTGTTTTGTTTTGTTTTGTGTAATGTCTCAATACCACCACTGGAAATTTTCCTGTTACAGAAGACATGTGATTCAGGCTCATATCCTCTATCACAAGCAGTTCTCAATAGCATCACCTTCATGGAATACTGGAAGTTTCTATTGTACCAGGTTTCCGTATGATCCTCAAATGCCCTCTAATTCCAGCAGTATCTCCTAGTACATTCCTCCCCCAAACAAACCTGATCCCTCCTGTTCCCCTCCCCATCCACTCCCAGAACCTGCACAATCTATTCTATTTCCCCTTCCCAAGAAGATCCATGCATCCCCGTTAGAAACCTCTTTGTTACTTAGCCTTTATGGGTCTGTGGATTGTAGCATGATTATCATTTACTTAACAGCTTTTTAGAATGTGATTATTCTCCACTATTCCAGACAGGTGACTAATTCGTGAAAAAGAATGCAAGATTTAGATGAAGATGAGCCAGCATTGTCTAGTAATTTCTTCTATGCAAAAAATCTTTCATCTTGGACAGAAGCTTAAGACTCAAGGTCTGAAGCAGGTTGAAACATTACACACTGCAAGAAATGCCCCTTAGACTCAGAAAGTAACTTAGAAGTGTCTAGAAGTCTCTGAGCCTGACCTGAATATGTAAGCTGCTCCTTCCAAACTTATATGTGCAGTAAAAACTACAGAATGCCACTCTGAGACATTTGAGTCTCCTAAGTAGACTTTGAGAAGCCAAGCTATTCGAAAGAATTTTAAACAATCTGAGGTGAAGGGGACATTCTCAGGATGCAATGAGATCTAGTTTAAACTCTCATGAACTATTACCCAAGATATAGTGGGCTTTTGTTGATGCAGCTGTCTTTGATTCCTTTCTGATTGTTGGAATTTACCATGTTAAAAAATCCCAATAAAGTTCACTGATTCACCAAGTTCAACTTTGATGGCATATTTACTTTGCTTTGCTATAGTTTTCTTAGATGGAATAAATAAATATATTCACAACTTCCCAAGAATGTCACCCAACAATGATTTCATGACATGGGTACAATATGTGTATAGACTTTGAGAGACCTACACCTATGTAAGATTCCCGTTGGCACCATTAGACTCAGAAGACTGTGTTGCTGGGAATGTTTCAGTTTCGCTACGATCATATTGTTAATACATACTAAAGACATTGAACATCGTTTGGCTCCCCTGAGGTGAATATTATGATTCCTTTTCCTAACATGAATAGGAAAATTAAAATCTAGAGTTCTAGCCAAACAACAAAATAAAAATTGTCCAAAATTTTATATGGTGTCTAACATAAGCATGAATACTTTAGGGAAAAAAAAAAGAAACAACTATTTGAGAGCCAATGGTTATTTAATATCTATTTGTCACAGAGCTCATAAGTCTCATAAGAAACACGTTGTTGCTGAAAATTATTAATGCAATCACAGTTGTGAAAAATGTTTATCATTTCTACTAAAGCCAATATGTAATCATTACCATTTTTCAGCTTAAGGTTAAACAGAACTTACTTATTTTGCTATTGGGGTGATCTAATGATATGTCAAATCTCAAGATTGGCAAAATACCTTCAGGTAGGCAATATCTTTCATCCACAAATCCCTGGTATTTACAACTATCAAAGCATATCATTACAAGCAGAAGGCAGGGAGATAGAAGGAAATAAAACACATGCATTATTCAGAGCTGCGTTTTTTTCTTTTGCTAGCTTTCTCAAAACTGTCTTCTTTACAAGATGCCCAGAGGCATGAATTTAGATTAGTTTATTAACAAGGTCATTAATCCAGAGTTTGAAGTTTAGAGATGCTTTGTTGATCAGCAAGTTTAAAAATTATGATGACTATAGAATGATATGCAATCTGACATAGTTGAAACACATTAATAAACATCTCACTCATGTTTTGGTTCTTTAATAATACAGTGAATTAAAAATGTATATGTGATTAATTTCCTTTACAAATCAAAATATAAGAATCGGAAACATCATAAAGTTATGTATATATGTATATTATAAAATATCATTTTTATTGACATTACAAATTGATTTTTCTGTTTTTAATTATTCTATTTCTTAAAAAATATTGACAGCTGACTATAGAAATTATTTTAATCCTCATTTTCTTATTATGATGATGAAAGTTACAAATTATTTTAAATCAGTGGTTGTTAGAAAGTGGAGAACACTTTGCATTCAGTTAGCACCCTTCTATTTCTTAAAACTAGCAATTTATGATAAGAAAAATTATTCTATTTATGAATTTCACTTTTGGTTATTTTGAAATTTATTACTAAGCAATAGTATTTTGCTAAAAATCATTAGACCTAAAAAATTTCAGGGAACATTTGCATTCTAAATGCTAGGACTATAAATAACAGTCCCTGAATGTTTTATAAATGAATAACAATCTCCATTATAATTTTTCCATTTTATAACATGCAGAGATTCCATCAAATGTGTTCCTTAAATATGCATTAAGGCATTCATTTTACAGATCTGTTCTCATTATAAAACATGTTTGAATTTAAAGGTTCTGTTTCCAAGAAATGTATGTACATAAATTAGAATCAAAGAAAGTTTTCTGTTAAAATATTTTACATTTACTGTTTCTGTGGTACATCCGACCTCTGGAACATAAAATCACACAGAACACACAAACTATATGAATCTGAATAATAATATAATGTGGAAGAATGCAAATCCTCTTTCAATTCTCTTTTTTCATTTAATTTATCTATTTTGTCTTATATTACACCCCAACTGCATTTTCTCCTCCCTCCTCTCCTACTCTCCCTCCCCCACGTCCCCTCTCCCTACCACATCCACTTCTCCACCATTTCTCTTCAGAAAAAGACAGGCCTCCTATGGATCAAGTAAACGTGACATATCAAGTTGAGGTAAGACTGGGACCTTCTTCATATTAAGACTGGAAGAGGCAACCTGGTAAGAAGAAGGAGGTCCCAGAGGTAGGCAAAAGAGTCAGAGAGAGCCCTTGCTTCTACTGTTAAGAGTCAGGGTCTTTTCTGAGACTGACATGCAACCAAGGACCATGTATGAATGTAACCTAGAACCTCTGCTCAGATGTAGCCTGTGGTAGCTCAGTAACCAATTGGTTTCCCATAGTAAGGGGAACAAGGACTATTTCTAACAGGAACTCAATGACTGGCTCTTTGGCCTCCCCACCCCCCAAGGGAGGAGCAGTCCTGTTAGGCCACAGAGGAGAGCTTTGCAGCCAGTCCTGAAGATATCTGATAAAACAGGATCAGATGAATGGGGAGGAGGTCCCCCCTATCAGTGGACTTGGCAAGGGGCACGGTGGAGAGGAGAGAGGGAGGGAGGGACTGGGAGGGAATGAGGGATCGGGACACGGCTGGGGTACAGAGTTAATAAAATGTAACTGATAAGAAAAAAAAAAAAAAGAGTCTCACAAAAGACCAAACTACATAACTTTACATATATGTAGAGGGTATAGGTCAGACCCAAGAAGCTTCGTGGTTGTCTGTTTAGTCATTTTGACCGATATGAGACCAAGTTAGTTGATTCTGTGGGTTTTCTCTTATTGCCCTTGACCCATCTGGCTCCTATAATCTTTCCTTCCTCTCTTCTGCAAGCCTCGTTAGTAGGTGTCCTCTTTATTTTCTATGGTCGCTGCTATTAGGATTCTCTACTTAGGTATCCCTCCTATCCTCCCAGGAGCCTACCCTGAATTAGATCCCCAGCTTGTCACAGAGATACCCCCACTCTCAGCTTCTCTTTTCTCTTCAGGCCTTCCATCTTCTCACCTTCCTTCTCCACAGTCGTGATTTCCTCTTAGCTCTCTCTGCCCCCTCTCCAACCTTGTTCCCTTTCTTCAGCCACTACTCTGTTTATTCTCTTTCCTTCCAAGTGAGATTTATAAATCCTCCTTTGGATCCCCTATGTTATTTATCTTCATGGATATGGATCTGTGCCTCATAGAGGGCTTATCCTTACAGTGCTAAAATCTACTTATAAGTGAGTATATACCATGTGTTTCTTTCAGGATGATCTTTTCTAGCTCCATCCATTTGCCTGCATATTTTATGATTTCTTTGTTTTTAATAAATGAGTAATACTCCATTTTGTAAATGTGCCAATGTTTCTTATCCATTCTTTAGTTGAGGGATATCTAGGTTGTTTCAAGATTCTGGCTATTGTGAATAATGATATTACAAACATAGTTGAGCAAGTGTCCTATGTTGGAGCATTTTGGGGGCATATACACAGGAGAGGTATAACTGGGTCATGAGGTAAAGCTATTCCCAATTATCTGAGAAAGTATCAGGTTGAATTTCAAAGTGGTTTTACAAGTTTATACTCCCACCAGCAACAGAAGAATGTTCCCTTTTCTGTACACTCTCACCAGTGTGTGCTGTCCCTTGAGAATTTGATTTTAACCAATCTTTTCTTATTTTATTTTTTTTATTAATTACACTTTATTCACTTTGTATCTCCCCATAAACCCTTTCTCCTCCCCTCCAGATCCCAACTTCCTCCGCCTTCTTCACACATTCTTATAGGTGGAAGACTTAATCTCAGAGCTTTTGATTTACATTTCCCTGATGGTTAATGAAGTTGAGCCTTTCTTGAAGTGCTTTTCAACCATTCAAGATTCCTTTGTTAAGAACTCTGTTTAATTTTGTGCCCCATTTTAAGTAGGTTATTTTGCTTATTGGTGTTTGATTTCTTGAATTCATTATATATTTTTGTATATATATATGTTATATATACAAATATATATATATAAATATAAATGTATATTTAGCCCTATGTAAGATTGGTGAAGATATTTTCCAAACCTGTAGACTGTCATTTCGTTATATTGACAGTGTACTTTACCTTACTTTTCAGTTTCAAGAGGTCCCACTTATTAATTGCTGATTTTAGAGCTTAAGATGTTAGTGTTCTGTATAAGAAGTTGTTTCCTAGGGGCAGGGAGGAGACCAGGGAGGGAGTGTGGGGTTGGGGAGGGAATGAGGGAGCGGGATACAGCTGGGACACAGAGTTAACAAAATGTAACTAAAAAGAAAAATAAAAAAAAAAAAGAAGTTGTTTCCTATGTCAATGAGTTTGAGGTTCTTCCCCACTTTCTCTTCTCATAGATTTAGTGTATCTGGTGTTATAGTGAGGTCTTTGATCCACTTGGATTTGAGGGTTTTGCAGGGAGATAAATATGGATCTGTTTGCATTTGTCTGCATGTAGACATCCAGTTAGAGCAGTACCATTTATTGAAGATGCTGTCTTTTTTCCATTGTATGGTTTTGGCTCCTTTGTCAAAAATCAAGATAGTAGATGTGTGTGGTTCATTTCTGGGTCTTTGATTTGATTCCACAGATCAGCCCATCTACTTCTATGACAATACCATGCAGTTCTTCTTTCTATTGCCCTATAGTACTGCTTGAAGACAGGGATGGTGATACCTCCAGAGTTCTTTTATTGTTTAAGATTGTCTTAGCTATTGTAATTTCTTAGTGTTTACATATGGAGTTTAGAATTTTTTTTTAAATTTTATTTTTCTTATTAGTTACATTTTGTTAATTCTGTATCCCAGCTGTATCCCTCATTCCCTCCCCAATCCCACCCTCCCTCCCTCATCTCCTCCCTGCCCCTTTCCAAGTCCACTGATAGGGGAGGACCTCCTCCCCTTTCATATGACTCCGTTTTGTCAGGTTTTTTCAGGACTGGCTGCAAAGTCCTCCTCTGTGGCCTAACAGTACTGCTCCTCCCTTGGGAGGTAGGGATGTCAAAGAGCCAGTCATTGAGTTCCTGTTAGAAATAGTCCTTGTTCCCCTTACTATGGGAAACCAATTGATTACTGAGCTATCATGGGTCACATCCGAGCAGAGGTTCTAGGTTTTATCCTCTCATGGTCTTTGGTTGAGTGTCCATCTCAGAAAAGACCCTGTGCCCAGATATGTTTGGTCCTTGTGGAGCTCCTATCCTTTCCACATCAAACTCCCCTTCTTTCATATGATTCCCTGCACTCTGCCGAGGTTTTGGTTATGAGTCTTAGTATCTACTTTGGAACACTGCTAGGTAGAGTCTTTCAGATGCTTTCTGTGGTAGAGTCCTGCCATACATTCAATGCATATCCCATTTGTCTTTCTAAATGAGGATTTATCATCATACCCCATGTCTGCTTTCTTGATTATCTTCTTTAGGTGTATAGATTTCATTATGTTTATCATATCTTTTAGGTGGTTGCGTTCACCCACACAGTTGTCCATCCAGGGGCAGTGGTGGTCATAGCGCGGACACAGCGGCAACAGTCACCGCAGTGCCTGGCTCAAAGGGGCTGCTGTGGGTACAGAGCAGAGCTCAGGATCAGTGCTGGCTCCTCTGGTGGTTCAACATATGGAAATCCATCAATGTAATCCACTACATAAACAAACTGAAGGAGAAAAACCACATGATCATCTCCTAGAATTTTTCTTTAAAGAACTGTGTTGGTATTTTGATAGGGACTGCATTGAATCTGTAGCTTGCTTTTGGTAAGATGGCCATTTATATTGTGTTAATCTTATTGATCCATGTGCATCGGACATCTTTCCATCTTCTGATAACTTCTTCAATTACTTTCTCCAGAGAATTTTAAAGTTCTTGTCATACAGGTTTTTCACTTGCTTCATTAGAATTATACCAAGATACTTTATATTATTTGTAGGTATTGTGAAGGATATAGTTTCCTAAATTTCTTTCTCAGCCTTTTTGTTGTTTGTGTACAGGAGGGCTACTGATTTTTTTTGTAAATTAATCTTGTATCCAGCCACTTGCTAAAGGTCTTTATTAGCTGTAGGGATTCTCTGGTGGAATTTTTTTGGGTAGCTATCATATCATCTGCAAATAACAATACTTTGACTTCTTTCTTCCCAGTTGGTATCCTCTTGCTCTCAATTAGTTTTCTTAAGCTCTAGCTAGAACTTCAAGTACTATATTGAAGAGATATGGAGAGAGTGGACAACCTTGTCTTATCCCTGATTTTAGAGGAATTGCTTTGAGTTTCTCTCCTTTTGATGTTAGCGGTCTGCTTGCTGTATATAGCCTTTATTATGTTTATGTATGAGCCTTGTAACCCTGATCTTTCCAAAACTTTCATCATGAAGGGGTTTTCGATTTCATCAAAGGCTTTTCTTTGACAACTCACATGAGATCATCATGTGATTTTTTTGAGCTTATTTATATGGTGGATTATTTTAATGGATTTTTTGATATTATTATTGTTATTTTACAATTTATTCACTTTGTATCCCAGTTGTAGCTCCTTTCTTTGTCTCATCTAAGTCCCACACTCCTTTCTTCTTCTTCCCCTATACCTCTTCCCTTAGTCCACTGATATGGGTAGTCCAGATTTTTGTATCTTGAACCATCCCTGAATTCTTGGGATGAAGCATACTTGATCATGGTGGACAATGTATTTGATGTGTTCTTGCTTTCATTTTGCCAGTGTTTCATTAAGTATATTTGCATCAGTGTCATGAAAGAAATTGGTGTGAAATTCTCTTTCTTTATTGTGGCATTTTGTGGTTTAAGTGTCAGGGTAACTATGGTTTTATAAAATGAGTTTGGCAATGTTTCTTCAGTTTATATTTTGTGGAACAGTTTGAGTAATATTGGTATTAGCTACTCTTTGATTATCTAATAGAATTCTGCACTAAAGCCTGGGCTTTTTCTTTCTTTTTTTTTTAATTTTTTTTTGAAACTTTTGATAACTGCTTCTATTTTGTTAGAGAGTATAGGACTGTTTAAACTGTTTTTCTGATCTTGGTTTGGTAGGTAAAATCTATGAGGAAAATCATCCATATCCTTTAGATTCTCTAATTTTCTGGAATAAAGGCTTTTGAAGTATGACCTGAATATTTCTTTGGATTTCCTCATTGTCTCTTGTTATGTCCCCTTTTTCATTTCATAGGTACTGTTTAAATTTGTTTATCTCTTGGAATATCTTACTTTTCCTCTCTGTGGTGATTAAAAGTTTTGTTGGGGATAGTAAGTGGGGGTGACATTTTTGGTCTCATAATGTCTGTAAGATAACTGTCCATACCCTTCTGGCTTTTAGAGTTTCTGATGAGAAGCCAGGTATAATTCCGATATGTGTGCTTTTATATGTGACTTGGCCTTTTCCCCTTAAAGCTTTTAATATTCTTTCTTTGTTCTGTATGTTTAGTATTTGATTATTATATAATGGGATGATTTTCCTTCCTGGTCCAATTTATTTGGTATTCTGTATGCTTCTTGTATGTTTATAGGCCTCTATTTCTTGAGGTTGGGGAAATTTTCTTCTATGATTTTGTTGAAAGTATTTTCTGGGCCATGTTGCTGGGAATCTTCTCCTTCTATTCTTATTTATTTATTTATTCATTTATTTATTTAATTTTGGTCTTTTCATAGTGTCCCAGATTTCTTAGATGTTCTTTGTCAGGAGTGTTTTGAATTTAACATTTCCTTTGACTGATATATCAACTACAATCATATCTTCTACCCTTGAGGAGCTCTCTTCCATCTCTTATATTCTGTTGTTGGTACTTGTTTCTGTAGTTCCTGACCTCTTCTTTCACCCTTTGATTTTATTCTCCCATGTTACCTTGAGAGTTTTATTTTCCTCCTTTAAGGCCTCTGTCATTTTCATCACCTCAGATTTAACAACTTTTTCTTGTGCTTCGGGTTTGATAGTATCTCTACTGCTTGCTGTGGCAGGACCACTGGTTTCCAGTGGTGGCATAAAGCCCTGAGTTTTGTTGCTTGTGTTCTTAAGCTGGTCTCTAGCCATCTGGCTGACTCTAGTGTTAGCCAGCCTGGTAGTTTCTCTTCTGGGCTCAATGTCTGCTTCCTAGGTGGGTGGCCAGAAGGGGAGCAAGTGGAAAGATTTGCATGTCAAAAACTGGTCTGGCTCCACACAGGCCTCCTTAGAATGGACACAATGGGGATTGGGTTCCACATCCTGTCCTCCTCTGAGAGGTTGGATGGTTCTGTTGGGTTCACTGTTTGTGACCCAGGTGGGCTAGGCAGATGGGCAGCAGACAGAAAGATCTCCTAGCCGAAAGCTGGTCTGGCACTACACAGGCTTCTTAGGGATGAGGGACAGTGGGGCTTCGGTTCCTTGCACAACTTACCTCTGCTGAGCGTGGTGTTTGTGATCCAGGTGGACCAGGCAGATTGAGAGCAGGTAGAAAGCTCTCTAAGCTAAACGTTGGTCCTGCACCACCCAGGCCTCCTCCAGATGGAGCACTTGCTTTATGTGACAGTTACTAAGTACATTTGCATACTATTTTTAAAATTCTTTTATAATTATTTCAGATAAATGCATATCATCCTTTAGACATTTAAAATATGTGTGTTTAGACATTTCTCCAAAATCATATTTCTTAGTTATTGAATTATTAAACTTATTTTAATTTTTGTATTTTTTTAAGATTTATTTATTTATTATGTATAGAATGTTCTGTCTGAATGTATACCTGTGTGCCAGCAGAGAGTACCAGATCTCATTATAGATGGTTGTGAGCCACAATCTGGTTGCTAGGATTTGAACTCATGACCTCTGGTAGAGAAGCTGGTGCTCTTATTCTCTGAGCTAACAATCTGGCCCCCAAATTTTTATTTTTTTTTTCTTCACAATTTATTCATTATATATCCCAACTAAAGTCTGCTCCCTCAACTTCTTCAGTCCCACCCTCACTCTCTCTTGCCCTCATCCCCTTTTCCTAGTCCACTGAAAGGGGGAGTTCTCCACTACTGCCATGTGCCCATAGCTTGTTAAATCTCATCAGGGCTGCTTGGATCCTCTTCCTCCATAGCTTGTCAAGGTTGCATCATCAGGGGCAAGTTATCAGAGAGCAGTCAATTGAGCTCATGATAGAGACAGTCCCTGCTCACTCAGAGAGATAGGGACTAAGCTGCCAATTGGCCACATCTGAGAGAAACAATTAAAGAGATGTTCAATATCATTAGTCATCAGGAAAATGCAAATCAAAACAACTCTGAGTTTCCATCTTACACCTGTAAGAATGGCTAAGATCAAAAATTCAAGTGACAACATATGCTGGAGAGGATGTGGAGAAAGGGGAACCCTCCTCCATTGCTGGTTGTAGTGCAAACTTGTACAATAACTTTGGAAATCAATCTGGTGTTTTCCCAGAAAACTGGGAATAGCACTACCTCAAGATCCAGCCATACCACTCTTGGGCATATACCCAAAATACACCCCACCATTCAGTAAGGACATTTGTTCAACTATGTTCATCAATAAGGACATTTGTTCAACTATGTTCATAGCAGCTTTATATGATAGCCAGAATCTGGCAACAACCTAGATGTCACTCAATGGAGAAAAGGATACAGAAATTGTAGTACATCTCCACAATGGAATATTACTCAGCTATTAAAAACAAGGAAATTATGAAATATGTAGGCAAATGTATGGAACTAAAAGAAATCTTCCTGAGTGAGGTAACCCAGAAACAGAGATATGCATGGTATACACTCAATTATAAGCAAATTATTAAATTTTTAATGATAAATTACAAAGAAGAATTTTCTGTTTCCTTAAGAAAATCACCTGATTTTTTGGAGCAATTATTAACTTGAATGAACAAAAGAAAACTTGTAACATTTTTTTAAGGAACTGGAATAGCTAGAATGACGAAAGTGGATACTATGTCTTTGTTATTTTCAAACTGTGTGTACATTATTTTACTAAAGATTAAGATATGATCAGGTTCTTATCCAAACACCTGCAAAAACATTCATTTCAGTAGTAATACTATATCCTCCCCTTTTGAATGAGAAAATATAATGTTCAAAATAGCCAACTTGCTCATTTCCTGGCTCATGTAGAGTCTCTTCCTATTTGCCAGATTTTGTGGTACGTTCCTTTACTCAAGCAGTCCAGAGCCAGAGACATGTGGATGTTTATGAATTTCATAGTAGTCTAGACTATATTGCAAGTTTCAGACCAAGCAGCACTACTCAATGAGATTATAGCTAAATAAATAAACCAATAAAATAATAAGAAGCTAAAGAAAATCTCATGTGTAATAGTCTTTAGAGTAATCAGTCAGCCAAACCAAGACCTGCAAAATAGCCAAGAGTAAGATACCAAGAAATCAACGATTTAATAATGTGTTTAGAAATTTTAGTTTAGTTTTATTATTAAGAGGATATTTCACTTAACCCTTCTATTATTATAAATTCTGTCATATGAAAGATAATTATAATCATCTTGTTTATGAAGGAAACAGTTAAAACGTTCTCACATTTTTCTGATACTTATCCAAAGAAAGGTTTCTTGATACTTTTAAACTACAATAGGCTTCACTCCCTATGCTGTGTCATGAATCTGTTTTCATCCATGCATATGTGGTGTACCATTTAAATGGTGACAAATATATCTGTGAAATAAGGCATTTCCCACTTTATGATAAAACATAATTAAAATTGTTCTTGTATCTTTCTGAAATGTACAGTACATTAAAATGTCTATAGTAAGCCTTTTGCATAACAGCTCCACTTTTATTTAATCGCAAATTGGTGCCTAATGATTAACCTTCCTCAATTCTTCCTTTTTTTCCAGTGAAAATACTACTGAACTCTCAAATTTTATGAAATCAATTTTTGAAGATTCCATATGCAAGCAAAAGCATATTTTTTCTGTACCTGGTTTATTTCACTTAGCATAATTATCTCTAGCTTTGTTTTATGTAGTTGCAAATGGCAGGGGTTTTGTGACATATGCATCAAAATTTCTTTATATATTCAAGTGATAGACATTTCCATTGTCTGCAGTTTTTGTGGTTATTATAAATAGTGATTCAATAAACATGAAAGCACAGGTATTACCTCAGAAAACTGATTTTATTCCTTTTGTGTATAAATAGTCAGTGGCAAAATTGCTTGATCAAACAGTTATTTTGGAAAATTTTAACCCAATTAATTTGAAACCTTTAAAGAATTGACCTTGAAATGAAGAATTATTGAAAAATGTTCAGATTTCCTGTAAGCTTGTTATATTTTAAGGATTGATGATATTACATTCAGGTTAAACATTGATTTTTTAATTTAATGATTATTTTAAGTTTTAATGTTAATGAAATTTTTTAGGTATGTACTCAGCCATGCTCCATGCCATTCTATTTACTATGGCTAATTAATGGAAACAACCTAGATGTTCTTCAGCTGATGAACTAATAATGAGAATGTGGTTCATATACACAATAAACTTCTATTTAGCTGTTAACAAAAGGAAACCATGAAATTTGCAAGTAAATGACTGAGCTGGAAAAGATGATACTGAATGAGGTAACCCAGACCCAAAAGACAAATGCCACTTTTTCCTTCTAATTTATGAATCCAAGTTTTGAATATTTACGTGTGAGTTATAAACTGAAGAAATTTCAAATGCAAGGAAGTTAACAAGAACTGTGGGGGCAGGGAGAAGTTTTAAAGAAGGTGATAGTAGGCACAGATGTTATGAAAGAGAAAATGAGGGCACCCTACCTAGTGAGGCGTCAGGGAAGTTAATGCAGATGAAGAGGGAGGAAAGAGAGAAGGAGGAATAAATAATACTAGAGATGTTTTAAAATGCTCAATAAGCTTACTTTGGAGCAATGCCAGACACAGGGTAACGCTCCCCGTGAGAACCAAAGACATCCAACATATCCTCTCAGTATCAGGCATAAGAAACATCTCTTCCAGATGTAGGTTGATGGTAGTAAGGTCCAGCAGACTCTCAAAACAATGTAGAGTCTTACCATTGGCCTCTCTTCCCAAGAACAGCACAATTTTCAGACCCAGGAAATGGAAGAATTGAGGTGAAACTGATTGAAAAATCACTTCTCTAAAGACTAGCTCCAATAGTATTATTGGATGGTTTTGCGAAAGATACCAAGAGAGAAAGGCAATCAATTGTTCTATCCAGCTGTAAACATTATGAACCAGCCCAGTGAGTTAATCCTAGTGGTTTAATAATGGAACCAATATCTTGGGAATAACCAACAGCTTCCTAGGTGGACTTAAAGATTGATCAGTCAGAAAGCATTCATGCCTTGAATGTAAATCTAATGAACTACCTATGGGTGGAGAGGTTCTTCAACCCTAGACAATCTACTACTGTCATTTTTATGAACAGATATAATTTCTAACAGTATTCAGAGTACTAAAAGTTATAATCAAAAATAATCATAGCTCTCTCCCTTCATAAATGAATTTAAAATTTTAGAGGAAAAAAAATCACATTTTTTGTATTCATAATGATTTCAAGCCAGGATTTTCAGTTTCACTTCAATTCAATTACAAAACATGTGTGAAATACAGTACTTTTGTTACTCTTTTCTCATGTATTATGTAATGTCTGCTGTTTCCCTGACTTCCCTCCCTCCAGTCTCTTCCTTCTTTCCGAGACTCACACCCTCCTCTTTATCTCAGAAGAGAGCAGGCCTCTCAGGTGTTGGGTTTCAGACTACATCAAAGTGCACATGGCCTAGTTTCTTCCAGCATCCCTTGGTCCCTACCTGCTGCACGAAAGGATGGCATACCTTGCCCTCTACCCTGACCTTTCCAGTCCAGTGGCAGGGGCTTTCTGTTTCCCTTCTCCCCCTTTCTCTTCTCTTACTCTTTACTTCCTCTTACTGCAACACTCTCTTTTTCCTCTTTCTCTACTCTCTCTGTGTGTGACCATATACTATAATTTCATCTTGCAATTAATTAGCTTATTCCAGCATTTCAATAACCAAGATTTTCAATCATCTGGGGCCTGTGACTCTGGGGGAGTAAAGTCCCACTTATCTGGCAGACTACGCCACTCTGGACATGTGGGAGCTACTCTCTTTAATTTCTCTTTCTCCACCTGATCTATCATCTTTCTCTGCCTGGAAACACAGAAACAGTTGAGTTACCCAGCCCAGTAGTCTGGAGCCACTTGGGGACTAATTTTACCCTATCTTCCACTCTATCTGACCCAACTTTGGACTCAGTGAATTACCTATCTCAAAGCTGATGCCAAGAGATACGAGGTGCTTCTTCCAGGGTCTAGAACACATTAGACTTGCTCTGCCAACCCATGGCCATGCCAGAGCCAGTCTGGCCAGAACAAAACCCAATCTTTGTTCTGGAGGAGCCTTTTGAGAAGATACTTGATCATAGGTAACCTCCACCTAAACCTGTGCTATCCCCGAGTAATCATTTGGGAACCTGCTTCTGTAATCTTGGGATTGCAACAAATGATGCTAAGATGGGTGCCACTATGTCTAATTCTCAGTTCCCAGAGACACAGTAGGTTTCTGTGGGAATTTTTCCAAACCACATTTGTCTAGGTTTTTGGGAATTGCACTCTCACCTCTTCTCTTCATTCACATCCTGCAGCTGCTCTCTGCATGAGGCTACAGGCCACAAACTAGTCACTACTCCTTCTACCCCACATCCCTTTCATCACCGCATGGTCTAAGCAGATGTTGACAGCAGCTGTAAGCAGCACTGGCATGGATGACAATATTTTAAATCCCCTGCCAAGGTCACTTACAACACATTGTTGCTTGCCATGTTGAGTTTGGGATGAAGAGTGTAGAGCCAGGGCTTCACCATCTTTGGGCTAAGGGCATTTAGTCACATGATTTGCTGTGGGAGAGTAGTAGCATTGCTGCCATCTTCAAAGGGCTGCCTGGTGTATTAAGTGCCTTGTCAAGAGCCAAATCTAACTTCTCCACTTAGTTTAAATGTTTGGATAAACTAAGCCATGCATAAAAGGTACTTATTTTAATATTACTAAAACTATAAATTTATTGCAAATATTAAGGATAACTAAGAAATGCAAGTTAGTAATTACCTTATAAATGATTGAATCCTTTAATGTGTTCAAAAATATGTTGGTAGTAAAGTTATGCTGAGAACTGATGTAGTCAATTGCAAGATTAAGCTTTATCTATTCTCTCTCTCTTATTTTTAATGTTTTCATGGTTAAGCCTAGGATGAGTCTCTTTGAAGATGATTATGCTATGCTTTGGCCCCAGAGCACTCTGCAGGAATGACAAGCTGTAGGTCAAATGTTTTGTGGTTAGGTAGTGGCACAGTCCCTCTACTTGAGCCTTTTCCTCTTTACAAAAATTACCCAGTTCAGGGTCCATGTCCCTGCATTTTTGCTAGGGTAGCTCTTATGGATTCCATGGAGTTTCCATTGCACTAGTTTTCTGTGTTGCTGCTCCAGTAAGGGTCTTAGCCTTCCTTCCTTCCTCAACCTGATCCCTCTTATTACTACGCCCAGTCCACCTGTGACATCTATTTTATTTCCCTTTCTCAGGTAGATCCTTGAGTCTCCCCCTTAAGCACTACTTATTAATTAGCCTCTCTGGGGTCTGTGGATTGTAACATGGTTAACCTTCACTTTACAGCAAACATCCAGTTATAAGGAGTGCATACCATGTGTGTCTTTCTGTATCCGGGTTATCTCACTCAGGATGATTTTTTTTTCTGGTTCCATTAATTCACTTGCAAATCTTTTAACTTTGTTTTTAACAGCTGAGTACTACTCCATTTTGTAAATGTATCACATTTCTTAATCAGTGTTTTGGTTGAGGGACATTGGATTTGTTCTCAGTTCCTGGATATTATGAATGAAGCTGCTATGAATACAGTTGGGCGAGTGTCCTTGTGGTAGGATGGAGCTTCCTAGTAAGGGGAACAGGGATTGTCTCTGACATGAACTCAGTGGCTGATTCTTTGACCACACTCAGTTTTGCCTGGCCACAGAGGAGGACATTGCAGCCAGTTCTGATGAGACCTGAAAGCTAAGGTCAGATGGAAGGGGAGGAATACCTCCCCTATCAGTGGACTTAGAGAGGGGCTTAGGAGGAGATGAGAAGGGAGGGTGGTATTGGGAGGAAATGAGGAAGGAGGCTTCAGCTGGGATACAAAGCAAAGAAAATGTAACTCATTAAAAAATTTAATAATAAAAAAAGAAACTAGACATCAACAAAACAAATAATACATTTACTATGGAGTACAGATCTAAATAGAGAATTCTCTCTTTTTTTGAGATGTTATAAATTTATTTTAAAATTTATTAAAATTTATTCACTTTGTATCCCAGCAGTAGCCCCCTCCCTCGTCCTTTACCAACTCTACCGTCCCTCCATCTTTCCCACTCATACCCCTCCTGTAGTCAACTGAGGTCCTCCTCCTTCCATCTGACATTAGCCTATCAGGTCTCCTCTGGACTGTTTGCATAGACTTTCTCTGTGGCCTGGT
Source organism: Psammomys obesus (assembly GCF_907164565.1). NCBI lineage: Eukaryota > Metazoa > Chordata > Mammalia > Rodentia > Muridae > Psammomys > Psammomys obesus. The sequence goes on from NW_026585504.1 coordinate 33,855,304, forward strand.
AAGGTTGCTACCTCCTCAGGGAGAGGTGATCAAAGAGCCAGCCACTGAGTTCATGTGAGAGAAAGACCCTGTTCCCCAGAGGAATCTCAAATGGCCAAAAAACACATAAATACAATATTTTAAAATTCCAACATTTCTATTCCTATAATGCATTTAATAAAATACATTTCTGATTCTATCCCTTCAGAGATAGAATATGCATAATTTGTTTTCCCAGAAGTAATAAGAGTGAAATTCTACTTTTGAACTTTATATTAGTTCAACTGACAGTGTTGTATATAAGAGGATGATGAGCCTCTCTGTCTCATTTCTGTGAAATAATAATCTCTATGTAAGAGCAGAGCAGATTACAGCTAAGCCAAGAGCTCTTAGCTTCGAATGGTTCTCACTCCTGTCTTCGTCACTTTGTGACACATTCTTTCGGTGAGAAGCCAAATGAGATTTATATACTTGGAGCTTTGACAGCAGAGATGCTGGTAACAGACTCAATACTTTGGAGAATACAATATGACAATAAGATTTTCATGTGTAATAAGTGTGTCCAAGGTCATTCAGTGCAATGGAGAGAGAATGAAACATGCTATTCCCCAGAAGTAAATGTTTTACTGTGGAAAAATTCTACTGAAGAAGATTGGCTATTTCATTTGTGGATTTGTAAAGAAGAATGGAGTGTGATCATATCACATCACTAGGTTCTGCTCTCTGCAAGCCAATATTTGACACTACTTTCCAGCCAGTAGGTTTTGCAGTGATGAGTCTGTGTACATGCATGTATGTGGAAATGTTGTCACTTGTAAGCTACATTTCCAGCAATAAATGTGATATTTTGACTTCACAATGCTTACATAGTCTTGATTCATTTTGTCACAAATTTACACAGAAGATAGAATGGTCCTAATATCTCACCTCAAAATTTGTGGATATTGAATCATATCACTATCATTATAATTGTACTTATTGTTTTCACATGAATAAATCAAGGTATAATTACATTGATTAATATGTCCCAAATTACATAGTGAATACAATGACTTAGATTCTATTCCGACCTGTAGGTGTCAGTCTCTGTAGGTACTAGAAAAAGACTGAAAGTAGTCTTTACAAGTTTTTAAGTTATTATCCTAAGGAAGCATTAGGTTTCCCAGACCTGAATTCCTCTGCCCATTAAACAGTGCTTTTCTACTAAAAAAAAAAAAAAAAAAAAAAAAAAAACCTCCATTCTAATTAGATATAAATTTACAAAAAGACTCTTAGACAAAGTCTTGCTTAGTTACTCAGGTAGGTCTTGACCTCAGTAAATAGCTAGGTATGGCCTTTAATTTGCAATCCCTTTTTCTCTGCTTCCCTACTGAGCACTTACAAAGCAAGGACTAGTAGGACTGCCTAGTAGTCTTTTAAATGTGGTTGCCAAGCTCAAGAATTCTGAACTCCATAATCATGAATTGCATTTATAGAAAAACCAGTTTGCTTTCCTATGTGGACTAAAAGCTGAAATGTATATCTGCTACATATGTTGGGAATTTACAACTATGTAGTATTGAATTATGCTCATTCAATCAAATAAATGCATGCATGCAAATTATGCATGCTTCTGGAGCACACTTAGGAAAATAACTAGAATACTTTGAAATATATTAATGTGATTTACTATTTTATCTGCATAATTACATAAATTTGTTTTCTTCAATACTTTATAAAATAAATATATACATATTTATACATAAATAAAATATGTATGAGGTGGTTTCAATGAGAACTGTCTCCGTTGATTGAAAATTCAGTCTCACACTAATCTGTTAAGAGAAAAATTGGAGAAGAACATTGAACATATTGGCACAGGGGACAACTCCCTGTACAGAACACCAAGAGGTCAAGTTCTAAGATCAACAATCAATAAATGGGACCTCATAAAACTGAAAGGCTTCTGTAAAGCAAAGAACGCTGTCATCAGTACAAAATGACAGCCTACAAACTGTATAATCTTCACCAACCCTTCATCTGACAGAGGACTTATATCCAGAATATATAAAGAACACAAGAAATTGAACACCAACAAACCAAATAATCCAGTTAAAAAAATGGTTACAGGGCTAAACAAAAAATTCTCAACAGAGGTTATATTGAATGGCTGAGAAGCACTTAAAGAAATGCTCAACTTCCTTATTCATCAGAGAAATGCAAATCAAAACAATTCTGAGATTCCAACTCACACCTATCAGTATGGCTAAGATAAAAACTCAAGTGATAACACCTGCTGGAGAGGATGTGGCAAAAGGAGAACCTTTCTCCACTATTGGTCGGAATGTAAACTTGTACGACCACTTTGGAAATCAATCTGGTGCTTTCTCAGAAAACTGGGAATAGTGCTATCTCAAGACCCAGCTATACTACTCCTGAGCATATATCTAAAAAATGCTCAATCATGCAAGGACATTTGTTCAATTATGTTAACAGCAGCTTTATTCATAATATCCAGAATCTGGAACAACTTATATGTCCCTCAACCAAAGAATTGATACAAAAAATGTGGTACATTTACACAATGGAATCCTACTGCCAATCAAGAAATTTGTAGGCAAATGCATGGAAGTGGTAAAGATCATCGTGAGTAAGGTAATCCAGAAGCAGAAAGACACAAATGACATATACTTACCTGTACGTGGATATTAGCCTGGTAAGATGAGATGAGATGAGATGAGATGAGATGAGATGAGATGAGATGAGATGAGATGAGATGAGATGAGATGAGATGAG
>NW_026585504.1:33858067-33860757 GCF_907164565.1 Psammomys obesus
AGATGAGATGAGATGAGATGAGATGAGATGAGATGAGATGAGATGAGCATACTAAAATCCACAGACCTAAAGAAGCTAAACAAAAAGGAGGACCCTAGGGAAGATGTTTAATTCTCATTCAGAATGGGAAACAGGATAGACAGTGAAAGAGTAGAAGAGAGGGATCAGGTAGCAAGCCTACCGCATGTCCTCTAAAAGACTTCACCCAGCAGGGAGTCTAATCAGATTCAGAGACTCACAGCCAAACTTTGGATGGATCACAGGAAGTTTTTTGGAAGAAGGAGAACATAGAAGGACCTGGAGGGGACAGAAGCCGCACAAGGAAACCAACAAAGCAAAAAAAAAAAAAAAAAAAAACATACCGAGATATATATATATATATATATATATCTGGGCTTGGGGTGGGTGGGGAAATTCTGTCTGGATGCATCAGCCAGAGACCATACATAGAGAGGATCATATGCTCATATGTAGCCCATATACAACTCACTCTCCTTCTGGGTTCTCTGGTAGGGGAGTAGAGTCAGTCTCTGACATGAACTCGGTTGCCTGGTCCTTGTTCACTTCTCCCTGGTGGAGCAACCTAAACAGCTCATAGGGGAAGAGGATCCTTGCAGTCCTCATGGGACCTGATAGGCTAGGGTCAGAGAGCGGGGAAAGAGGACTTCCCCTTTCAGTGGACTAAGGAAGAGGAATAGGGGAGGAAGAGGGAGTGAGGGAGTGAGGATGGGACCAAGAAGAGGTGAGGGAGGGGACTACAACAGGGATACAAAGTAAATAAATTATATATATATAACATGGTAATAACAAAAAAAAAGAAAAAGAAAATTCAGTTTCACGTTTGTGGAACTTTTTAGGAAGGATTAAGATTTGTGACTTCTCTGGAAGAATTTTGTCACTGGGGGTGTGTTTTGAGGTTTCAAAAGCCAACACAATTTCCAATTAGCTCTCTTTACCTGATGGTTAACCTTCGTTAAAATAATTTTGAATATTGTAATATGTATTACAAAAATCAACAAAATCAATTGATCGCTATGAGAATTATTTACCAGTTTGTGCTTTTGACTTATTTATATATCTTTTCTGTGAGCTTCACTTTCTTGCTGTTGGTATTAATTATTTCCATTTCCATATTATTTAAACACACATTTAGTTACTTCTTATTTATCACACATTTTAATATCTAATTAATCGTTTTTATAGTTATCAATACACATATGTTCTGTGAAACAAACACATGGAGAAAATCAAAATATCTCTATTAATTCAAGTTTGTTTATATTTATTTTGAATCTTTGTTCCTTATATTCTCTCACAGTCTCTACTTTGAGAAAATCTGCTGTTAATGTTTGAGACCTAGAAGGAAGCCCTTATGCATTCTTTCATTCCAGAAGTACCTTATACACACCAAAAGTCTTTCTCAACATGGAAAACAGAGCCTTATGCCCCAGAGAGTTCAGACTAGCAACAGATTAAGTAACTAGCTAAAACAGATGTCTTTGCTGATCTGTCTTTTACCTTTAAGTATGATGTCAGCTGCATTTTAGGAGGAATTTCAGGAGCTACTTTCAAAACAATTCATACAATCCAGTTTTCATTTTGATTGTGTTAGTATGGCTAATGATCGCTCATGTAGTATTTCGTGGGATAAGTACCACTTGATCATAGTATTGCAGCTGTGGAAGAGTCCAAAATTATATCTACTTCAATTTTGATCCTCATTTTCACAATGTATTCATTAGAGATATTAAAATTGAACAGTTTCAGAATATCTGTCTTTTTTTTAGAAAGATAGACCTGAAAACACAAAATGGGAACCTTTTCTTTGTTTTCAATTTTCAAGAAAAAAAAAATTTTAACCACTGTTTTACCTAAATAACAGAATTAATAGCAACACTGAAATCTATATTCTCTGCATAAAAAATATTTAAACTACTCACTTAGATATATTTAGAGATGATTCCTCAGGCAATCTGTTCTATAGTGAGTTTTAGTAGTGTTTTTAATGTGAAATTTCTCAGTTTACTCTGTTTTGTCCTTTAAGATCACATTATTTCTAATACCATGGGAACTGAAAGTAATATTTCCTCCAGTGTCTCATGTATGTGAACACATGGTCCCCAGCTGATGATATTAAGAAAGAAGTGAAATGTTTAAGAGGTGGACCTTCCCTGGACAGTGTGCCTCACTATGACCTGTTCTTGATTTTGATAGCCTGGTCTCTCTCTGTATCCTGACTGTAGATGTTTTTGATCAGTTTTCTCTAGTTCCTGATATTCTTTCTATTTTTTCTTGCATTCTTTGGAATAATCAGCCAAGCTAAGCCATTTTCTTCTTAAATTACTTGTCAAGCATTTCTTGATAGTAACAAGAAAAATAATTAATTCAGAAACTGTATTCTTATCTATTAATATCAATTGCTTATGTATCTATACAGTTAGTGATAAAGTTACATTAATATTTTTTCTTTTATTCCTGTTCAGGCTAGCTAATGATTTATTTATTTTTAGAAGAAGATCTTTTTTATACATTTCTGTATTGTACTTTATTGTTTCCTACTGAAAGATCTATTGTTATTATTATTTTAATTTGTTGTTTATTAGCTGTTCCCTTTTTCTAGTTTCACCAGTGTAAACTGTGCTCTTATTTATTTATTTATTTATTTATTTATTTATTTATTTATTTATTTA
>NW_026585504.1:33860767-33862790 GCF_907164565.1 Psammomys obesus
TTATTTATTTATTTATTTATTTATTTATTTATTTATTTATTTATTTATTTATTTATAACATTTGTTCACTTTGTATAGGGAGTGTAGAACCCCCTACCCCTTCTTCTCCCAGTCCCACCCATCCTCCCATCTTCTCTCCCTATGCCTCTCCCCTAGTCCACTGATAGGGGAGGAGAACCTCCCCTACTAATCTGACCATAGTCTTTCAGGTCTCATCAGGGCTGGTTGCATTGTCTTCCTCTGTAGCTTGGTAAGGTTGCAAAGCCCCAGGGACAGACGGTCAGAGAGCCTGTGTCATCAGCACATGAGTATTGTCAGGTCTTTGACTATCAGTTGAGTGATGAGGAGATGACCACTATCCTCAGCTTCACAAAAACTGAAGGGCCTGCCTACTGCCTGAGACAGAAAACATGGAAGAATGTCCCTAAACTGCGGAATGCTGAGGCTGAATCTCCTGATGAGGCTTCTTTGCTGATTCACAGCTCTTCCCTGGAGTCCTCTTTAAGCTAAGCCCATGTACCATCAGGCTGAATTTAAATTCTCCTGTCGAACAAGGGGCAGACTACTGCAAGGAACTGTGACTCAGAGGAACAAATGAACATTTCTTTTACTAATTTGATGTGACCAAGTGTTTGTCAAAAAACAGGAACTCTGGTAACTCTTGAGGATATAAACATAAAATAATAAAAGTCACAACATTAAAAAATACCACAGAATTCACTGTTACATACACACACTTCCTGTTTTACGTTTTCAGAAGGGATCAGAGAAATCCTGGCCTATCGTTCACTAATCCTAGTAAATTCAGTTAACAAAGTCATTCTGCAACAGAAATTCTCATTTTCTGGTGATGAGAATGCAAAGTTGCACTAGTAAACAGTTCAGCAATATCTGACCAGACAGCTTATGCTCTCGCCATATGAGGAAGACAGCATTTACTTTCTTTGGTGTTTATCCAAAGGAATGAAAATGTGACCAGACAAAAAGTGTGCATCTTATATATTTTATTTTGTGTGTTTTGTCTACCTGTGTGTAAATACAGTATGTGCATGTAGTGACCACAGAGACAAAAAGAGGGTATCACATCCCCAAGAACTGGGTTTATATATAACTGGCCTTTCCACATGCATGGTGGGAAACAAGCCTGGGTTCCCGGAAAGATCATCAGCTGCTCTTAACCACTGAGAATTTTTCCCAGCCTCAATGTGTAGCATCAAGCTAAGAACTGCTACAACTCAGAAATAATACGTTTCTTAGTACATAAATGAGCTATGGCATATCCAGACTGTGGACTGTTATTCAGTGATAAGAGAAATGAAACAAGCCATGAAATCACAAGGAGAGATCTTAAATAAATTATTAAGTTAAATAAGAAGTTTCAAATGACACATACTATGATTCCAACTGCACAACATTCAGAAAAAGACAGAATCATGAGAGATAGTTGCCATCAGGAAGGGATTTATGAGTGGATAGATGTTCCATTTAGTACTCTGGGTTCCAGAGGGATACATGCCATATATAGAAATCATCCACAGAGATCACCAGGCCAAGTGTGACGTCTAATCTAATTCATGTCATTTTTTTTTTATAAAGGTTGGTGAAGAGGAAATTATGAAGGCCCAGTCTTTGAACTATTGCTTTTTGAGTAGAATTTAAAATTTTCAAATATTCCTTTGAGACCCCTGTCTCATTAACTTCAGTATGGATTTTGTCAGTATGAAGACAGCATGATAAGACATTAAAATTAATTTCCTGGCAAGCTTAGATGAAATTAGTTTCCATGGGACTGTGAAGTATTTTTCGTGGGGCCTATGGGGCCATTTATAGGCATTATATGAAATTTTAAGTGGATGTAAGTGAGGTATAATGTAAAATGCTTATAAAATGCTTTGCATGTGCATCTATAATCACAAATACCAGTGCATATTACTGATTCTACGCAGTACAAGGTAGTGTCAATTCTTAAAAAGAAGAAGAAGAAGAAGAAGAAGAAGAAGAAGAAGAAGAAGAAGAAGAAGAA
>NW_026585504.1:33862800-33887959 GCF_907164565.1 Psammomys obesus
AAGAAGAAGAAGAAGAAGAAGAAGAAGAAGAAGAAGAAGAAGAAGAAAAGAAAGAAAACTTTGTTCTTATATCCTACCTTTTAATTTTCATTGTGATCACAGGCTTAAAATTGTTAATCTTTTTTTTTTTTTCTGATCCACCCCATCTGTGTGTGTGTGTGTGTGTGAGTGTGTGTGAACATACACATATATGAATATTCATGTCTTAGCATGTGTGTGTGCACATTTGGAAGTCTAATGTGAATGAGTAGAATAATTCTCCATCACTCTTCAATCTTACTTATCAAAACAAGGTCTCTTTATCAAACCAGCAGTTTGCAGATATGGTTAGTCTCAGTATCTCTGTGTCCTGATGATGGAATTAAGGTAGGGATGCCATACCCACTAGACATTTTACATGGAGGCTGTGGATATTAACACTGATATCACTCATATAATAAATACTTTACCTAATGAACCATTACTCAGGACACCAGTATTTAAACTTAGATGAAACTATCACAATTTTGCTGATTCACAATCAGAATTTTGAAGTGGAAGTTTCTGGTTTCTTTAAAGATTTCATTTTGTCATGTGATGCTTGGCTGGAAACTGGATTTTGAGAGGGCACATGCTGTTTTGCTGTGAGCTCTCTGTGTGCTAGGGGTATGACTTTGGCAAGCTGAGAACAGCCATGGGTGGATGTTGAGGACAGGAGATACATAGAGCCCATGCACAGTGAGAGATTGCTTTTTGGATAGACACTGTTGTACTGATCTTCCTGCCTCGACCCTTGACATTGCAAAGAACTTCTCAAGGCATTCCAATTGAGCCTTGCAACTTTCACTAACTTGTCTTGCTGATTCATGTTGCTTCTTGGTGTTGGCCTTTGGACTTGACTGCTGTTATCCTGATTACTGAGTTTGGTAATCCCACAAAGACCCATGGACCCTAATCAGCAGGAAGTAGATAAAAGAGGTCTACAATACTTTTCTGTCCTAATCTATCTAAGGTCAGGGAGTTAAAAAGGAGGTAAAGGCATTTAAGAATGTTAAAGTAGGTTTGGTGAAAAATCTAAGCCTACAGAAACTGTTTTGGTAATAATAATTATTTTAATAAGTTCATTGTATTATCACTATAAGACAGAACATAACAAATGCAATACAATACAATTGGCAGAAAAAAATGGAGTATAGTAAGTACAGAATTCAGGCTATTTTTAAGTAGCTGAATAAGTACACAGTGCACGTGAGGTATCTAATAATTTTGTTTTGAATATAATTTGCTAATTGTAATTTTAAATGATCATACTCTACTTTTTGTAATGCTTCTGACTATGTTATTATAGATGACACAGAGTCCTTGTGCTAGGAGTTAAGCTCTAGGAAACCAGGAATGTTAAACACCCAGGGTTGTCTCCACAAAGGAAGATAGGTATAAGCTGTTTTCAGCCCAGAAAGTTGGCGATGGATGTGGTTATTAGCCTGGTAACTTCTGTGACATCTCTATGTCCAACAACCTACTCCAGACTCTTACAAATAGGACTGGAGGTGGTTAACAGTCTAAGTCACCCTTGCACTATTGGTATCACTAAGTGTTCCTCCAGGCCCTACATACAGCATAGGTAGTCTATCTAAGTAACAGAATTTAATGGAAGAGATGGCATGCCCTTTGAAAATAGTTTCAATGTAATTATGCCTTAAGCTTTATTATCCACATGAGACTGTTTACAGCAGGAAACTCCCCCTGCCCTGCATTGCACTGTCCTTAAATATGCCTAAAATAAACAGCCTGGTGTCAGAGTCTAGAAGTTTGAAGCAACCTCAGCTTCTGAGTCATGTTGAACCAGACTTTCTTCTTGAATCACAGGAATGATTCCTGCTGGTTGTTTTGTGTTGCCCAACATGTGGAACATTGGTCTTTCATAGGCTGCCATGGTCCCTGCCATTCATCACCAGCACAAAAAGAATTCCCTTTATTTATTATACATACATATTTGATCATTGAGGAATTCATAAAGGACATAGTTAGCTTTTGTATGTTGGATAACAGCTAGGTCCTCAAGCAGCAGAGGAAACTGTCTGCAAGATCTACTTACACACACACACACACACACACACACACACACACACACACGCATTACTTGCCTGCTTGCATAGAAGTCTGGACGCAGCAGATTCTCACAAAGTCTTAGTGCCCTTTTCTATTAGGAAAATGTGAAGAAATCTAATCTAATTTTGTGTGTTTTTCTCAGAAGTGTCACACTCTGTAACCTAACTGCGAAAGACCCATATTAGCCCTTCTTCTACCTTCTTTTGATTAAAGTGTTTGTATGCTCATGTGTGCTAACAATATCTAGTTTCTTCTTCACTACAAATTACACTTAATATTTTTCAAAGTCATACATAATATAGCAAGTTCAAATTTTTCTTTACTTCCTTACCAAGTTAAAAAAATAAAAATAATACATCTTCACAGAGGACACTTAAAGAGAGAGGGAAAAAATTAAAACAGACTTCCAAAAATTTACAATTCTATATGATAGAAATAATCATAATTGTCTCATTTCACATATTCATGATTTTAACACCTATCTGATTTTATTGTTATTTTTACAAAACAGCCAATAAAGTTGGTCTCTTTGACTTTCCTTTGTGGCAGAAGAAACTACTGAAGAACTTGAAGATGTGTTTTAAATCATAACATTGTGCATATAATTTTGTATTGTTTTCCTTCCTGTAACATTATATTATAAACACAAAATGTCTTTCTGTAAACATCGTTTAAATATCTATTCTGCATGATCCACATCTCCTTGCCAAATTCTTCACCTCGGATGCAAAATGCGTTTATATTGCTTGGATGATTTAAACAGGAAAAAGTTAGCATCTGTTTATACAAGAGATATCTTCATAATAAGGAATCATGAGAGAATAAAATGACTTCATGGGCATTTAGCTAGGTAAAATTATTCTGAAAGAGCATCTGCACACACAAATCCGTCTTCTGGATTCCATGAAAATTACAGGGCATATTTAATTTCATAAATGAATAGTGGATGTGGAGGGTGTATTTTAGCAAGTGCAATATAATATCTCAGAACCTACTAAACTGCAAAATTTCTGCTGCATCAGCCAGTCTATGTTTATATCTACAACTTTGTCCAAGCCAATAAAGCAGAAAAGCTTATTCATCTCGCTAAGGGATTGTAAGCTCTATTTATTTAAAATACGATTTGGAGATTGGCTTTTTTCATTTTGATATGAGTCAAGTATCACTTTCATTCAGCGGCATCAATGTTAAGTGTCAGTAAAACTGCCTTATAGAAGAAAAAATATGTTGTTTACTCAGTGACAATTCCTAGATGAAAGAGGATCCTGGGAAAAGAATTAGTTGCATAGAATTTGAAAATGTTTTTTAAAGTTCTGGCATTATGCCTAGCTTTGAAAGTTTCCAGTTATTTGAAAATATTCTATTTAAGAATGTTAACTAGAATAATGTAGCATATCAAAAAAAGCTCAGTGCATTATGTGTACTAATTAGTGAACTATAAGAAAGTCAGAAACCAAATATTCATGTTAAATTAAATGTACACTAAGTGATTCTACTTCTAAATCTATCACATTTCTATAACCTGATTTAAGAATGTTGTTTTTGTTATTGATATTGTCTTAATTCGGGTTACTATTACCGTGATGAAGAAACCCAAAGCAAGTTGGGGACAAATGGGTTTACTAGCTTTACATTTCCACATCACTGTTCATCGTCAAAGGAAGTCAAGAAGGAACTCAAACAGAGTAGGCCCCTGGAGGCAGGAGTCGATACAGAAGTCATGGAGGAGTGTTGCTCATTCTTATGGAAGCTAAGGCCACCAACACAGAGACGGCAGTACCCATCAATCACTAATTAAGAAAATATCCTACATGTTTGCCAACAGCCTGTTCTGATGGAGGTACCGTCTTAATTGAAGTTCCTTCCTCCACAAATGACGTCAGCTTGTGTTAAGTTGACATAAAACTACACATCACAAGCATATGATTCATCTACTTTTCTTATGTAGTCATTATTCTGGTTATATTGTTTTGTTTTCCTCTAAAACATCTTTTAAAGTAATTATTTATTTAATTTTTGAGAGTTTAAAAATACATACACCCTATTACCCATGTCTTTTCCCATGTCTTTTTCCATCACAAATACATGTCTTCTCTTTGCTATTGTTGTTGTTTTTGTTTGTTTGTTTCAAAACCTACTGAGTCAAAATTGTGTTGCTCAAAAATGCACAGGTATTTAGTCCAATTACTAATGGAGCATAGCCAATTAAGGAGTCACTATACCCTTATAAAACTGAACTTTTTTCTGCCTAGCATCCATCTGTCAATAATTCCTTAGGTACAGATATAGGATTGTGGGGCATCCTAGAGAGCTTAGATGCTTGATTTTACATAGGTCTTGTCTAGCAACCATAGCTGCTGTGAGTTCATGAGGGCATTCACTTCATTTTAAAAATTTCTTTATAACTTATTCATAACAATTTTTATAACATTTTAAAATTTTTATAACTTATTTATAACAATTTTTAGTAATTTTGATTTTATTATTTCTTTTAGTTTTTGCAATTATAATATAATTAGATTTCTTCCTTACCTTTCTTTCCTCAAAACCCTCCCATATAACAATCCCTGATCTCTTTCAAATTCATAACCTTATGCTCCACCCTTCCAGGCACTAGCACTGGGTCCTACAAGGCACGCTTCCATGTACACTCCCGTGCTTGCACACATGTGCCTACCACTGTCCTCCCTAGTGACAGCTGAAGCAACAACATCCATTCTCAAACTGGTGGACCTCTTTCAGATTCCTGAAGAATACTCTGGATTCCACACACAGACAAACTCAGTGGCAGCACAGGCTTTAGGAACAAACAGCAAAGATTTCAGATAAGCAGATGGCTACAGAACAGCATAAGAACACAACCATCACATATCAGGACATCAAGGCTTTACCAGTAACCCCAAAAATCAACAGATATTTTAAATCAACAGAAACACAGGAAGATATGTGCAAATCTGTGCTTATCCAGTTTTTAGAGGCAAATAAGGAAATTAACAAATCTCTCAAAGAAATACAAACAGAGACATGTGTAGAGGATCATATGGAGGCATATAGAGAAGAAACAAACAAAAAAATAGAGGCCATAATGGATAAACAGGAATCCACATAAAAAAAAATCAGATGAAGAAAATGATGAAAGAAATGAAAACATAATTGGAATTAATAAAGAAAACATACATAGAGAAATTCTTAGAGATAGAAAACCTATCAAAGAGATCAGAAACCACAGAGGTAAGCATTACCAACAGAATTCAAGATATGGAGGAGAGAATCTCAGGCTCTGAAGACACAAGTGAAGAAATCAATACATCTCTCAAAAAGACATAAAATCAGAAAAGGTCCAGACACAACATATCCAAGAAATGAAGGACACCACAAAAAGACGAAACCTAAGAATAATCAGAATAGACTAGAAAGAAGATTGCAGGCTCCAAAGTCAAGAAAATATTTCCAAGAAAATTATAGAAGAAATTTACCCAACTAAAGAAAGAGATGTCCATAAACATATAAGAGGCATAAAGAACAGCAAATAGAATACACCAGAAGGAACTCCTAACATCACGCAATAGTCAAAACACTAAAACTACAGAACAAAGAAAAAAAATATTAAGCAGCAAGGGAAAAAGGCCAAGTAACATATAACAGTAGACTTATCAGAATAACACCTGACTTCTTTTTTTTTTATTTAAATCTTTTATTTTTTTTTATTAATTACACTTTATTCATTTTGTATCCCCCCATAAGCCCCTCCCTCCTCCCCTGCCGATCCCACCCTCCCTCCCCTTTCTGCATGCATGCCACTCCCCAAGTCCACTGATAGGGGAGGTCCTCCTCTCCTTCTTTCTGATCTTAGTCTATCAGTTCTCATCAAAAGTGGCTGCATTGTCCTCTACTGTGGCCTGGTAAGGCTGCTCCCCCCTCAGGGGGAAGTGATCAACGAGCAGGCCAATCAGATTATGTCAGAGGCAGTCCCTCTTCCCATTACTATGGAACCCACTTGGACACTGAACTGCCATGGGCTACAGCTGTGCAGGGGTTCCAGGTCATCTCCACAAATAGTACTTGGTTGGAGTATGGGTCTCTGGGAAGTTCCCTGTGTTCAAATTATCTTGTTCTGTTGCTCTGCTTGTGGAGTTCCCGTTCCCTCCAGCTCTTACTATTTCCCACTTCTTACATAAAATTCCATTCACTCTGCCCATCAGTTGGCCATCAGGCTCAGCATCTGCTTTGACAGTCTATACTGCAGAAGCTTTCAGAGGCCCTCTGTGGCAGGTTTCAAGGTTGTTTCCTGTTTTCTTCTGGCTTTCAGAGGCCCTCTGTAGCGGGTTCCGAGGTTGTTTCCTATTTTCGTTTTCTTCTGATGTACATCCTCTTTGCCTTTCAGGATGGGGATTGAACATTTTAGTTAGGGTCCTCTCTTTTGCTTAGTTTGTTTAGATGTACAGCTTTTAGTGGGTTTATTCTATATTGTATGTTTATATGAGTGAGTATATACCGTGAGTGTCTTTTTGCTTCTGGGTCAACTCACTCAGGATGATCCTTTCCAGGTCCCACCATTTACCTGCAAATTTCATGATTTCCTTATTTTTCATTGCTGAGTAATACTCCATTGTATAGATGTACCACAGTTTCTGCATCCATTCTTCAGTTGAGGGGCATCTGGGTTGTTTCCAGCTTCTGGCTATTACAAATAAAGCTGCTACAAACATGGTTGAACAAATGTCCTTGTTGTGTACTTGCGCCTCTTTTGGGTATATGCCTAGGAGTGGTATGGCTAGATCTTGAGGAAGCGCTATTCCTAGTTGTCTGAGAAAGCGCCAGATTGATTTCCAGAGTGGTTGTACCAGTTTACATTCCCACCAGCAGTGGAGAAGCGTTCCCCTTTCTCCACAACCTCTCCAGCATGTGTTGTCCCTTGAGATTTTCATCTTGGCCATTCTGATGGGTGTAAGGTGAAATCTCAGGGTTGTTTTGATTTGCATTTCCCTAATGGCTAATGAGGTTGAGCATTTCTTTAAGTGCTTCTCTGCCATTCGATATTCCTCTACAGAGAATTCTCTCTTTAGCTCTGTTCCCCATTTTTTAAGTGGATTACTTGGTTTGTTGCTTTTCAGCTTGTTTAGTTCTTTATATATATTGGATATGAGTCCTCTGTCAGATAGAGGGTTGGTGATGATTCTTTCCCAATCTGTAGGCAGTCGCTTTGTTTTGATGATGGTATCCTTTGCTTTACAGAAGCTTTTCAATTTCATGAGGTCCCATTTATTGATTGTTGCTCTTAGAGCCTGTGCTGTTGGTGTTCTGTTCAGGAAGTTTTCTCCTGTACCAATGAGTTCTAGGGTATTCCCCACTTTTTTTCTAGCCAATTTAATGTGTCTGGTTTTATGTTGAGGTCTTTGATCCACTTGGACTTCAGTTTTGTGCAGGGTGATAAGTATGGATCTATTTTCATTTTTCTACATGTAGATATCCAGTTGGACCAGCACCATTTGTTAAAGATGCTATCTTTTTTCCATTAATGCAATTCCCATCAAATTGCCAACACAATTCTTTACAGACCTGGAAAGAAAAATTCTCAACTTCGTATGGAATAACAAGAAACCGAGAATTGCTAAAACAATCCTCTACAATAAAAGATCTTCTGGAGGTATCTCCATCCCTGATCTCAAGCTGTACTATAGAGCAACAGTTATAAAAACTGCATGGTACTGGCATAGAAACAGAATGGTGGATCAATGGAATCGAACAGAAGACCCAGAAATAAACCCACACACTTACGGACACCTGATTTTTGACAAAGATGCCAAAACACCTGACTTCTTAATAGAAACTATGAAAGCCAGAAGGGCCTGGGCAGATGTCATGCAGATTCTAAGAGACCACAGATGCCAAAACACACTACAATAACCAGCAAAGATTTCAATCAACATAGATGGAGAAAACCAAATATTCCATGACAAAACTAAACTTAATATCTACACAACGACCCAGCCCTACAAAGATAATAGAAGGAAAACTGCAATCTAATGAAATCAACTACACCCAGAAAAGTACAGGAAATAAATAATTTCACAATATAAAATTAAAAGAAAACAAGCAGAGAAATACACTATCACCACCAACTCCACAATAAAAGGAACTAACACCCATGGGTCACTATTATCTATCAACATCAACGGACTCAACTCTCCAATAAAAAGACACAAACAGATTGGGTGCAGAAACAGGATCCAACATTCTGCTGCTTCTAAGAAATACAATGCTGCAACAAAGGCTGACACAACCTCAGAGTTTGCAGGAAAATGGTTTTGCAAGGAAAGGGACATAGAAAACAAGCTGGAGTAGCTATCCAAAATTCTAATAAACTAGACTTTCAACCAAAAATAATCAAAAAAGAAGAGGAGGGACACTTCATTCTCATCAAGAAAAAAATCCACCAGAAGGACATCACAATAAATCTATGCCCCAAATACAAAAGCACCTGCATATGTAAATGAAACATTAATAAAGCTTAATCACACATCAATCCCAGCACCTTAATAGCGGGAGACTTCAACATTCCACTCTCAGCAAACAACAGATCATCTAGAGAGAAACTAAGCAGGGAAACAATGTCACTAACAGAGGTCCTAAAACAAATGGAACTAATAGATGTCTACAGAACTTTTACCTGTACACAAAAGAGTATTCCTTCTTCTCAGCACCTCATGGAACCTGCTTCAAAATTGACCATATAGTCAGGCACAAAACAAGCCACAACAGATCCAAGATGATAGAAATAATCCCTTCTATCCTATCAGACCACCATGGCCTAACACTAGACCTCAAAGACAACAGAAATAACAAAAGCCTAAACACATGGAAACTAAAGAACTCTCTACTCAATGGCACCTGGGTCAGGCAAAAATTAAAAAAAGAAATTAGAGATTCCCTAAAATTCAATGAATATATAAGCACAACTTACCCAAACTTATGGGAAACAATGAAAGCATTACTAATAGGAAAGTTCATAGCACTAAGTGCCTCCAGAAAGAATTTTGAGACATCTCATACAAGCAACTTAATGGCACATCTAAAAGCCATAGTAAACAACAAAAAAATAAGCAGACACACCCAAGAGAAATAGACTGTTGTAAATAATCAAATTCAAAGCTGGACCTAATAAATTAGAAACAAATAAAACAATTCAAAGAACCAATGAAACCAAGAGCTGGTTCTTTGAGAAAATCAATAAGATAGACAAACCCTTGGCCAAAATACGAAAAGATAGAAAGAAACTATCCAAATCAGCAAAATCAGAAATGAAAAGGGGACATAATGACAGACACTGTGGGAATTCAAGGAATCATTAGGTCTTACTATAAAAGACTATGGCCACAAAATTTGAAAATGCAAATGAAATAGGCAATTTCCTTGATGAACTCCATTTACCAAAGCTAAACCAAGAACAGGTAAATAGATTGAATGGTCCTATATCCCCAAGGAAATAGAAGCAGTCATCAAAAAGTCTCCATTCCAAATTGTCTGAGAAAGCATCAGATTGATTTCCAAAGTGGTTGTAAAAGTTTACATTCCCACCAATGGAAGAGGGCTCCCCTTTCTCCACAACCTCACCAGGATGTGTTGTATTTGAGTTTTGATATTAGCCATTCTGATGGGTTCAAGGGTCATTTTGGTTTGCATCTCTCTGATGGCAAAGGACATTGAGCATCTCTTTAAATGTTTCTCTGCCATTCTATATTCCTCTACAGAGAATTCTCTGTTTAGCTCTGTTCCCCATTTTTTACTTGGTTGGCTTGATTTACTGCTTTTAACTTCTTTAGTACTTTTTATATTCTGGATATCAGCCCTCTGTCAGATATAGGGTTGGTGAAAATTCTTTCCAGTCCGTAGGCTGTCGTTTTATTCTGGTGACAGTATCTTTTGCTTTACAGAAGCTTTTCAGTTTCATGAGATCCCATTTATTGATTGTTGCTCTTAGACCTTATGCTGTTGGTGCTTCCTCAAGATCCAGCTATACCACTCCTAGGCATATATCCAAAAGATTCTCAGGTACACAACAAGGACATTTGCTCAACTATGTTTGTAACTGCTTTATTCATAATAGACAGAACCTAGAAACAACCCAGATGTCCATCAATGGAGGAATGGATAAAGAAATTATGGTACTTTTACATGATGAAATACTACCCAGCAATTAAAAACAAGGAAATTATGAAATTTGCAGGCAAATGGTGAGATCTAGAAAAGATCATTCTGAGTGAGGTATCCTAGAAGGAGAAAGACACACAGGGAATATACTCACTTATAAGTAGGTACTGGACCTATAAGATAGGATAAATATACTGAAATCTGTACACCTAAAGAAGATAAAAAGAAAGAGGACCCTGGGAAAGATGATCAATCCTCACTTAGAAAAACAAATGGGATGGACATTGGATGTAGGAGAAAACAACTAACAGGACAGGAGCCTACCACTGAGGGCCTCTGAAAGTCTCTATGGGGCAGTATATCGAAGCAGATACTGAGACTCATAACCATCTTTGGGCAGAGTACAGGGAATCATATGAAAGAAGGGGGCATTGGTGTGACCTGGAGAGGACAGCAGCTCCACAAGGACTAAATATATCTGGGCACAGGGGTCTTTTATGAGATTGTATCTCCAGCCAAGAACCATGTATGGATATAACCCAGAACGCCTGCCCAGAATTAGCCCATGGTAGCTCAGTATCCAAGTGGGAACCCTAGTAAGGGGAACAGGGGCCATTTCTGACATGAACTCTTTGACCGCTGCCCCCCCAACACCCAATGGAGGAGCAGCCCTGCTAAGCCACAGAGGAGGAGTTTGCAGCCAGGCCTGAAGATACCTGATAAGCTAGGGTCAGATGAGAGGGGAGGAGGTCCTCCCCTAGCAGTGGACTTGGAAAGGAGTAGGGAGAAGTTGAGAGATAGAGGGTGGGATTGGGAGGGAATGAGGGAGTGGGATATAGCTTGGATACAAAGTTAATAAAGTGTAAATAATATTAAAACATAAAAATTTAAGTATACAAGGTCTACATCCCCCCCAAATGCAGAGCATGATGGTTTCAGCACAGAATTCTACCAGACCTTCAAAGAAGAGCTGATGCCAATACTTTTCAAACTATTCCACAAAACAGAAGTAAAAGGAAAATTACCAAACTCATTCTACGAGGCCACAGTAACTTTGATACTGAAAGAACCCAGACCCCACATACAAAAAAGAGAACTTCAGACCTATCTGAACATTGGTGGAAAAATACTCGATAAAATACTCTCAAACAGAAACCAAGAACACATAAAAGATATCAGCCACCAAGACCAAGTAGGATTTTTCCCAGGCATGGAGGGGTGGTTAAACATATGAAAATCCATCAATGTAACCCACCATATAAACAAAATTAAGGAGAAAAATCACACGATCATCTCCTTAGTTGCCGAAAAAGACAAAATCCAACACCCATTCATGTTTAAAGTTCTGGAGAGATCAGGGATACAAGGCACATACCTAAACATAGTAAAAATATATATACGCAACATAGAACTTGAAGTCTTACCTAGAGGAATAAGACAATTAAAGGATATCAAGGAGATAAAAAATCAGGAAGTCAAAACCATAAAATGGAAAAAAGACAGCATCTTCAACAAATGGTGCTGGTCCAACTGGCTGTCTACATGCAGAAAAATGGAAATCGATCCATATTTATCTTCCCGCACAAAACTAAAGTCCAAGTGGATTAAAGACCTCAACATAGAACCAGACACACTAATCTGTTAGAAGAAAATTGGGGAAGAGCCTTGAACTCCCTGGCACAGGAGAAAACTTGCCAAACAGAATACCAATAGCACAGGCTCTAAGATCAATAATCAATTAAAGGAATCTCATGAAGCTGAAAAACTTCTGTAAATCAAGGGATACTGTTATTAGAACAAAACAGCAGCCTACAGACTGAGAAAGGATATTCACCCATCCTATATCTGACAGAGGGTTAATATCCAGAATATAGAAAGAACTCAACAGTTAAAAAGCAACAAATCAAGAAATCCAATTAAAAAATGGGGAACGGAGCTAAACAGAGAATTTTCTATAGAGGTATACTGAATGGTAGAGAAACACTTAAAGAAATGCTCCGGTTCCATAGTCATCAGGGAAGTGCAAATCAAAATGACCCTGAGATTTCACCTTATACCCATCAGACTGGCTAAGTTATAAAACTCAAGTGACAACACATGGTGGAGGTCATGTGGAGAAGGCGGAACCCTCCTCCATTGCTAGTGGGAATGTAAAACATGTATAACCACTTTGGAAATCAACCTGGCACTTTCTCAGACATTTAGAAATAGTGAAAACAGAATGCATGGAGAGAGCCTAAAACCCTGGCTCTGTTGTAGCCAATAGACTCTGTCTCCAAGTCCGATCACAAGTAAGGGGAACAGGGACTTTCGCTGGCATGAACTCAGGCTCTCTGATCACTTTCCCCTGGTGTTTACAGACTTGCCAGTCTACAGAGAAAACAATACAATCATAATAATGATTGCAATAAATGATAATAATAAATGGGACCTCATGAAACTGAAAAGCTTCTGTAAAGCAAAGGACACTAAAGAAGCTGAAAAGCAGCAAACCAAGTAATCCAATTAAAAAATGGGGAACAGAGCTAAACAGAGAATTCTCGACAGAGGAATATCTAATGGCAGAGAAACACTTAAAGAAATGCTCTGTATATTGCCTTTACTATGTTTAGATATGTGCCTTGTATCCCTGATCTCTCCAAGACTTTAAACATGAATGGGTGTTGGACTTTGTCAAATGCTTTTTCAGCATCTAAGGAGATGATCATGTGGTTTTGCTCCTTCAGTTTGTTTATGTGGTGGATTACATTGATGGATTTCCGAATGTTGAACCACCCTTGCATGCCTGGGATGAAGCCTACTTGGTCGTGGTGGATGATATCTTTGATGTGTTCTTGGATTCGATTTGCAAGTATTTTATTGAGTATTTTTGCGTCAATGTTCATGAGAGAGATAGGTCTGAAGTTCTCTTTTTTTGTTGGGTCTTTGTGTGGTTTAGGTATCAGGGTGACGGTTGCTTCATAGAATGAGTTTGGTAATGTACCTTCTGTTTCTATTTTGTGGAATAGTTTGAGGAGAATTGGTGTGAGCACTTCTTTGAAGGTTTGGTAGAATTCCACGCTGAAACCATCTGGCCCAGGGTTTTTTTTGGAGGGGAGACTGTGAATGACTGCTTCAATTTCCTTGGGAGATATAGGGCTGTTCAGTCTTTCTACCTGATCTTGACTTAATGTTGGAAGATGGAATCTGTCAAGAAAATTGTCCATTTCATTTAGGTTTTCAAATTTTGTGGCATATAGGCTTTTGTAGTATGACCTAATGATTGTTTGAATTTCCTCTGTGTCTGTAGTTATGTCACCCTTTTCGGCTCTTTGGCCTCCCAATCCCCCAAGGGAGGAGCAGTCCTGTTAGGCCACAGAGGAGAGCTTTGCAGCCAGTCCTGAAGATACCTGATAAAACAGGATCAGATGAATGGGGAGAAGGTCCCCCCTATCAGTGGACTTGGCAAGGGGCACGGTGGAGATGAGGGAGGGAGGGACTGGGAGGGAATGAGGGATCGGGACACGGTTGGGATACAGAGTTAATAAAATGTAACTGATAAGAAAAAATAAAATTAAAAAAAATAAAAATAAAAAAAGCAAGGAGATTGAAGCAGTAGTAAAATGTCTCTTAAATACAAAGCATACCCAGGCACAGATGGACATTCAAAACATGAGTACAAATGCTTGACTCCTTCTATACTATTTCATAAACTGCTAAAGAATGTTGCCAAGCTCATCTGCTAAAGGTAGTAGAACTCTGATACAAAAAATGTATAAGCCAAAACAAAAGAAAATTATACACTGAATTTTTCCAATAAAAAGGATGTAAGGAGGTCTCCCATTATCAGTGAACTGGAGAAGGGGCATGGGAGGAAATGAGGGAGGGAAAGATGGCAGAATTGGGAGGGCACAAGGGTGGCCTTACATCTGGGATATAAAGTGAATAAATTGTAATAAATAAAAATTATATTTAAAAAAGGTAAAAAAAAAGAAATGCTCAACCTTATTAGCCATCAGGGAAATGCAAATCAAAACAACCCTGAGATTTCACCTTACACCCATCAGAATGGCCAAAATGAAGAACTCAAGTGACAACACATGCTGGAGAGGTTGTGGAGAAAGGGGAACCCTCCTCCACTGCTGGTGGGAATGTAAACTGGTACAACCACTCTGGAAATCTATCTGGTGCTTTCTAAGACAATTAGGAATAGAGCTTCCTCAAGACCCAGCTATACCACTGCTAGGGATATACCCAAAATTTGCTCAAGTACACAAAAAGGATACTTGCTCAACCATGTTTATAGCAGCTTTATTTGTAATAGCCAGAACCTGGAAACAACCCAGATGTCCATCAACGGAGGAATGGGTACAGAAATTGTGGTATTTTTACACAATGGATTACTACTCAACAAACAAAAAGGAGGAAATCACAAAATTTGCAGGCAAATGGTGGGATCTAGAAAAGATCATTCTGAGTGAAATATCCCAGAAGGAGAAAGACAAACACGGTATATACTCACTTATAAGATAAGATACTCACCTATAATATATGACAAACATAATGAAATCTATACACCTAAAAAAGATAATCAAGAGAGCGGACATGGGGTAAGATGACCAATCCTCATTTAGAAAGACAGATGGGATGTGCATTGAATGTATGACAGGAGTCTACTGAGCGCATCTGAAAGACTCTAACTAGCAGTGTTTTCAAAGCAGATACAATGACTCATGACCAAACCTTCGGCAGAGTACAGGGAATCATATGAAAGAAGGAGAGTTAGTATGATGGAGAAAGGATAGGAGCTCCACAAGGACCAAATATATTGGGGCACAGGGTCTTTTCAGAGACTGGCATTCAACCAAGGACCATGGATATAACCTAGAACCTCTGCTCAGATATAGCCTGTGGTAGCTCAGTAACCAATTGGTTTCCCAGAGTGAGGGGAACAAGAACTATTTCTAACAGGAACTCAATGACTGTCTCTTTGACCTTCCCACCCCCCCAAGGGAGGAGCAGTCCTGTTAGGCCACAGAGGATGGCTTCGCAGCCAGTCCTGAAGATACCTGATAAAACAGGATCGGATGAATGGGGAGGAGGTCCCCCCCATCAGTGGACTTGGAAAGGGGCACTGTGGAGATGAGGGAGGGAGGGTGGGGTTGGGACGGAATGAGGGAGCGGGACATGGCTGGGATACAGAGTTAATAAAATGTAACTGAAAAATATAAAAATAAAATTAAATAAAAAAATAAAATTAAATATAAAAGTAAATTTTTTTTTATTAATTACACTTTATTAGCTTTGTATCCCCCCTGTAGCTCCTTTCCTCCTCTCCTCTCCTCCCTCTTCCTCACCCATGTCCCTCTCCAATCCACTGATAAAGGAGGTCCTCCTCCCCTTCTCTATGATCCCAGTCTATCAGTTCTCATCAAAAGTGGCTGCATTGTTCTCTACTGTGGCCTGGTAAGGCTGTTTCCCCCTCAGGGGGAGGTGATCAAAGAGGAGGCTAATCAGTTTATGTCAGAGGCAGTCCCTCTTACCATTACTATGGAACCCACTTGGACACTGAATTGCCATGGGCTACCTCTGTTCAGGGGTTCCAGGCCATCTCCATGAGTGGTCCTTGGCTGGAGTATCAGTCTCATAAAAGACCCCTGTGTCTAGACTTTTTGGATCTGTTGCTCTCCTTGTGGAACTCCTGTCTTCTTCAGGTCTTTCTATCTCCCATTTCTTTCATAAGAGTCCCTGCACTCTGCCCAAAGTTTGGCTATGAGTCTCAGCATCTGCCTCCACACCCTGCAGGGTAGAGCCTTTTAGAGGCCCTCTGTGGTCAGCTCCTTTCCTCTTCCCTGTTTCTTCCTTCCTCCTCTGTCCATCCTCTTTGCCTTTCTGAATGGGATTGAGCATCTTAGCCAGAGTCTTCCTTCTTGATTAGCTTCCTTAGGTATACAGATTTTAGTATGTTTATTCTATATTATATGTCTAATATCCACTTATGAGTGTGTATATACCCTGTGTCTTTCTGTTTCTGGGATACCTCACTCAGTATGATCTTTCCCAGTTCCCACCATTTACCTTTAAATTTCATCATTTCCTTGTTTTTTATCTTTACTCTATGTATAAATGTTTATACTCTACCATGAAAGTCATGGCAGCAGAGCTAGTTTTCTACTGTGGTTGCAGGAGTATAGCATGTTGAATATGCAACCAGTAACTTGAAATAAAGCTCCCTCCTTTTTCTATTTTTATTCACTCTCAGATCCCAGTTACTGAAGGTCATTTCAGCTTTTCTGTAAATGTCCTCACAGATATATCCAAAGTTGTTTCTTTTAAATTAAAAAGTACAGTCAAGTTTACAGTGAAAATTTGCCATCACAAGTCTACCAGTTGTTAACTTGTTAGCAAAACACACTATTTTAACCTATTTTAAATGTGCTTATTTCATGTTTATAAATATTTTGCTTCCTGCACACACAGACATGTATTATACAAATATTATTATACATATAAACATATATGGATGCATACAAACGTGTGTGTGTATTATGTGAATATTTAGTGAGAGTGAAAGTGAGGAGCCATCAGATTCCCTGTAAATTGTTACAGATGATGATGAGCCACCATGTGATTTCTAGGAACTGCACTTGGGTCTTTTGCAAGAAAACAGTTGCTTTTAATTGCTGATTCTTCTCTAGAGTTCCTAAAATCATTTCTTTTAATCACAAGGTTCTAGTTTTGGTGCTGAGAGACTCATAGCCATCTGAAAATAAAAAATGAAATTAATTTATTGAAAAATTTCCCCAAATCTTGAGTTGAATTTTCCCAAACACTGAAGCCCAAGGTATCTTTTGATATTAAAGACAATCTTTTAACAATAATATGTGTAAATTAAAAAAAAGAGGTAAATGCTTTCAATAAACAATAAAACCAAATTAATTTCATTACAAAAAGTGAGACTGGATCACAACAAGACGTACCCAAAAAAAAAAAAAAAAAGACTGATACCCAATAGGGAAAGCACAAAGTCCTTTATCCATCATGTGAAGCTTGTGATAGCATCATCTGGGCTATAATAGCCGTAGTTAACTCTACTCCTCTAGAATCTGGCTTTCTGTAGCACATCACGCCTTCTCTGTTTTGCCAGTTACATTTTCTGCCTGAGCTTTCCTTGGTAGACATCACATGTTCATAGCATCCTAGAAGCCCCATTGTAATTTAAGTTTACTTTCTCCTTTTCACTCAATGACATTTGAGGGCCTCTTTGAAGTCAATCTGGCCCTACCTTACATTTCTTGACTTTAGTAGCTTTTATGAAACATTGTTTCAATCCCGTTTCCTACTCTTGTGTTTCGCATGATTGCAAGAACCAGTTGAAGAGCACTGCCATATTCTGCTTTTAGCCCAAGAAAACCTCTTTTACTGCTACTATACTAGACTCTAACCACATTGGCAACTCAGGATCAGTAAACACTTGCATAGTTGGATGTTTTCATGAAGGGTTCCCTGTTGTAAATTACCAGTTCAGATACTCTCCTTGCAGATGAATTTGCACTTTCATTAGTTGGATTGTGTCTTAGTTAAGTTTTCTGCAGCTGTAGTAAAACACTATTACTAATATATACTTGAGGAGGAAAACATTTATTTTACATTCAGGCTTATATTTCATCATATATTTTATATTCGATAAATATCTATAAAATCAGTTACATAATTATCATTTTATAATAATCAGCTAAATATTTTGTGAGTTTTTAATCATCATTTTCAACAGCGTCTGTTAATTTCAGTTTGTTTTTAATTTTGTTACATGGTTCTTTTTAAAATGATCAGATATTTTTAGAGATGTGATTCCAAGTTTTTCATTTAAAAATACTCTGAAAACAAAAACTCAAACAAGAAAAGTAGATCTTCCATATAATCTTTACTTATTTCCAAACCTTTCTTTATTTCTCCTCTTTCTCTCTCTCCCCTCCTCTGTCTCTCTCTTCATTTGAGCCCAATGACTCCAATTACTGCTGGGTGCTGGTTTGTTCATTGCAACATGAGGAACCTCCAGTGGTATCACTCCTGAGGAAAAGTGGTTACTCCTTCTCCCCAAGCATCCATGAATTGCCAGTAGATACAAAACCATAAATGGGATCTCAGTAGCATCTATCAAATCCATTTTGGAATTTTTAAATGTCTTGTTAAAAATGTTGTGGAAGCCATGGGTCTCTAACCTCAGCTCCTTGAATTAATTTGTAAAACAACCATGTCCTGTCCAGAAGTCAGCATTTCACAGAATTCATCTACTTCTCACGTTATTTTATTCTTTTTGTCTCCCCATCCATAAGGTTTAGGAGAGGGCGTGACATTGATGTTTCATCTATGACTAAACAGTCAAAGCCATTTCTCAACACTAGGAACATTAATGCATAGCTGCATTATCACCACCAACTGAAATAAGAATCTTTTGTTGAACAAAATCTTGTATTCACAAATATGTGGATATAGCCATGAATTTGCAAGCAATTTGACCAGCTGACCATTTAGCAAAACCATAATAGTTTCTTGCCTATGACTGTGCATGCATCTTCTCCTATGCAATAAAGAGAACAGTTCTACCCTTTCTTCTCTTCCTTCCCAAATTTCATTCTCTTCTTTTTCAAATTTTCTTTCCCCTTCTATGTCTTTTCTTTCTTCTTCTTCTTTCCACACATTAAGTCAACTTTGTTTTGGCTAATTAGTCTCCAGGATGGAGCCTGCCCTGGTATCGTTGTTTGCCAACCAGAGGTCACACCATAGAATGCTGGCTCTCCCTCTTCCAGAGAGTTCCAAATTTTAATAGCTTCCAGCCGTCAGTAAGATTTTGTTTCTCGCTTCTATACTGTATATGTTACTTTGTCATACTTGACCTTGAGCTTGTACAGGTTAAGTTCTTGCTGTCACAATCACTTTGTGTGTGAGTGTGCAACTGCTATTGTGTCTGGGACACACTATTTTCTTGAAGTCGTCAACTACCTCTAGCTACTACAGTCTTTCTGCTTTCTTTTTCCTGAAGATCCCTACCTAAACTTTGGATAACAGATGTGTTGCCACTTAGGTCTGAGAAATACATAGTTTCATTTATTTTTTTTTCTTGTGAGTACTGTACAATATTTTTTAAAGATCATAACATAATTATATCAGCTTCTCCTTCCATTCCCTCTCTCCAAACCCACCACTTGCTTGGTTTAAAATCCAGGACCTTGTTTTATTAAGTGTTGTTGCATACATATACTCACAATATGTTCCGTATAATATTACTTGCTTGTATGCTTTCAGGGCTAAACATTTAGTATTACGTAACCAGAATTATTTTGGCTACCACAACTAATTGTGTTGTATGACTGTATGAGTGTGTGTGTATGTGTGAGGGTGCACGTATTTGTGTGCATTTACATTCATGAAAAAATTGCCTGCATATGCCAGTGCCCCAATAGGATCTGTGAAGTAGTCAAACACAGTTTATGTGAGTCATCTCCAAACTGTCATTGGCATAAATCTTGTTACTAGAGTGTCAGCTTGCTGTCACCTTTTATTTCCATGTAACTGTGAATACATATTTTCCTACTATTCATAGATATCATCTTTCTGGAAGTGTCACTTTCTTTTTTCAAAGTAATTATTTACTTCAAATTTAATGAGAATTCAATGCATATTTTAATTAAAATTACAGTTTTTTTTCACTTTCATATTTATAAATGTGAATTTGTAGATATGAATTTGATAGACAAGTTTTATGTCTTTATTGCAGAAATAAATTGCATTAATGGGATATCATGGTACTAATGCAAAACTACTGACCAGCAAAAAGATTGGGCAGCTAGTTAACATGCTGCTTATTCATCATTGATAAACAAATGTGTACAACTTATCATGAATGTTACAGAATCTAAATTGTGTACTTAAAAATATGCAATATTACCAGAGACAAGGAGGCAGCAGTGAGCCTGCCATCTGTTCACTCACAGAGGTAGCATCAGAAAGAACATCGATGGTTTCATGTTTGGCCTTTGCCCCCAAACTTTTCTTCTCAGAGACCAATTGGTACTCTATATAATCAAATTCTGGTCCTCTATTTCTGGGAAGAGTGTCATATCCCACAGCTTGAATCTCAATCCCATGATAATGTCCTTGCTTCAGATACCACTGGCAATTAGTTTCTGGACTGTATTTCTGGCTGGTGGCCTACAAATTAAGGTTTGTAATTCTTTTTCCTAGGGTTATATTATATACTTTATGGATCACAGAAGTCAGAAACTCTTACATGAACTAATATCCTAAAGGGTATTGCAGAATGTATAGAAGAACAGCCAAATAAGAGCTCTGCGTTTGGGGAAAACACACACCCACACCCACCCACCCACCCACCCACACACACACACACACACACACACACACACACACTTCTGTATTAGAATCTATGCAAATATGAATGTATATTCCAAGACTTCCAGAAACAGGAATCAAACACCTTGGAGCTAAAGTTACAGGTTGCTATGAGATGTCTAAGTAAGGTTCTGAAAAATAAACTAAGGTCTTTCAGAAAAGAAGTATGAATTTCTAACATATGAGTCATCTTCTCATCCCTGATGAGTGGTGTTTCCATGCTTTCTCCTACAAATACTTCCCTTCAGATACCTCCATGTGTTTAACATTGTGATGTGGTCCTTGAGGTAAGTTTTGTGAATGCATTACTACACAGCTTTTATTGATTATGTCTTTCATTGTTCGCAATGAACTCTGCCTCTTGTATCCTTGGTGACTGTGTCTAAATGAGTTTTACTTGTTTTCCATTTTAAAGATTTAATTTTTCATAAATTAATCAATCAATTAATCCATTAATTAACATCCAGGTAGGAAGTTCCTCTCCTTACTCTCCTCACAGTCCCTCCCGCTCACATTACACTTTTCTCAACTCCTATGTGCCCCTTTCTTCTAAGAGAAGGAGAGCTCTACTATGGGTATCATCCCACCATGGCATATCAAGTAGGGTTGGGTGCATCTTCTCTTGAGGATAGACAAGGCTGTCTATGTAGAGGAAAGTGATCTAAAGGCAGGTAACAGGTTCAGAGGCAGTCTCTGCTCCTGCTGGTAGAGGTCTTACATAAGGACCAAGCTGTACATCTGTTACATATGTGTAGGAGGCATACATCCATCCTATGAATGCTTTCTCATTGGTTCAGTCTCTCTGACCCCTATGAGTCCAAGTTATTTGAGGAAAGGATAGCAATCCCACAATCCACAAACCCAAAGAAGCTAAGTAACAAAGAGAGCCCAAGGGAGGACGCTTAAATCTCACTCAGCACGGGAAATAAAATAAAAATCTGAAGCAAACAGAGAGCGGGAACAGGGTGAGAAAGGGGTTAAAGAGGAAAATGGGGTGGGGATCAGATGTGGTTAAAGTGGAAGGGGGCTATGCGAAAGAACTGAAATCAGTGGGGAACATATCTGGGACATGGGAGGCTCCTGGAAGTCTATGGGGTTGACCCTAGCTGAGACTCCCAGCAGTGGGAATATGGAGTCTGATATAGTCACATCTTATGGCGGTAAGAATGGAGGTTCAGGGAGAATGTGGGATGGGAACTCAAACACATGGTGATGACAACTTCCAGTAGAGGGAGGAGGACAACAACATGCACACAAAAATTTCTAGCCAACCAATGACTGGCCCAACTTGAGTAGCATGCCATGAAAGAGAGTCCTCCATTGGCACTGCTAATAATGTTCTGATGTTCTTGCAGATGGGAAGCTAGTATAACAGTCGACTGAGTGGCTTCACCCAGCAGTTGATGAAAACAAATGCAAAGACTCACAGCCAAACATTAGCCGGAGCTCAGGGAACCTTATGGAAGAGAAAGAAAAAAAACCATCCCAGTCTTTCTTAAGACCAGTCCCATTGTGAAAGGAACTAGTTGTCCTCATTTAATAATTATTTTATTAGTAAAGAGCACTGGATGTTCCAAGGAATTTTGGTTGTGTGCAGTAATAAACCGACAAGAAACAAAGAGAATGTAGTTTCTTTTATGATTTCAGAAATATGTCCATATATATGCATATATTTTAAAAGACTGTAAAAAACTCAAACACATATTTTAATGGATTGAATAGCATTAGGAGATAATAAACCAGGTGCATGTTAGAACTAAATTTAATATTTCAAGGAAATATTTTCAAAATCCTTAATTTTTCATTGATTTTTAACATAAAATATCTCATTTTTTAAAGTAGAGCCTTCTTCCATTGAAGAAATATAAATTTGCACACCATGACAATCACCTAACACGTATAATTTCCTAGTAGAAATTTGTTTGTCTTCTTAGAATACCCAGGGTGATATGCTTTGCAGAAACTATGTGAGAAACCTTGAATGTTTTACAGACAAGATGCGCCAGGCTGCATTTCGCAGTGCTGGTGATTGTGAGACCCATTGGAATTTGCAGAGACGTAGTGCCGTTAAAATGAAATACGGATCTGCATGAGAAGTTGGGAGGCCCCGAGGAGGGTAATATTCAGGACATCTCCAAGAGTTATCCAGTAAGCTCACAAAATAAACCAAGCTGGGAGCAGTGAGCCCTGCCAGATTTTCGAAAATCATACAAAATAGGTTGCATTCCTCAACTATCCTGTAAGAAAAAATGTCATTTATAAAAACAGGAGTAGTTTTTCCCAAACAAGCATATTTTTACATTACATTTTTTTACATATTCTTTGAGAATAGCATGCATGTATATGATGTATTTTAATCCAATCCACTTCTTCTTTCATTACAAATCCTGCCAGCTTCAGTATATCTCCCCCCCAATTTCATGTTGACTTTTGATTTTTAACACACTGTATTGAATTAGTGATGACAGTGCAAGATCTGAATAAGATCAAGCCAATAAAAAAAAATTATATATAGCATTGGAGAGGGAAGGAGTCACGGAGTTAACAAGATCCTGACAGTGCATGGCTGCTCTAGAAAAGTTGTTTTTTTTTTTTTTTTTTTTTTTTTTTTAAGTGTGGCCTCTCTAGGTTCATGATCCAACAGATAGACCCACATCCATGAACATACGGACGGCACTAAGTAAGATCAATGAGATACTTAGGGTTGCAAGCTTAGTCTTTAATGGCTGGGTCATTTCTCCAGGCCACAGAGGAAGAAAATGCATCCAGTCCTGGTGAAACCTGATAGGCTAGGGTCAGATGGAAGGGGAGGAGGACCTACCCTATCAGTGCACTAGGGGAGGGACAAGGGAGAGGAAAGGGGAGAGAGAGAAGGATTGATAAGACAAGAGGCAGGGGGTTACAGCTGTGATACAAAGTGAATAATTGTAATAAATAAAAATTAAAAAAGATGAATGATATACAATTAAAAGACATTTCAGTTTTGTCAGTTTATGAAAACTCAAACCATAAATAAATGACTGTTTAGGCTTACTATCTGAAAGACGAACACTCAAACAGATTTATGTTCACATTCTGGTTAACACATTGAGATTGTATTGTATTTGTAAGTCTCTCTCTTTCCTCTCTCTCTCTCTCTCTCTCTCTCTCTCTCTCTGTGTGTGTGTGTGTGTGTGTGTGTGAAGGAAAGAGGATAACTGAGAGGAATAATTTCTCCCCTTCTACCATGTGAGACCTGACAATTGAACTCATGTTGTCGAGTTTAGCAGCCTGACGATTGAACTTATGTTCTCAGGTTTAGCATGCTTTTGCTTGCTGAGCTATTTTCCCATCACACACTGAGATTTTAGATAGTATGAAAGAATGGGGCTTGAGATGGAATTCTTGAATAAAGAGGTTTTAAGCCTGAGTGTATAAGCTTCTGGAGGCTCACAAACACCTAAATCCTTATTCTTGATTGCGTTTGTCTGTAAGTTTTTTTTTTTTTTTCATTTTATTCCTTCCCATTGGATTTAGGGGAACCCAGTAGAAAAGGCGAGTGGGAAGAGATTGTAGAGCCAGAGTGCTGGAGAACACCAGGAGAACATGGCCCACAGAATCATCTAAGCAGGGTTCATAGGGTCTCACAGAGACTGAAGCTGCAATCACACATCCTGCACGGGTCTGTGCTAGGTCCTCGGGACATGTTATGTATCTTGACATTTTTTGCGGGACTTCTACCAGTTGGAATAGGAATGTCTCTGACTCTTGCCTTTTCTTAGGTCCCTTTGTCTCCTACTGAATTGACGGGCCAAGCTTGATAGAAGGGTTTGTTCTCAGTCCTATTGTATCTTGTTAGCATATTTAGTGGATATCTTTGAGAGACCCGCTCTTACTGATGGGAAATGGAGGAGGACTGAATCTAAAGGAAAGGGGAGGAGGGCCAAGAAGAAGTGGAGAGATGAGAAACTGTGCTTCAAATATATTGAAAACAAAAAATAATAAATAAATAAATAAATAAATAACAGATTAATAGATTAATAAAACAAAAAATTAGAATAGATTTGTATTTTATTTTTCTAGACATAATATATCCTGATTACAGTTTCACCTTCATTTGTTCTTCCTAGCTCCTCCTCTCCCATCTCGACATAACCCCTTTCTGTCTCACTTTAGAAAAGAAACAGAATTCTATGGGATAATTTTAAAATAAAATGAAATAAAACTGATGTATGAAAATAAAAGCAATAAAAAGGCTACTAATGACATCCTGCTGTATTCATAGACCAGTGTTTTGCTTAGGCATTATCTGAGAAACTTCCTCCCACAGCAGATAGGAACAAATACAGAGGCTCACAACCAGACATGAAGAGAGAGAGAGAGAGAGACAGACTTTGGAATATTTATCCCTAAGTAAGATTTCTCCCTCACCTCAGAGATCAGAAAACCCTGCAGATGAGGAGACAGAAAGTGTTTAAAAGTCCAGAGGGAATGAAAGGACACACACACACACACACACACACACACACACACACACACACACACA
>NW_026585504.1:33887969-33906196 GCF_907164565.1 Psammomys obesus
ACACACACACACACACACACACACACACACACACACACACACACACAAGGCCTCCTGAAAAACATGAGCATTGCTCCTATGAACTCACCAAGTTTACTGGTCAGTTATTTTGTTTTTGTTTTTTTTTTGTATATATTATGGATTCCAGTTTTTGTGATTTGGGGGGATTTTTGAGAGTACAAATGAGTGGGTGTCTGATTCTTGTATCTTCTCTTGGGCTGATTTCCTTTTGTTGTTTGTTTTATTCAGTTCCCATAGGTTGGTTTTAGTTTTATCTTTTTGTATTTTATTAATTTATGAAAAGAAAGTAGGCCAGTCAAGTTTACTTTACAAAACAAAACAAAAGGAGGAGATAATTCAGTGGTAGGATACTTGCTGGAGTGCTTGAAGCACTGAACTCAATCCCAGCACTGCTAAAAATTTAAAAATAAGTTGAGAAATGACTTACTATGAAAATAATTTAAGAATAAAAAATAAAAGATAATTTAAATCAAATGACCAAAAATTCCTTGAATGCATGATATTTACTAAGGTGAAAATATGGCATATTTGCAATTATTCTGACAAATTCCACACATCCTATTTTGGCTAAATGTTTACAATAATAATGCCACTCAGACACAAGAGAGTCTTGGAAAGATTTATTGCTCACATGCATTCTGGTGAAAATATAACAAATTCACACACACACACACACACACACACACACACACACACACACACTTGGATGTGAGAAGGCCCTGAAGATGGCTTGGACAGAATTACAATATGACAACTTCAAAAAAAATTACTAAGATTTTACATTGGTTTACTACATGCTTTTTGCTGTACACAAGATTTTTGGAAAATTGCAGGTAGATACCTGGGAAGATATACAGACCCAGTCGAAGTCCAGAATTACGGGTGTCTATATGACCTCTCACAGCCCATAAGATGTTCCCTTTTTTTTCTATCCTGTCACACAACCACAACCTACACGAAGCATTTAGGAACATCTAAAACACATGATAAATGTTGCTAATCATGACATTTTATGATGCACTAATGTTATAGGCTTGATTCTAAACTCTTTCTCTTAACACTAGTACCCTGGTACTTAACCCTTCCACTCTCAGAGGGATCCAGTTGCAAATCTTCTTTTGTTACTTCCATTTAAGAAATGGAGACATTGTCATGAAAAGTTATCTTCATCTATTCATTATTCAATAGCTTATAATGGCAATATCAATTTATATAAGATTAAGTACCATAGGGTCAAGATTCTACAGTTAACTTCTACAGTTTTCCCATACTGTTTCTTATTGAGCTCTTAAAACCGAAAACAAACAAAAACCTTCTTGACCTGTGAGCACATGAACATATGTCAGTTAATAGAGTGATTACACAGTGCATACAAAGCTTTAGCTTGGATCTCCAGCACTACCCAGACCTAGAGTGGTGACTGAAACACTTGGGTAGTAGATCAGTATTAGCAGAAGTTCAAAGTTGTCCTTAAACACAGGAAGAGATAATGGCAGCCTGGGCACTGACAAATATATAGAAGAAATTACAGTCCCAGAATCCTTAGAAACAGCATAAGGCACAGTTTTAAGTAAGATACTTGGTTTTTTGTTTGTTTGTTTTTTGTTATTTTCTTCTCACTCTGCTTTGTTTCAGAGGAAAGTCAATGATGGGCAGCCTAAAATATTGTTTGTAATCATGAATTACTTTGGGGCTCTATATCCAGCCTATCAGTGATGTGGTCCACAGAGTGATACGTTCCATTTCATATTCAGGAAGAGAACTATAATTACAGCTAAAGAGAGGTAGGCACTGTTTGTTTAGCAGCACTAAAAATAGTATATGACTTTGACCGAAGCTGTTGGGGTCTGGTCATTTTTGTTTTCTTGCCTATTTTTTGTTTGTTGGTTGGTTCTGTTTCGTGTGATTTGGTTGCTTTAGTGACAAGATCTCACTTGTTGGCCATAGCACGTATACATAGGGCCTAGTGTGTACTGAGGCAGGAGCTAGAATCGCTGCTTGAGGCTCTGTGAGCCCCATGAAGCTTGCTGAGTTGATTGCTCCAGCTGTGCTCCACTGGTGTCCTTGACCTCTCTGGTTCTCAGACCTCTTCCTATGTTCAGCTTGAAGTGGTTCTGAATTGATACATGTTAGTTCATTAAGTACATTTGTTTTTCAGAAAATGAAAATGAAATACTATGTTCATAAGGAATAGAAAATAATATTCAGCACGGTACATCAGAAAAATTTATTCTGAAATTATCAATTTTTAATGCAGGTGTAGAAGCATGAATTGTGTGTGTGAGTGAGTGTGTATGTGTTTGTGCGTATGCATCTTGTTCAACACCTACTCTAGATAATAAACTATTAACTGCGTAACTCCCTTGTTCGTATAAAAGCACATAGAGAAAAATGTGCATATTAAATATTATTGAAATCTGCCCATGATAAGTGAATTAAGATGTTGTTTAACATCTGCCCATAAAAGATCATTCATAGAGAACCACTGAAATAACTACTTAGAAGGAAATGATGAGAATACAAAACAAAAATGAAGATTTACTTTTTTTTCCATATACTCATCATCTTATTCATAGCAAATATGTTATGAGGTTGTGTCATGTGTATTGTGTTGTTTTGTGGCAAAAATCTCTGGTCCAGACATTTGAAATTCCAGTGTAATATTTTCCCAATGGATATAAACAGATTATTTATTTAGACTTCTGTTCAAATGTACAATTATGAGCATTGACAATGCATATGGAACTCTGGGTTTACCTTTCAGTAAGTTGTCCACTCTCTTCTTTCACTAAAGAAAACACAGTGGCCATTAGATTCCTTTGCCCACTGAGCCATCTCCTGTAGTCCTCTCTCTCAGTTTCCTTTTTCTCTGTAGCAGTTTTCATTATCATAATGTAGCTCTGCTTAAAGGGAGGGTCCAATAGTTTCCCGACTGGAGTTTAAAGTCCATGGGGAAGATTGTTGTCTGCCTTAGCAGGTTCTGCTTATGCATGGAGCATGAGCTAACCAATATACAATATTCAATGCTGCCTAACTAGATGTGTAACTCCTCAAATGATGAAATTCCTCTAAAAGCCCAGAGCTTATTTATATGGTCTCCCATCTGTACGCCAAAGCCTTAGAAGAGGGAAAATGCCAAACCAATTGGCCTGAATGGGAATTTGTTTTCATTTTATTAAATAATATTAAGTTACTGGGAGATACCCAGAGATACCCAAACAGAATTCATGTGGAGTTCAGCTTTTGTAATTCTCTTTTGAAAGGCAATAGAATTTTTTTGCTTTTAAATGATTATAATCGCACCAAATAATATGTAACAAGGGGAATTTTAGCATCTAGTGGTTTGGGTTAGGATACACTAATAGCAGCCTTTGCAAGCATTTTCACTGTCCTAAATTAGACAGGATGTACTACTGTAATGTTGGCTGTGGCTCCATGGGAGTTACAAACAGCTGTTTATTACCTTTTTTATAGATAATCCCCTGACCTTTAAGAAAGTCTAAGGAAATGATTTTCTCCCTTTCTGCTCTCAAAAAAAATCTTTTTTTCTCCCTACTAGACTAATAAAAGAAAAGTCAACATTAATACCTGTTACTTGCCGGAACACATAAAAAGCAGATGACATATACTCTTTAAAGACACACAAGGTAAGAAGTTATTTAATGCCTTCCAGAACAGAACTCAAGCTCTGTGGATGTTTTCTGTTCTATGAGGGCATCTCTCATGCCAACCCACAGAGCGTGCACTTCTATCTCTTATCTATTTACATAGTAATTTTTATGGTCTTTCTTTCTTTCTTTCTTTCTTTCTTTCTTTCTTTCTTTCTTTCTTTCTTTCTTTCTTTTTTTCTTTTTACGTGAAATAGAACATATGACTTTTCAATAAGCCAAAAGGCAACAATGAAGTCATCCCAACTAATTAAGGAAATTTGTAACGGAATTTTTTTTTCTTTTTAGTAATCAAATAGCATATCATTAAGAACATGGACCTACTGAGCAAATACAGTAAGGAGTGATGAGTGATGAAGAGATTTTGAGGTATGTTTTCAGAAATGATGAAGGTCAAAGTACAGAAGGAGTTGTTTTTGATGGAAGGATCAGCTTTCTGTGGCCAGTGCCTTCTATAAATGGTTAGAAGGTAGAAAGATTTAAAAAAAAACATATAGACAGACAGACAGAGAGATAGATAGATAGATTCAGACCCAACAGAGAATGCTCTTAGACCAGCATCCATCCACCATTTTAATCCCCTTGTTGAGGGGAAGCATCGCATCTTGATTTCATCCCTTTATTGTCCCAGTGGTAGAAAAGCAGTTTTCATAAGCAAAATTATAGACTCTTCAAGAAAATCAGGATGGAATTTGGATAAAAACACAATGTCATGGTGTCACAGATCTTTAGATTTCTAAATGGTTATCCAAAGAAACAAACCTTAACAAAAATAGGAAAATAAAATTATGGTGTAAAAATGGGTTTTTAAATAATAATGATGATGATTGTGATATATTATTAACCTTCTTTTCATTTGCTTTATGATTCATAGTCCAGACGTGATCTGATTAATCATATCATATAGGTCATTATTAAAAAATTTAAATTATAGTTTATTTACTTTGTATCCAAGCTGTAGCCCCCTCCTTCATTCCCTCTCAATTCCAACCTTCCTCCCTCGTCTCCTCCCTGCTCTTCTTTAAGTCTACTGATAGGGGAGGTCCTCCTCCCCTTTCATTTGACCCTAGCTTATCAGGTCTCACCAGGACTGGCTGCAATATCCTCCTCTGTTGCCTAGAGAGGACAGAAGTTCTACAAGGACCAAATACATCTGGGCACAGGAATCTTGTCTGAGACTGATTCTCCAACCAAGGCGCATGAATGGATATAACCTAGAACTCCTTCTTGGATGTAGCCCATTGCAGCTCAGTATCCAAGTATGTTTCCTAGTAAGGGGAACACGGACTGTCTCTGACATGAACTCAGTGGCTAGCTCTTTGACCTTGCCAGCTACGTTGGGAGATCACTATTTTGTGAGTTAAAAAATTGTGTTCTAGAGGGATTTTTTAAAATTCTTTTCATGTGTTTTGACTCACATATAGTACAAATCATTAAATGTAAGAATAGCTTTTTATATAAATTTTAATGTGAATCTAGGCATGTTGGAAATTTCAGAAGTCAGATGTCTCAGTCATGACACTTATGTCTTCAAGATCAGCCCAAGATACATAGAAAATTTGAAGCCAGACTGTGCTATTGGTGTTAATAGATATTTGTGACCAATGATTCAATATTGTTAGCTCCTTTTATTGTGGAGTTGTTGGTGATTGTGTGTTTGTGTGCTTCTTTTCTTTTGCTTTTTTTATTGTGAAGGTATCTTTATACTGTGTTTTCTTGGGTGTAGTTGATCTCTTTGGGTGGGAGTTTCCCTTCTGGAAACTTCTGCAGGGCTGGATTGCTGAGTATATATTGCTTCAATTTAGTTATGTCATGGGATATTTTTTTTTTCTCCATCTATGTTGACTGAAAGTTTTGCTGGGTATAGTCATCTGGGTGGGCATCTGTGATCTCTATGCTTCTGCATGATATTAGCTCAGACTCTGCTGGCTTTCATGATCTCTGTTGAGAAGTCTGGTGTTATTATGGTAGTTCTGCCTTTATATGTTACTTGGCATTTTACCGTAGCCACTTTTAATATTTTTTCTTTGTTCTGTAGATTTAGTGTTTTGATTATTATGTGGTTGTTGTATTATTCGTTAATATTTACTATAGATACATCTTTTAGTAATTCTGCGGTTAGTCCTAAACAGATGAATATCCAAATCACCACACAGAGACTGGGGATTTATTTAATTAACCTAGATCACAATGCTGGGCAATAGTTATTCCATCCTAAACCTCCACGCCCATGTAGTTTCCTAAAATTTAGATTTTATCCCTTATACTTGCTTTTAGTGATATCTTAGGTCCAGTCCATCTCTCCTCCTTCCAAGACCTCTCCTCCAACCTCTGCTCTCCTAGCTTCTCTCCTTTTGCTTCCCCTCCTCCTCTGTCTCCCACTCCTTTTTCTCCTCTGGCTCCTCTCCTCTTTCCTACTCCCTTACTCTCCATTGCTGAACATTGTGGCAGGTTATTTTATTTTGGCATATTTACACAGAGTTGAGACAGGTGATGTTTAGACTAAGTGTCATAATGCAATGTCCAGATTGATACCAGGGAGTGGGGGAGATAAATCAGCATTTGAATGAACAAGGGCAAGGTGTATACATTTCAAAAGAACATTATACCAACATGTGGCAACGGGAGTTTCTTTTCTGATCTAATCTATTTGTTCTGTAAGCCTCTTCTATGTTTTTGCGCATCTCTTTCTTAAGGTTGGGAAATTTTTCTTCTATGATATTCTCAAAAAGATTTTCTGGGCCTTGGAGCCTGGAATCTTCTTTCTTGTCTATTCCTATTATTCTTAGGTTTTGTCTTTTCCTGGTGTCCTTGATTTCTTGGAAATTTTGTGTTTTAAACTTTTCCATTTTTTCTTTGAAAGATATATCAATTTCTAGAATTATATCTTCAGCTCCTGATATTCATTCTTTTATTTTGTTGGTGATGCTTACCTGTGTGCTTTCTGAACTCTTCTTTAAGTTCTCCAACTCCAGGGTTTTCTCTGTTTGTGTTTTCTTTATTGATTCTAATTCTGTATCCATGTCTTGCACCATTTCCTATATGTGTTTGAATGTGAATTTCTCTCTGTCCATCATGGCTTCTAATTTTTTTTTGTTCATTTCCTCTTTATGTACCTTTATATATGCCTCATTTTTAAAATTCATTTCTTCTTTCTGTGCCTCCAATAACAGTATATGTATAGATTTAACATCATTTTCCTTTGTTTCAGCTGCAATAGAATACCTGTTGATTTTTGGAAATTCTGGTGAAACCATGATGTCCTGGGTTTTGTTCCCTGTATTCTTTTTTTAATTAAATTTTTATTTTTTATATTAATTACAATTTATTTATTTTGTATCCCAGCTGTAGCTCCCTCTGTAATTCTCTCACAATCCCATCATCTTTCTCTCCTCTCTTCCCTGCCCATCTCTAAGTCCACTGATAGGGGAGGTCTTCCTCCCCTTTCATCTGACCCTAGCTTATCAGTTCTCATCAGGACAGTCTGCAATATCCTTCTCTGTGGCCTAGCAAGGCTGCTCCTCCGTGGGGGTGGGGGTGGGGGTCAAAGAACCAGCCACTGAGTTCATGCCAGAGACAGTCCATGTTCCCGTTACTAAGGCACCCCCTTGGATACTATCCAAGCAGCGGTTATATCCATGCATGGTTCTTGGTTGGAGAATCAGTCTCAAAAAAGACCCCTGTGCTCAGATATATTTGGTCTTTGAGAAGCTCCTCTTCTCTCCCCAAATATGCTCAAGTTCACAACAAGGACATTTGTTCAAGTATGTTTGTAGCAGCTTTATTTGTAATAGCCAGAACCTGGAAACAACCCAGATGTCCCTCAACAGAGGAATGGATATAGAAATTGTGGTACATTTACACAATGGAATACTACTCAGCAATTAAAAACAAGGAAATCATGAAATTTGCAGGCAAATGGTGGGATCTAGAAAAGATCATCCTGAGTGAGGTATTCCAGAAGTAAAAAAAAGACACACATGGTATATACTCACTTATAAGTGGATACTAGACCTATAAGATAGGATAAACATACTAAAATCTGTACACCTAAAGAAGCTAAACAAGAAGGAGGACCCAGGGTAAGATGATCAATCCTCACTTAGAAAGACAAATGGGATGGAAATTGGAAGTAGGAGAAAACAAGAAACAGGTCAGGAGCTTAGCATAGAGGGCATCTGAAAGTCTCTACCTAGCAGTGTATTAAAGCAGACACTAAGACTCATAACCAAACTTTGGGCAGAGTACCGGGAATCATATGAAAGAAGGGAAAGTTAGTAATGCCTGTATTCTTAAGCTGGCCTTTAGCCATTTGGTTGTCTGTAGCCTTGACTGGTTATTCCTGTAGCCTGTACTACAGACTGGATCCACTTGTCTCTGGAGTCTCCAATAGCATCCCCTGGATTCACTGCTTCTGCTGGCTCACTGTGTGTGACTCGGGTTTGCCAGGTAGTTGGGGCACAGACAGAAAGCTCTCTGAGTCTAGAGCTGCTCCAGAGTCCCAAAGCCTTCCTTAATCTGATGGAGGTTGGGATTTGGGTCCCAGTTCTGGCTCAGTTCTGTTGGGTTCACCAGCTGTGCTGGCCACATTGTTTCAGACCCAGGTGGGCTAGCTGCTGGGGAACAGGCAGAAACATCTCAGAGCCCAAAACTGCTCCAGTTTCCCACAGGACTCCTTTCGGAGAAGGCTAATGTAACTGTAGTCAGGTGCCTAGCTCAGCTCCACTAGGTTCTCTATCTGTGCTGGGCTCTCTGTTTCTGGCTTATGTGAGCCAGGCTGAAGGAGCGCTGTTGGATAGATTTATGTGCCTAGAGCTGCTTCAGTGCCCCACAGGTTTCCTTAAGATAGTGGAGAATGGAACTTGAGTCCCAAGCCTAGCTCTGCTCTGCTTTGTTCACTGTCTATGCTGTACTGACTGATTCTGACCTGGGTGAACCAAGCAGATGGGAAGCAGGCAGAATGGAGCCATGCCTCCTCCACTATCAAAACATATCCCCTCTAAAGGGCAATGAGAGTGAGCAACACTAGCCTCTGCAACCAGGAAGGTGTCCACAGGATATTGAATGTGGTCTCCCGGGGTTGGAACCAGAAGCTTCTAGTACCCAGAAGGTGTCCACAGGACTGTGAGAGTGGGCGCCCAGGTTTGGAGTCTCATCAGTACAGGAAGGTATTCATTCCACAGGTAAGGAGAGAGAGTGTTCAAGGTCTGAGCCTCCAGGTCTCAGGTAAATATCCACAGAAAGTGAGATGGGATGGCAGGTGGTATAAGGCTGTGGCGTCAGAACCATGCTTTCATCAAAGCTGTCTGTCCCAGAAAGATATCGACAGATGGTGTATTTGGACAAATGTCCTAGGGTCAGAACCTAGCGAGCTGCTGCCGTCTGTCCCAGGAAGGTATCCACAGATGGTGGGTTCAGGCCAGTGGCCTACAGCTGCAGGGTAAGAGTAGGAGCCATGTGCACCACAGCTGCTGGTCTTAGGAAGGCTGTGGCATTTTTCTTCGTATTATTCAGGTGGCCTGAAGATGGACCTTCGAATATCCCCATGGATTCTCCTCTCACCTGAGAAACACAAACATTGAGGTTTTGGGGTCCACAGTATGGTCACTCAGCTCTCATTGCTGAACTACTGTTCAGATACCCTGCATAGTTGGTGCCGCCATCTTGCATCCTGTGAACCCAGTCCATTGTATCCAGAGAGGAAGCCAATGGATTGCTATATATAAGAATGTCATAAGCTCCAGTGTTTTATTGAAAGATTCTCTTGTTGCACAGTATTCAAGGAGAGTAATGAGAAGCCTGATATAATGATCTGGGTGAGAGATGATAATGACTGAAATTTGACTATAACCACTGTACATCAGAATTATAAAAGGTTAAAAAAAAAGTCATAGCTTCTTTTGTTATTGATCACATAGGACCATCCAGGGACCAAAATGGAGCATCTTTTAAACAGACCAGTGAGTAGAGATGTCCCTTGATGGAAGAAACAAGTTTCAAATAAAGAAGGCAATGAGCATTAGCTAGGACACACTGATACTGAGCGCTGACAAAAAAAATCAGCTGGGGGAAGATGCTGCCTTGTCGTTTCAAAGCTATGGTGGAGTTGCTTTAAGGGAATATAAAATTGAAAATTGGGTTTTTTTGTGAGTAAAATCTTAAACAGCTGAGAAATTAACATCAACCGTAGAGGAAATATTTGAGTCTCTGAAGGCAGTATGTGCTGCAAAGTGCTTTCTGAGCTACAGTGATAAGATGGCTACACCACCTACATGTTCAGGTAAGTGGCCACCTGCCTGGGGATTTGTTTGTAATGATTGCCACCGTGCTATTACAGCCACGTGAGTAGATACAACAATTTTTTTCAAGTATGAGTCATATTAAAAGAGACAGTGATGGGCAATGCTAAGGAGACCATCCCAAAAGAAAATCTGTAAAAGGATTATGCCACAGCCAGTTCTTAGAAATGAATTATCATCCAAGCAACGAGTTTGAATTCTAAAGTGATTCTGATTTGCCTATGATAATTGACTATAACTTAATGAGAACATTATGCTGTTGAATTTACCATAGAAGGACCCGTAAATATTCCTCAAGGAGTTTAAATGTCAGACTTAATTGCGGCACTTGCTTTTCTACAGGGGAATATTGTGAGGCAACAGCATTGCTTTCACATAGAATTCAAACATGGCTAAATCAGTTCTTCTTGAATGTGTGTATAAAAAGACTGCCTTTATTTTCTGCTTATTCCTCTAGTATAAGGAATAAGTACACTATGTCAACCCCATAGTTTCTTTTAATTTTAGTAACTCCCATGATCCCCAATGAGAAAAAAATGATATATTCAAGTGACATATTTAATATAAAAATAAAATCAAGCCTTTTATTTTATTTTGGTTAATGGAAACACCCCCCCAACATGCTTAACCTTAAAGTTCAGAAAAGTGTTTAAATTAATTGTCAATAATTTCTTCATCTGTAAGATTGAATACGTGAATAGCTCTTGGTGTAAAGGTTCCTTGCATACCTCACCGGTGAGATCATCCCTTTTTGTCTTGTTTTGTTTCACGATGGATTTGTTTCTCCACAATGTGTATGTGTCCACTATAAACAAACATCTGTTAGATGATGCAAGTGTGGGCAACTAGGTAGATACAGAGATACAAAGATGAGAATAAGTCTTGATAATATCTATGGATAGATGAGAATGCATAGAAAATGCTCTCAGTTTTGAAAACTCTTGCTTGGTAACAATTTACCTTTCTGAGTTCCGGGATTTCAACTGCGCACAGTTACACATGGCATATGTTTTTATGTATCACCACGTGAATCTCATTTTGACAACAGAGAATTCTCTATTTATAGAAAAATTAAGAGTAGAGGAATAAAGTCTAATTTGAAAACAACAGAAGAGGTGATACTAGGTTAAAACGTAGATCTTCTCTTCACACAAAACAAGACTCAGTCCACATAGCTTGGTATCTTAGCAAAATGAAGGTTTGAAAATGTCTTTCCAAGCAGAAAAATCTCAGGTTTGTCTGACTTTTTAAAGGGATGTAACCACACAGCAAGACTTACAGGACATCTTATAATTTGAATTCAACTGAGCTTCAAGTAAATACTCCCTGAAATTTTTAAGTATTTATTTATTTATTTATTTATTTATTTATTTATTTATTTATTTATTCCTTTCTTTATTTATTTATGTGTCTGTGTGTGTGTATAGGGGTACATGTGTCACAATGTGTTTGTGCTGGTAATCAGATCATTCCCTGCACTATGTACATTACAGGGGTTAGACATAAGTTTTCAGGGTTGGTGAGCTCCATTAACCACTAAGTCATCTCAGGGACACTAGCTAAAGAAATACCTGATAAGCAGCAGGTATTTGATGCTCAGCAACATTTTTGTTAACGTAAGACTAAATTAATGTCAAATGATTTTTGCTAAGTAATACATGTAGCCCCCAGTGCTTACTATTTTAAAGTGAAGAAATATGAATATAGATTTATGAACTAACAAAAAGGATCAGCTTGTCAAGAAATTACCAGTAAGCTTTAATTATTTTCTCAAAGAAAATACAGTCCAGTATTGGCCTTTGCAAAGACCTTTGGGCCCAGGATTTTTGGTTCTGTTGCTCTTCTGTTGCTCTCCTTGTGGAGCTCCTGTCCCCTCAAGGTCTTTTTATCTCCCCCTTCTTTCATAAGATTCCCTGCCCTCTGCCCAAAGTTTGGTTAAGAGTCTCAGCATCTGCTTTGGTGCACTGCTAGGTAGAGTCTTAAAGAGGACCTCTGTGGTAAGCACTTGGTTGTCCTGTTCCCTGTTTTCTCCTGCTTCCAATATTCATCCCATTTTCTTTCTGAGTAAGGATTGAGCAACTTCCCTAGGGTCCTACTTCTTGTTTAGCTTCTTTCAGAGTATAGATTTTAGTATGTTTATCCTATATTTTATGACCAAGGACTATGCATGGAGTAACTTAGACCCCTTGCTCAGTTGTAAACCATGGCA
This sequence comes from Psammomys obesus, assembly GCF_907164565.1. Lineage (NCBI taxonomy): Eukaryota > Metazoa > Chordata > Mammalia > Rodentia > Muridae > Psammomys > Psammomys obesus. The sequence continues at coordinate 33,900,167 of NW_026585504.1, forward strand.
GCTCAGTCTCCAAGTGGGTTCCCTAGTAAAGAGAGCAGGGACTGTCTTTGATATGAACTCAGTGGCTGGCTTTTTGATCACCTCCCCCGGGAGGAGTGCACCTGTACCAGGCCACAATGGAAGACAATGAAGCCAGTCCTGATGAGACCTGATAGACTAGGGTCAGATGAAAGTGGAGGAAGACCTCCTTTATCAGTCTCCTGAGGGAGGGGCATGGGAGGAGAAGAAGGAAAGAGGGTGGGATTGGGAAGGGGCTACAGCAGGGATACAAAGTGAATAAACAGTAATAATAAAAAAATAGATTAAAGAGAGAAAATACATTCCAAAGGCAAAGGCACAATAGGGAGGCATCTCAAATGCTCTGCTAGATCCACTCTCCTAGTTCTTCATTAGTTTCATTCATATATTTCATATTACTAAATAGTTGTCAAATATTTTGGGCCGAATGGTCCATAGAAATATAACATCTAAGACTGCTTATTTGAAGTAGATTCCTAATCAGTGATACCAACTAAGATCATTCACAGAACAATTATATCCCACTATCAAATATGATTACTTACGTTTATTAAGAGATACTGGCTGTACAGTGTTCACAGGGAGATTGAAGACTAGTATGAACATCTTTAATCATTCTCTAGAACAGTGTTTTTCAATCTTCCTAATACTGCTAACCTTTAATGCAGTTCCTCATGTTGTGGTGACCCCAACCATAAATTTATTTTTGTTGCTACTTTATAACTGATATTACTAGTTATGAATCCTAATATAAATATATGGCATTCAGGGTATCTAATATGTCACCCTGTGAAAGGATCATTCACTAAAGGGGTTGCAACTCATAGGCTGAGAACCGTTGCTCTAAGGTAGATATGGAATTTCTATAAAGATTCCTATAACTTCTTTTCTGACTGAAACAATGTAAATTCTGAGTCTTTTCTTTTGCCATGTAACATTACATCATATCTGATTAGTCTGAAATATTTTTTATCAGAAAGATGTAGGTAAATATTAATGTTTACTCAGGATTGCTGTGTGCTATATAAATAATACTATTTATAGGTTTTGATAATTCTAAAACTGATGTGAGTATAAGGAGAAGAATGCCATAAGAAAAATCCAAGTTAATTATGTAAAATAAAGGTGTTTTGAGAGTGCAATGGGTTAAGATTATATTGTTTTCTGTCCTTATTGAGTAATCAAATACAAAGTCATACTGTACTGTATGTATAATTAGGTGTTTGCAATTGTGAATTAAACTGATTCCTGCATGTAGGTTGTGCATATACTGAAGAAATTTAATTATTTTAAAGTTTTGTTATTGATTTCAGTTGCAGTACTCACTTATTTGTTTCAGTTTACTGAAAAGGAGTGTTCCAAAACTGGATGGATATCAGCATTCAATTACGCATCATTAAACTCTAAACATGGAAAACAGAAGAGCTGTGCTATCTAATTGATTTGGGTAACTATTCTAGGTCTGCTAATTATTTGTTTTAAGTCTCTAGGGAAGCTACTTTTGTTTTCTTTTTGAGCAACAAATAATCCACCTATTGAAAAAGAAAACGTAAACACTCATATTTATTTGTGAATCTGTCTGTGTGTGTGACAAATATATGTTAAGCCTGTTTTTGAGTTTAAACATTCTAATATCCACAACAGAAAGCATTGAGAATGAGGTGGCAGAAACCCGCTACTTTCATCTGTTTCTTTTAACAACATAAATAACGTATTGATATAATAAACAACTAAACAACATGTCAGGTATGACATCAATAGGCATCAGGTTACATTACCTAATTATTTTTAAGCAGTACTTGTGTCTTTGTCTTGTTAGAAATTTACTTTCAAAGTCAAAGGTCCACTTTTACTGGAAGAAACGCTTTAATCCTCTGGGTCACAGAAAAAAGGTGGTTTATTATTCAGAGCAACAGCATTAGTCAGATCATAATCCACCATTGTGCTTCCAGCTGTAAATTTCTAAAATGAAACATGATACAAACAAGTTATTTTGCTGTACATGTGTCAGTGGGCTTACTGGAGCAGCCCTAATAATACAAACATCCGATCTTACTCAGGCATTGCTACCAAAACTGTACAGCGATGAATAGCATATTTTTATTGCTTTGAATATCAATAATCCTTCAGTAAAGAGGGATAGCTCTAGTAGTGTCATATCTTCATTTTTTTCTAAGCCTCAGCTTTTTAAGTTTTTTAAATTTTTTATATTAATTACAGTTTATTTACTTTGTATCCCAGCTGTATCTCCCTCCCACACTCCCTCCCAATCTCACTCTCCTTCACTCATCTCTTCCCCGCCCCTCTCTAAGTCCACTGATAGGGGAGGTCCTCCTAACCTTCCATCTGACACTAGCTTATCAGGTATCTTCAGGACTGGCTGCAATGTCCTCCTCTGTGGCCTAGCAAGGCTGTTCCTCCCTCTTTGGGGTTTGGAGGTCAAAGAGCCAGCCACTGAGTTCAAGTCAGAGACAGTCCCTGTTCCCCTTATTAGGGAAACCCACTTGGATACTGTGCTGCCATGGGCTACATCTGAGCAGGGGTTCTAGGTTATATCCATGCATGGTTCTTGGTTGGAAATACAGTCTCACAAAAGACCCCTGTGTCAGATATTTGGTCCTTGTGGAGCTCCTGTCCTTTCCAAATCTTACTAACTCCCCCTTCATTCATGTGATTCCTTGCACTCTTACCAAGTTTTGGTTATGAGTCTCGGGTTCTGCTTTGATACACTGCTAGATAGAGTCTTTCAGAGGGTATCGATCCTTTGTTTTTGTGTGTGAGTGCATTTATATGAACACATGTATGCCACAATGTTTATATATAAGTCAGAGAACAACTTGCAGCAGTCAGCTCACCTTTCCTAACATATAAGTAACAGGAATTAATTGTACTCGTATTAAGCTTGTATTATCAACAACCTTAAACTACTGAGTCATTTCTCTGGCCTTGGAGGGATATATATCTTTATTTATAGTTTGCAACTTAATGGATAACTATTCTTACCATTGTCCAATAACTTCCTTATAAACACTTCTTTAGAAGGTGGTTTATAGTTTCAGAAACTATACCTGTAAAGTCTCACCGATAAGATGGCCCAAGTGTGAAATGGATGAAAACATCACCAATGGACATATAAAAGCAGAGTGAAAAAACTCACAATCCTACATGATTATGTACAACTGACAAAAGCTGGGACCAAGAATGGTGGTTTTCTCCAGGGAAGACCACACTAATTGGTTGTTCATATGTTAGTACATGGGCATAGGAGTTTATATTTAGGAACACATGACATACACACACACACACACACACACACACACACACACACACACATATATATATATATATATATATATATATATATATGCCCTTCACAATAGCCACTAATAATATAAAGCACCTTGGTGTGACTCTAAACAAGCAAGTATAAGACAATTTTGAAAAACACTTCAAGTCTCTGAAGAAAGAAATTGAAGATGATATTAGAAGGTGGAAAGATTTCTCCTGCTCATGGACTGGTAAGATTATCAGTGAAAATGACCATCCTGCCAAAGCAATCTACAGATTCAATGCAATTTCCACCAAAATGCCCATGCTGTTCTTTATAGAACTTGAAAGAACAATTCTCAATCTCATATGGAAAAACAAAAACAAAAAAAATCCTAGAATTGTGAAAACAATCCTGTACAACAACAGATAGCCTGGAGGTATCTCCAACCCAGATATGAAGCTGTACTACAGAGCAATAGTAGTAAAAACTGCATAGTACTGGCATAAAAACAGGATGGTAGATCAATAGAATCGAAGAGAAGACCCAGAAATAAACCCACACACCTACAAATACTTGATTTTTGGCAAGAAGCCAAAACCATACTATTGAAAAAAAGACACCATCTTCAACATATGGTGCTGGTCTAACTAGGTGTCTATGTGCAGAAAAATACCAATAGATCCATATTTATCACTCTGCACAAAACTAAGATTCAAGTGGATCAAAGAACTCAACATAAAACCAGACACACTAAGTCGGTTAGGAGAAAAAGCAGGGAAGAGCCTTGAACTCATGGCACAGGAGACAACTTCCTGAAAAGGACACCAACAGCACAGGCTCTAAGATCAATAATTAATAAATGGGACATGATGAAACTAAAAAGCTTCTGTAAAACAAAGGCCAAACTGTCATCTGAACAAAACTACAACATACAGACTGGGAAAGGATCATCACCAACCCTATATCTGACTGAGGGCTAATATCCAGAATATATAATGAACTCAAGAAGTTAAAAAGCAATAAATCAAGTAATCCAATTAAAAAATAAGGTACAAAGCTAAAAAGAGAACTCTCATTAGAGGAATAGCAACTGCAAGAAAAACACTTAAAAAAAGCTTATAACAGCTTTATTTATAATAGCCAGAATCTGGAAACAACCCAGACACTCAATTGAGGAATGGATACAGAAATTGTAGTACAGTTACACAATGGAATACTATTCAGCAATTAAAAACAAGGGAATCATAAAATTTGCAGGCAAATGATGGGAACTAGAAAAGATTATTCTGACTGAGGTATCCCAGAAACAGAAAGACACACATGGAAGACAGTTTTAAGTTGATATTAGCCATATAATATAGGACAAAAACACTAAAATCTGTACACCTAAAGATGCTAAGCAAGAAAGAGGACCCTGGTTAAGATGATCATTACTCATTCAGAAAGGCAAACAGGATGGACATAGGAAGAGGGAGAAAACAGGGAACAAGACAGGAAGCTGCCACAGAGCAGCTCTGAAAGACTCTACCCAGCAGGACATCTGATAGATGCTGAGACTCATATCCAAACTTTGTGCAGAGTTCAGGGAATCTTATGAAAGAAGGGAGAGATGAATGAGCTGGAGGAGAAGGACCTCCACAAGTAGAGCAACAGAACCAAGACATCTGGGCACAGGGGTCTTTTCTGAGACTGATACTCCAATCTAGGAAAATTCATGGAGATAACCTAGAACCCCTACACAGATGTAGGCCATATCAGCTCAGTATCCAAGTGGGTTCCCTATTAAGGGGAACAGCAACTGTCTCTGACATGAACTCAGTGGCTGGCTCTTTGATCACCTACCCATGAGGGAGGAGCAGCATTACCAGGCCATAGAGGAATACAATTAGACAGTCCTGATGATACATGATAGGCTAGGATAAGATGGAAGTGGAGGAGGACCACCCATCTTAATGGACTGAAGGAGGAGAATGGGAGAAGAAGAGAGAGAAAGGGTGGGCTTGGGATCTAATATGATCCACCATATTAACCAACCGAAAGAAAAAAAAAAAACACATGATAATCTCCCTAGATGCTGAAAAAGCATTTGACAAAATCCAACATCCATTCATGTTCAAAGTACTGGAGAGATCAGGGATACAAGGCACATATCTAAACATAGTAAAAGCCATATACAGCAAGCCTATAGCCAACATCAAACTGAACGGAGAGAAACTTAGAGCAATCCCACTGAAATCAGGGACAAGACAAGGCTGCCCACTCTCTCCATATCTCTTCAAAATTGCTCTTGAAGTCTTTGCTAGCGCAATAAGACAGTTGAAGGAGATCAAGGGGATACAGATGAGAAAGGAAAAAGTCAAATTATCACTATTTGCAGATGATATGATAGTATACATGAGTGACCCCAAAAATTCTACCAGGGAACTCCTACAGATGATAAACACCTTCATCAAAGTGGCTGGATACAAAATTAACTCAAAAAAAATCAGTACCACTCCTGTATACAAAAGACAAAAGGGCTGAGAAAGAAATTAGAGAAACAACAACATTCACAATAGCCACAAATGACATAAAGTACCTTGATGTAACCCTAACCAAGGAAGTCAAAGACTTGTTTGAAAAAAATTTCAAGTCTCTGAAGAAAGAATTAGAGGAAGATAGGAGAAGATGGTAAGATCTCCCATGCTCATGGCTTGGCAGGATTAACATAGTAAAAATGGCCATCTTACCAAAAGCAATCT
>NW_026585504.1:33906596-33920224 GCF_907164565.1 Psammomys obesus
ACCACTCTGGAAATCAATCTGGCGCTTTCTCAGACAACTAGGAATAGCGCTTCCTCAAGATCCAGCCATACCACTCCTAGACATATACCCAAAAGAGGCTCAAGTACACAAAAAGGACATTTGCTCAACCATGTTTGTAGCAGCTTTATTTGTAATAGCCAGAAGCTAGAAACAACCCAGATGCCCCTCAACTGAAGAATGCATGCAGAAACTGTGGTACATTTATACAATGAAGTATTACTCAGCAATGAAAAATAAGGAAATCATGAAATTTGCCGGTAAATGGTAGGACCTGGAAAGGATCATCCTGAGTGAGTTGTCCCAGAAGCAAAAAGACACGCATGGTATATACTCACTCATATAAACATACAACATAGAATAAACCCACTAAAATCTGTACATATAAACAAACTAAGCAAAAGAGAAGACCCTAACTAAAATGTTCAATCCCCATCCTGAAAGGCAAAGAGTATGGACATCAGAAGAAAAAGAAAATAGGAAACAACCTCGGAACTTGCTACAGAGGGCCTCTGAAAGCTAGAAGAAAACAGGAAACAACCTTGGAACCTGCCCCAGAGGGCCTCTGAAAGCCTCTGCAGTATAGACTGTCAAAGCAGATCCTGAGCCTGATTGCCAACTAATGGGCAGAGTGAATGGAATTTTATGTAAGAAGTGGGAAATAGTAAGAGCTGGAGGGGACGGGTACTCCACAAGGAGAGCAACAGAACAAGGTCATTTGAACACACGGAACTTCCCAGAGACTCATACTCCAACCAAGGAGTATTCATGGAGATAACCTAGAACCCCTGCACAGATATAGCCCATGGCTGTTTATTGTCCAAGTGGGTTACATAGTAAAGGTAAGAGGGACTGCCTCTGACATAATCTGGTTGGCCTGCTCATTGATCCCCTCCCCCTGAGGGAGAGCAGCCTTACCAGGCCACAGTAGAGGACAATGCAGACACTTTTGATGAGAACTGATAGACTAAGATCGGATAGACTAAGTGTATTGTCTGATAGGTGCTGTCTGTACACTCCCAGGTGTAGAGCAAACTGGCATGTACCAGCTACTATTGTCTCTTCATCTGTGGAAGACACCTTGTGCCTACCTGCTCTCTCCAGGTTGGCATTTTTGTCTGCCCTGAGCTTGTATGGGTATTTTGTGCATGAATTTACAATCCCCGTGAGTTCCTACGTGCAATAGCCTATTGTATCCAATAAACATTATTTCCCTTATACTCACTGGCTCTTTTTATCTTTTGACTACCAGCCCTTTCACAATGATCCCTAAGCCTTGGGAGAAAATGGTGTAATGTGGATATCCCATTTAGGTCCATCCACTCCATAGTCCCTTTATCTCTGCACAGGATCCAGTTTAGGGTCTCTGTATTAATCAGCATCTACTGCAGAAGAATTTCCCTCTGATGAGGTTTGGAAGGGGCATTAATCTGTGAAAATAGGAATAAATCATTAAAAGTAGATTTAATACTATATTCACTTATCACACTAGTTAATAGCATATTCTTTCCTAAGGTCTTTGCACTGTTTAGTAAAAGAGGTTTGTCCCAAACAATGGTGCCAGTTTATGGATTTCTTCCTGTGTAAGATTTCTTTCTTAAATCCAATCTAAAAATGGTTGATTATTCTCATGATGTTAATATCAGCATTGAAGAAGCTGGAATATCTTGCCAGGCCACTTATTATTGAGGCTCATTATTGGTGCTCATGCTTGTATAAACTGATGATTAATTTTCTCCTCTGGTAAGGTTCACTGCACCACCCAGCAATATGAATGTTACCAGTTGCGATAAATCTTCCACATAGGTACTGTGTGGTTTCTTCCTATGTTATGTCTCCAATGAGCTCAGTCATCAGGGAAATTAAATGTACACTACTTTGAAATTTCTTCTTACTGACTGAGGATGATCCTGTTAAAGAAATAAATATAAATAAATGAATAAATAAGTATATAGAGTGTTATGAATAATGAGAAAGGGGAACACTTACACAAGTATTATTAAGATTGCAAACTGATTCATCCACTGTGGAATTCAGAGTTGGGATTTCACAGTAAACTAGAAATAGATCTTTCTCATGATACAACCATAGGCCTCTTGACATACATATTAAGAATCTGTCACACTATAAAGATATTTGCTTGTCCATGGTCATCTTTCTCTACTGATAATACCATGAATAAAACAGCTAAAATATGTATCAACAAATGAATGGATAGTAAAAATGTGTATGTTTATATAATGTAATATTATGTATCTTTTAAGAAAAACAAAATAATGAAGGTTGCAGATGAATATGGCTCTAAATAGTTATTATGAATGAAGTGATCAGACATAGAATGGCAAATACCACATATTTCTTCTCATGTGTAAATGTTACATTTGAGTCATAGATTCCATTTGTAATAGCTACAGAGGTCAGGGAATTAGTAGGAGAATGAGAGCTATTGAAGGTAAAGGGTAGAGGATACAACAAAATAGATAAGAATGGGAAATTGATTAAAGGTACAGAATGTATTAAGTGGCATGAAGAATAGGAAGGACATTTATTGTATGGGATATGGGATAGGGTGGCATGGCTAGCACTAAAGAACTTTGAAAATCATATAAAAATGTTGTTCAGGACTAGCTGAATTGTCTTTCCTTGTGGCCTGTTAAAACTGCTTGCCCTAACCTCAGTGGACTTGCGGAGTGGCATGGGAGAGGAAGAGGGAGGGAGGTTGGGATTGGGAGGGGATAAGGGAGGTAGATTGGGATTGGAAAGGGATGACAGAGGGGGTACAGCTGGAATACAAAGTGAAAAAACTGTAATTAATTAAAAAAGATAAAATGAAAGTAAGCTTCACTTACAAACTAAAAATAGTAAAATAGTTTGTAAAATAGTTTGAAGAGTATTGGTGTTAGCTCTTCTTTGAAGGTCTGGTAGAATTCTGGGCTGAAACCATCTGGCCCTGGGCTGCTTTTTTTTTTTTTTTTCCATGGGAGACTTTTGATGACAGCTTTTATTTCCTTAGGGGATATAGGATGATTTAATTGGTTTACTTGGTCTTGATTCAGCTTTGACATGTGGAATTAGTCAAAAAAATTGTTCATTTCATTTAGATTTTCAAATTTTGTGGCATATAGGCTTTTAAAGTAAGACCTAATTATTGTTTGTATTTCTTCAGTGTCTGTGGTTATATCCCCCTTTTCATTTCTGATTTTGTTGATTTGGATAGTGTCTCTCTGCCTTTTAGTTAATTTGGCTAAGGGTTTGTCTATCTTGTTGATTTTCTCAAAGAACCAGCTCTTGGCTTCATTGATTCCTTAAATTGTTCTTTTTGTTTCTAATTTATTGATTTCAGCCCTGATTTTGATTGTTTCCAGCCATCTACTCCTCTCTGGTGTGTCTGCTTCTTCTTTTCTTTCTTTTTTTTTTTCTTTTTTCTTTTTTTTTTTTTTTTTATTCTAGGTCTTTTAAGTGAGCCATTAAGTTGCTTGCATGAGATGTTTCCAATTTCTTCTTGAATGCGCTTAGTGCTATGAACTTTCCTATTAGCACTACTTTCACTGTGTCCTATAAGTTTGGGTATGTTGTGCCTTCATTTTCATTGAATTCTAGGAACACTACCTAACTCATTCTATGAAGCCAGTCACCTTGGTACCTAAACCTCACAAAGACCCAACAAAGAAAGTGAATTTCAGGCCAATCTCCCTCATGAACATCAATGCAAAAATACTCAACAAAATACTTGCAAACCAAATCCAAGAACACATCAAAGATATCATCTACTATGACCAAGTAGGCTTCATCCTAGGCATGCAGGGGTGATTCAATATATGGAAATCCATCAAAGTGATGCACCACATAAACAAACTGACGGAGAAAAACCACATGATCATCTCCTTAGATGCTGAAAAGGCATTTGACAAAATCCAACATCCATTCATGTTTAAAATCTTGGAGAGATCAAGGATACAAAGCACATATCTAAACATAGTAAAGGCAATATACAGCAAGCATATAGCCAACATCAAACTAAATGGAGAGAAACTTAAACCAATCCCACTGAAATCAGGGACAAGGAAAGGCTGCACACTCTCTCTGTATCTCTTCAACATTGCTCTTGAAGACCTTGCTAGAGCAATAAGACAATTGAAGGAGATCAAGGGGACACAAATTGGAAAGGAAGAAGTCAAAGTATCACTATTTGCAGATGATATGATACCTGAGTGACCCCAAAAATTCTACTAGCGAACTCCTACAGCTGATTAACACTTTCAGCGAAGTGGCTGGATACAAAATGAAATAAAAAACAACAACAACAACAACAACAACAAAACAGTAGCCCTCTTGTATAAAAAAGACAAAAGGTCTGAGAAAAAAATTAAGGAAACCACACCCTTCACAATAGCCACAAATGACATAAACTACCTTGGTGTGAACCTAACGAAGCAAGTAAAAAATTTGTATGAAAATAATTTCCAGTCTCTGAAGAGAGAATTAAAGAAGATACCAGAAGATGGAAAGATCTCCCATGCTCATGGCTTGGCAGGATTAATATAGTAAAAATGGCCATCTTACAAAAAGCAATCTACAGATTTAATGTAATTCCCATCAAATCACCAACACAATTCTTTACAGACCTGGAAAGAAAAATTCTCAACTTCATATGGAACAACAAGAAACCGAGAATTGCTAAAACAATTCTTTACAATAAAAGATCTTCAGGATGTATCTCCATCCCTCATCTCAAGCTGTACGATAGAGCAAAAATACTAAAAACTCCATGGTACTGGCATATAAACAGACTGGTGGATCAGTGGAACCAACCAGAAGACCTTGACATAAATCCACACACTTATGGACACCTGATTTTTGACAAAGATGCCAAAACCATTCAATGGAAAAAAGATAGCATTTTTTTTTTGAAATGCAAGTTTATTTTATTTTTCTTTTTAGTTACATTTTGTTAACTCTGTGTCCCAGCTGTATCCCCCTCCCTCATTCCCTCCCCAACCCCACACTCCCTCCCTGGTCTCCTCCCTGCCCCTTTCCAAGTCCCCTGATAGGGGAGGACCTCCTCCCCTTTCATCTGACCCTGTTTTATCAGGTATCTTCAGGGTTGGCTGCAAAGTCCTCCTCTGTGGCCTAACAGACTGCTCCTCCCTGGGGGGGTGGGGGTCAAACAGCCTGCCCTTGAGATCCTGTTAGAAATAGTCCGTGTTCCCCTTACTTTGGAAAACTACTTGGTTACTGAGCTACCACAGGCCACATCCGAGCAGAAGTTCTAGGCCTCGGCAGAGTGCAGGGAATCATATGAAAGAAGGGAAGTTAGTATGATATGGAAAGGATATGAGCTCTACAAGGACCAAATATATCTGGGCACAGGGTCTTTTCTGAAACTGACACTCAACCAAGGACCATCTATGGATATAACCTAAAAGATAGCATTTTCAACAACTGATGCTGGTCTAACTGGATGTCTACATGTAGAAAAAATGCAAATAGATCCATACTTATCACCCTACACAAAACTAAAGCCCAAGTAGATCAAAGACCTCAGTATAAAACCAGACACACTAAACCACTTGGAAGAAAACATGGGGAAGAGCCTTGAACTCATTGGCACAGGAGACAACTTCCTGAACAGAACACCAACAGCACAGGCTCTAAGAGCAACAATCAACAAATGGGACCTCATGAAACTGAAAAGCTTTTCAGAACAAAAAGGCTGCCTACAGATTGGGAAAGGATCTTCACCAACCCTATATCTGACAGTGGACTAATATCCAGTGTATATAAAGAAATCAAGAAGTTAAGCAGGAACAAATCAAGTAATCCAATTAAAAAATGGAGTACAAACAAAACAAAGAATTCTCAATAGAGGAATATCAAATGGCAGAGAAACACTTCAAGAAATGTTCAACATCCTTAAGTCATAAGAGAAATGAAAATCAAAATGACCCTAAGATTTCACCTTACACCCATGAGAATGGCTAAGATCAAAAACTCAAGTAACAACACATGCTGGAGAGGTTGTGGAGAAAGGGGAACCCTCCTCCACTCCTGCTGGTAATGTAAACTTGTACAACCACTCTAGAAAGCAATCGGGCGCTTCCTCAGACTACTAGGAATAGCGCTTCCTCAAGATCCAGCTATACCACTCCTAGGCACATACCCCAAAGAGGCTCAAGTACACAATAAGGACATTTGTTCAACCATGTTTGTAGCAGCCTTATTTATAATAGCCAGAAACTGGAAACAACCCAGATGCCCCTCAGTTGAGGAACGGATTACAAAAATTGTGATATACCTACACAATGGAATATTACTTAGCAATGAAAAGCAAGGAAATCATGAAATTTGCAGGTAAATGGTGGGATCTGGAAAATATCATCCTGAGTGAGCTATCCCAGAAGCAGAAAGATGCACATGGTATATACTCACTCATATAAACATATAATATAAGATAAAGCTACTAAAATCTGTACACCTATAGAAGCTAGTCAAGAGGGACGGCTTTTGCTAAAATGCTCAATTCCTATCCAGAAAGGCAAAGAAGATGAACATCAGAAGAAGGAGACAAGAGGGAACAAATCAGGATCCTTACACAGAGGACCTCTGAAAGGCTCTGCCCTGTAGACTATCAATGCAGATGTTGAGACTTATGGGCAACCTCTGCGCAGAGTGTAGGGAATTGTTTGAAAAAGTGGAAAATAGTAAGATCTGGAGAGGACAGGAACTCCACAAAGAGAGCAACAGAACCAAAAAATCTGAGCACAGGGGTCTTTCCTGAGACTGATACTCCAATCCAGGATCACACATGGAGATAACCTAAGACCCCTGCACAGATGTAGGCCAAGGCAGTTCAGTATCCAAGTGGGGTCCATTGTAATAGGAACAGAGACTGTCTTTGACATGAACTGATTGTCTGATTGGAACCACAGGGGTGATAAAAAGTGAATAAAGTGTAATTGATAAAGAATTTAAAACAGAGAACTGTTCTTCTACAGAATCATATATATGAAATTGGGGGGGGCTGTTTTTCATGTATGTGTGTGTGTTTAATGACTTAGCTATAAAAGGCAGCAATGACCCTACTATACAAACATGTCCAATAAATACAAAGCCCAATTCCAAGAATAGGTTATTTCTTTGAGTTGTTGGCCAGTGATTTGTCATAAATCCCAAACATTTCAGACTACATTCAGTGTTCTGGGCTGGATGGTAAGACCATATCACTACTCTTCTGTTTGACTGCATAAGATATGATAAACATAATGAAATCTATACACCTAAAGAAGATAATCAAGAAAGCGGACACGAGATATGATGATCAATCCTCATTTAGAAAGACAAATGGGATATGCATTGAACGTATGACAGGAGTCTACCACAGAAAGCATCTGAAAGACTCTACCTAGCAGTGTTCCAAAGTAGATACTAAGACTCATAACCAAATCTTCGGCAGAGTGCAGGGAATCACATGAAAGAAGTGGAGTTTGATGTGGAAAGGATAGGAGCTCCACAAGGATCAAACATATCTGGGCACAGGGTCTTTTCTGAGATGGACACTCAACCAAAGACCATGAGAGGATAAAACCTCTGCTAGGATGTGACCAGTGATAGCTCAGTAATCAATTGATTTCCCATAGTAAGGGGAACAAGGACTATTTCTAACAGGAACTCAATGGCTGGCTCTTTGACCTCCCCACCTCCCAAGGGAGGAGCAGTACTGTTTGGCCACAGAGGAGGACTTTGCAGCCAGTCCTGAAAATACCTGACAAAACGGAGTCATATGAAAGTGAGGAGGTCCTCCCCTATCAGTGGACTTGGAAAGGGGCAGGGAGGAGATGAGAGAGGGAGGGTGGGAATTGGGGAGGGAATGAGGGATACACCTGGGATACAGAATTAACAAAATGTAACTAATGATAATAATAATAATAATAATAATAATAATAATAATAATAATAATAATAAAAAAGAATGAATGTGTATGCCTCATGTTTTAGCTCCTAGGAATGAGAATTTCACTGTCTCACCACAACAAGAACCTGTGGTAATAGATGCTGCCCTTCATGTCACATATATTGTGAAGTAACTGAGATCATTGTTTGTGCATGACTATATACAGGATTTTAATTTATGAGATAAATGAGATTTTTTATTTTGTTGAAGAAAACCTTAATGCGTTGCTGATTGATTTCTATAAAAACTTGCAATGTAAACAATGTAAGTTAAGGTTGAATTATAATGCTTTTAAAACTGCTACTAAAAACTGTTTAGTATATTAGATAATGCAAGTTAAATGTTAGTTAATCAACTCATGGTCATGTTAGACACTAGTCTAATTAATCACAGAAATATACATCCTTATAATGAACAAATAGATAAGATTTGATACATAGATAGATAAATATAAAGATAGAGAAATAGGTCTTCAAAACCCTCAGAGACCTACAGAATACAGCCTTTAAAATGTTTTTATTATTTTAAAGAGTCTTTGACAATGAGACATGTCATCTTGTGGCAGCACCCGGCTCCCCTCACAGAAGATGAGTGTCAAAGAACCTCCATATTCAAATGGCTTCAATGTGGCAAAGCAGACACCCAGGTAAATAAAAAGCCCTTACTTTACAACAAACAGTATTCTGCCTAAAACTAGCAAGTTTAAACGCAGGCCAAATCTACTGCCAAACTCTGACAAGATAGGGTAAGTGAGTCCTAAATAGTTCCTGCTTCATATGTATCTCTGTCAAATATACCAGGTCAGAAGGCTGAAAATGATGATTCAATGTTATAAAGAGTTTGGGGAGTCTGTTCAGGCTGCAAACTGTCTCAGTTAATTTTCTATTTTTTTGGATGCTGCTAGAATACACTTCCTAGTTACTCAAGTTACTAACTTTATTCCTTCTTCAGTCTCTGATGAGGATAAAGAACAACTAGTTATAGTATTACAATTATCTTAGTTGCTTAAAAACTAAAAAGATGTTTTAGGTCTAGATAGAGGATTTTTACATTGACAAATACAAACTACAATAAAAAACAAGTTAGTACAAAACCTTAAATCCTCATAGATAAGATATTTTCAAGGATGCCACATACATTTAAATTAGACATTATGTATAATAGTCTTACCTATTTGTTTTTTATAATTGTTTCATAAATTATTCTTATGGTATAAACATGATCTTTTTATTTAGACAGGAAAGGGGAAATGAGGGTTGTCATGATGCTTTCTTTTGATGCAAATTACTGGCCCACAAGGTATGGTTACTGTCCTGATACACCTATTGTTGTCTTGTAAAACTACATAAGACATTTTACCTGATTTGTTGATTAAAGTCCTTTACCTGCGCAGGGCAGAATGGGGTAGGTGTGGATATTACACCCAGGCTTTAGAGGACAGGAGAATAATGAGAGAGAAATGGACAGAAAAAAAAGGAGGAAGGAGGACACTACGATGGGTTAGCTTGGAGAAGAAAGAACCTAGGTGCGAGGAAAGACTGTAATAATGGCATGAAAAGTCCAGATGAAGAATACAAGCAAGTTTCTTGGTATTATGGATGAATGATAGCACAGACAGTAATTAGCAAGGCTGATGGCATTGGATCAGGACTGGGAGATGGATGGGGAGTTATCTAGATAGCATAGTTAAAAGTATGTACCCAATCCAAGATAATAAGACAATTATAAAATAAAATTTAAAAAAAACCCTGAAACTGTTTTGCCATTAATGTATGGTCACTTTAAATGTTTTAATGCTATTTTCCAGTGATGTATACCTTGTGGGGAGGGTATAAACAGATCATTGAAATTAGAAATAAATCAGAATCTCTAACACACTAATAATCCAATATCATTTTTTCCCAATAAATCAGCAGTAAAGTAGTGTTGAGTAAAATGAAGATGTTGACTACACACACAGAAGTATTCAAGCATTGAAACCAAGCTAAATATAGTTTTAAAAAGGGAAATTAAAAGACTCCTCTTAAATTCAACGGCTAAAAAAATAAGTATTTTACCTCCACTCCAACGCAAAACCATTTATCAACCCAAGGACACTGTTAAAAGAAAGTAAGGAATGTTGATTTCAGTGAAGCTATTGGTATCCTAGACATCAACCCAAGGAGTAGAAGATGAGATGGAGAAAAAATAGACATTCCCACAAAGACTCCTTTAATTTCTGATCTTTTAAAAAGGGTCTGTGTGAAATGACAGTTGTTTTTGGAAACTATCAGGCAACAGAAAAACTAGAGAGAAAAGGAACTAATCACAAGGTTCTCCTAGGCACAAAAGACTTCAAAAAGCATCCAGAACTCTTACACAGCAGGGAATATTATATTTGTGCAATGCACCTGCAAACTTGTGATTTGCATATCATTTTTGTCTGACTTATTAATCTTAATGACTACTTATTAAGCACTTAACGATGAAAAACACTATTCAAAATTATAGGGCATGGTGTATTATTATGCAAATGTGTTTGACAAGATGTCCAACTGCAAATGCTTCGTCTTGCTGATTTTTACATCTACAGGATTCTCTGAACCATGTCCTCAAGGCTCTATTCTCAATACTGAAAACCATTATTCTATTGATCTACATAATCAAGTCATAATTTCATCAAAGAAATTTTCACAGATTTAGCACAGAATTTAAAGCCATTTATATATTAATCTCAACTTATCATTTTAGTCTTATTTTACAGTAGCTGTCCCATCTTCTGTAACTCAGCCACTGACTTGTATGCTTTCTCATTATCTGTAGAAATCTCATTTTTAAATGCTCAGAAAATTAGTCATCTTTTCTATAATCTTTGAGGGATGGAGCCACAACGGGATACAAAGTGAATAAAGTGTAATTAATTAAAATTAAAATTAAAATGGAAAGAAAAAAAAGAAATTGAATGTAAACTTGTGCAACCACTTTGGAAATCAATCTGGCACATTCTCAGACAAATAGGAATAGTGCTTCATCAATACCCAGCTATTCCACTCCTAGGCATATTTCCAAAATATGCTTAATATACAAAAAGGGCATTTGCTCAACCATGTTCACAGCAGCTTTATTTGTGCTACCCAGAATCTGGAAACAACCCACATGCCTCTCTGAGAAATGAATACAGAAATTGTGGTACATTTACACAATGGAATACTACTCAGCAATTAAAAACAAGGAAATCATGAAATTTGCAATCAAATGGTGGGATCTAGACAAGATCATTCTGAGTGAGGTAACCCAGAAGCAGAAAGACACGTTATATACTCACTTATAAGTGGATATTAGACATATAAGATAGGATAAACATACTAAAATCTGTACACCTAAAGAAGCTAAACAAGAAGGAGGACCCTGGGTAAGATGATTAATCCACATTCAGGAAGGCAAATGGGATAGCTATTGGAAAAGGAATAAGACAGGAGCCTACCCACAGAAGGGCTCTGAAAGACTCTACCTAGCAGGGTATTAAAGTAGATGCTTAGACTCATAGCCTAACTTTGGGCATAGTGCAAGGAATCTTATAGAAAAAGTGGGAGGTAGTAAGACCTGGAGGGGACAGGAGTTCCACAAGGAGAGCAACAGAGCCCAAAAAACTGGGCCCAGGGTTTTTATTTTATTTTTATTTTTTTAGACTGGTACTCCAACCAAGGACCATGCATGGCAAAAACCTAGAAAACCTGCACAGATGTAACCCATAACAGCCCAGTCTCCAATTGGGTTCCCTAGTAATAGGAACAAGGGCTGTCTCTGACTTGAATTCAGTGGCTGACTCTTTGATCATCTCCTCCCTGAGGGAGGAGCAGCCTTACCAGGCCACAGAGGAAGACAATGCACCTAGTCCTGATGAGACCTGATAGGATAGTGTCAGATGGAAGGGGAGGAGGACCTCCCCTGCCAGTAGACTGGGGAAGGGGCATGGGAGGAAAGAGGGAGGGAGGACAGGATTAGGAGGGAGTGAGGGAGAGGGCTACAGCTGGAATACAAAGTTAGTAAATTGAAATAAATTTAAAAACTTAAAAAGATAAAAAAGAAAGAAATTGAAGTAGATTTTAGAAGATTGAGAGATCTCCCATGCTCATGGATCAGTAAGATTAACATAGTAAAAATGGCCATGCTACCAAAAGCCATCTACAGATTGAATGCAATTCCCATCAAAATTCCAATGTAATTCTTTATATACCTAGAAAAAGCAATGATTAACTTCATATGGAAAAATAAAAGACCCATGTTAGCCAAAACAACTGTGTACAATAAATGAAATTCTGGTGGTATCAACATCCCTGATCTCAAACTATACTACCAAGCAATAGTAATAAATTCTGTGTCATATTGATATAAATACAGGTTGATCAATGGAACAGAATTGAAGACACAAAAATAAACCCACACTCCTACAGGCAATTGAATTTTGCCAAAGAATCCAAAAGCATACAATGGAAAAAAAAAAAAAAAGTATCTTCAAGAAATGGTGCTGTTATTTTTTTTTAATTTTTTAATTAATTACACTTTATTAATTTTGTATCCCCCCATAAGCCCCTCCCTCTTCCCCTCCCAATCCCACCCTCCCTTCCCTTTCTGCGTGCATGCCACTCCCGAAGTCCACTGATAGGGGAGGTTCTCCTCTTCTTTCTGATCTTAGTCTATCAGTTCTCATCAAAAGTGGTTGCATTGTCCTCTACTGTGGCATGATAAGGCTGCTCCCCCCTCAGGGGGAAGTGATCAAGAGCAGGCCAATCAGATTATGTCAGAGGCAGTCCCTCTTCCCATTACTATGTAACCCACTTGGACATTGAACTGCCATGGGCTACAGCTGTGCAGGGGTTCCAGGTCATCTCCAAGAATAGTCCTTGGTTGGAGTATGGGTCTCTGGGAAGTTCCCTGTGTTCAAATTATCTTGTTCTGTTGCTCTCTTTGTGGAGTTCCCATCCGCTCCAGCTCTTACTATTTCTCACTTCTTACATAGAATTCCATTCACTCTGCCCATCAGTTGGCCATCAGGCTCAGCATCTGCTTTGATGGTCTATACTGCAGAAGCTTTCAGAGGCCCTCTGTGGCAGGTTTCAAGGTTGTTTCCTGTTTTCTTCTGGCTTTCAGAGGCCCTCTGTAGCAGGTTCCGAGGTTGTTTCCTATTTTCTTTTTCTTCTGATGTCCATCCTCTTTGCCTTTCAGGATGGGGATTGAACATTTTAGTTAGGGTCTTCTCTTTTGCTTAGTTTGTTTATATGTACAGATTTTAGTGGGTTTACTCTATGTTGTATGTTTATATGAGTGAGTATATACCATGTGTGTCTTTTTGCTTCTGGGACAACTCACTCAGGATGATCCTTTCCAGGTCCCACCATTTACCTGCAAATTTCATGATTTCCTTATTTTTCATTGCTGAGTAATACTCCATTGTATAGATGTACCACAGTTTCTGCATCCATTCTTCAGTTGAGGGGCATCTGGGTTATTTCCAGCTTCTGGCTATTACAAATAAAGCTGCTACAAACATGGTTGAGCAAATGTCCTTTTTGTGTACTTGAGCCTCTTTTGTTTATATGCCTAGGAGTGGTATGGCTGGATCTTGAGGAAGCACTATTCCTAGTTGTCTGAGAAAGCGCCAGATTGATTTCCAGAGTGGT
>NW_026585504.1:33920624-33946379 GCF_907164565.1 Psammomys obesus
AGATTGCTTTTGGTAAGATGGCCATTTTTACTATGTTAATCCTGCCATGCCATGAGCATGGGAGATCTTTCCATCTTCTCATATCTTCCTCTAATTCTTTCTTCAGAGACTTGAAATTTTTTTCATACAAGTCTTTGACTTCCTTGGTTAGGGTTACACCAAGATACTTTATGTCATTTGTGGCTATTGTTAATGGTGTTGTTTCTCTAATTTCTTTTTCAGCCCTTTTGTCTTTTGTATACAGGAGTGGTACTGATTTTTTTTGAGTTAATTTTGTATCTGGCCACTCTGCTGAAGGTGTTTATCAGCTGTAGGAGTTCCCTGGTAGTTTTTGGGGTCACTCATATATACTATCATATCATCTGCAAATAGTGATAATTTGACTTCTTCCTTTCTCATCTGTATCCCCTTGATCTCCTTCAACTGTCTTATTGCTCTAGCAAGGACTTCCAGCACTATGTTGAAGAGATATGGAGAGAGTGGGCAGCCTTGTCTTGTCCCTGATTTCAGTGGGATTGCTTTAAGTTTCTCTCCGTTCAGTTTGATGTTGGCTATGGGCTTGCTGTAAATCGCCTTTACTATGTTTAGATATGTGCCTTGTATCCCTGATCTCTCCAGTACTTTAAACATGAATGGATGTTGGATTTTGTCAAATGCTTTTTCAGCATCTAGGGAGATTATCATGTGGTTTTTTTTCTTTCAATTTGTTAATATGGTGGATCACATTGATGGATTTCCGTATATTGAACCACCCCTGCATACCTGGGATGAAGCCTACTTGGTCATAGTGGATAATATCTTTGATGTGTTCTTGGATCCGGTTTGCAAGTATTTTGTTAAGTATTTTTGCATCAATGTTCATAAGGGAGATTGGCCTGAAATTCTCTTTCTTTGTTGAGTCTTTGTGAGGTTTACTGTTTTACTGGATGTCTGCATTTAGAAAAATGCAAATAGATCTGCAGTTATCACCTTATACAAAACTCAAGTCCATGTAGATCCAAGACCTTGGCATAAAACCAGAGACTCTAAACTCATTAGAAGACAAAGTGGGTAAAAGTCTGGAACTTATTGGCATAGGAAACAAATTCCTGAACAGTACACCAACAACACATGTTCTGTGATCAACAATTAATAAACTGAATCTCATGAAACTGAGAAAATTCTGTAAGTCAAAGATCATTGTCAATAGAACAAAAGGCAGCCAACCTTACATCAGACAGAGGGCGATTTCTAAAATATACAAAGAACTTAAATTAAACACCAACAAACCAAATAATCTAATTAAAAATTGGATTTAGAGCTAAACTGAGAATTCACAACAGGAATATCGAGTGGCTGAGAAGCACTTAAAGAAATTTTCAATGTTCTTAGTCATCAGAGGAATGTAAATCAAAAAGACTTATGATTTCATCTTACATCAGACAGAATGGCCAAGATGAAAAACTCAAGTGACAACACTTGCGGGAAAGGATGCAGAGCAAGAAGAACACTACTCCATTGCTGGTGGAAATGCAAATTTTACAACTTCTCTGGAAAACATTCTGGCACTTTCTCAAAAAATTAGGAACAGTACTACCTCAAAACCCACCTATACCACTCCTGGACATATACCCAAAAGATGCTCCACCACACAACAAGGACATTGGCTCAACTATGTTCAAAGCAGCTTTATTCATAATAGCCAGAAACTGGAATCAACCTTCAGTCCCTCAACCAAAGAATGGATACAGAAATTGTGGTACATTTACACAATGGAATACTACTCAGCCATTAAGAATGAGGAAATCATTAAATTTGTAGGCAAATGGATGGAACTAGAAAATATCATCCTGAGTGAGGTATACCAGACCTAGAAAAATACACATTGTATGTATTCACTTATAAGTGGATTTTAGCCACATAGTACAAGATAGCCATACACTTATACAATTTATACACTCAAAGAAGGTAAGTAATAAGGAAGATCCAAGGGAAGATGCTTAACTCTCACTCAGAAGTAAAAATAGAATAAAAAGTAGAAGTGCTTGAAGAGAGGGAACATGGTAAGAGAGGGAGCACAGAGCACAATGATGGTCAATATCAGACCTGGGGAGGAGTGGGAAGAGGCTGGAAGTCAGAGGGCTTGCAGAAAGAAGAGAAACCTTGGGAGGGAACTTCTCTGTGACAAGCTGTAGACCAGCAACAGAGTTGGCTCTTAGGAGGATACAAGGATGACATTTTAATCCAAAGTTTATTTTTCATACATATGTGCAGGGAGAAAAATGGAACAAAGATTGAGGGAATGTCCAACCAATTGGGCTGCCCTAAGCAGCCCAACTTGAGTCTCACCCTATGGTAGAGAGCCAACCCCTGACACAGTTAATGATACACTTACAGAAGGAAACCTAACATAGCTGTCCTCTGACTTGCTCCACCTAGCAGCTGATAGATACAGATGCAGAGACCCACAAGCAATCATTGGGTTGAGCTCAGGGAGCCTTGTGGAAGTGTGGAGTAAGGATAGAAGGACTCAGAGTGGACAGGATCTCTACAAGAAGACAAATAGAGGAAACTAATCAGGTCCTGTTGGGGGCCCGTGGAGACTGAAGCACCAACAGACCATACATAGACTAGACCAAGGACCTTTACACAGATCTACTCTGTTGTCTTTTTTTTTTTTTTTTTTTTATCACTTTCCCCTGGAAGCCCTAACTTGCCAGGCTACAAGGAAGAGGATGCACACAGTCCTGATGCAAATTGATATACTGGAGTGAGGATGGGGATTCCCCTTCTCTCAAAAGTAGAGGAGTGGGGATGGAGAAACAGGGAGGAAGGATGGGATGGGATTGGGAGGAAAGAAGGGAGAGGGCTTCGACCAAGACGTAAAATGAATAAACAAAATTAGAAAAAAAGAAGTTGAGAGCATGGATATATTGGTATCTACTGACAGTCACACAATGAATATTGTATGTAATGTTTTTTAAAAAATTGGGATTATCTGATTTCAAAATGTCAAAACATAAATTTATCCTGTAAATGTTCTGGTGTAGATTTAGAACCATCATTTTGTAATTAAGGAAGGTAAATTCATTCACATAGCATCATATTTATAAGTAAAATGGGACTTTAGTTTTCTTGACACTTAGATAACTCTTGTTTGATTATCATTTTTAAAACATTTTTTTAAATAGTTTAAAGCTTTTTAAATGGTTCTGTTGTTTAAGAAACAGATATTTTTTTCTTAAAAATTATCCCAAATATTCCATATACTGGCTGTACCACAAGTTTTCTAAAATTAAAATTTTTATTTTATGTGTTACCATTTGATATTTATTTAGTATTCATTTTAGGAATCATCCCCTGAGTGGGGAGCAGCTTCGTCAGGCCACAGAGGAGGACAATGCAGCCAGTCCTGATGTGATCTGATAAGCTAGGGTCAGATGGAAGGGGAGGAGGACATCCCCTATCTGTGGACTTGGAGAGGGGCATGGAAAGAGATGAGGGAATGAGGATGGGCTTGGGAGGGAATGAGGAAGGGGGCTACAGCTGAGATACAAAGTGAATAAACTGTAATTAACATAAAAATAACGACTTTAATTTAAAAAAGAATCTTTCCAATCCATGTCTATCTTCTTATTGCTGTAAGTGAAATGTATATATGTCATATACATATATATGTATGTGTGTGTGTGTGTGTGTGTGTGTGTGTGTGTGTGTGTGTGAATGGAGCATGGATAAACACAGGAAATGAAAAAATATTCAAGCTACCTACTGAAAAACTCATATGGAGATACAAATCAGAGAATCACAGCTATAACTAAGAGCTGAAGTAACATTCGATTGATCTATAATAGAAATAGATGGCTCTTGAATCTGGAAGATTGATAACCTGAAACACAAAGGAGAAAAAAACATGTAATAATGGACATCCTTACAACTCATAAATGGCACACACAGTGTTGTTCTAAGACAGTATGTCAATTCAGTGACAGGATGTGGTATCCTTCAACATTGATCAAGTCTCAAAATAAAATTTAGGAAATTCTACAACTTTCCCCATAGGAAAAGCCACCTGTTTGAGTTCATCATCATTTTCCATTTGTAAGAGTACAAATTATTTTATGAGATACCAGCAGATGTTCATGTGCCAAGGCAAAAATCTGTTCCACTAAAGCTTTTTAGAATTCATAGAAAATAGTCTCCTGGCATGTTCAAGCCTGGTTATTATTTCACAGTCTCAAATCATTATAGCATTAAGAATCTCAAAGAAACTGCAGTACAGAACACAATACAAAATAATCAAATATTTGGGAATGGACATTGTTTCTCATAAACACTGTCTTAAACATGCAAGTTCTTATCCTAAGTATCTGTGAATGTAAATTTATTTGTGAATTGGGACTATGCAAGTGAATTAAATTAATGATTTTAAGGGCAGACTAGAGAAATCTTAATCTAGCAACATGGCTACTCTGACAAGGGGTCACATCTAAAGACATAGGTCTGTGTGATCTGACTAGAATATAGACAGTCCTTAGTACACACCTTTAATCCCTCTTTCTGGAATACAGCCATGCCACAACATTAATCCCTCTTGCTGGAATTTAGCAGACACTTTTAATGTCAAAGAATGATTTCTATTTGACAAGCAAAGTGACAAACCAGAGAAAGTTTTGACAGAATGAGACAGAGATATGTGCCCAAATCTCAGGAGAGAGAGAGGTTACTTAAGAGCAGTTCAGAGAAAGAGAGTGAGTCAATACAGAGGAAGTGAGTACAGTACAGCAGTACAGTAGAGTTGGGGTACAATAGAGTTTGGTGACTTTCATTCGGGTAGTTTAGAAAATGATTACAGTTCAGTTCGTGTTCAGAGGCACTTTTTTCCAAGCAGAGCAATCCAGTGAGAAGCCAAGAGATGCCAATTTGAATCAGTCAGCTTGGAGAGGAGTTTGAGTTAGAATAGCTGAGTTGAACCAATTAGCCAAAGCTCAGAGAGAAACAGAAATGCTGTACTTATTCAGCAGTAAGTCTCAGAGGCTGAAAAAATTTTAGACCTAGGTTAGTAGATGTAGGCTAGAAACTTGATAAATACTTCAAGCTTCAGGGCTGCAGAAGATTTGCTTGTACAGCATCTAAAAGTTTACAGGCCTAGGCCTAGATAGAAAAACTCTAAGGATGACCTAAGCCATGTATACCTAAAGACTGGGTATAGCTCTTATCTCATCCTATCATCTGAAGAAATAAAAACAATATTTACAGAAGGCAAGCCTAGATTTAGGCCTGAATAGAATTCTTACTGTCATTCTAGAAGCAGAAGAGTATGACATTTTATAGGTTCAAAGTGATATAAATGGAGAAAAACACAGGATAAACTGTCACTAAACACTCTAGCCATGGACTTAACTATGGATGTAATAGTTTCCTTTGGAATAGAACAAGAATTTCTGAAAAATACCACTTTCTTTCATGAGTATGGTCTGATTGAGTAATTTAAAAACTCTGGTAAAAGAAAGAGCCAATCCTGAAATAGTCTCGACAACTCTCTACACATAAAAGATTCCAATGTAGATATTTTGAAGTACAATACAACAAAAGATAACACAATCATATAATGGTGGCTCATTTGAGTATTGTCTGTGATTTCTGCAGTATTTCATGAATGTGAACTCTAGAAAAGGTCTACTCTTTACCAACATTCTATCAAGAAGCACACAAGACAAATGAAAACACTTTAATGAAAAATAGTATGGTAAGATTAAGCAAAAAAAAAAAAAAAAAAAAAAAAAAAAAAAAAAAAAAAAAAAAAAAAGATGATGAAGTCCCTATATGTCAGCTCTAGCAATTTACCATACGTATACCTTGGTGTGGAAGGAGCACACCAACAGTTTGTCCAGGGCCAAATAGTCAGGCCTGAAAAAAACTTAAACATAGTATTATACAGATTCAACAGGCTATATTTAGAAATATGTGTATATATAATGCATATATCCATTGAATAATAATTATAATAAAGAGGTCATAAATGTGATTAGAGTGGAGGTAGTTCTATAAGAAAGTTTGGAGGAAATAAAGAGAAGTGAGAAATGCTGTAATTAGAAACAATGTCAAAAATAAATAAACAAATAATAGTGGGGGGGATCAGGGAAGAACATATTTATAAAAATCTGATGAGAGCTAGAGCCAATGAGATGAGTATTAACAGATTTTTAAAAAGGCTAGCCAAAACAAGGTGAAAGTTGACCAGAGTTACAGTGTTTACTCCTCATATTCTATAGTCTTACATCCTGGCAAAGTACCCAATGTCTAAGATCTTAAATGACAGAAAAAAAGAAAGTATACTTAGGTTTTGGGATATATTTCACTAATGTAAAGTAGTACAAAGAACGCCATAAAATGGGCTTTACAAATGAGGATTTGTAAAGAATGTTGATTATATATTTTTTGTTACATAAAAACTGAATTGATATTTAAAAAAATATTTTTATTCACTTTACATACTGGTTGAAGCCCTCTCCTACCTCCCCTCCCAACTCCGCTCTCCTTCTTTTCCCACTTCTCCCTTACTATTCCTCAGAAAATGGGAGCTCCCTTTCTTATCCAACCCAGCTCATCGGGTTGCATCAAGACTCAGCATGTCCTCTTCCGCTGCAGTCTGGTAATGTATTCTTGTCAGGGGGAAGTGTTCAAAAAGCAAGCTACCAAGAAAGTCAATATTCCATGCAGTCCCCACTTCCCTTACTAGTGAACCCACATGAAGCCTAAGTAGCAGAGGCTATAGAGACTGAAGAGGATACCTTCCAATAGACTAGCATCCTAGTAGAGGGAGGGGAAATCAACACACCCACAAAAACTTCAACCCCAAATTAACCTGCATACAAAATATGCAGTGATAAAGATAGAGCAGACAGAGCAGAGATGGAGGGAATACCCAACCAATGCCTGGGCCAACCAAAGACTTACCGATGACACTATGAATGATTTTATGTTAAGCTTACATATAGGAATCTGATAGAGTCATCCTCTGACAGACTCTACCCATCAGTGTCTGGGATCCCTAGTAAGGGAGGTATGGGTTGTTCTTTATCAGTGGACTAGGAAAGGGGCATAGGGAAGAAAAGGGAGGATGGGTGTGGTACTGTGAGGGGATGGAGATGCCTATAACAGGGATACAAAGTGAATAAATCCAAATAAAGAAATAGATAAATAAATTGAAAAATATAATAAAAATATCATGAGACTCACAGACAAACATTGGGCAATGCTTAGGGAGTCTTGCAGAAAAGTAGAAGGAAAGAGAAAAGGACCTGGAACTCCAAAACTTCCCACAGAGTCAACTAACCAGGGCTCAGAGGAGCCTGTGAAGACTGAAGTACCAACCAAAAGCCTTGCATGGAAATAGACCTAGGCCCTGTACAAAGTATAGTGTCATTTCCCATCTCTTTTGATTAATTTGGGGTGAAAGTCTATTTTATTACATACTACTGTTTAAAGAATTCTTCCTGTATTATATGTCTATATGAGTGAATATATACCATGTGCATCTTTCTGCTTCTGGGATAACTCACTCAGGATGATCTTTTCCAGATCTCACCATTTACCTGCAAATTTCATGATTTATTTTTTTATTGCTGAGTAATATTCCATTGCGTAGATGTACCACAATTTGTGCAACCATTCCTCCACTGAGGGGAATCTGGGCTGTTTCCAGCTTCTGACTATTACAAATAAGGCTGCTACAAACATGTGTAAGCAAATGTCCTTATTGTGTACTTGAGACTCTTTTGGGTATATGTCTAGGAGTAGTATAGCTGGATCTTGAGGAAGTGCTATTCCTAGTTGTCTGAGAAAGCGCCGATTGCTTTCTAGAGTGGTTGTACAAGTTTACATTCCCACCAGCAGTGGAAAAGGGTTCCCCTTTGTCTACAACCTCTCCAGCATGTGTTGTCTCTTGAGTTTTTGATCTTCGCCATTCTGATGGGTGTAAGGTGAAATCTTAGGGTCATTTTGATTTGCATTTCCCTGATGGCTAATGAGGTTGAGCATTTCTTTAAATGTTTCTCTGCCAATCAATTTTCCTCTATTGAGAATTTTGGTTAGCTCTGTACTCCATTTTTTAATTGGATTACTTGATTCTTTGATGTTTAACTTATTTAGTTTTTTTATATATACTGGATATTAGTCCTCTGTCAGATATAGGGTTGGTGAAGATCCTTTCCCAATCTGTAGGCTGTCATTTTGTTCTGAGGACAGTGTTCTTTGCTTTACAGAAGCTTTTCAGTTTCATGAGGTCCCATTTATTGATTGTTGCTCTTAGAGCCTGTGCTGTGGTGTTCTGTTCAGGAAGTTAAATCTACTAAAATCTGTACACCTAAAGAAACTAATCAAGAGGGAGGACTCTTGCTAATATGCTCAATTCCTATCCAGAAAGGCAAAGAGGATGAACATCAGAAGAAGGAGAAAAGAGGGAACAAGTCAGGAGCCTGACACAGAGGACCTTGAAAGGCTCTGCCCTGCAGACATAAGTCTCAGTGCAGATGCTGAGACTTATGGGAACCTTTGAGCAGAGTGCAGGGAATCTTATGAAAGACGTTGGAAACAGTAAGATCTGGAGAGATCAGGAACTCCCCAAGGAGAGAACAGAACCAAAAAATCTGATCACAGGGGTCTTTCCTGAGATTGATACTCCATCCAAGGACTATGCATGGAGATAACCTAAGACCCCTGCACAGATGTAGCCCATGGCAGTTCAGTATCCAAGTGGGTTCCATTGTTATAAGAACAGGGACTGTCTCTGGCATGAACTGATTGGCTTGCTCTTTAATTACCTCCCCCTGAGGGGGGAGCAGCCTTACCAGGCCACAGAAGAAGACAATGCAGCCACTCCTGATGAGACCTAATTGACTAGGATCAGAAGGAAGGAAAAGAAGACTCTCCTCTCAGTGGACTTGGGGAGGGGCATGCATGCAAAGGATGGAGAAAGGGATGGATTGGGATGGGATGAGGGAGGGAACTACAGTGGGGAGACCAAGTGTATAAAGTGTAATAAATAAAGAATTAAAAATAAATAAAAATTAAAAAAGAAGGATCAGGAGGTATGCTGGAGGAGGTATGTCACCTGGGGATGGGCTTTGAGGTTTTAAAAACTCAAGGCAGATCCAGTCTCTCTAGCTCTTTCTCTGCCTGTTTGTGGATCAGTTGTCAGCTCTCAGCTACTGCTCCATGCCATGCCTGCCTACCTGCCATGCTTTCTGCTATGATGGAAATGGACTAAGCCTCTGAAGCTGTAAGCAAGCCCTAATTGAATACTTTTTTTTATTAAAAAATAATAATAATTCTGCCTGAATGTAAGTATTCTTGCCAGAAGAGGACATCAGATCTTATTATAGATGGTTCGGACCATGTGTAGCTGTGAATTGAACTCAGGACCTCTGGAAGAGTAGCTAGTGTCCTTATCCTCTAAGGTATCTCTCCAGCCCTGAAAATCATTTTTTGATTTTGATGAAATCTTTATTTTTAGGCAACTCATATCATTAAAAAGCTAGAATAAGATAAAAAATATATTTTAAATATTAATGTAAATAAAATGTGTCATAATGCTTCGTGTCTGATGTTCAATCCAGAGACAACCCCTGTACCCCTTACTAGGGTAGGTACCCACTTTGAAACTGAAAAGCCAATGGGCTTCCTTTGAAGAGGGCATCTATGTCCTCTCCATGCATGGTCTTTAGTTGAGTATCAGTCTCTGCAGGGCCCCCTGGGTCCAAGTATTTTGACTCTGTTGTTCCCCTTGTGGAGATCTTCGCCTTCAGATCTTCCTATCTTCCTGTTCTTTCCTCTGGATTCCTGTTTGTTTATGAAGCTCAATATTTCTTTCCTCCCTCTTACTTCTAATGCATTAACTATGTTCTTTTTCTTTAAAATTATTATATTTTTGAAGTTTTCTTAAGACTATAGTAAAATTACATCTTTTCCTACTTCTCTTTCTTTCCTCCAACCTTTCCCATGTTTCGTACTCTGTTTTCTTTCAAATTAATGCCTTCTTTTTTTAAATTGTTGTTTTGTATTTCTAGAGCTATATGTATATACAGAACTAAATCTATAATTATAACCTGATCAGTCTGTAAAATGCTACTTGTATGTTTAAGTTTTCAGAACTATTTTGTATTGGATACCCCATTACTCTTCTCCTCCTTGCAGAAGACTATTTCTCCCAATTACTTGGAACTAGTGAACTACCTAGGATTAGTGAAGTTATGGATCTTGGAGGGGAACCTATTAAACATTTATCCTTATGCCCACAAATAAGTACATTTCTTATGACTCATCAAGAACCTCCTTTTCAGAAAAACACCTAGCAGGGGGATTGTGATTAAGAAACTTGATATTTATTAAATTAGAGTAAATTAGTTTGCAAACATTTTACATAAGATTGAAAAACAATGAACTCAGCTTATCAGGATTAATACTCAAATTTCATTCTAGACACAAGCTTCTTATTTTCATTTTTATGTTTCCAAAAAAATTAAGTATGAATACTTCAGTTTTAAATACTATCTTGTTTTCTTCTCCTAAACCACCAAATGACCACCTAGGAGTGTCATTGTTTTTCATGGTATGTATCATAAGTGGTTAATCAGTTAAGGTAATTGCCTTTCTAGGAACCATACTTTTCCAGAAGTGTTCCAACTGCCTTTTGACTCCTATGTCCACAGTCTAGCTCCGTGTGCCCTGCATCCCTTTATTCCAGCTGGGGATCATTAGTATGTGTTCTCTTCTTAAAATGGCACTTTTAACATGAACCTGAGCTCCAGTGAAGGAAAAAGGAAACAATAGGAAATGCTAAATGCTGAACTTTTCACAGGTGATGTTTTCTGAAATTGATGTCAAGAATAAAATAGCTGTTGGCAGTTACAACTGTTTGGATGTCATTTTACAAAACAATTGCCTAGGAAGTCTGATGGATTCAAAGTTTCACATAAATTGGGGAAAACTGACTGCTTACTCTCTTTTCTAACCTCTGCTCACTGGAAATTTTTACATAGCTACATTGCACAATTGGGTGGCTACGTATCTTTCTATCTCCCATGTGCCTAAATAAATTATTATAACTGAGTAAGAAAAGCACCAAGTGGAATTATTATGCGAGTCATGATGGGAATTTTCTCATTTATTAGGAGGTGCTGAGATTATCGAACATCTTGAACATGGATAATTTTAATCATTTGTGAAACGGGTCTAAACTCATTCTTAGACATTAATCAGATGATATCAGGATTACTGTGTCTCATGAAAGGTGCTGGGAAGTCTTGCTGCACAGAGAAGTACTGTTAACTCTCTGAAGCAGCAGCTGAACAGTGTGGTGCAGCCAGCCACATGGTCAGTCACTTAAGAAGATATTGCTAATATTGGCAGAGAATCATCCTGGGGAAAAATTAAATTTAAGCTTCACCCAGAAGGTCCATCTCTTGGTATTTATGCTTTCATGAAGTGAACTTCATGCCATGTTTTGAAATATAGTGCAACAATGATGGGCTAGACATACTTATACATATAAGAATGTTACACAGAGATGTTACAGTTGTCCTTCAAAGGGATTTTTTTTCTTGTTCTGATCATAAGGAAGAAAGCTTATATGCTGGTGTCTTACAGAGAAAGCCACAAAAAAGGACTTGATAACTATAGCATATACTCAGTATTCCACCAAACAAAAAGAATCTAAACTCTATCAACTACCACATGAATTATGATACACAAAGAGTCTCAGATGAGGTCAAAGCACAGTCAACAATTTGACAGTAACCTAAGGAAACACTCAGTAAGCCTTTAGTTGGGGACAAAAGTGAACTCTCTATGGATTTCTGTTCAAGGTTCTATGTAAAGGTAAATACAGGCTATGGTAATTTTATTTGCAGAAAGGTATAATTAATTCCTCTCAGCAAATTTCTAATACATATCATCTACTTATCATATTATTAATATATAATATATTATATACATAGCAGATTCATATATACATAACAGATTCATGGACAGATGCCATTTCCAAAAGTCTATTCCCTAAAATAAATAGGTCAACTACCAAGAAGGTATACAGTTATCTTCATATTGTGAAGATAACTAAATATTTTGGGAATAAGATTTTTCCTTCCTATAATCCTAGAGCTTAAATAGTCAGTAGAGCAAGGGAGTTGCCATCCAACTCAAAACATATCTTACCTTTTTTCTGTTAGATTGTATCCTAGTAAAAATGTGGATTACCTGCCCTCTCTCTATCTTACATTATGATTATTAAATATCTTTAATTTCTCCAAAACCAACCTAAATCATACAGCTTCAGTAAAGTATTTGTCCTCTCATGGTATTCAGCTGGTCTATGAGCTAAGCATATTTTCTCACTATTCGATTATGCTCTTGCTCTACGTGTTAATTTATTTCTAAATTATTTCTTTAACCATTCTATTATACTTCATCTGGTCTCAGAACACATGCTATCTTCAATAAGGAGTCTTCCATAATGTCCTGAGTCTAGGTGAGGAGTTCGTTTTCTACTTGAAAATAAAGCATAACATCGTAGTATGTGTACTGATAGAATCACTATGTAAACACCTTTCATTTTGCCAGAGGGTGTTTTTAGATAAGTTTAATTAAAGAGTTAAAGCACATCTTTGGATCCAGATGGCACCATCCCATGGACTAGGACACCAGAGGAGATTAACAGGAGAATAGAAACTCAGTACCAGTATTTCCTACCTGTTATTAGATGGAAAATGCAATGTGATGTTTCCTCATTTTCCTGCCACCTTGTCTTTCTTGTAAATTGATTTTTCTCTGATAAAATGAAGTAATCCTCAAAAATGGAAGCTAAAATAATCCTTTTTCTCCTTAAGTTACTTTGTCAAATATGTTTTATAACAATTATATAAAGTAATTAATGCAGAATACTTATATTTTTACTGCCATGTCCAGTTTCTATATCTTACCATGAAAATACTTACTCATGCACGTTTGTTTGTTTTTTTTAATATATTTTCTTTTCTTTTTTTTATTTTTCTTTTTAGTTACATTTTGTTAACTCTGTGTCCCAGCTGTATCCCGCTCCCTCATTCCCTCCCCAACCCCACACTCCCTCCCTGGTCTCCTCCCTGCCCCTTTCCAAGTCCACTGATAGGGGAGGACCTCCTCCCCTTTCATCTGACCCTGTTTTATCAGGTATCTTCAGGGCTGGCTGCAAAGTCCTCCTCTGTGGCCTAACAGACTGCTCCCCCAATGGGATGTGCATTGAACTTATGACAGGAGTCTACCACAAAAGGCATCTGAAAGACTCTACCTAGCAGTGTTTCAAAGCAGACACTAAGACTCATAACCAAACCCTCAGCAGAGTGCAGGGAATCATATGAAAGAAGGGAAGTTAGTATGATATGGAAAGGATAGGAGCTCTACAAGGACCAAATATATCTGGGCACAGGGTCTTTTCTGAGACTGACACTCAATCATGCACGTTTGTTTCTGTTCTCCATCTTCTTGTTTCCTTTACATGAACAAGTTCAAGGGATATATCATTATAATGGTGACTTGTTTATTTCCCACTTAAGAGCTGGACCAGTACAGGAGTAAATATTCAACTGACTGTACTTTTAATAAATGAAAGGATGCCACACTAAAGAAGTAGAAGCTTTGAAGTTGGAGAAATTTGTATTCAAATTTTACCTCACCGTGTAGCCATGGATAAATTACTGAGTCTGTATCAACCTTGATTTTCCCATAAGGCAAAATGAAGATTAATAGTTCCCATTACCTCTGTGAGTCATTCAAATATTAATTTAATGTTTTCAGCCAGTGAATTGCTGCTTTTAGAGTGTCAGATATGGCTCTAGGGTTTGAGATAAAGAATTGTGCAAAAGTGTAGATGTGATTGCCACTAGAAACATAAAACTTTTAGCAAACAAAATGGATGAAATATATAGAATCCAGGCAGTCATAAATCCTAAGAAAAAAGAAAACAACTTAATTTGATGAAAGAAACAGGAGAAATTGGAGAAGAATGCATGGCTAAGGGAGTGAGGGAAGGGCTCACTAAGAATGCACCAGTTGCATAAGTGAATAAACATTAGACTGGGGCTCTACAGAAAGATAGTACAGAAACAGGGTGCAGAGCAAGGGGGCATTCCAGACACAGAGGTTGCGATACTTGTGGAGGTTAAATTCCTACAGTAATATGAATAAGAGTAAGGTCATGTAGAGCTTTTCTAGAAATCTTCATAATGGCCCTAGGTTTCAATATCCTACATGCTACTTTCACACTGTGTCTTCATAAGTTGCATATTTCACAGTTAGTTTGTCTTTGAAAGACAATTCCAATAGCCTCATGTATTGTTTTTATTTCTATCTCTTCTGATTTGAAGAAAGTTGGAATGTAGCTCTTCAGAGGGCAGAAAGATAGCAATTCTGACCTCATTTTTCTAAGTAAATGATAGAATACTGATATCTAGGGGAGAACTGTAGAAGAAAGCCTGGAAGGTATAAAAACTCTTTTATCAGAAAGTTCACAACTACCACTCAATGAGAAAGTAAAGTACTGTTTAAAAATTTAACTCCTTTTAAAACTTTATTTATTTATTTATTTACTTACTTGCTTATTTACTTGTGTGTGGTATATGAGAGTATGCGCGCATTTTTGTGTTGGTACCCACATTTGTGTGTAAGCCTATGGAGCTAATAATCAACATCCAGTGTCTTCATTTGTCAATATTGACTTTTTTTGACATAGTATCTCCCATTAAATCTAGAGCTCACTGTTTCATTGATGATGGCTAGCCAGGGAGCCCAGGTTATCTCCCTGTGTCTTCAAAACCCAAGGCTGGGACCATGGATTCATGATGTTGTGTCGGTCTCTTCCGTGTTTGTTTGCAAATCCAAACAGGTTCTTGTGCTTTCCCAATAACATTTAACACACAAAGCCACTCCTGAAGGACACATTGGGTTTACATATATATATGTATGTATACATAAATATGTATTTTGGAGTTCTAGCCTCATTAAACTTATATAAAGATCATTTTCTTGCCTAGTGGTGACACCAGCATTCTGGAAGTAACAATGTTGATGTGTCCGTGGAACTGAAGGTTCTGGCTCCAGTTCCAACTGATATCAGCTATATCTATGCTACTTTGGATGTTGTGAAGCAAGGGATCTCGATGCCTGTACTTTTGTCTCCCTAACGCTAACAAATCTATGCTAAACTTGTATTCTTCTTGGAACAATATCGATTTTTCTACTCTTTGCGTTCATACATGTATGCACTCATTCTCAAAATCTGTAATTCATTAATAAAGGGGCCTTTCATTTTTAAAAATAAAAGACAGGAAGGGATATGTCTTGTATTTGGTATCTGTATTTCTACTAGTAATATAACCTCCCTTTAATCGATGATGACAAAAAATCAGTATTATAGGTACATACTAATACAGAAAAAAATGGTGATGAAATATGAGAACTCTGTTAGGTGATAGATTTACCTTTTTCAAAATCGAAATAATAATAACTCCAAGAAATATGGTTAGAAGAAGTTGGTGTAAACTAAAATAGGCTTAAATTTATAATAGCCAATAAGAATAAGGTGTTTTTCAGAGACAGATAATGAAAAATATCATATCAGTTTTTAATTGAATAACCTTAGTTCCTTATTCGTGATTTATAGTCATCATTTTAACCCAAAGACATAAGACCTTTATAATTTTTTAAGTGAATAAACTGTTATTAATAAAAAAATAAATAAAAATATTTGCTTCAAAAACACAAGTACTTTATATATTTGATTATCTATTGAAATGTAGACAAATGTAGCTTTTTTATTAACATCAGAAACTTCCATACCTTCAGATAATGAGTAACAATTTAGGAAAACATGGAAAATAATTGTGGCCTATTAATCTTTTGTAATTCTTAGTGATCATGTTTTTCTTTGGTAAGTCTATTAGAACATGAATCAGAAAGCAGTCACTAAAAATCCAAATATTATAGCTTTCTTTTTTAATAATTTTATTTTTTATATTAATCACAGTAATGTGCTTTTAAAATGTATCATTAGTATTGCTACTACTACTATCGCTATTATTATTTATAATTTATTCACTTTGTATCCCAGTTGGAGCCCCCTCCCTTATTGCCTCCCCATCCCATCCTCCTTTCCTTTTCCTACCCTATTCCTCTCCCCTAGTCCAGTGATAGAGGAAGTCCTCCTCCCCTATTGTCTGACCCTAGTCTATGAAGGTCCCATCAGGACTGCATGGATCCTCTTCTTCTGTGGGTTGACCAGATCGCCCAACCAAGGAGCAATGATCAAGTAGCAGGCAATGGAGTTCCCATCCAAGACTTGTCTCTTTTCCTCTTACTATGGAACCCATGTGGAGACTGAGCTGTGAATGCACTACATCTGTGCAGGAGGTCTAGATCCTCTCTATGAATCATCCTTGGTTGATGCATCTGTCTCTGCAGTCCCCCCTGAGCCCTGCTCATTTTTGTCTGTCTGTTTGTTTGTTTTGGTTTTTTGGGGGCTCCTTGTGTGGCTCCTGTCCCTGCTGGTTCCTTTTAGGTTTCCCTTCTTCCATAAGACTCCCTGTGCTCTGTCCAAAGTTTGACTGTTAGTCTCTGCATCTGCTTCTATTCTCTGCTGGTGGAGTTTTTTAGAAGACATCTGTGGTAGGCTCCAGTTCAGTTTCCACTCTTCTACCACTTTCATTGCCTATCCTTTTTTCCCTCCTGAATGAGAATTAAGTATCTTTCCTAGGTTCCTCCTTTTTGTTTAGCTTCTTTAGGTCATGAGATTTCGGATCTTCATCAACCATATATATCTGACAGAGAGATAATATCCAGAATATGTAAAGAACTCAAGAAATTGAATACCAACAAACCAAATAGCACAATTAAAATGGCATACATACCTCTTTTTCTTCCATCTGACCCTAGCCAATCAGCTTTCATTAGGACAAGCTGCATTGTCTTCCTCTGTGGACTGGCAAGGCTGCACCACACAAGGTGAGGGGATCAGAGAGCCTGCCACTATCAGTGGACTAGGGGAGGGGCATAGGGGGAGAAGAGGAAGGGAGTGAGGATGCGATTGGGAGGAGGAGAGGAACTGGCCATGGCTGGGAATAAATTTTAATAAACACATGAAATGAGTTCTAGGGTATTCCCCACATTTTTTTTCTAGCCGATTTAATGTGTCTGGTTTTATGTTGAGGTCTTTGATCCACTTGGACTTCAGTTTTGTGCAGGGTGATAAGTATGGCTCTATTTTCATTTTTCTACATGTAGACATCCAGTTGGACCAGCATCATTTGTTGAAGATGCTATCATTTTTCCATTGTATGGTTTTGGCATCTTTGTCAAAAATCAGGTGTCCGTAAGTGTGTGGGTTTATTTCTGGGTCTTCTGTTCGATTCCATTGATCCACCATTCTGTTTCTATGCCAGTACCATGCAGTTTAGTTTCTAAGTGGGTTACATAGTAATGGGAAGAGGAACTGCCTCTGACATAATCTGATTGGCCTGCTCTTTGATCACCTCCGGGGGGAGCAGCCTTACCAGGCCACAGTAGAGAACAATGCAGCCACTTTTGATGAGAACTGATAGACTAAGATCAGAAAGAAGAGGAGAACCTCCCCTATCAGTGGACTTGGGGAGTGGCATGCATGCAGAAAGGGAAGGGAGGGTGGGATCTGCAGGGGAGGAGGGAGGGGCTTATGGGGGGATACAAAATGAATAAAGTGTAATTAATAAAAAAATTAAAAAAAAGATTAAAACATAAAAAACAACCAGCTATACCACTCCTGTGAATATATCTGAAAGATCCTCAACTATACAATAAGGATATTTGCTCAACTATGTTCATAGCAGCTTTATTTGTAATAGTCAGAATCTGGAAACAACCTAGATGTTCTTCAACTGAAGAATGGATCCAGAAAATGTGGTATATTTACACAATTGTATACTACACAGCAATTAAATTTGAAATTTGCAGGCAAATGGATGTAACTATAAAAGATTATCTTTAGTGAGGTAACCCAGAATTAGAAAGACATACATGGTATACACTCACTTATAAGTCAACACTAGCCATATTATATGGGATAAACATATGAAAATCTATAGTCAAATATTTTGCAAACATATTTGCATACAGAGTCACAGTTCAAAGTCAGGCTTAAAATTTGTACGCATCATCCTCTGACTTGATATCAGTATTTTAACACAATGTGTTATAATGATACTCAAGAAATTAAACACCGAGTGATTCATAAAAGATTAAGGAAGTGTTTTGAAAACAACTGTGTGTAGGTAGAGGTGAATTTTTTTTTAAAGGACAGACAAATTGCTCAATCATATGCTTAGTTGAGTAAGAATGGATATTCTTTTAGGGAGTTGCTACTGTTACTTTTAAGCCATTACTTTTTTTTGTAACTAAAATCTTTTACCAAAAACAAAACAAAACAGAACAAAACATGTTTCTTGATGTAGTATATATAGAGGCAGAACTTAAGCATGGCTTAGTGTTGCAGCATCTCCAAGGGTTTATAAATGGCTTGATTTAGTAAGCATTAATCAATACTAAATCCAAGGCATTACATTAGGAGTTGAGAATATAAAAAAGAATGACATTCAATTCAATCACTATAAGCTTGTAACATAGAGGGAAGAGTTGGAGTGCTAAAAACTAAAATACCCCTGATACAAGACAGACTCTCAGTAAATTATGTGTATCAGAATTACATACTTAATATATTTATGGGAGTATACATGGATGCTTGTTTAATTCTCTCTAGGAGGATGTGAGGACAAATACAAAATGCCCTAAAAATTAGGGAGTGTCACAATTAGCACTTAAAAGACAAGAGAACATTACACAAAGATTCACTAATGAGGGCAATTTATTTGAAAGTCATGATTGATTTCTAATATACAAAACAGACTCACTCTTATAATTTTATGTTATACTATTTATAAGAATAACAAGATGAGGGCCAACAAAAAGGCTCAGTGGCTGCAACTATTGCTGCCAGTCCTAAGGTTCGAGTTTGATCCCTGGAATCCACAAGGTGGAAAGGAAAAATTGACTCCCTCAGCCATTCTCTCTTACATCCACATATGTGCTAAGGATGTATAAGAATACAAACACAGAGGTAAAGAACCATTGCTCAGGTGTAGCCCATGGCAGCTCAGTATCCAAGCGGATTCCCTTGTAAGGGGAACAGAGATTGTCTCTGGCATGAACTCAGTGGCTGGATCTTTGACCTCACCTCCACTCCCCAGAGGGAGGAGCAGCCTTGCTAGGCCACAGAGGAGGGCATTGCAACCTGTCCTGATGAGACCTGATTAACTAGGGTCAGATGGAAGGGGAGGAAGACTTCCCCTATCAGTGGACTTAAGGGCAGGGAGGAGATGAGGGAGGGAGGGTAACATTGGAAGGGAGTGAGGGAGGGGGCTACAGCTAGGATACAAAGTAAATAAACTGTAATTAATATAAAAAATAAAAATTAAAAATATATTAATTAAATAAAAAAGAAATAATATAAACAAATATCCAAAAGATGAGAAATAGCAATAGAAAGATACAGAGGAGTAGATATTGAGAAACTGTTTTTCAGCATTCTTTACCTTTAGATTTTCCTTTGGTGTCCCAATCAAGTAATTTCTTAGACTCTTACCCAGAGCACATACAATAATTTGATTAAACCATTTTTATTAAAAATAAAGATTTTAAACAATTTCTCCTTTGTTTCAAATGTCAAATACAGGTTTCCCAAAAACTTTAACTACATGCATTCACTCCATTCACAAGAGTCTTAATAGAGTTTGTACTTCTTCATTTTATATCAGTCACTGAAGATGACACCACTTGTCACAAAAAATTCAGTAACAGGTTTATTTTAAATGCATTATTAGACAGTGACATAGGGATAGAAAGCAGGTGAATAAAGACGATGGTAATTTCCTTTGGAGTAATCTTCTAGGAGACTTATTTAAATGAGCTAATGTCCTAATAGCAATAAAAGCTTTCCAATTCTAACTGTGCCTTCTAGGGGACAATTTTGTTCTCATAATTATTTTTTTTCAGATTTAATTTTTTTCTTTCTAACTTGTTCTGATGATTTAAATGTAATTTTCTCTCCTCTTATGCAAACACTTTAAAACGTGTTCAGTGAAAGAACTACCATTCAGAACAGTGAAAGGAATAGCATTTAATATACTTTGAGGGAATCATCTACAAATAGATATTCAATAAATTATAGCACAATTCTCTGTGAAGTTAGATGTACTGTGTCATGTGGACCTTACCATCTTTCCTTCCTTCTTCCATAATGTTCCACAACCTTATGTGGTAAATCTTGCACTACCTGTTATAATTTTTGAATTTTTATTCAGCAAATTCTATGCTTTAAAAGAGATGAAAAAATACAAAAAGAATTTGTCTGCATTTTATGCAACAACAAATCACATCTTCTGCTTTCACTCTTTTGCTTGGATTCAAGATTCTATCTGGTGTCAGTTTCTGTTAAGTGAAGGATATTTCTCGTTGTTCTGATACAGTAACTGACAAGTACAGATTAAAGCATAAAGGGTTCATAGTGGGTCACTTTGTGAAGGCAAACAGTACACTATGGTAGGGAAGCTCACTGCGATAGACTGTGAGATGGATTATTACACGCGAAATCAGAAAACATGGAGAACTGAGATGAACTTTGTTTCTCAGCTCACTTTCCTTCTTTCTTCTCTCTGGATATAGTCTAGGACACCATGCCAGGGCTGCTGCTACTCATATTCATAGCGATTCTTCCTTCTTCTGTTAAACCTCTCTGGGATACCCTCACAGACTCCCAGAAATGTGTTTGATAGCCACTCTAAGCTCAATCAAGTAAACCGTGAAGATTAAGAATTGAAAATTATTATGACCATTTGAAACACACAGTTGAGGAGCATTAACTTCCTGCGTGTTCAGCTATCATTACTGAATCCTACTTTTAGAACACTTAAGGCCGCAACACTGAAACTCTGTGTATGTTTCACAATGACTACTCCTTCATTTCTCTGTTGTTCTCACGTCTCTCTATGCATTTTACCACTTTAGCTAGTTTTTATGCGATAATACCTCAGAAATGTCTCTTCTTAAGACTGACATATATCAAATGGTAAAACATCCTAAATATCGAAACATGTGGTGTAAAATATTAAATTTTACTTCAGTATAAGTCAGAGTAAATTTGAGTTTACTGTGTATGCTTTATTTTTCTCATGAAGTCACATGTTGGTGGGCAGGTTTTCTATATTTGAATAGGTACAGAGCACACCAATATTCCTTCACAACTTATTTCTCAATACTTATGTACTTATACTCAGAACTAAGACTGTGAGATTACCTTATCATTCGTATTTTTTTTTTTCTTTAACAGTTTCATTCTGTGTTCTTAACGGAGGTCCTCAGTTTTACAGGACAACAATATAAAGGAATTCAATTGATGACATATAATATTCAAGACTTATTTCCTTTTTTAGTTTTTCTCTGCCTGTGAATTTTTTTTAACCATAGTAGACACTTCAAAGACTAAAGTTGTATTTAATTATTTAATTTTGCAGGTTCATTTTGGTATTGATGGGCAATGTTTATTCTTCCCACCCATTTACTGTAAATTGTGTACTTTCTTTTTTTTTGAAATGTCCATCCTGTTCTTCGTTCATTTCTGAATTGGTTGTTAACTAATTAATTAATTAAAGCTTTACATTTTAGTACCTTTCTCTGTGTGCTAGAGAATAAACCCATAATAGACACAAACTTATAAAAAAATCATGCTTTCCATGATTTTTTATTTTATTTTTCTGGTAGTAGCTTTTCCTAAGCAGTTTACAAGTGTTTATGAAGTAAAATGTGTAATTTTTCCCTTTTGTGTTTTCTCTTTGAATGATGTATTCATTGGACAAACAATTACTGGTTGGCATTTTCTTTTTATTGAGTAGTCTAGGGAAGTTGTTCCTCTAGTTTAAGTTGTACACTCCCAGTGAGAATCCTTATGGCAGCCACATCTTCATTTCATTACACATTCTATATTATATTTTGTTTGACTTTTAAATGTTTTTCAACACTTGCCTAGACCCATCTGATCTTGATAAACTCATACTTCACATTTACTGTGTTTGAAGTTTGACTACTGAGATTATATGAACAGTTATTACATCAAGCAAGTATTATATCTCTAGCCCAATGTGGAAAAGCCCAATAGCTCATACAATTGACTGCATAATTTTTCCAGACATTTTTCACTGTTTTTTAATTTTTTAAGGTTCTCTTTCTTCACTGAATTTTATTCTTGGATTGTTTTATCCATTACAATTTTAGTTCATAAAACTTTTCTTCCAAAATATGCCATTTACCTCCTGCAAAACACATTTTTTGTTTGATAAATAAAATGACTGTGCCTTATATCTTTAAATATATTATCATGTTAGAAAACCTTAACACCTGTAGCATTTCATAACACTCTATCCATGAGTATCTCATCAGGCAAGGCCATTCATATTTCAAGGTTTTCACATTAAGTTTTTGAACAATTTTTTAACATATTGAAATTTAAATAGCACTTTAAAATTGGTTTCAAATGAAGCTATCATCTATACTTTGGGAATTATTTTATTGACTTCGGTCTTAGTGACTGTTCTATTGCTATGAAAAGAAATCATAAGCAATGCAACTAATTTTGTTTTTTTATTTTATTTTTTGTTGTTTTTGTTGTGAGCCTACACATTAATAGCTCAGCCCTGTATGTTTTTAAGACATGATTTCAGTTTCTCTTTTAACAACCCTGACTTTTCTAGAACTCATCTTGTAGGCCAGATGGTCTTGAACTCACAGAGGTTCCCTTGTTTCTGCATCCCGAGTACTGTTTTAAAGGTTTGTGCCATCACCATCTGACCCAAGGGAAGTCATAAAAGAGAGCATTTCAAAGGCTCACTATTTTAAAGGCTTAGTCAGTTATCATCATGTTGGGAAGCATAGAGATACCCATGGTGCTGGACCAGTAGCTGAGAGCTACATCTTGATTTGCAGGCAGCAGGGTGAGAGAGAAAGATTGTTCAGGAATGGGTTTCTGAAACCTCAACGCCCACAACCTGTGACACACTTCCTTAAGCAAGGTCACACCTACTAAGCCTGCTAATCATTTCAAATAGTGTCACTCACTTGGGAGTAAGTATTCAAATATATGAGCCTGTTGGGACCATTCTTTTTCTAACCACTACAGTTTCTGAGTGCATTTTTCTTGAAATATTTTCTTTACTGCTGACTCTTTTGAACTTACTTATTTGCATGGTCCCATCTCATACATCACTATTACCCTGATACTAAGAACTTTATTCTCTTCATATTTATATGTCATCTCTTGTTTAAATTAGCATAGAACATATTTTCTACACTATAACATTTTATCCTATTTGAAAATGTTTAAGCATAGTTTTTCAGGTATCATTGGAAGTGATGAATAGCTTTAATGTTTTATAAAATATTAAGCCAAGAGGTTTATTCTGCTTAATTACTTTTTATCACAGTAATTATAATTTCCTTTGAGTCAGAGCTACCTACAGATGATCAAAAAGCAAGTCCATGACAGCTGATAGGTTTTAGATATGATTCTCAGACCACAAAGAACTCTGGTTATCTTAAAGGTTTATGATAGCTCATATAACCACAAAACAACCATTCACAACACCTCCACCTGAACAGTACAGAAGAGGCAAGATTTGGGGTGCCTAGATATCCAGAGTCACACAGCACTTATTAGAGTAAAGCCAAATGGCATTACATGAGACCATTACACCATTTTAATTTTTGTGAGTGAAAATCAGTTCAATGAAAATTTTAATGTTAAATACATTTACAAACACAAAGCCTATATGAGTTGTGTTAAAAAATTGCACTTTACTATACGTAAGAGAGTAGCCGAGGAAGAACTACATTATTTTACAGAAACTAGCCATAAAAAAGAAATCAAAATTAGAAGAAAGCCCTTAGAAACGTTTAGATATCCAGCTCCTACATCCTGACGTGGTGTCAGTGTGATTGGAACACAGAGAGCAAGATTCAAAATTATTCTGTATTTTTAAAACATCTACCCCATTGTGCTTAATATTTAACATTTTTAATTCTAATAAATTGTTAATAAGACTTCTCAAATCTGTATGTTACTATAGATTTACTATACTATAGATTCTTTGACCCCCCTCTCTCAAGTCTCAGGAGCATGGTTGATAAGTCAAATATCTTGAATATTGAAGATGGATGGTATGACCTTTTAATCATTTTTTTTTCTCAAAATTTTGTGTGCATATGCATCACTGGGAAATCTCTAAAAATCTAAGTGTAGTTCATTCTTTCTAAGATGTGGCTTGAAGTTCTGAATTTCTAACAAACTGTCAAATATTCCATAGGCCAAACCATCAGTAATGATTTTAAATTTGTTCTCTTGATTAGAAGGGTATTTACATTTTATACTTTGATTTTATCCTGTTGGGAATAGAATGATAAAACTTGGCTAATAATAAAAAGCCAAATAATGACATACTATAATAATCTGTTTTTTTTTGTTTGTTTGTTTCTTTAATATTCCAGTGTGCTTACAATTTTGTTGAGTCACTGAGATTTTGACATTCTTCTGGGTTATATGTCTTCTAAATTCCTGTGCTTCAGTTTTTCACTTTCTGTCATCAGACTGCCTAACTTTGCCTTAGCAAAGTATCACACAAGATATACACATGTCACTGGGATCACATCTTCAGGGATATTTACTAAGATGCATATTCTATTGGCATCCTGGAAAATAATGTCTGTATTAGATTCTCTAATATCTACACTTTGAAATAAGCATGGCAAACCTGAGAAACAGTGAGGTAATACATTCCTTACCAGCGGAGGAGGGGCCAAGATGGCGGCACCAGGAGAACACCATGTCTGAGAAG
The DNA here is from genome assembly GCF_907164565.1 of Psammomys obesus. NCBI lineage: Eukaryota > Metazoa > Chordata > Mammalia > Rodentia > Muridae > Psammomys > Psammomys obesus. The sequence goes on from NW_026585504.1 coordinate 33,945,602, forward strand.
CGGAACAACACACTCCGTGCAGCGACCAGGAGACTGAACTCTGGGCCCTAAAACAACAGTGATCGACCCTGTTTCCTAGGTGAGGGGAGGCTCCCACGGCGTGGGAAGCAGTCAGGTCCACTGTCGGCTGCCCAGCCAGAACCAGAAAGAGAACCCGGCAACACGGGTTTTGGGTCTCCGGGCTGGTGCCGCAAGCCTGCTTATCACGATCAATTTCCCAGGCTGATTAGTGGCCACAAGGGGACCTAAGGCTGCGAGTCACAGTCACAAAAAAAACCCGCAGGGAAGGAAAGTTGCCAGACTGGTCATGGGTCACCTAGTCTTTCCCTGGAAGGTCTCTCCGACCTCGGCGGGTACCTGCCACCATCACAACTGAGCTCCCGCCGCAGGCGGATAGCAGCTGCGCACCCAGCTCAAAATCCCTACTCCCTCTTTGGAGGAGGCAGGAGGTGCCCAACAGAATCTGCCACAGACCACATTGTCTGTACCACAACCCGAGGTCGGGGCTGAGAAAACCCAATCCTTTTGGGCACTCCCCCAAACGCTGCCATCACCCTGCCACCACCATCACCCTGCCACAGCGGAGCAGAAGGATAAAGAGGCGCACAGCGGCTTCACAGTGCCGGAACTCCAGTGCTGCCAGCCGCTCCTAGCAAACAAACTACAGCTCAGGATCTGGGACTGTGGTCATCCTACGCATCCTGAGATTCTCCTGGGTCCAGCGCAATAAGATATAGCAGCAAGTTCTATCACCGGCGCCCCCCCCCCCCCCCCCCGC
>NW_026585504.1:33946479-33972017 GCF_907164565.1 Psammomys obesus
GGCGCCCCCCCCCCCCCCGCAGAGAAACGCCACTGGCTCAGGGCTCAGGATCCCACTGAGAAGCCCCAACCCCTCCTGGCACTCCCCTGAGAGCACCTCCATAAGCTTGCCCTAGCAGAGGAGAAGGTCAGAGGGGAAGGAGAGAGGCAGCCTGCCAAGGACACAGCACCCTCTCTCCAGTGGCCCCTAGCAGAGAAACCCAAGCTCTGGATCTGAGGACACTCAACCCTACCCGGTACTCTCTTGGGATCAGCAAACATAGATTCTACTGCTAGGCTGCTTCTGGCAGAGAGATCTGGGCCCGGGATCTGGGATTGAATACACTCACCCTAACTCTTTCCCACGCCACCCAGGGACCAGTCAACACAACCCCTCCTGGCAGAGGGAAAGAACAAAGAAGCAGCACACAGGAAAGGTGGACACCGAGTCCTGGGGCCACAGTGTCACAGAGCTGACTGTTACCCTACCCGTGCACTTCTGCAGCAGGACCAAAAGTGAGAGTAGTGAGCAAGGGGAACCCCTGTGCATTCCAACTGGTCCTGTAAGAGAGTGAGTGAGCCTTCTAGGGAGAGATTGCCCCAGACCCAGGGCCTCTCCACAGAAGCAACCAGACGAGATCATTGCCACCCACACTCCTAGTGTGGGCATCAGAGGGATTCTTGGGATAGCGACATTGAAGCCTCTGCCTTGCGGGTCCACCAAGGTAATCCAGGCAAACAATCCCTGGATCTCAGTCAGAACTGCGTAATAGTGGCTTGCAGGCCACTGCAATAGTCAGACAATCCGCGCATGCACACTGCGCCCCCTAAAAGCGCACGCGAATAGCACCAGCATCACATTCTTTACTTAGGCAAAACTGAAAACACATTGCACACCCCCAAAGCAGTGAACCTCTCTCATCTTCCTGAAAAAAACAGTCCAGAAAACAGAAAGAGAGGATCATAGCCCAAACTACAATCTCGAGGAACAACCAGTGAGGATTATAAATAACCAGATGGCTAGAGGCAGACGTAAGAACACTCCCAACAAAAATCAAGACATAATGATCTCACCAGCAACCCCACAAAAAAATGGACACTTCAATTCACTAGATATACAAGAAAACAACCTCAAATCTATGTTTCTCCAGCTATTAGAGGCCCATAGAGATGAAATGAACAAAGCCCTCAGAGAAATAACCAAAGAAATCGAGACTAACCAAGAGGAAACAAATCGTGCACTCAGAGAAATGACCACAAAAATTGAGGCAAACAGAGAAGAAATGCACAAAGCTCTCAAAGAAATGTCCACACAAATGAAGGCAAATAAAGAAGAAATAAACAAAGCTCTCATAGAAATACAGGCAATTATACCCAAAGAAGTAGAGGCACAATTAGTGATACATAGAGAGGAAATGGACAAAAAAATAGAAGCTATCATTGAAAAACAGGAGTCCACATTCAAACAGATGAAGGAAATGGTGCAAGACATGAAAACAGAATTAGAATCAATAAAGAAAACATAAATAAAGAAAAACCAGGAGCTGTAGAACATAGAGAAAAGATCAGGAACTACAAAGGTAAGCATCACCAACAGAATAATAGAGATGGAAGAAAGAATCTCAGGAGCCAAAGATACACTTGCGGGAATTGACATGTCTCTCAAAGAAAAAATAAAATCAGAAAAGTTCCAAACACAAAACATCCAAGAAATCAAGGACACCATGAAAAGACAAAATCTAAGAATAATAGGAGTAGGAGAAAAAGAAGACATCAGGCTCAAAGGTCCAGAAAATATTTTCAAGAAAATTATAGAAGAAAACTTTCCCAACTTAAAGAAGGAGATGACCATAAACATAAAGAGGGCTACAGAACACCAAGTAGACCAGAACAGAAAAAAAAAATTCTTCACGTCATATCATAGTCAAAACACTGAAACAACAGAACAAAGAAAAAAATTCTAAAAGCAGCAAGGGAAAAAGGACAAGAAACATATGAAGGTAGACCTATCAGAATCACACCAGATTTCTCAACAGAAACTATGAAAGCCAGAAGGGCCTGGACAGAAATCATACAGTCCTTAAGGGACCACAGATTCCAACCCAGACTACTATACCCAGCAAAACTTTCAACCAACATAGACGGAGAATTCAAGATATTCCAAGACAAAACCAAATTTAAACAATATCTACATAGTAACCCAGCTTTACAGAAGTTACTAGAAGGGAAACTCCAAACCAAGGAAAACAACTACATCGAAGGAAACAGAGGAAATAGATAACTACACAACAAAAAAACCAAAAGAAGACAAGCAATGAAACTCAGTGACACCACCAACACCACATCTAAAATAAGTAACAATTGTTGGTCACTAGTTTCTATCAACATCAACGGACTCAACTCCCCAATTAAAAGACACAGACTAACGGAATGGTTGCGGAAACAGGATCCAACATTCTGTTGCATCCAAGAAACACACCTATCCAACAAAGATAAACACTACCTCAGAGTAAAGGGCTGGAAAAATGTCTTTCAAGCAAATGGTTTCAGAAAACAAGCGGGAGTAGCCATCCTAATATCTAATAAAATAGACTTTCAACCCAAGTTAATCAAAAAAGATAAGGACGGCCATGATATTCTCATCAAAGGAAAAATCCACCAAGAGGACATCACAATTTTGAATATCTATGCCCCAAATACAAGAGCACCTACATTCGTAAATGAAACAATATTAAAGCTTAAATCACACATTGATCCTAAAACCCTAATAGTGGGAGACTTCAACACTCCACTCTCACCAAGGGACAGATCAACTAGACAGAAAACAAATAGGGAAATAAAAACACTTACAGAGACCCTAAATCAAATGGACCTAATAGACGTCTACAGATCTTTTCATGAAACTCAAAAGAGTATACCTTCTTTTCAGCACCGCATGGAACCTTCTCCAAAATAGACCATATAATTGGTCATAAAGAAAGCCTCAACAGATACAAAAAGATTGAAATAATCCCTTGTATTCTATCTGACCACCATGGACTTAAGTTGGACCTTAACAACAACAGAAATAACAAACAGCCTACACGCACATGGAAACTGAACAACCTGTTACTCAATGACAGCTGGGTTAAGGAAGAAATAAAGAAAGAAATTAAAGACTTCCTAGAATTCAATGAAAATGAAGGCACAACATACCCAAATTTATGGGACACATTGAAAGCAGTGCTCAGGGGAAAATTTATAGCACTAAGTGCCTGCAAGAAGAAATTTGTAACATCACATACAAACAACTTAATGGCCCAACTGAAAACCCTAGAAAAAAAAGAAGCAGATACACCCAAGAGGAGCAGAAGGCTGGAAATAATCAAACTCAGGGCTGAAATCAATCAATTAGAAACAAATAAAACTATTCAAAGAATCAATGAAACAAAAAGCTGGTTCTTTGAGAAAATCAACAAGATAGACAAACCCTTAGCCAAACTAACTAAAAAGCAGAGAGAATCTATCCAAATAAACAAAATCAGAGATGAAAAGGGTGACATAACTACAGACACAGAGGAAATTCAAACAATCATTAGGTCATACTACAAAAGCCTATATGCCACAAAATTTGAAAATCTAAATGAAATGGACAATTTTCTTGATAGATTCCATCTTCCAACATTAAGTCAAGATCAAGTAGAAAGACTGAACAGCCCAATATCCCCCAAGGAAATTGAAGCAGTCATTCACAGTCTCCCCTCCAAAAAAAGCCCTGGGCCAGATGGTTTCAGCGCGGAATTCTACCAGACCTTCAAAGAAGTGCTCACACCAATTCTCCTCAAACTATTCCGCAAAATAGAAACAGAAGGTACATTACCAAACTCATTCTATGAAGCAACAGTCACCCTGATACCTAAACCACACAAAGACCCAACAAAAATAGAGAACTTCAGACCTATCTCTCTTATGAACATTGACGCAAAAATACTCAATAAAATACTTGCAAACCGAATCCAAGAACACATCAAAGATATCATCCACCACGACCAAGTAGGCTTCATCCCAGGCATGCAAGGGTGGTTCAACATACGGAAATCCATCAATGTAATCCACCACATAAACAAAATGAAGGAGAAAAACCACATGATCATCTCCTTAGATGCTGAAAAAGCATTTGACAAAGTCCAACACCCATTCATGTTTAAAGTCTTGGAGAGATCAGGAATACAAGGCACATACCTAAACATAGTAAAGGCAATATACAGCAAGCCTATAGCCAACATCAAACTCAATGGAGAGAAGCTTAAATCAATCCCATGAAATCAGGGACAAGACAAGGCTGCCCACTCTCTCCCTACCTCTTCAACATAGTACTTGAAATCCTAGCCAGAGCAATAAGACAACTAAAGGAGATCAAGGGGATACAGATCAGAAAGGAAGAGGTCAAAGTGTCACTATTCGCAGATGATATGATAATATATATGAGCGACCCCAAGAATTCAACCAGAGAACTCCTCCAGTTGATAAACACCTTCAGCAAAGTGGCAGAATACAAAATCAATTCAAAAAAATCAGAAGCCCTCCTGTATACCAAAGACAAAAGGGCCGAGAAAGAAATTAGGGAAACAACACCCTTCACAATAGCCACTAACCACATAAAGTACCTTGGGGTGACACTAACCAAGCAAGTGAAAGACCTGTTTGAGAAAAACTTCAAGTCTCTGAAGAAAGAAATTGAAGAAGATCTCAGAAGATGGAAAGATCTCCCGTGCTCATGGATTGGTAGGATTAACATTGTGAAAATGGCCATCCTGACAAAAGCAATCTACAGATTCAATGCAATTCCCATCAAAATACCAACTCAATTCTTTACAGACCTTGAAAAAAAGATTCTCAGCTTCATATGGAGAAACAAAAAACCCAGAATCTCCAAGACAATCCTGTACAACAACAGATCATCTGGAGGTATCTCCATCCCCGATCTCAAGTTGTACTACAGAGCAATAGTAATAAAAACTGCATGGTATTGGCATAAAAACAGAAAGGAGGATCAATGGAACCGCATAGAAGACCCAGAAATAAACTCACACACCTATGAATATTCAATTTTTGACAAAGAAGCCAAAACCATTCAATGGAAAAAAGACAGCATCTTCAACAAATGGTGCTGGTCCAACTGGATGTCCACATGCAGAAAAATGAAAATAGATCTATATTTATCACCCTGCTCAAAACTAAAGTCCAAGTGGATCAAAGACCTCAACATAAAACCAGATACTCTAAATCTGTTAGAAGAAAAAGTGGGGAACAGCCTAGAACTCATTGGCACAGGAGACAACTTCCTGAACAGAACACCAACAGCACAGGCTCTAAGAGCAACAATCAATAAATGGGACCTCATGAAACTGAAAAGCTTCTGTAAAGCAAAGGACACTGTCATCAAAACAAAACGCCTGCCTACAGATTGGGAAAGAATCTTCACTAACCCTTTATCTGACAGAGGACTAATATCGAGTATATACAAAGAACTAAAGAAGCTGAAAAGCAGCAAACCAAGTAATCCACTTAAAAAATGGGGAACAGAGCTAAACAGAGAATTCTCTGTAGAGGAATATGGAATGGCAGAGAAACACTTAAAGAAATGCTCATCCTCATTAGCCATCAGGGAAATGCAAATCAAAACGACCCTGAGATATCATCTTACACCTGTCAGAATGGCCAAAATGAAAAACTCAAGGGACAACACATGCTGGAGAGGTTGTGGAGAAAGGGGAACCCTCCCCCACTGCTGGTGGGAATGTAAACTGATACAACCACTCTGGAAATCTATCTGGCGCTTTCTAAGACAATTAGGAATAGTGCTTCCTCAAGACCCAGCTATACCACTGCTAGGTATATACCCAAAGTTTGCTCAAGTACACAAAAGAGATATTTGCTCAACCATGTTTATAGCTGCTTTATTTGTAATAGCCAGAACCTGGAAACAACCCAGATGTCCATCAATGGAGGAATGGGTACAGAAATTGTGGTATTTTTACACAATGGAATACTACTCAGCAATCAAAAAGGAGGAAATCATGAAATTTGCAGGCAAATGGTGGGACCTAGAAAAGATCATCCTGAGTGAAATATCCCAGAAGGAGAAAGACAAACACGGTATATACTCACTTATATAGACCTATAAGATATGATAAACATAATGAAATCTATACACCTAAAAAAGATAATCAAGAGAGCGGACATGGGGTATGATTATCAATCCTCGTTTTGAAAGACAGATGGGATGCACATTAAACATTGACAGGAGTCTACTGAGCACATTTAAAAAACTCTAACTAGCAGTGTTTTCAAAGCAAAGACTCATGACAAAACCTTTGGCAGAGTACAGGGAATCATAAGAAAGAAGGGGAGTTAGTATGATGAGGAAAGGATAGGAGTTCCACAAGGACCAAACATATCTAGGCACAGGGTCTTTTCTGAAACTGACATGCAACCAAGGACCATGTATGAATGTAACCTAGAACCTCTGCTCAGATGTAGCCTGTGGTAACTCAGTAACCAATTGGTTTCTCATAGTGAGGGGAACAAGGACTATTTCTAACAGGAACTCAATGACTGGCTCTTTGGCCTCCCCATCCCCCAAGGGAGGAGCAGTCCTGTTAGGCCACAGAGGAGAGCTTTGCAGCCAGTCCTGAAGATACTTGATAAAACAGGATCGGATGAATGGGGAGGAGGTTCCCCCTATCAGTGGACTTGGCAAGGGGCACTGTGGAGATGAGGGAGGGAGGGAGGGACTGGGAGGGAATGAGGGATCAGGACACGGCTGGGATACAGAGTTAATAAAATGTAACTGATGAGAAAAAAATAAAATTAAAAAAAAAATAAATCAGAACTGTTACATGTAAAAAAAAAAAAAAATTCCTTACCAGCTACATCCAAATTGCGTGTTTCTTCTAATTTCAATTTGCTGTCCTAGTTTTATCTGTGAAGAATCACAAAGATGTTTCCACATCCCTGAGAAACAGATTAAGTTTGAATTGTGGCTCATGTGTATCCAAGTTGTAGTCTTTTCTATAAAACTAAATTTCTGGGTGCTTCCCTTTTTACTTCTAGCTGCTTGCTTCAATTTTTATATTTCATATTCTACATTTTCTGTGTCAACATTTACCATAATATTGAAAATAAAGCATAAAAATCCTGTCAGTTTCATTATATATAATTACCAGGTACCCAAAAAGCTCACTTCAATATGATTTTAATAAGCATTTGTGTATGTACCATCATAGCTCAGGTTGCTTTTTAGTGTAAAAGCATAGTGTCAACTCTTAAAGGTTTATAATTTATTATGCTCCTAAAAGCATTTTATCAGACATGCAAAACACAAATGATTCTGTCCAAATTCTGTAGATACTTATTTCTGAGAAATATTTTTGGGAGAATCATCTATTAATATCTTATTGCTGGTTTGGTTAATTACAGAGAATCTTATTACCTAAGACTTTAGAATTCTGAAGGACAAAAATTGCAAGATGTATTTCAGTGTGCTAAAGACTGAGTTATTTGTTGGGCTGAGTTCATGTCAATGGGTGGAAAGAGAAAATCAGCTGTTTGATTCTCCATTCTTTAGAGGCCAGTTCCCATTCTTAGCTCACAGCTTTCACCCATGGCATCAGTCTGATTAGTGTTTTTGAGACAGGCATTTTTCCTCTGAATGAGGGACCTACATGCTGTATTTTAAGTATGATATTTGGTTACACTGATTATCCAGGATTATCTATGATAATCTTCAAATTTCAAGATCACTAACAAACAGATCTAAAAATTACTTTTTTTTTTTTTTTTTTTAATGCAAGGTACTGTAGTAAAAGACTCTCTGGCATTCGGCCAAGTACATATTGAAAGAGGTAGGTGCAAACTATTCAGACAACTGTACCATACTTCCCTAGTTTAATTACACAATTCACAATGAGAGATAATAGGCCTTTTCCCAAAATAACAAGTGGATCAATAACCAAAGCTAAACAAGTGTGTTCATGACTTGTTACTTCTGTCAAAGTGATTTACAAAAGATACTCTCTTTCTGTGTCTATGTTAGTGAGTTCTGTGTTGCTAAACAGCAAAACCCTAGCTACACAGCTTAAATAGAAGAAAAGCATTGGCTCATAGGATTAGAGGTTTCAGTCCATATTTGGTAGACTTCACTGCTTTGGACATGCGACACCTCAAAGCTTTCTTGTAGGAACACGTGAGAAAGAAAGCCTGTTGATGCAATGGAAACCGGGAAAGAGAAAGTGAAGTGGTTCTTTTTTTTTTTTTTTTTTTTTTCGTACAGGATGATACTCAGAGTGGGCTGACTTCCTTTCTAAGTCCTTATGTCCCAACTCTGCATTAACCTTCAAACAGGACAGTAGTTTGTTTATTTGCTTTCAGAAATAACTTCTTACTTCTGTAATTTGTAACTTTCCTTATAATATTCTTATGTATTTGATAAGTATCTGTTATGAATTAAATGCAAAATGACACTACTGCAGTGTACTGAGTGCTTCGTCTTATGCAATAGTTCTATTTCAGAAAGTTCTGAACATTTTAGGTAAGATCCTAAAAGAGAAAGGAGGCACTTGCATGCTATGCAGCGTCTCGAGTTCTGTTTTTGCTTTTCTCTCTCACTCTCTCCCTTTTCTTTCTCTTTCTTTCATTCATTCATTCTTTTTTTTCTTTCTGGAGTCTTTTTCCATATGATCCTGCTGTCATAATGTTCTGTCTCAATAGAATCAATGGAGCAAGTGATCATGGACACAGTGTTTGAAACTGTGAGTGAAAGAAAGCCTCCCTCCTTTCAATAAAGCCTATGTTAGATATGTTTGGCCATAATGATGAATGTCTGATTAGAATACATTTTCTTTTCATGGAAAGTTCTTTCTAGGGAGTGAAATAAGCACCAAACCAATAATGGTAAGACATGGAGGTAGAATATACAAATTTCTAATAACAGCTTGAAACTGAACAAGAGGTCCAGTAACTGCTAAGGCTCAATGACCTCATGTGTTTCCATCTAGTTTGTATTATTTCAGTCACTTAAAATTTAACACAGACCGTGAACAATGTTTTGTTTAATTATATAAACAACAAATATGAGGTGAAACAATTTCAGCTGAGAAGAAAAAGTTAGCATCAAAAGGAGAAAGATACAGGACATGATTATTACTAATATCACTTCAGGGTTCACTCACCATATTAAGAACTTGGAATATTCAGATTGTAATCATGAATGTTGTGTTCATGGGATCATCGTATTGCATTTAGTATGTGTACCTTTCACTAAACATGCTATGCCAATTTTCTTCAGAAATAGAATTAAATAAAAGATGTTAAATTATAACAAGGCCAGGAGTTATGAATTTAGTGAGTTAGATGGAGTTTTCAACACCATTGGGGAGAGGGAGGAAACTAGACATTGCTCTTACATTTTATTAGGACTTCTGAAGGTAAAATACTTTCATTTAATGATTGCTATTTTTCTTTCTTGTTTTGTGATAGTGGTCTCTAACAAGCAGTTGGTCAGCTTTGGATCTGCTTACACAGTTCTGTGCGCCTTTTTCATGCTGGGATGTTCCGGATTTAAGAGAAGACTCCCAGCTATGATGAGGAGATGACAACAACGAAGATCTGAAATCAAAGCAGCAGGTTTTAAGGCACAGCAGTGGGGGCACTCATGCATTCACCAAGATTAGAAAACTTCAGAAAGTATTGAAAAGAAAAACCTCTAAACTGACCTTTAATTAAGCTACAAGAAAAGAAACATTTTCCCAAAGCTCCCATGAATGGATGACAGATGCAAGATTTATTGCATCAAGAATTTAATCAGCAACATGTATTTTACTAGGGATGCAGAGAATTGTTTTATTTTATGGAGGAAAACCACACCACTATTATGCAAGGCTAGCTATTTAGCTACTTTAAGTTCACTGAACAATGCAAAATATTTTCTACTTTAATTGGGTATTTAAAAAGTGTTCTTATTTAGAATATATGTGTGGCTTAATATGCTGTGCATCAAAACATGTTTTTCCAGATTCTTTTAGCAAGTACTTAACAAAGTGCCAACATAATGTAAATTCTTCAGATAATGCTGATATTCTGGCAGTTTGCAAAGTATTCTGAAATATAGGAGATTCTCAATTTCAGAAAATTATGCAAATGAATAAAACTTCATGAAGGTATTTGAACAAAATATAATATGAAAATATGGCTAGTTATGTTTTTTTTCAAAATGAATAAACCCTGCATATTTTCAGGTAATAGAAATTAGATCACATATAATAAATGATACCTGTGCCATTTGAATTTAATATCATCCATTGCTTTCAATAGTAAGGTTGATTATGTATTTAATAAGACTTTAAGATATTCTCCAGCCAACCCCTTCATGGCATTTCTGGTTGACTCTTTTAGAAAGCCTGTGTTCTAATGAAAAATAAAGGAGCCAGTATTTTAAAAGCCAATTTCATTTTTTAAATGCCATACAGAAATAGGACAAGGGAGAGAAAGCACAGGAAAAGGCAATTATAATAGTAGAGTGTGGCCCAGAGCAGTATACAAGATGATGCACACTTAGGACTGATTTATGTCAGCATGTCTCCCAATCACGACCCTGAAGTCAGTTCACATGATTATTAACAGGCTGCTCAGTAACAAAAGCATGGGTGAGACAGACCTCCAGATTCAACCGTTTCCTATCTGATCATTGTCAAAAGGATAAAATTCACACCTTGGCCTCATCTGTTCTTATTACAATCTTTGTCACTGGAATGAGGTGCCTGAATGTTAATAACCATTGCAGTCAGGAGAAGCTTGTAGTCTGCAGCGCTGCTGTAACCTTTTCAATATTCTATATTTGATTGGCTCCCCAATCCACCCTGATTTCTCACATAAAGGAGAGGTTGTAAAAGGTGGTAACAGAGGCAGCCATCCAATCAAACAGCAGCACCTTGAAAAGGTCAAGTACATATAGAGTTGCCTCTCTGAGAACACATCAGAAGGATGAAATAAAGGCCAGTTCTTTATCTGGGATTTCGTAATATCAGCCTTGGACTAGTACAATCCAAATAAAAGGAGTTAAGAAGAAAACAACTTGTCCATATAAGTGAGAAAGTGAGAATGTTGCAAGGAATGATTTCCTTAATTCACTGCTTCTCTCTCTTAGTTAAAAGATGAAAGATTCAAAGTTATAAGATATGATGAGAAAACTCAAGTTCACATATTTGATTGAAATGCATTTTAATTAATTCATTATTTTATTATTATTCATTACAATTTATTCACTTTGTATCCTGGTTGTGGCCCCTCCCTCTTCTCCTCCCAGTCCTATCCACCCTCATCTTCAACCTCTATGCCCCTCCCCTAGTGCACTGATAGGGGAGGCTCTCCAAACCTTCTATTTGAACTTAGCCTATCAGATTTCATCAGGTCTAGCTGTATCATCTGACAGGGCTGCACCATCCAGGGGGAGGCAATCAAAGAGCTAGCCAGTGAGTTCACATCAGAGACAGCCCCTGCTCTTCTTACTAAGGTACACACTTGTTTTTTTTTTTAATTCTGTATTTATTTATTGTCCAATCATTGCACAATTCATCCTATATTATATGGCTAATATCCACGTATAAGTGAGCAAATACCATATGCGGGCTGAAGATATGGCTCAGCTGTTGAAGGTTAGGCTCACAACCATAAAGATAAGATTGAAATACATTTTATCCAGAGATTAGGTCTATTCATCAAGTAACTTTGGTCAAGGAATTTTCCATTTTAAACCTCAATATTATAATTATGAAACCACAATGTACTAGTTACTTTTGTAAGTACTTGACAAAATACCTAATGAAGTACCTTATGATAGGAAGTGCTCAGTTTGATTACAGTTTGATGGTGAGGTCTATCTTGTCATGAGTCATAGAAGAAGGAGAATGAGACAGACGTGTGGCACCTGCAGCCTTGAAGCAGACAGGCTTGAATGCTGCTGTGATTTAGTTCCTGTTTTTTACTCTTAAATCCAGTCCCAAGTCCCAAGCCCAGGGAATGGTGCTACTTTCAGTAAGAAGAGATATTTCACCATCAACTAACCCCATTTAGAAACTTAGAAACGTTTTTACTGATATGACCACAAGCTTGCTATGTGATTCCATATCCTGTCAAGTTCGTAATCAATATTAATAAACATACATAGACTATTTTTCAATGCTCTGTTTCATAAATAAACTTAGAACAACATATGATTCAGCATAAAAAATAGAAGATGTTGGGAGAAAGTGATAACAACAGTGATAGAAACAGTGTCCAAGTGTGTTCCATACTAATGGGAACAGGGACTGTCTCTGACATGAACAGATTGGCCTGCTCTTTGACTGATTGAATTATTTCTTATTTTTTTAATTTATTTTTTCATTAATTACAGTCTACTCACTTTGAATCCCCCTTGTTGCTCCCTCCCTCCTCCCTTCCCAATCCCACTCTTCCTCCCTCCTCCACACCTGTCACACATGTGACCCTCCCCCAGTCCACTGATAAGGGAGGTCCTCCTCCCCTTCCCTCTGAGCCCAGTCTATCAGGTCTCAACAGGAATGGATGCATTGTCTTCCTCTGTGGCCTCATAAGGCTGCTCCCCCACCTTAGGGGGAGGTGATCACAGAGCAGGACAATCAGTTCCTGTCAGAGACAGTCCTGTCCTCATTACTATGGAACTCACTTGGACACTGAACTTCATGGGTTACCTCTGTCCAGGGGTTCCAAGCCATCTCCATGAGTGGTCCTTTGCTGGAGTATCAGTCTCAGAACAAAATGACTGCCTACAGACTGGGAAAGGATCTTCACCCACTCTATATGTGAAAGAGGGCTAATATCCAGTATATATATGAAGAACTCAAGAAGTTAAACAGCAACAAATTAAATAATCCAATTAAAAAGTGGGGTACAGATCTAAACAGAGAATTCTCTGAAGAGGAATATAGAATGGCAGAGAAACACTTAAAGAAATGTTCAACGTCCTTAGTCATCAGGGAATGGCAAATCAAAATGATCCTGAGATTTCATCTTACACCCATCAGAATGGCTAAGATCAAAAACTCAAGTGACAACACATACTGGAGAGGATGTATACAAAGGGAAACACTCCATCATATTGAATTCTTAAAAGGGCCCTTCTCCATTAGGCCTACTGGGGGATGATGGAACCTCTTCTTGAGAGAGCCCAATATAGGTCTTCCAATCAGAAGGGGCACTCTTTTGGAGGAGACATGATCTATTCCTCTTCTTCTTCCTCTTCTTCTTCTTCCTCTTCTTCATCTCCTCTTTCTTCATCTTCCTCTGTCTCTTCTCTCTCTCTGCATGTGTACTTGTGTTTGTAATAATGTGTTCTGTGTGCTTTGCTATGTACCTCTTCCAGGATTTGTGGCCTCTCCACAAAATGTTCACGTAAATCGCGACACAACAAGCTCACTCTATCGTGGATGAAAACTATAAAATTATATGCTGAATTTAAGTTATTATAGCTTAATTTACTTCAGTTCTGTTGTAGCAGTAAAAAAAAAACCTAATTTACTGAGTGCTTGACTCTTAACAGTTTTGATCATATTTGAAAACCTTGATATGTACATCATATAATGACATTTTGATATTCTTAGTAGAAACAATATATGGTAAGTGCAATTTGGCAAACACTTTTCTGTAACACTTTAGGACAGGCTGGGTGGAAGATGATTGCTGATTACAAAGAAGCATATTGTTCAAGCTTCTGTTCTATTTGCACATACTTTTTACTTTTCACTTAAATGTTCTTAGCAAATTATAGTCTTGACAAAACTGCTCCGATATTTTTCTAACATCATTCTTTCTGGAAGAGCATACATGAGACCATACTGTCTTAATTTAACTCATCACAGTTTCTATCAAATTTTAGTGATATGAATGGAGGAATAGAAAGATTGAAAGGGATGAGAGATGGAAAGAAAGAGGAATTAGAATGCATTAAATTCATATATAACATTGACAAATAATAATAATGAAACGTTCTAACGTAACCCAATATATCAAGTGCTTTAAAAATATAGAATGTATGTTTGTATGTGTTTTATGTGTGTAGGTACAGAGGAGGTATGGGCAGGCATATCCATCTGCATGTACACAGTAAGCGAGTGTTTTGATTACATAAATAAAATTTCCATCCTTGGAAAAATCACAGTTCTCAAAATCCAAATAAAAGTTAACCAAGTTGATATGTTTCTATATCCAATAATCATGCAAAATCCTTCTTATTTTTAAAGAATATTGCTTTGTTTTAGCTATGCTTAAATTAACTTATGCAATTTTTTTTTTTCTTGGCAGTACCCTGTTTGGCTAATATGTCCAGATTCTCAAATTTTCAGTTTTCTATAGGGTAGGTAAAAAGCTTGCAAGTCACAATTTTGAATTAATAGTAAAGACTAGTTAATTGTAATATCAACAGTTTCTTATAATAATACCTCAGTCACTGGACAAAGAATTCTACAAACTAGAAAACTAGAGATAATCAAAATTCACTATGAGAAACCCACAGCTAGCAATTTCTCAAATAAAAAAAAAAAATGTACCTAATGGATTACTGGAGGCTCCGTGACTGAGAGTCAGAAGTTTTCAGGAAATTTGGTCAAACATGTCAAACCTGTGTTTTGTGTTGCAGCACTGCATCTGGTGATGAGGGAGAATTCCAGAAAAAGAATCTCTGTGCCTTCCATGGTCAGATGAAAAGGACACAAAACTGTTCTCGACAAGAACTGTTCTTGGGAGAAAAATTTGTTTCTCAAAACATAAAGGACCTCAGGGAAACAGATACCTAACCCAGTCTACTCTTGTCATTTTCTATTTTGTTGAAAATTCATATTTTACTAACTTTTAGGATGGGACAGATGTTCCAAAAGGAGAGAAAAAAAATCTGGACACAGGTGTCTTTTCCGAGACTTATACTCTAACCAACGACCATGCATGGAGATAACCTAGAACGCCTGCACTAATGTAGCCCATTGCAGCTCAGTGTCCAAATAGATTCCCTACTAATGGGAACAGGGACTGTCCCTGACATGAACTCAGTGGCTGGCTCTCTGATCACCTTCCCCTGAGGAGGAGCAGCCTAACCAGGCCACAGAGGAAGACAATGCTTCCAGTCCTGATGAGACCTGATAGACTAGGAGCAGATGGAAGGGAAGGAGGATCTCCACTATCAGTGGACTAGGGAGAGGCATGGCTGGAGAAGAGGGACGGAGGGTGGGATTGTGAGAGACTGAGGAAGGGGGCTACAATTGGAATACAAAGTGAATAAACTGTGATTAATAAAAAATAAATATATTTAAAATAAAATGTTAAGGAGTTTTCTACAGAAAGTTTGTCACAAATTATAAGACACTCTGAAAGTATTCCTTTTTCATCTGTTACACTCTTTAATCTTTCTTCTCTATTAACTCATCAGCTCTAATATTATCTCAAAATGTCTATGTATATAGACATCTGCATAACATGAATCTGTAAAAACATCATTCAAATTGGATACTGTTTTTTAAGAAGAAAATAGTATGTGTTTGTTGCTGAAAATTTCAAACTTATAAAAACCCTGAGTAGTTGTTTTCCTTATACTGTGACTAAATTGGGAAGAATAATTGAGATTGAAATCAGTTCAGAAGGGGAAAGGAATTTCTATTACTCAACCTTGAAATTTCTTTTCTTATTTGTTTTTTTTAGAGTCCTATTAATTTATTTTTATTAATTATAATTTATTCACTTTGTATCCCCAGATGTAACTCCCTCCCTCATGTCATTCAAATCAAACTCTTCCTTATCTTCTCCAATGTCCCTCCCCCAATCAACTGATAGGTCAGTCCTCCTCCCCTTCCATCTGGCCCTAACATATCAGGTCTCATCAGGACTGGAAGCATTGTCTTTTTCTGTGGTCTGGTTTGGCAGTACCCCCTCAGAGGGAGGTGATCAAAGAGCCAGTCACTGAGTTCATGTCAGAGACAGTCCCTGTTTGCATTTACTAGGGAACCCACTTGGACACTGAGCTGCCATGGGTTACACCTGTGCATGGGTTCTAGGTTATCCCCATGCACGGTCCTTGGTTGGAGTATCAGTCTCAGAAAAGAGCACTGTGCGGAGATTTTTTGGCTCTGTTGCTCTCCTTGTGGAACTCCTGTCCCCTCCAGGTCTTTCTATCTCCTCTTTCTTTCATAAGATTCCCTGCACTCTGCCCAAAATTTGGCTATGAGTCTCAGCATCTGCTTCGATACCCTGCTTGGTCGAGTCTTTCAAGGGCCCTCTGTGTTAGGCTCATGTCCTCTTCCTTTTTTTTCTCTCCCTCTTCTGATTTCCATTCCATTTGCCTTTCTGAATGAGGATTGATCATCTTACAGAGGGTCTTCCTTCTTGCTTAGCTTATTTAGATATACATATGTTAGTATGTTCATCCTATATTATATATCGAATATCCACTTATAATTGAGTATATACTGTGTGTGTCTTTCTGCTTCTGGGATACCTCACTCAGGATGATCCTTTCTAGATCCAACCATTTGCCTGCAAATTTCATGATTTCCTTGTTTTTGATTGTTAACTAGTATTCCAATGTGTAAATGTACCACAATTTATGTATCCATTCCTCCATCAAGGGACATCTGGGTTGTTTCCAGATTATGCCTATTATGAATAAAGCTGCTATGAACATGGTTGAGCAAATGTCCTTGTTATATACTTGAACATACTTGGGATATATGCCTAGGAGTGGTATTGCTAGATCTTGAGGTAGTGCTATTCCTAATTGCCTGAGAAAGCACCGGATTGATTTTCAAAGCATTTGTACAAGTTTACATTCCCACCAGCAATGGAGGAGGGTTCCTTGAAATTTCTTAATGTCCCAGTTAACAAGGTTAGAGATGAATCATTTAATGCTCTCATTTTCACAGTAAGTATATGGTTGCATTTTTTTTTTTTTGAAGTTGAGTTTACAGAAACATGGATATCCAACACCAGCAGAGAGAGAAAATCACTTTAAAAAATCCATCCAGGCCTAAACACAACAGGATGTCTTTATAAGCATATATGAGCTCACAGAGAATGAGGCAGCAAGAATAGAACCTATGTGGGTCTGCCCCAAATGGATCCCCACCCCTAACCCAGAAGCCATCTCCAATTGATAACATCTTGCAAATGAAATTTAATTTCCTCTAAGAGAACCTCACTGGGGAAACAAACAACTCTTAAGGGTAGGCTGCATGCCCAGAAGTAGATGGACAACCCAAAACAAATTCAACGGCCTTTTTGCCAGTTCCTTTGATCACAATGTGATGTCAGGACGTTTTTCCTTCTCACTCTAGATTTTATTAAATTTAACTTATTTTTTATTTTTATTAATTAATTCTTACCCTATAAGTCATTTTTGTATAGGCATTTAGGTTTTGTGTTTTTATGTGATTCCTCAGTGTAAAACAGATTGTAATTCTCAGTCTATAACTGTTTTTTGTGTCTTTTCATGGACTCTGTGTCTCCAGGTTGTTGTCGTTTTTTTTTTTATCCTATTTTGATTTGTTTCATCTTATTTTATTATTATACCTTAGATGCCTGTTTGTTTCCTGACAAGAAACAAAATTGGAAAATATCTGGATTGGAGAGTAGGTGGAAACTGGGAGAGGAAACAGAAACAGAGGAAACCACAATCAGAATGTATCATATGAGAAATTATATTTTCCATAAAAGAAATATAATAAGACATTTGTGAAGCAATACCCAACTTCACAACAGAGGAACAAACTTGAGAAAAGAAAACTTCAAAACAGTGACACTACCTCAGTGAGTATAAATAATGTCTATATCTAATATGAAATCTTGAAAAATATTGCAATACTTAAAACGTCACCATTATTTGCTCTTATGAATTATAGTTCCTGGTACTGTAAGGATTCTAATTTCATACAAAGATAACTTAGGTGTTTGGGAAAAGAGCATGGAAGTTTTAAATATTAAAAAAAATAAAATGTAACATTTATTTTTCATTTGAAAAATGGTTCCATGAATAAAATAAAGATATTTGATAAATCTGTAGCTTTCTTCTTTGAGAGCAATATACAGTTCCTAGACTCTTCGAGCATAAAAGATTACTAAGAATCATTAATTCAAGCAAAAAGCTAGAAGAACTATACAATATTTTGATAATAATAGTTATTGACAGAAGAGATGTTTTATATGCATCAGAACACATACACAAAATCTACTAGAACTACTAGAAAAACTTACCAGTCCAGAGCAGTTTTAGGCTGCTTTTGGTCACATAGTTAAACTTGGATGTATGAACACAAACAAATCTTCCTCATTAAAACTGAGGTTGGTTTTCTAGTATTAGCATTAACTTTCGTGTGTCAAACCTAAGGCTTTTTCTATGTTGATGCACCTGCCTTTATACATACCTTTGCTCATATTTCTAAAAAGGGACCACAGATCCATGCACCTGCCTCCATGCATGCACAAGAAAAGGACAGAAGCTCTTATCATTACAGATAAATTACCATTATTACAGGCCAGAAAGCCAGCCATCTCCGCAGTAAGATAGTATAATCTGTAATGGAAATAGTTTTCACCTTGTATCTTCTTGAAGATCTTGGAAAACTGGTCAAAGCTCTTTGTAATGTGGTTCAGAAAACACTGCCCTTTTCTCTGTTCTCATGTCTCTGTTAGAATTTGATATATTAGGAGGTGACAATATTATGATAAATTAGTAGTTTCAGTCACCAAACAATAGAATAAAACCTTTCTTGAATTAAGGTCTGGGTGATGAATTTAGGACAATTGTAGTTGAAATCTAACAAACATGACTGTGAAACAATAATCCAAATTTTTATGCTAGGTATTGTTGTCTGAAAACTTGAAAAACATAGACTATCGAGTTTATAAAAATGGATGGTATAGTTAGTAAGTATTCAGCTACTTACTTGAGACAAAAGTAGATGAGTTGACTTTGATTACTTTCTATTTTTTATTAATTTTTATTTTTTATATTAATCACAGGTTATTTACTTTGAATCCCAGCTGTAGCCCACTCACCAACCCTCCCTTCCTCATCTCCTCCCTGCCCCTTTCAAGTCCACTGCTAGAGGAAGTCTTCCTCCCCTTCCATCTGACCCTAGTTTATCATGCATCTTCAGGACTGGCTGCCATGTCCTCCTCTGTGACCTAGCAAGGCTGTTCCTCTCTCAGGGAGGGGGGAGGTAAAAGAGCCAGTCATTGAGTTCATGTCAGAAATAGTTCCTGTTCCCCTTACTAGGGTAAAGCCACTCAGGACATGCGGGTCCTCTATGACACTGTTTCTCCAACCAAGGACCATGTATTGATTCTTTTCTGTATCCCATGTTAGCTGTGTACCCTCAAAAATATTATTACCATAATGGTGGAGAAATTTCCTCACAAGTAATACATATAAGTAATAAATACATATGCTTTGTGCCATATACTTTCCTAGATTAAAAAAAATGTAAAATATACATTTTTGTAAAAGATACAGTTTGTGAATTAGAGAATAGTTAAATAATATCTTGCCTCATAGAAAATCAAAACGAATACACTATAAAGAAATATAAAGTGCTTCAGTCTCCACAGGCCCCTCTTGGCCCAGGTTAGCTGGCTCTGTTGATCTACTTGTAAAACTCTTATGCTCTCTGGGTCCTTTTATCCTTCTCCTAACTCTTCCCCAAGACTACCTGAAATCTGCCAAATCTTTGGTTGTGAGCCTTACCATCTGTTTTGTTTTTTTGCTGGGTGGAGCCTCTCAGAAGACAGTTATGCTATGCTCCCATCCTCAAACATAGCAGAGTGTCTTTGTTAGGGTCAAATGTTGGCTCTCTTCAATAGGGTAGGTCTCATGTTGGGCAATCAATTGGCTTGAATTTCCCTCCATCTCTGATCTATCTTTATTCCTGCACATCTTGTAGGAAAGGTAAATTTTGGGACCAAGTTTTGAGGAGTGGGTTGGTGTTTTTCTCCCTTGACTAGAAGTTCTGTCTAGTTAGACAGTGGCCTCTTCAGTCTCCATGACCTTGCTTTTAGGTCTCTCAGCTAGAGTCACCCCCATAGCCTCCCTAGAGCCTACCCTGCTGTAGGTCTCCAGCTTGTCTCAGAAATGCCTCAGCCACAGTTTTTCTTCTCTTGGCAAACCTTATTTTCTCCCTCCCCCACCTTCCCCACATATGCTTCTTACCCTAGTTTCCCAACCTTTATTTCCCTCCTCCTTCCATCTCGTATCCTGTTCTTCCTCTTCAAACATTTCTGCTGTCTATTCTCTTTTCTCTTCTGAGTGAAATTCAGACAGCCTCCCTTGGACATTTCTTGTTACTTAGTTTCTTTGGGTCTGTGTATTGTATTATGGTTATACTGTACTATATGGATAGTCTATGCTTGTGAGTGAGTACATACCATGTGTGTCTTTCTGGGTTTGGGTTATCTCTCTCAGGATGATCTTTTTCAGTTTCATTCATTGGCCTGCAAATTTCACGCTTTCCTTGTATTTAATAGCTGAGTAGTATTCCATTGTGTAAATGTACCACCATGGCTTCTTTATCCATTCTTCCCTCAAGGGACATCTGGGTAGCTTCCATATCCTGGGTATTAAGAGTAAAGCTGGTATGAACATAGTTGAGCAAATGTCCTTGTTGTATGGTGGAGGATCTTTTGAGTATATACCCAAGAGTGGTATGGCTGAGTCTTGAGGTAGACCTATTCCCAGCTGAAGCAGCCAAGTACCATGCAAGGACTGGATCTAGTCCCCCTACACATATATACTGATGGGTAGCTTGGTCTTCTTTTGTGTTCCTAGTAAGGAGAGCAGGGGCTGTTTCTGATATGGACTCTGTTGCATGCTTTTCAATGACTTCCTCCCTGGTGGGGCTGCCTTGCCACACCACCCTGTGAGAAGATGTTCTTAGTCCTGATGAGACTTAAAGTGCTGGGGTGAGTGCATGGGGGATCCATCCTTTCCAGAGTAGGGGAGTAAGGAGAGGGAGAAAAGGAGGTAGGATGTGATGAGGAGGTGGGGAAGATGGGGATTATGAATTAGATGTAAAGTGAACAACTATATAAAGTTAAAAGTTTTAAAAAAGGAGTCTGGTATGATCTAAAAAATAAACAAAAATTTAAAATGAAATGGTAGTGAAGTACAATATGATCACAGAAAATTGAGGTTGATCAACTGATTAAGGTATAAGGAGTGTGGTCCTTGTAGACACAGGTTATCAAGGAATTCACAACTATGAAACAGCAAACCTTTATTCAGTCCCAACCTTACTGTGGTGTTCAATTTACCAATCACAAGATGAATCTTTTATGAGATGATTCTTAATATCTAATATGTGGTAAATAATGGAATAATTCACATATGCAGAATCTAGGTGTCAGTGAGGTTAAATAATCTCAAGTTTTAGAGGTAGAAAATAACAGGTTTGAAGATCTTCAACAAATGGTGCTGGTCTAACTGGATGTCTACATGTAGAAAAATACAAAAAGATACATACTTATCACCCTGCACAAAACTAAAGTCCAAGTGGATCAAAGACCTCAACATAAAACCAGACACATTAAATCGGTTAGAAGAAAAGTGGGGAATACCCTAGAACTCATTGGTACAGGAGACAACTTCCAGAACAGAACACCAACAGCACAGGCTCTAAGAGCAACAATCAATAAATGAGACCTCATGAAACTGAAAAGCTTCTGTAAAGTAAAGGACACCATCGTCAAAACAAAACGACTGCTTACAGATTTGGAAAGAATCTTCATCAACCCTTTTTCTGACAGAGGGTTAATATCCAGTATATATAAAGAACTAAAGAAGTTGAAAAGCAGCAAACCAAGTAATCCAATTAAAAAATGGGGAACAGAGCTAAACAGAGAACTTTCTGTAGGGGAATATCGAATGGCAGAAAAACACTTAAAGAAATGTTCAACAACATTAGCCATTAGGGAAATGCAAATCAAAACGACCCTGAGGAACACTTTCTCCATTGCTGGTGGGAATGTAAACTGGTACAACTACTTTGGAAGTCAATCTGGCGCTTTCTCAGACAATTAGGAGTAGTGCTACCTCAAGACCCCGCTATACCACTCCTAGGTATATACCCAAAATTTGCTCAAGCACACAACAAGAACATTTGTTCAACCATGTTCGTAGCAGCTTTATTTGTAATAGCCAGAACTTGGAAGCAACCCAGATGTCCATCAACAGAGGAATGGATACAGAAATTGTGGTATTTTTACACAATGGAATACTACTCAGCAAGCAAAAAGGAGGAAATCATGAAATTTGCAGGCAAATGGTAGGATCTAGAAAAGATCATTCTGAGTGAAGTATCCCAGAAGGAGAAAGACAAACATGGTATATACTTGCTTATATAGACCTACAAGATATGATAAACATAATGAAATCTACACACCTAAAGAAGATAATCAAGAAAGTGGACAAGGTCGAAGATGATCAATCCTCATTTAGAAAGACAAATGGGATGTGCATTGAACATATGACAGAAGTCTACTGCAAAAGGCATCTGAAAGACTCTAACTAACATTGTTTCAAAGCAGACACTAAGACTCATAACCAAACCCTCAGCAGAGTGCAGGGAATCATATGAAAGAAGGGGAGTTAGTATGATATGGAAAGGATAGGAGCTCTACAAGGACCAAATATATACGGGCACAGGGTCTTTTCTGAGACTGACACTCAACCAAGGACCATCTATGGATATAACCTAGACCTTCTGCTCGGATGTGGCCCGTGGTAGCTCAGTAACCAAGTAGTTTTCCAAAGTAAGGGGAAAAGGACTATTTCTAACAGGATCTCAAGGGCAGGCTCTTTGACCCCCCCCCACCCCAGGGGAGGAGCAGTCCTGTTAAGGCACAGAGGAGGACTTTGCAGCCAGCCCTGAAGATACCTGATAAAACAGGGTCAAATGAAAGGGGAAGAAGTCCTCCCCTATCAGTGGATGTGGAAAGGGGCAGGGAAGAGACCAGGGAGGGAATGTGGGGTTGGGGTGGGAATGAGGCAGGGGGATACAGCTGGGACACAGAGTTAACAAAATGTAACTAAAAAGAAAAAGAAAATTAAAAAAAAAAGATCTTGAATACAAAAAACAAAAACAAAAACAAAACAAAACAAAAAACAAAACACAAAAACGACCCTGAGATTTCATCTTACACCCATCAGAATGGCCAAGAAGAAAAACTCCAGTGACAACACATGCTAGAGAGGCTGTGGAGAAAGGCTAACCCTCCTCCACTGCTGGTGGGAATGTAAATGTGTACAACCACTCTGGAAATCAATCAGGCACTTTCTCAGACAATGAGGAATAGTGCTTCCTCAAGATCCAGCCATACCACTCTTAGGCATAGATCCAAAAGTGGTTCAAGTACAAAATGAGGACATTTGCTCAACTATGTTTGTAGCAGCTTTATTTGTAATAACCATAAGCTGGAAACAGCCCAGATACCCCTCAACTGAAGAATAGATGCAGAAATTGTGGAACATCTATACAATGGACTATTACTCTGCAATGAAAAATAAGGAAATCATGAAATTTGCAGGTAAATGGTGGGACCTGGAAAGGATCATCCTGAGTGAGCTGTCCTAGAAGCAGAAAGACACACACGGTATATACTCACTCATATAGACATATAACATAGGATAAACCTACTAAAATCTGTACATATAAAGAAACTAATCAAGAGAGAGGACCCTGACTAAAACGCTCAATCCTCATCCTTAAAGGCAAAGAGGATGGACATCAGAAGAAGAAGAAAACAGGAAATAAACTATGAACCTGCCACAGAGGGCCTCTGAAAGGCTCCGCCCTGCAGACTATCAAAGCAGACACTGAGACTTATGGCCAACTGTTGGGCAGTGTGCATGAAATCTTATGTAAGAAGTGGGAATTAGTAAGAGCTGGAGAGAACAGGAACCCCACAAGGAGAGCAACAGAACCAGAAAATTTAAACACAGGGGTCTTCCCAGAGACTCATACTCCAACCAAGTACCAGGCATGGAGATAACCTAGAACCCCTGCACAGATGTAGCCCATGGCAGTTTAGTATCCAAGTGGGTTCCATAGCAATGGGAAGAGAGACTGCCTATGACATAAACTGATTGGCCTGCTCTTTGATCACCTCCGCCTGAGGGGGGAGCAGCCTTACCAAGCCACAGAAGATGACAATGCAGTCACTCCTGATGTGATCTGATAGACTAAGATCAGAAGGAAGGAGAAGAGGACCTCCCCTGTCAGTGGACTTGGGGAGGGGTATGCGTGAAGAAGGGGGAGGGTTGTGGGACCAGGAGGGGAGAAGGGAGGGCCTTATGGGGGGATACAAAGTAAATAAATTGTAATTAATAATAAAAAAAAGAAAATAACAGGTTTGTTTTCCTTTGTTTGATTTGGGACAGTATCTTGCTGTTTGCAGCCAGGCTGATTTCCAGGTTATTTAAGTGTTCACCATAGTATGTGGCCAACAGTTTTCAACACAGGCTGTAGAGCTATAGAGGATATACACTATCCTCTCAAACAGAATGGAACAATCACATTTTCAGTAAGTAGCAATGTATAGTGAATGTACAAGGGCGTTAGATACAGGAATAAGCATGCAAATGGAACTTCTTCACTATTCTGTATATAATTAAAAGTGAAAAATTATGAAACTAAATGTGTGCATTTACTTATTTACATCACTGGTACGT
Organism: Psammomys obesus; assembly: GCF_907164565.1. Lineage (NCBI taxonomy): Eukaryota > Metazoa > Chordata > Mammalia > Rodentia > Muridae > Psammomys > Psammomys obesus. The sequence continues at coordinate 33,971,215 of NW_026585504.1, forward strand.
ACGTACCTGGAATTAAAAAGTTAAAAGTTTTCTGGGAGGAAGAAAGGCAGAGCACAGTCGACTGGGATTATGTTATGATAGTGTAATATCAACTTCTTAAACATGTGGTTTTTAGCTTATATGTATTACATATGCCTAGCTACTGTCATTAATCAGAATAAAATTATCTTTATAGAACCTGATAAAAGTCCTCACCTCATGACAAAATAAATGGTTGTGCAATGTTTATTACAGTGATACACACACTATTTCAAAATTATGAAAAGTATTCAAGGAAATATGGATTGCTAAGTTGTCTTCCATCATCAGCAGTGATTTTGTGAGTGTGAGTATGAGCATGTATGTGTTTAGTTTGTCCATTAAGAGATTTTTAATATACAAGATACAAGCATAATAATTGCATACAAACATATGCAACATATATAGGTACAAATACTATGTGTTTGTTAGTATAAGGATTCATATATATTTTTTCACAGTACTAAATGACAACCTTTTGTATTAATGTATTCAGTAGTAAGATCACCGTAAAGTCAATGAGACAATCTCACCTAATGGTATCTTTATGGCTTTTAGAGTTTCAATAATGTTTTTTTTTTTCCCCAAAAAATTAAAATTTGAAAAAAAAAAAAAAAAAAAAACTCTCAATTTAAATTTCCCTTTAGGTAACAAAAACCTTTTAAAGCATAAAGAAAATGTCAATGAAAAAATGTTATAAATACAGTCTCAAAGAATATGGCCTGCCATCAAAGCCTTACACACACACACACACACACACACACACACACACACACACACACACA
>NW_026585504.1:33972027-34026473 GCF_907164565.1 Psammomys obesus
ACACACACACACACACACACACACACACACACACACACACACACACAAATTACTTAAAAGTGAGAGAATCAGGCAGTAATGTTCATGATCAAAAAGCAAGTCTTGTGTCTAATAAAGTCTGTACTTTGGTTTTCTCCTGCTTGTAGCCTGCTTAAGAGCTTACTCAGAGATTATCTCTGTGCATTCATGATAGATGCAAAAGTTGAACTGTGAGCATATAACCTTTAAACAGTGTCAAATGTCAAGGCTTTTTGATAAAATGTATGGAAATAATTGTGATTTAAATCAAGCCAGTTAGAAACATCCATATAAATGAAGAGACTGACAGCTGTTGGTATATACTCACTCATATAAACATACAACATAGAATAAACCCACTAAAATCCTGCACATCTAAACAAACTAAGCAAAGAAGAGGACCCTAACTAAAATGTTCAATCTCCATCCTGAAAGGCAAAGAGGATGGACATCAGAAGAAAAAGAAAACAGGAAACAACCTTGGAACCTGCCACAGAGGGCCTCTGAAAGCCACTGCAGTATAGACTGTCAAAGCAGATGCTGAGCCTGATGGCCAACTGATGGGCAGAGAGAATGGAATTTTATGTAAGAAGTGGGAAATAGTAAGAGCTGGAAGGGATGGGAACTCCACAAGGAGAGCAACAGAACAAGATAATTTGAACACAGGGAACTTCCCAGAGACTCATACTCCAACCAAGGACTATTCGTGGAGATAACCTGGAACCCCTGCACAGGTGTAGCCCATGGCAGTTCAGTGTCCAAATGGGTTACATAGTAATGGGAGAGAGGGACTGCCTCTGACATAAACTGATTGGCCTGCTCCTTGATCACCTTCCCCTGAGGGGGTAGCAGCCTTACCAGGCCAAAGTAGAGGACAATGCAGCCACTTTTGATGAGAACTGATAGACTAAGATCAGAAAGGAGAGGAGGACCTCCTCTATCAGTGGACTTGGGGAGTGGCATGCATGCAGAAAGGGGAGGAGGGTGGGATCGGGAGGGGAGGAGGGAAGGGCTTATGGGGGGATACAAAATGAATAAAGTGTAATTAATAAAAAAAATTTAAAAAAACCTCCAAATGAGAAGCTCTGCTGGGTTCACTGTCTGTGCCAGGCTTCTATTGACCCAGGTGGGTCAGGCAGCTGAGGAGCAGGCAGCAGGGACTGATGCATCAATCAAAATCCATGCATAGAAAGGACCTAAACCTCCTGCTCAGTTGTAGCCAATAGACAGCTCACTATCTATGTGGGTTTCTCAGTAAGGAGAGAAGAGATAGTCTCTGACATATACTCGGTTGCCTGTTCCTTGATCACTTCTCCCTTGTGGGGCTATCTAGCCAGCCTACAAAGGAAAAGGATCCAGGAAGTCTTGATGGGACCTGATAGGCTAGGGTCAGACAGTCGGGTAGGGGGACTTCCCCTATCAGTGGACTAGGGGAGAGGAATAGGTGAAGAAGTGGAAGGGCGAGTGGGAACAGTAGGAGATGAGGGAGGGGGCTAAAACTGCGATACAAAGTGAATAAAGTGTAAAAAACAGTTATAAAAACTGCATGGTACTGGCATAGAAACAGAATGGTGGATCAATGGAATCCAACAGAAGACCCAGAAATAAACCCACACACTTACGGAAACCTGATTTTTGACAAAGATGCCAAAACCATACAATGGAAAAAAGATAGCATCTTCAACAAATGGTGCTGGTCCAACTGGATGTCTACATGTAGAAAAATGAAAATAGATCCATACTTATCACCCTGCACAAAATTGAAGTCCAAGTGGATCAAAGACCTCAACATAAAACCAGACACATTAAATCGGCTAGAAAAAAAAGTGGAGAATACCCTAGAACTCATTGGTACAGGAGAAAACTTCCTGAACAGAACACCAACAGCACATGCTCTAAGAGCAACAATCAATAAATGGGACCTCATGAAATTGAAAAGCTTCTGTAAAGCAAAGGACACCATCATCAAAACAAAGAGATTGCCTACAGATTGGGAAAGAATCATCACCAACCCTTTATCTGACAGAGGACTCATATCCAATATATATAAAGAACTAAACAAGCTGAAAAGCAACAAACCAAGTAATCCACTTAAAAAATGGGGAACAGAGCTAAAGAGAGAATTCTCTGCAGAGGAATATCGAATGGCAGAGAAGCACTTACAGAAATGCTCAACCTCATTAGCCATTAGGGAAATGCAAATCAAAACAACCCTGAGATTTCACCTTACACCCATCAGAATGGCCAAGATGAAAAACTCAAGGGACAACACATGCTGGAGAGGTTGTGGAGAAAGGGGAACCCATCTCCACTGCTGGTGGGACAATGCAGCCACTTTTGATGAGAACTGATAGACTAAGATCAGAAATAAGAGGAGAACCTCCCCTCCTCAGTGGACTTGGGAGTGACATGCATGCAGAAAGGGGAGGGAGGGTGGGATCCGGAGGGGAGGAGGGAGGGGCTTATGGGGGGATAAAAAATGAATAAAGTGTAATTAATAAAAAATTAAAAAAATTAAAAAATTAAAAAATTTAATTTTTAAAAAATTAAAAAAAATTACAAAGGAAATCATTTTAGGAGAGAGCCAATACCTGACACTCTGCTATGCTTGCAGACAGGAGTCTGGAATAGCTGTACTCTGAGTGGCCCCACTAAGCAACAATTGAAACAGACGCTGACACTAACAGCCAAACACTGGGTAGAGTATAGTGAGCCATGTGGAAGAGTGGGAGGTAGGATAGAAAACCCAAAGGGAACAAAAATTCCACAGGACAAGGAACAGATCCAACTAACTGGAGGCCAAGGGGACTTATGGAAACTGAAACAGCAAAGGAGATCATGTATGGACTTGATCAAGGATCCTTATATACATGTACCTGATGGACAGCTTGGTCTTCATGTAGGTTTTCTAGTAAGGGGAGTAGGGACTCTCTCTGTCAAGGACTCTCTCACTTGCTTTTGGATCACTTCTGCTTGGTGGTACTGCCTTGCCAGTTCACCATATAGATGATGCTTTCAGGCCTGATACAACTTGATATGTTGGGATGAGTAGGTTGGAGGGGCTCTCCTTTTTTGAGGGGGAAAGGAAGAAGGTTAAAAGGCAGAGGAGAGGAGGGTGATCAGGTGGAGAGGAAGGAGGGGATAAAATTAGGATGTAAAGCAAATAAATAAATATAGAAAGGTATTGTGCAGGTTTAATAAATTGATGGTTGTAAGTTGTACTCCAAACTCTATGATTTCATTAGCCTTTGAGTAGTTTGTTAAGTGTCTAGTATCCATGGTGTTCCTCTTGGTGATCAGAGATTAAGGCCAATTAAAGAGCGTTAGTGTAGTGTCAAGGTATGCATGCCACTGATGCACTTTTAGGATCTCTATGCCATGTCAGTTGTTTTGTTGCATAGGCATCATAGTTGTATAAGACTCTCATTTGCTTAACTTTTTTGTAAGCTTGCATGGTGTCTTCTGGAAATATGAAAGATAGTTGTCAGGAAGAAGGCTTTTTTTAATTTTTATTATTAGTTACATTTTATTAACTCTGCATCCCAGCTGTATCCTACTCCCTCATTCCCTCCTTATCTCACCCTCCCTCCCTTATCTCCTCCCTTCCCCTTTCCAAGTCTACTAATTGGCTTTAATATCAGTTCCAACTCAAGGCTTCTGTATCTTCAATCCGCATTACATGGTGTCAATAGTATGAATTTACCTTTCAACTCTGGGGAGCATCAAAGGGAAATATCAATAGCCTGTGTTGTTCTGTGAGTTTCTTTGACAAGAGCTTGAGGGAGGGCTTTCCATGCTTGCTGTTGGAGTCCTCTTTAGAAGGTATTGGCTCAGGGAACTTTTCAGAAGAGGATACAGAAAGACTGTAATACTCAGAGGATAGCAGAGTTTACTGTGAAATTGTGTCTTCTAGTAACATCAAAATCTACACCATAAATTCTCACCCACATAAATGCTTAAGAAATCACAACAATAGCAGATATACTATTATGGATGGGGGAAAACACAAGGCCTGAACATACAACATGGAATTTTAGAAAATTAGAGGATGCTGGGAGTAGTGGAAATAATTTTCCCCAGGGAAGAAGACACAAATTGGGTGTTCAAGACCAAAAGTTCAGCCATGAAAAACATGTAAAATCAATATATGCACTAATGAGGTTATATTTAGAAATTTATATGTGTATACATATACTTGCACAAAACAAAGAGACTATAAATTTTGATGAGAGGAAAAAGGATAAATGGCATGGTATAAAGGGGAAAATAGAGACTGGGAAAATAATGTAATTATTTTAGTCTAGAAAAATAAACAATAATTTTAAACATAAAAAAGAGTTTAGAGGTCTAGACAGGAAAAGCAAATAATCAGTCTTTAAACTGTGAACTGAAGAATAACAGATTCAATACTTGACAATTTCAGGTAGATTTATTTTCTTACAATTAGGCAAACAGATGAGAATAGCTATGTTATGACATACAATATAGTCTTTAGTGAAGGACTGTGATATCAAAGATCTGTAAAATATGTCAAATCTATGAAAAGTAAATTATTATGTATCTAATGTGTATATCTGCTTATTGAAGAGGGTTATTCTTGAACTATTTCTACACTAAAGTTACATGAAACATTACACAGTGCAAAAATTAAGAGTTGAATTATTTATTCATGTAATTAATTATTAAAATATATATCCTTCAATGTAACCTCAGTAGAGTTAAAGTCTATTTATTTATCTGTTTGTTATTTATTTATTTATTTATATTTAAAACACCTGAGTTGAATATTGGGTGTGTGAATTAAATTAGTTACATAGGTAAAACATTTGGAATAATGGAATAATACTTATTCTATTGACTCTGCCATAAGCACTATTATTATTATTATTATTATTATTATTATTATTATTATTGCGGATGTAAAATATTCAGGATGAAAATTTTAAAATGTAGCATAAAACTTAATCATCCACATTCTACTATGTGTTACATACACAATCATGTTACATATAATGCAATAACCTATCTGATGGACTCACTAAATTTTCTAATTTGAAAGCTTCTGGCCTTTGGGAAATACTGCTTTTTTGTTATTTTAGTACAGAGAAATGTTCATCCTTAACTTTCTGTTCACTACATGGCCAGGAAAAACATTTAAACTCTTCAAGTCACTTTCCTCCAGAGGACAGGGAGTGAGATCAATAATGACTGCCATTATTTGACAACACCCTGAAGCAAATGGACCGGAAGAGACAGAAGAGTATTGGCAGAAGTGAAACAAATTATCATTATTTACTGATGGTATGTTCAAATGCTTGGATATCAAAACTGGCTGAAAGTGAAAACACACAATTTATGTAGGCTGCGGGTAAAAGAAAACAATGTGAACATGAAAACTGTTACTCTGTAAGGGAATAATGAATCAGGGAGGAAATGGGCACCACGAGATCCACTGCAAGAGAAAAACAAATGAATAAAATCACCAGGAATCCTCAATGAATTCAGAATATATCCATTAAAAAATATTGAAATCCTGCTGATAATGCAGGATTATTTAAAACCTAAATATATGCTTGTTCTTGGAAAGTTCAATACTCTTAAATCAACCACATTTACCAAACTGCTGTTTAATTGTATTGGAAACATATTTGAATACGTGATGGAGAGTTTAAAAATTTCAAATGTGGTAAAACCACTTGCATTGAATTTGTTTATGTAAGCATAATATGATAACACATTTTAGAGAAAGAAAAGTAAGGATATCATTTCTTCTTCTAAAATTAAAATATCCAAGGAGACTGTGGCAACGTAGACAATGTTATATGATGAATGAACAGAAACCACAGTAAGGTACAATAATGTATTTCAGAAATATAACCTGGGATCTAATATTATATAGAATTCTTGGTCAATAAAAGTATGCCGCGGATTCCCTCCCTACTGTGACTACTCACTTCTGTTTCTCGTCACATACACATTAGTTTTCATAATGCAGTTTCTCTGACAAAGCAGTACTGGTATTACACAAAGGTTTGTTCAAACAAATACAGGATTCATTCTCCAAGAGTGAATCAGTGTCCTTAGTACAGGGATAGCACTGTGGGGTTTAGCAAGCTCTTCAGGTAATTTTCATACATGATGAAGTTTGTCATCCTCTAGCTGCAGAGTGGTATCCACTTCTTGCATTCTTGAAGAGAAAAATATAATTTATGGAAGAAATAGCTATTATAGTTTGGAGAGAGAAAAAAAAGACACACAAAAAATTAAAAAATAAAAATAAAAATAAAAAACACTTCAGGAACTTAGGATCGTCGTAGAAATTGGAGTGAAACAGCTATGAAACAAAGAACTTCAAGCATGGCTAGGAACCTTATTCTCTCTTTTTTTTCTTTTCTTTTTTTATTATTATTAATATTATTATTAGTTACATTTTATTAATTCTGTATCCCAGCTGTATCCCGCTCCCTTATTCCCTCCCAATCCCACCCTCCCTCCCTCATCTCCTCCCTGCCCCTTTCCAAGTCCACGAATTGGGAAGGATCTCCTCCCCTTTCATCTGACCCTGTTTTATCAGGTATCTTCAGGACTGGGTACAAAGTCCTCCTCTGTGGCCTAATAAGACTGCTCCTCCCTTGGGGGGTGGGGAGGTCAAAGAGCCTGCCATTGAAGGAACCTTATTCTCAATCACTGTGAGTAAAACACACTTCTGTTACTAAGTTTCAAATATAGGTTAATTGGCTCTGATGCTGGGATGCCTTTATATTGGTTTAGATTTGTAGTCAAAGAACGGCATAAGGGAATTTAGTCTGAATGCCATTGATTAGAACCAAGTTTCCTGATTTCACTTAATGCAAATGAGGCTGGGAAGTGAAATTTTGTAACCAAGAAGAAATAAGTCGTGCTTTGGAGGATAATTACCAGTCTCAGCTACAAGATTTTCAAATACTTGGAATGCCTAAATTAATTAGTGATTAATAATGTTGAAATAATTGTTAAACTAATTAATGTAATTATAAGATTATTTATCAAATCATTGGGGCTCTGGAATAACACAAATATTATTGACAAAGATAAAAAAGAAAATCCTGGAATTTTTTGAGATACAGGCAAAGTCAAATTTCTCACTATCTTGATAAAAGAATAAATGCTAACCTTTGTTAATTAGTTTGTTAAAACATACTAAATTGAACAAAAAAATATGTTGATTTTCTGAGCAATGTCAGATACTTTTTACAATCAGATTATATAATAGAAAAGTATCCTTTATTTGAGAGCAATTTAATTAAATTTTGATTCATTTAAATATTCAGTTATCAAATGTGATCAATTATGATCAATGAAATATTTAAGATACTTGTTTACAAAATGATTTACAAAAATGATAAAACTATTTACACCTGGATGGATAAAGGTAAAAATATCTTGGCTATAGTTCACCCATATGTATATTACATCCCTTTTTCTTTTTTCTTAAGTACTTACCTATCTGTAATTACAAAAAGTAAAATATATACAAATGTACTAACTAAAATATTTACATAATTTCCAGCTTTCTGTGCCTGTGTCAGTTAGTGATAAACTTCTATTTCTCTATGTATAGTACAAAGTTTCACCCATAAATGCATTGCTTCTCTAAAACTATCAATCTAGAGTATTGTCTTGCTTAATTTAAATGATATCTGAACTATGTCTGTATCAATGATGAATGACAGATTGGAAATATAAACTGTGATCAAAGGCAAAATGTTCCCTTGCATCTAGACCTTGAGGTTTCTGGGGCAAGTATGATTTGATAGGGACCTCCTATAGCCAACAAGCTGGTAAAATTCATTTCACTATTCTTCCCTTAAACAACTTATAATACAGCATGAACAATGTACTGTCTAAACCCCTAGCTGACAGTCATCACAGTCTTAACTTTTACATATAGTGGACAGCAATGAAACTCTCATTTCAGGTTTTAGCATTGACACTCACTGTGATAGAAAGGGGACTCATAAGGATGTTGGAGCTACCTTGTCCCAAATATTCAGAGAATTCATGCATTCAGCTCCAAGCTGTGATTAAGAGGCATCTGGTGGGCAAAGTTCAGTATTTGACATCAGGTATATCTTTCTTTTCTGTGTTTTCTCTGACATCCTAATGGCATGTCAGACAGCTTCAGGGTGGCTATCTGGAATCATATACATGTTCTACAAATTGGAGCTACATTAATTTGTTTGATATATTTGACATTTAAAAGCCTGTGGAATTTAAAATCAATTTGCATTATCACCAGAATGTTGTACATTTTATGTCAAGAAAGAAAAGGCAGAGCTGTTAGATTCTTTAAAAAATACCTCCTAATGATCAAAAATTTCAGTGGTTATGAAAAGGTTGTTAAATATTTTATCACCTCTCTGTTTGAACAAAGTTTTCCCTTGATGGAAACTTTCAAGATTTGGAATAAATGGTCATTAAAATTCCTGATTAGTAAAGGTGTGAGAACATTTGAACAGCGAATATATGAAAAAAAACTTTTATGTGTTCAGAAATGCATTCTGATCTCTTATTAACATATGGTTTTGTAACTTCTATAAAATGTATTTTAAAATTTGTTTCTAACACTTTACAATTTTTATTTAATAGCTAACAAACAAGGGTATACAATTCTTGCAAATCCCATAAAAATAACTCACAGTTTATGTCGTGTTTCAACATATTAACAGTTTCTCTGAGTGTTATTTTGGTCGATGTACAGAGAGACTCTGAGTAGGTGTCCAATTACCCCTCTTTGTGACATGTCTTTGATAATTCTTTAGTCAATTTTCTGTTTATGACAAATATCTATATGGAAAACTGATTTGTTCTGGCTACATTGGTTTTTATTACTCATTCCTTTGGAATTGCTTTTAGGCTAAGACGAAGGCAGAATACTACAGCAGTGTATGTGGTGTAGAAAGCTGCTCATGTACCCAGGTCCAGAAACCAGAAACGGAAAGAAGAATGCTGGTTTCCAAAAACCTTCATAAGGGCATTCTTCAGGAAAAGTCTAGTCTCTAGAACCATCTAAATATTTATCCCCATAGGCTAGGACATAAATGTTTAGAATTTCAAAGAGTAAAGAAGATCCAGATCAGAACATCCTTCCTGCCAATGTGAGTATGGCTGGTGGGGTCCTGCTACAATATAGCACAAGACACCACCCATCAGTGGTTATGTGACATTGCACAGCAGAAGTCATGGGTGTGCTTCTCACAACCATGTTGCTTTATGAATGACTACCATTAACAAAAGGTGGCCCAGACCTGCCAACGGTGTCTCTATTTTGTTTATCTGAAATACACACACAAGTTAAGCAAGGAGCTGACGGAAGTAGCAGCGTTGGGGATGGCAACGTAAGCTTTCACCAGTCTCTGGAAAAGAGGCTACTTTATGTAATATGCCCATCATTAGAAGACAGTTTCTAGAGGACAGCCAGGTAGGAGCCAGATCTTTATTTCTAAAAAAATAAGAAAAGGAATTCTAAGAATACAGCCTCACAGTTTTGTTCTCTCTCAGATGAGAAGGCGATCTTTCAGAAATCTGAGCTGAGAAGCCAGCTTACTTAGCTGCAAGATAATAGATGTGTGTGATTTTAGATGTTTATGGTAATTTGTTACACGGCAATAAAGAACTGATATTGCTATGTTGTTACTATACTTAGAAATAATAAATCTTAATTGACTATAGGCAAACCCTGTCCACAAACTCCAATAAAATATCCTACTGAGCATAGTTAATTTCATTAGTGTTCAGCCTTCATCTGTTAATTACATAAACTTAATTAGCATAAAAACAATATGTACCCACTTATTTGCTGTAACCCTTAAGATTGGAATTTAGTAGCATGATCATCTGTCCTACTTTGTTGTGTTTGTTTTGTACTTAATATAGGAAAGAATTCTTTTATTATACCTTTACTAGTAAAGCATACAATTCAGTCTCAGCATTTTTAATACAAAATTAACTAATTTTAATTAATCAGCTAAATGTCAATCCTACAGCAGTTTCTAACAAGATCATTATAAAAGAATATAATGTACTTTGCCAGGATCCTTAACCTGAACTATGATAAATATTCTTTTATGATTCTTTTAAGCATCAGACAAGATGATCTGTGTTGTTATATTTGGATAAAGAGATATTCAAACCTTTCAGTTTATGCTGCTGTGTTTTGAAAATCAATGCTCTGATTATTTTAGCTTATGGATATATGTATATATACATATATATATCAAATATATATATATATTTATTATTATTTCACAGTCTCTAAGATTAATTTTTGGGATTTAAGATTGAAGATATAATGTTAAAGAGTGCTTTCAAACATTTGGAATGGGGAATAATAGAAAACCCCTACCCTTTCAGGAGTTCATATATCAAATCTACTTTTATAATAGTAAAATATGTTTTTATACCTTTTATAAGTATACAATTAATTTTTGCTTTTAAAAGAGTTTTAAGCTACTAGGTTGCTAAACTGACCTCTTTAAGTGTTGTTGTTCAACAGTTACAATTCTACTTCCATTGTATGACTATTCCCACCTAATAAGTTCTGTTAATATATATTATTTATTTAATGTACATTTTCTACATGTAATACTTATTTAATATATTATTAAATATATTTAACTTTGAATTTAAAATATATAAATTTAATTTTTAAATACATATTTATTTTGAATAGTGAATGAGCAGCAGCAGCAGCAATGGGGAAAGACAGAAGGCCAACCAATCAGAAGGCAGGGGATTAATTTAAAATTCCCTTTTCATCTGTGCTTCTGTCAGAAGGTGTGGCAACTATTGTTCTGGGATTTCCCACATTAATAAGGCCAAGTAATTCTAAATTGTGTCAAATTTACACTAAAACTAACTATAGTAGCTACTTCTCATGATAACTGAATTCAAATTTGAGAAGGCAGGCATACAGTTACCTGTTTTCATCAGTCGGCCAGTTTCAGCATCTGTTACAAACACACATTGAAAGCTTTGGGATCTTCAGTAATTTCAAAGATACTAAGGGAGATTTCAAGTTCAACACTTTGAGAACCAAGTAGTTAAGTGTTTAGTGGAGCCAACATATCAGTTCTCATGACCACAAGGCTCCCATGGGACAACATATTGCATAATCCTCTTCGCCATGTTCCAAGTATTCAGATATCCTCACGTATCACTGTTCCTTTGAAATCTCCGTTTACTAGATACCATAGTAAAAGCAGCCTAAGTGGGAAATATAAGAGAAATTGTCGTTAAATCTAAGTTATAATTTATATTCATATCTTAAGCTGAGCCAAAGATGGCCCTGTGACATTTTTTCAATATTAAATTTTAATTCTCTTCTGAAATGCTTTATAAGTTTACCATACCTTGTTTATGCACATTTTAACTTCTCTGCATGCATGTCCACTGCTAGAAAGTGATTTACTTACAAGTCATGTAACTGACACCATGTCAGATGGATGTTTCACAAATGCTGAGATTTTGATACACAAGGTTTTGTTACATTTACTGGTGGACACATATCCGTTGGCCTTTGAAATTTTCTTCCAAGTATATGTCGGAATGATTCCTGTAAAGTGCAGTCAGTTTCAGTACTTCCTAATTGGTACAGAGCATAAGCAAGTATTTTCATGGATTGCTCCAACACTTTCAGGAAACATCTTTGTCTTATGCTTCAAACGAAACAAAATAAAATAAAAGACATAGATTTGGATAGAATGGATTTATTCATTCTTAATGAATAACACTTTTAGCTTAAGACATACATTTAAATTTGTGGAAAATACTAATTTTGAAAGGCAGATGAAAACACATTTATTGGATTGCTATCTTTTTTTTAAGTATTAAATAATACTTACTAGCATTCTTTCTGTGGTGCTAGGGAGAAAATCCATGGCTTCCTTTATACCAGACAAATAATATACCATTTAGCTACTGCCTCGGTCAAGATTAATATTCTTTAATACAAGTAAGCCTGTCTGCTTTCATTCTCATCTGTGTCACTATAAACTGTTTTGCTTAGCGTCTTTTGTAAGCCTGTAGATGGACCTGTGTTTTCTCTAGTGAACTCCTCTGACATCAGCCCTCAATACTGCTGTCTTCCCTTCTGATGTCATCATACTCACCTTAAGCCACTGTTCTCCATGGAACAATAGAATTCACTCCAGACCATTCTAAATTTTGCTCATTCAGGAAAATATATGGTAAATTTTCTTAGCAACAGAATTTCTCCACATTTTAGGGATATGGTATTTTAATTGGCATCTTGTGTTTATCTTACTCTCTGAGTGAATGGACTGTGATTGATTTAGGAAACAACTCTTCTAAGTTTCAGATTCACTCATGGCATGCGGCATGCTTTTCCCTGGTTCCCTTGCTGAATGCAGTCTTTGTCTGATTTATTTTGACAATGAATTTCTCAGGAACTTCAGTGTAAGACCATGAATTTTTTATTATTTTATGGCAAATCCACAATTGTTATGGGCCAATCATAGAAACTTTAGTGCCAGAATATGGTTGGATTTTTTTCATTTGATTATAGCCTGCTAAATGTATGAGCATATGTTCTGGGAAAGCCAGATGAGTGCCATTTAAAAATTACAGAGCTTTAAAGTCAGGAATAATTTCTCAAATCACCTTTATGTTTCAGGAAGGAGTGTCACAATGGTACATATGCTACTTTGTTATTATTCTTCAAACCTTGTTTTAGAAACAGAAACTGTTAAAAATGCATGGACTTTTGATCCTCCTCCTCTGAGCTGACTTTACTCATTTGTACCTGTAATATTCAGTTTTCTTTTACCAACTTGCCACAATCTCCACTGAGATGGAAAGAAAGTCTCAATGAAGTGTTGTCTGGATCAGATTTCCTGTGGGTATATGTTTGGGAGAATTTTTAATTGTATTAATTGACGTGCCAAGACCCTTCCCACCGATAGTGGTACTATTCCCTAGTCAGAGAGTTTTGCACTGCATACAAGCAGGGAAAGCCAGCCGAGCACCAATCATGCATTCATTCTTTGTGTTCATGACTGTGGATGTCACTACTTCTTCAAGCTCTTGTCATCAGAAAAATGCAGTTATCTTGTCTCTGGTCATTCCTTAACTTTACATGACATGAAATAAATCACAAAGAGAGCTGGGTATAAACCTGATACTATCTTCTGTCTTTCATCAATGGGTTTTGATATCAGATAAACACAGAAAAATGTACATTAGTCTTTTGATATTTCCCTCATTTAACAAGAATACAAATTAAACTTATTAAAACTAAAATAATGACTATAGATTTTCATATGCTTTTCCTATGTAATATGGATAATGTCCACTTTTAAGTGAGTATATACCGTTGCCTGTCTTTCTGCTTCTGGGTTATGTGATTCAGTGTGATCTTTTCTAGTTTCATTCATTTACCTGCAAATTTCATGATTTCCTTGTTTTTAATTGCTGAGTAGTATTCCATTGTGTAAATGTACCACAATATCTGCATCCATTCCTTAGTTGTTTCCAGATTCTTGCTATTACAAATGAAGCTGCTATGACAATAGTTGAGCAAATGCCCTTGTTGAATTGGGAAGCATCTTTAGAGTATATGCCCAGGAATGGTTTAGCTTGGTCTTGATGTAGCACTACTCCTAAATTTCTGAGAAATTGCCAGATTGATTTCCAAAGTGGTTGTATAATTTTACATTTCCACCAGCAATGGAGGAGGGTTCTCTTTTCTCTGCAACCTCTCCAGCATATGTTGTCACTTGTGTTTTTGATCTTAGCCATTCTGATGGGTGTAAGATAGAATTTTAAGGACCATATGGAAGATGCTTAATCCTCATTCAGAAGGGTGAACAGTGGAGGAAGACAGAGAGCAGGATAGGAGCTTACCACAAAAAGCCTCTGAAAGACTACCCAATGTGGTATCAAAGCAGATACTAAGACTTATGGCTAAACTTTGGACAGAGTGCAAGGGATATTATGAAAGAAGGGGGAGAGAAAAAGACCTGGAGGGAATAGGAGTTCTACAAGGAGACAAATAGAGCCAAAAATATAGACCCAGATAGGCCTGCAGAGACTGATGAATCAACCAAGGACTATGCACAGAGAGGACCTAGACTTCTTGTTCAAATGTCGCCCATGGCCAAGTAAGTCTCCATGTGAGTACCTGAGATTAGGGGAGCAAGGAAAGACTCTGGAATGAACTTGGTTGCTACTCTTTGATCACCTCACACTGGCAAGGTGGTCTTACTAGGCCACGGAGAAAGAGGTTCTAGATGTCTTGGTGAGACCTGATAGACTAGGGTCAGATAGTAGGGGAGGAGTACCTCCCCTATTAGTGGACAAGGGCAGTGACATATGGGGGGAAGAGAGAGGGTGGGTGGGACTGGAGGGAGATGAGGGAAGGGCTACAGCCTTGATACAAAGTGAATTAATAGTAATTATTGTTATAATTATATTATTATTATTTTGCATTACTATTAATAATCAATTTTACCTAAAAGAAAAAAAAATAAAATAGTAAGTGTGTACTGAAATGTTATGCTTCTAAGAAAATGCAATATTATTCTGAAAATTATTATAGACTTCATGAAAAAATATTATCAGACATGTTTTAATAAAAAGTATGCATATACCTTTTCATTTTTTATATCTTGGAATTATTTTACTTTAAAGACTTTATTCAGCTTCTTAAGTTTTATTCTATTGAATCTTATTTCATCTTCTCCAAGGACTTCCTTTACTATATATATTCACAAGCTTTTTCAACCTAGAATCATAGTAGTATGCATTAATAATGATAAAATTCATGTGTATCCAGTGAGTAAATTTACATACAATAAAACATTTTAGCAATCTGTTTCTCTTGTTGATATTTTCAAGGTTATTCAAATATACATTTCAGCTACAAAATATGAAACGTGTTATTATAACAGTTGTGTTTCACTTTGGCCAGCACTGATATTTTATTTTGACATACTATACTTCTCTACATCAACTTGAGAAGCCATAATTTATCTGTTGTTATGTGTACCCATCACAGACAGTACTGTCAATAGTGAAGCCATGCCAAATGATATGGCATAGAATCATATTCAACATATTTCAGTTATCTTGGTTAGTGATAGGCAGAGATTGTAGCTCTGACATAACAAACCAAACAACAAAAAAACATTTACTTGGCTTGTCAAGGCCCTGTGCTAGATTTTCAGTATTGAAAACAAATAAACAAACGAATAATAGCTCAGGTTAATTATTAGCCTGTTCAGTGAATATCGTCTATCCTTTATAACAGTTATTTTACCACTTATGATGCTATAACTAATGGCTTTGGGAATTACATTAAACTAACCATTTATTGAACTACCTAACATTGAATATTATTGAATATATTTAACAACCCAATTATTGAACAAAGTAACAATTATTAAACTAAAAATAGTTAACATAGTATTATTTGGAAATGATTCAGTGAAATATTTTTCTCTCTCCAGACCTTAAATTTTACCTCATAAATATATGAAATGATGTCTTCAAAACATTCAATATCTTGAGAAAGGTAAACTACAATATTATGGACAAGAAGGAGTTGATTAAATGATTTCTCTAGGTAATTTTTCTCATTGTAGATTTGAGATGATTTCTATCTTCTCAATGATCTCCAAATGACCTTGTCTAATCATGTTTCAGTTTTCTTTTTGTAACAAACTGCAAAGAAACATTCTTTTAAAGATTCACTCAAATTTATACTTGCTAAATAACATTTAAAGCATAAATTTAGCTAATGAAGACCAAAGTAAAATGCAGCAGAGCAATGCAGGGACAATATTTACACTAAAAGCTGAGTGGTACTGTACATTTATTTATGGGTTAAAAGTTGCGTAAAAAAATGACCCTGTGGTATTTTAGCTATCTTTCATTTCTCTTTTTTTCTTTTTTTATATTAATTACAGTTTGCTCACTTTGTATCCCAGCTGTAACCTCCTCCCTCATCCCATTCCAGGCACACCCTCCCTCTTTCATCTCCTCCCATGTCCCTCTCCAAGTACTCTGATGGGGAGGGGTCTCCCTTCCTGTCCATCTAACCCTATCTTATATTAGATCTCAGCAGGAATGGCTGCATTGTCTTCCTCTGTGGGCTAGTAAGCTTGCTCCCCCATCAGGGGGAGGTGATCAAAGAGCCAGCCACTGAGATGATGTCAGAGACAGGCCCTGTTCCACTTAATAGGGAACCCACTTGGATACTGGCCTGCACTGTGTTACATCTGTGCAGGAGTTCAAGGTTATCTCCACGAATAGTCGTTGGTTGGAATATCAGTCTCAGAAAAGACACCTGAGCCCATATTTCTTGGTACTGTTACTCTCCTTGTGGAGCTCCTGTCCCATTCGGATCTTTCTGTCTCCCCCTTCATTTATACCCTGCTCTCTGTCCAAAGTTTTGTTAGGAGTCTCAATGTCTGCTTTGATACACTGCTGGGTAAAGTCTTTCAGAGACCCTCTGTGATAGGCTCCTGTCCTGTTCCCTGTTTTCTCCCTCATCTGAAATCCCTTCTCTTTGCCTTTCTGAGAGAAGATTGATCATCTTACTCATGGTCCTTCTTTTTTCTTAGCTTCTTTTGGTGTACAGATTTTAGTATGTTTATCCTGTATTATATGGCTAATATCCACTTATATGTGAGTATGTACCACGAGTGTTTTTATGTTTCTGGGATACCTACTCAAGATGATCATTTCTAGTTCCCACCATTTGCCTGCAAATTATATGTTTTCCTTGTTTTTAATTGCTGAGTAGTATTCCATTGTGCAAAGATTCCACAATTTCTGTATCCATTCCTCAGTTGAGGAACATCCAGATTGTTTCCAGGTTCTGGCTATTACGAATAAAGCTGCTACGAACATGTTGCACAAAAGTACTTGAGCATATTTTGGATATATGCCTAGCAGTGGCATAGCTGAAAGTTGAGGAAGCATTCTTCCTAATTGTCTGAGAAAGTGTCAGCTTGATTTCCAAAGTGGGTGTTCAAGTTTGCATTCCCACCAGCAATGGAGGAGGATACCCCTTTCTCCATATCCTCTCTAGCCTGTATTGTCATTTGAGTATTTGATCTTAGCCATTCTAATGGGTGTAAGGTGAAATCTCAGGATCGTTTTGATTTGGATTTTCCTGATGACTAATGATTTTGAGCATTTCTTTAAGTGTGTTTCTGCCATTTGATATTCCTCTATTAAGAATGTTTAGCTCTGTACCCAATTTTTTAGTAGGGTTATGTGATTTGTTACTATTTAACTTCTTGGGTTGCTTTTGTGTGTTTGTGTGTTGTTTTTTTAATATTTTTTATTTTAATTACAGTTTATTTACTTTGTATCCCAGCTGTAGCCCCCTCCCTCATTCCTTCCCAAATCCAGCCTCCCTTCCTCATCTCCTCCTTGCCCCTCCCTAAGTCCACTAATAGGGGAGGTCCTCTTCCCCTTCCATCTGACCCTAGCTTATCAGGTCTCATCAGGACTGGCTTCAATGACCTCCTCTGTGGCCTAGCTAGGCTGCTCCTCCCACGGGGGACTGGGGAGGTCAAGGAGCTAGCCATAGAGTTCATGTCAGAGACAGTCCCTGTTTCGCTTACTAGGGAAGCCACTTGGATACTAAGCTGACATGGGCTACATCCGAGCAGGGGTTCTAGCTTATAACCATGCATGGTCCCTGGTTTGAGAATCAATATTAGACAGGCTCCTGTGCCCAGATATATTTGGTCCTTGTAGAGCTCCTTTTCTCTCCAGGTCTCACTAACTCTCCCTTCTTTCATATGATTCTCTGCACTCTGCCCAAAGTTTGGTTATGAGTCTCAGCATCTGCTTTGATACACTGCTATGTAGAGACTTTCAGAAACCCTCTATGGTAAGTTCCTATCCTGCTTCTCATTTTCTCCTACTTCCAATGTCCATCCTATTTATCTTTCTAAGTAAGGACTGATCTTCTTACCCTGTATCCTCCTTCTTCTTTAGCTTCTTTAGGTGTACAGAGTTTAGTATGTTTATGTTGTTTTATCTTATAGATCTATTATCCACTTATAAGTGAGTATATACCATGTGTGTCTTTCTGCTTCTGGGATACCTTACTCAGGATGATCTTTTCCAGGTCACATCATTTGCCTGTGTAGCAGCTTTATTCATAACAGCCAGAACCTGGAAACAACCCAGATGTCCCTCAATGGAGGAATGGATTCAGAAATTGTGGTACATTTACACAGTGGAATACTACTCAGCAATTAAAAACTTCTTGGGTTTTTATATATATATCCTGGGTATTAGCTCCCTGTCAAAATAGGGTTAGTAAAGACACTTTCCCAGTCTGTCAGATGTAGTTTGTTTCTGATGACAGTGTCCTTTGCTTTACAGAAGGTTTTTACTTCCATAAGGCCCCATTTATTGATTGTTGATCTTAGAGCCTGTGCTGTTGGCATTCTGTTCAGGAAGTTGTCTCCTGTGTAAATGAGTTGAAGGCTCTTTTTCAATTTTCTTCTAACAGATTTAGTGTGTCTGGTTTTATGTTGAGGTTGTTGATCAACTTGGACTTTAGTTTTGTGCAGGTTGATAAATATGATTCTATTTGCATTTTTCTACATGTAGACATCCAGTTAGATCACCACCAGTTAATGAAGATGCTGTCTCTTTTCCATTGCATGTTTTTGTAAAAAATCAAGTATCCCTAGGTTTATGGGTTTATTTCTGGGTCTTCTATTCGATTCCATTAATCCATCATTCTGTTTCTATGCCAGAACCATACAATTTCTATTTCTATTGCTCTGTAGTACAAATTGAGATCAGGGATAGTGATACATCCAGACGATATGTTGTTGTACAGGATTATTTTAGCAATTCTGGGATTTTCTTTTTCCATATGAAGTTGAGAATTGTTCTATCAAGGTTTGTAAAGAATTGTGTTGGTATTTTGATGGTAATTGCATTAAATTTGTATATGCTTTTTTAGGATGACCTTTTTCACTATATTAATCCTATCGATTCATGAGATTTTTCCATATTCCGATATCTTATTCAATTTCTTTCTTCATAGAATTGAAGTTTTTTTTTTTTTTTTTTTTTTTTTTGATCCCTGATCTCTCCAAGACTTTAAACATTTGGTCCTTATGAAGTTTCTATCCTCTCCATGTCATACTAACTTCCCCTTCTTTCATATGATTCTCTGCACTCTGTCGAAATATATCTGGGCACAGGGGTCTTTTCTGAGATTGATACTCCACCAAGGACCATGTATGGATATAACCTAGAACCTCTGCTCAGATGTAGACCGTGGTAGCTCAGTAACCAATTGGTTTTCCCTAGTAAGGGGAACAGGGACTATTTCTGACAGGAACTCAATGGCAGGCTCTTTGACCTCCCCACCCACCAAGGGAGGAGCAGTCCTGTTAGACCACAGAGGAGAGCTTTGCAGCCAGTCCTGAAGATACCTGATAAAACAGGGTCAGATGAAAGGGGAGGAGTTCCTCCCCAATCAGTGGACTTAGAAAGGAGCAAGGAGGAGATGAGGAAGGGAGGGTGGGATTGGGAGGGAATCAGGGAGCAGGATACAGCTGGGACACATACAGAGTTAATAAAATGTAACTAATAATAAAAAGAAAAAAAGACATTAAACATGAAAGAATTTATAAACAAACAAGCAAACTAATGAATAAATAAATATCTTCCATTCACATTTTAAGTCACTATTCAGACAGATTGTGATAGCTATACACATAAAATTTCTTCTGGTACAGTTTGCTACATATATAAGCATCCAAATTCCTAACTTTTTTTGAAATCAGAATGTATTTTTAATTCTTTCATAATTTCATTTTAATTGTGCACACATGCATGCAGTCACACACACACACACACACACACACACACACACACACACAGACATCATGCTTTGATCATGTTCTTCACATCATCCTCATTTAACATAGGTAGTTGGAGATATGAAAACATGTTTGCCCACTGCTGGATGATTAGGTCAATACAATTACGGTTTATTTTCTTTTTTTAATTTTTTATTTTTTATATTAATTACAGTATATTCACTTTGTATACTAGCTGCAGTCCCCTCCTTTTTTCCCTCGCAATCCCAGCTTCCCTCCCTCATCTCCCCCCTTCCCCTCTCATAGTCAATTCTTTGATTCTTTACTTTGTTAGTTCTTTGACAATTTAGTACACACATGTAATAAATTCTTGTCAGCCTAAGCTAGCAATTCTCAACCACTAGTCAGTCATGAACCTTTTTGGGATCACATATGAGATATCTTGTACATCATATATTTACTTTACTATTCACAAAAGTAACAAACTTACAATTCTGAAATAGCAACAAAATAATTTTATGTTGTTTGTCACCACAACATAAGCAAATGTAATAAAGAGTCTCAGCATTTGGAAATTCTAGAGCCGCTGGTCTAAGCACACATTCTCTTTTATCTTCTTTTGAATCACCTCCTCTTTACCTGTGACATTGCCAAATCTGTGACTTTTGGTTTTGTTTTGCAACCCCACTTGCTTTAATCAGGGTCATCTCTGTGACCACTGTAATGGAGCATCCACTGGATTCTGTTGAGTTCACCAGTAAGTATACAACTGAAGGCACTGATAAAATATTTCCTATTGGCAGATTAGGAAAAGGTAAGAAGGACTTCTTCACTGAGATTAGGGCCACTAGAGTTTCTTCTTAACTTTGGGATTTTCAAACATAATCATTAACACTCTGAAGTTATTCATCTCCCTCCTTCAGTGGCCACTACCATTCCTCTGATTCCTTTTGCTGATCCTATTCCTTCCATCAAATAGTCGTTATGATTTTATGTCATGTACATTTAATGCAGTTTTATTTACAGATAAAATACGAATCAGAAAATAAGAATTTAATGCATAAAATTCTGATTTTAAGTCTGTACAATTAAAAAATAAGAATGGGTATTTAGAAGAGAAGAATCTCTGTCATATAATATGGACATGAAGTTTCTACTAAATTGTATTCTACTTATAATAGAATTCAAATAACTATTGTATAATTAGACAACTATGCTAAAGATTACAGTCCACTCTAACAAGTTTAATTATAACATGCCACTGTTGTAACATTCATCAATGCATTTTACAAGAAAATATAAAAGTGATGGTTTATATTAACTGTACTTACAAAAATTGTGGTGATCTCAGAAAGCTTCAAATACAGTTATAAACTTGAAACACAAAGCCATGGTCACATAGAATTGTGTTTCTTATGCAAATATTTTCCTATTTTCATTATAATTTGTGCACTTTGCATCAATATTAATTCCTATGACTACTAAAGAAAGTTAAATGGTAGAAAGAACCACAATATGTTATTGGTATATCCCTGCAAATCTGTATCAGCATGATTCTTGCCACTCTCCTTGGAGGAACATGTCATTTATAACCTCATTCAATGAATAAAGAGAAAGCGTTGGAGATAAATAACTCATTTGTCCAATTTAATGTAATTGTAAGGGACAGGAATAGACTTTTAACCTCATTCAGACTGATTCTATAAACTGTTCTGTGTGCTTTCTGCTAAATAAGAGGGAGTTCTGATAATTTACCAGAAAGAGATTGAGTGCTTGAAGGTCGTGCTCATAAACAACTGGCTATCTTTTAGGTGTTATCCCTGCCTGTGTTCATATATTCAGTCAGAACTACAAGAATAACATTTAATTTTATTCCAACCAATTTGTTTGACAATAGTTCTAGGGTGAAAAAGTAAATCCTGACACTAACTTTAGGTCAAAGGATAATTATAGTAAGAGATTAATTTAGTCACATCAGAGAAAATTAACGTTAGATGTTAGTCTGGTGTCGGCAACAATGTTTTCCATTCACTAATGGGAATTTGGGCATTGCTAAGAAGTAAAGGGTTGTAGCAGGACTACACTGATGGAAATAATAATGCTCTCAATGGTTGAGGTAGATACATAATTTAGTTCTTTGTGCAGTAGGAGTCAAATTTAGATGTTTTTCTTTTCTTTTGTATTAGCCGGGATTTTTTGGCTAATCTTATCTGCTCATGTGTGCTCACTTAATCCACACACGCTCTGTGGATACATTGTCCAGACTGAGAAAATGATGAAAAATGTCTCCCTGCCTCCCTTTAGGGTACTGGATCATAGGTAATGTCACACAAATAATGATGGAAAGCCAAATGTAAATTCAAATATTTTTTAATTTTCTAAATTTTACATTATATGAAGTGTAATCATTGAAAAAAAAACAAATTTAAGTGTTGTGTTGACCCTTTTAGATATTAAAATCACAAGTGCGTACAAATGAAATATGTGTCAGGAGAAAATTTTCTTAAACTTTCCTTTAAACAAACAAACAAACAAACAAACCCTTTCCATTCCCTGTATCCTCCTAGTAACAGAGAGAAAGTTTTATTTCACTGTCAGAAAGCAAATGATTTGGCTACATAATAGGTTTTTTTTTCTTTTTTTTTTTTTTTTGCCTTATGCAATCTATCCGCAATATGATTTTTGATCTTTTTTCATGTCACTCACAAATTCTCTTACCTCTCTGAGTCACTCAAATTCTGCCTTGACCCTGAGCTCAAGAACCACATTGTGAGAAAGGTCCTTCATGATCAGTTGTATAAAGAACCACTTCCACTCACATGGACCTGGAACCTCTTACTCTTTTATCCTTTGCTGTTCTCTTTATCACTTACCCAATGTACCATTCTGTATGTATTTTATTATTGTTCTTCTTATACAAGATACAATATCTCTGCAGCCAATGATTTTGTCAAACTGCTCAATATACATATATATTACATACTAGTTGAGTACAGGCCCTTGGATGCAGTAGAAACATTGTGAATACCTGAATGTGGAAACTGCCAGTGTAACTGTTCCTGGCATGACACAATCTGTCACTCGGCTGGGACGACTCTTGTTGATGCCTCACTACCTTTTATTTCAGAAGTTTTTATCTTCCACTTTTGATGCTTAAGAAGAGAATATGCATTAAATATTTCAAATGTGTAGAATTTAGAATCACCTCTGACTCTCTATCTGTGTAGTTTTACATACCATTTTATATAAAAAAAAACTTGCATTAAAGATAAAAAAATCTCTACCAGAAAGAAATGAAAATCATCCATTCACCATTTCAATCAGAATCACCCAGAGTTGATTTCTTGCCTAGCTTTCAATTCTTTTTGCTCCTATTCCCTGTGAATGTGTGCTGCTTTTTACATTGTCTCTGAGTCTCCCACATGGGCTTGACTATAATTTGTCTCATCAACACAATTATATTAAAAATTTATCCAGTAACTTGGGACACAGTTATGAGAATGTTTGTCCACATGGATGAACTCAGTGGAAGCATGTATGTATCAATTCAACTCCTGCCTCATTACTTGAACACACACCTTTTGTGTTTTCCTTTTTTAAGACAACAGCCATACAAACCATTCCACCATGTCAGCAATGCTCATGACAGTCCCACATCATTGGACAATACAGGTTATTTGTTATTGATGTTATTGCTTGCCTCCCTATTCTATGTTGTCCTTCTTTGTATTAGAAACTATCTCAGAAGTTAGAAACACTGATCACAAATCTTTACTTATGCCTCCCAATTCTGTATGAAGAAGCCCTAATGTTACAACAGAGCAAAGACATAGAACAAATTGTCTACATGTATAAATGAATTGTTGTACTCCATCAGTAATTTAAAGGATCTTCCTCAGAACATTAAGCTCACTTCTTAACCATGGCTTGATCCCACTTTGATTGTATAGCCTAATGTTTAAGTATAAAATTAATAAAAATTCATTGATGGTATGGATGATCAACTGAGGCTTTTTCTGAGGTCCAGATGTAATTAAGGAACACAGCTCTTTCTCAAAGCCAGACACATGCTTGACCGAGCCAGTAATAGCCTGAGAGTAGGGTCTTTAGGTTCTGTGGTTTCAGACCATGGAAACCCAACTCTTCAATGGTAAGCAATTGTGGAAACCAGTGTCAAGGCCACTGTGCATGTGAGATGTAATGTTTTCTAGATATCCTGTGCTCCCTTTGGGCAACACTGATGAGTTTCTTCTCCAGTAGCAGTACATATGATGCTATACTTCTTAGTAAGCTTGCTCGGCATAAGACATAGGTTGTACAAGACCGCCTGATTCCAAATTTTCTTATCCTCTTTATGTTCTGATCTCTTGGTCCTCTCTTTCAGGAATCTGTCACTGAAGAACAACCTGCTGGTCCAGGTGAAACTTGATCAGTCTATTTCAATTTACTTGTGCCTCAATTTTGATGAAGTTTCATGATTGTGAAGAAAGGAAATTTTAGGATAGAAATGAAATCTTCATTATTAGATGTACACACTCACAGTAGCTTGGAAACATTCTTTAGTGATGATTCCATACAGAACTCAACCCTGACAATATTAATGGTTTATGTAAGGTAACTAATGGTTACTGATCATATCATCATTTGTATAAGATGAGGGACTAGATACAGCAGATTTGACAAACCTAAAACTCTGGTGGTCTATTAAATATTAAAAATTTATAAAAACTTGTTACTATAGTCCTAATTTATTTTCTATAATTAGAATTCTTGTAAGAATAACATTTTCTGAAGAAATTGCTATTTTACAGCAAATTATTAAAGGTGATAAGGAACTATAAGACATAGTTTTGAGATATATTTGTAGATGATATATGAAAAAAGGGAGACGTAAAGAAAAAAATGATACTTGAAATGGTTTCAGGAAACAAGCTGATACTGGGCTTAACTAATGAGTAAGACTAATATGAACTGTATGAATAAGAAAGACAATTCAGCCACTACTGATGAGACGTGATAGACTAGTATGATGGAAAGGAGGGAGGACCTCCCATATCAGTGGACTTGGAAAGGAGCATGGGTGGAGAACAGGAAAAGAGGGTGGGATTGGAAGGGTATAAAGGAAGGGACTATAGTTGGGGATACAAAGTGAAAAAACTCTAATTAATAAAACAATAATTAAATGAATAAGGAAAACAAAGATGAGAAAACAGAGAGGCACAATAAGAAAATGTAAAAAAAATAGTGGATGCTTAGTTCTTTTTTATAAATATGTCACAACAGAAAACTTAAAACTGAAAAATCTACTGACTAATATCCACTTATAACATAGGATAAATATACTAAAATCTGTACACCTAAATAAGCTAAACAAGAAGGAAGACCTTGAATAAGATGATCAATACTCATTCAGAAAGGCAAATGGGACAGATATTGGTAGAGTGAGAAAACAGGGAATAGGACAAAAGCCTAACACAGAGGGCCTCTGACACACTCTACCCAGCAGGGTATGGAAACAGATGCTGATACTCTTAACCAAACTTTGGGAAGAGTACAGGGAATCTTATGAAAGAAGGGGGAGATAGAAAGACCTGGAGGGAACAGGAGTTCTACCAGGAGAGCAACAGAACCAAAAAATCTGGGCAAAGGGGTCTTTTCTGAGACTGATACTATAACCAAGGAGCATGGACAGATGTAGCCCATGGCAGCTTAGTGTCCAAATGGGTTTCCTAGTTATGGGAACAGGGACTGTCTCTGACATGAACTCAGTGGCTGGCTCTTTGATCACCTCCCCTTTGGGTGGGACAGCATTGCCAGGCCACAGAGGTGGACAGTGCAGCCAGTCCTGATGAGACCTGATAGGTAGAGTCAGATGGAAGGGGATGAGGACCTCCCCTATCACTGGACTTGGAGAGGGGCATGGGAGGATATGAGGGCAGGAAGATGGGATTGGGAGGGAATGAGTGGGAGGGCTACAGCTGGGATACAAACTGAATAAACTCTAATTAATATAAAAAATAAAATTTTAATACAAAAGGAAAAAAATAAATTTAAAAAATCTACTTCTAAAGGATTTTGTTGTTATTTGTTTCTTGATTTGTGGTCTCAGAGATCTTCTCTTTATATATTTTATAAGGGTACTTTCAATTATTTTGGATACAAAAATTTTGTTTCCTCCAACTATATGTATTTAAGAACTTGTGTCTGTATTCTCTATGCCAAGCATGGAATGGTTTGAATAGAAGGAGGTTTTGGTTTTTTGTTTTTTTTTTTTTTTGTTTTTTTTTTGTAACTTTGTTACAAAGTTCAATTTGAAACCATAGAGTAAATTTCTTGGTAGAATTACATTGCTCATAGAACTGAGGTCAAGACTATATTACCAGAGGAAGTGTAGAGATTTCTATATAAAAAACAACAACCAAGTATGTGTGCCAGCATATTAGAAATAGTAGATAAAGTATGATTGTGATTATAGAAGTTAATACATTTACGTTGATAAATGCTGATTCATTTATAATATGTACATTTCAGTGTTTTAAATATGTGCAAGTCATTGATTTAGTGGTTCTATTTTGTGATGACTTGGGGATGCATTGAAACAAGGTTAGAATTTAAGCTCAAGGAAATAGAACCCAAATCTCCACTCTAGTGTCATACTCTACATTTTTTTCTTTGAATCATCATCATCATTATCATCATCATGAATGTCCCTCAGTCCAATTATTGCTGACCATGTCTAAATGAGTGTGTGTCCATTTGTTGAGGCATAGGCAGCCTAAAGTAACTGTTTTCCTGCAGAAGCCATCTTTCTACTCCAGTGGTCAAGGGCTCCCAGGCAAGTGATGTGACTTGGGAGCCATCCTTTATCAGTGCTGGAATGTGTGCTAGCCTGTTACCATTTTTACATCCATTCTACAGCTTCTGGTGGTAATTTGTAGATCAGCCATGTTATGAAAGGAGCACAGCATTTCCTAGTTCTCCCTGTCCTCTGACTTACACATTCCTTTAGTCTTTTGTTTCACAATGTTCCTCAATCCTTGGGTGGGATTGAATGTTAACTTCATGTTTATTGGATTTTTTTTTTTATAAAGTTCTTTATCATGTGAACTCTAGTAGTACCTTTTGGTAAGCCAACACTCAACAGTTTGTGTATCATAAAAAATAGCAATTACAGTCCAAATTTGTACATCATTTAAATTTTTAACAGTACATTCCCCATGTGATCTTATTATATCCAGAGAGAAATCAACTGTAATCTCCCATACATGATTTTACAGATGATGCAGGCAGGCAAAATACAAAGTTCAATTTGGAACCATAGAGTAAATTAATGATATTTGAAAGAAATCATAAAGTTTTAAAAAGTTTATGTCAGTTATCAGTCTAGAACCGAAGACACATTATACCCTATGAGGAAAGAACTTTATAATTTGCATATCATGTGACATGCAAAATCACCCCTTTTGTGGATTATATTGATGAGTGACCATGGGTAATACAATTTATAGGAAAATCACATTCTTACATGCAATTGAAGACTCTTTTTGTTATTATCTGATTTTCAAACTCCATAAAAGTTTTAGCCCAATTCTGAAACACTTGTAAATGTCTGGAAGTGTTCTTTTCAAGTTCCCATAAGAAGCTGATTCTTATAAAAATCTTCTGTTGGGGCATTTAGGAAAGTAATTAAGAACTTGAAATTTAAAAAAGTTTCTTGTTTTACGAGTCTCTTTGGTATTTGCTCCATTCACTCAAATGGTCATTTAACGTAAATATAAGTGCTTGAAACTAATTTAATTTTAAGACCTCAGTTTTGCTCTCATGAAGGGATTATATCTTAAAGCACTCAATTGCCTGCTAAGAGATGGTTTTGAGAAAGAAGGAATATCCAAAAGCATCAACTAAAGACGAATGTCAAGATGTAAGATGCATATTCGTCCCTGCTAATGGCAATTTTACTTCCATGAATTCCTACCACGAAGTTGTAAAACTGCTTATTTATGTTGGAAACTGTTACTTTTTCTATAGGAGGCAGATGGCATTTTCTTGGCACAGCACAGAGTAAATTCGCAGAATTAGCAAAGGAGAG
Source organism: Psammomys obesus (assembly GCF_907164565.1). NCBI lineage: Eukaryota > Metazoa > Chordata > Mammalia > Rodentia > Muridae > Psammomys > Psammomys obesus. Next base: position 34,000,000 of record NW_026585504.1, read on the forward strand.
AGGCAATGTAGATATAGACAAATCTGTTTTTTTCACGACACTTATCTCAGTAACAGCTGCTGTGAACTACAGTTGCTTTGGCATGGCAGACCTATTCCCAGGTGAAAGAAGTGAAGTTCTGTAGAAACTCAGTGAATGAATTCAAAAGGAAGTGCCTGTCGTGACATGGTGGTAGACAGTGGTATTCAGGAGAAAGTAAGGGAGGTCAGTTGTGCCTACTACCCTGCATTGAGGTAGGACTTTGGCAAGGTAATCTGTGGTAGTCATGATATGAAACTTACATATTTTGCACTTTAATCCCATTGCTTCAAGTGAGCTTACCAAGACTAGGCAACTCAAAATTATAGTTGTGTCTCAGGTATATTCTCTTGTCTTTAAAAAGAATTTGGATGACACTGGCTGTCAATACTGAAAGATACGAACATTTCATAGAAACATCTCTTGAAGATTCATAAAGTTTGATTTTCATTACCATCCAACTCCACAGTAGTGGAAGAGATGAAACACACACTCTCAGAAGCTATTGATATTTAGAAACAGTGTTTTCATCTCCTTTTCCAAGATTAATCCACTCCTAGCCATATACCCAAAAGATACCACACAATTAAATTTGTTCAACAATATTAATAGAAGCTCTATTCGTAATAGTCAGAATCTGGAAACAACCCAGATGTCCCTCAATGGAGAAATGGATACAGAAAATGTGGTACATATAGAGAAAGGGATATTACTCAGCAATTAAAAACAAGGAAATCATGAGATTTGTAGGAAAATGGTGGGAACTAGAAAAGATCATCCTGAGTGAGGTAACCCAGAAACAAAGGCACAAATGATATACATTCACTTATAAGTGATATTAGCCATATAATAAAGGATAAACATACTAAAATCTATAGCTCTCAAGAAACTAAATATCAAGGAGGACCCTAGGGAAGATGCTTAATCCTCATTCAGAAGAACAAACAGGATAGACATCAGAAGTAGGAGAAGACAAGGAACATGACAAGAGCCTTCCGCAGAGGATTTCTGAAAGACTCTATACACCAGAGTATCAAAGGAGATGCTGAGACTCATAGCCAAACTTTGGGCAGAGTGCAGGAATCCTCATGGAAGAAGAGGGAGATAGAAAGACCTGGAAGGAACAGTAACTCCATAAGGAGAACAACAGAGCCAAAAACACCTGGGCCCAGGGGGCCCTGCAGAGACCTATACTCCAACAAAGGACCATGCACGCAGAGGAACTAGAACCCCTGTTCAAAGGAAGCCCAAAGTTCAGTGTCCAAGTGGGATTTTCTAGTAAGGGGTACTCGGCTTCTCTGACATGACCTCAGTGGCCGGCTCTTTGATCACCTCCCCCTGAGTGGGGGTTGCAGCCTTGACAGACCACAGAGGAAGATGATGCAGCCAGCCTTGATAAGACCTAATAGGCTAGGGTCAGATAGATGGGAAGGAGGTCCCCCCCTATCAGGGGACTAGGCAAAGAGTATAGGGGAAGAAGAGGGAGGGTGGGTGTGACTGGAAGGAGACAAGGGAGGGGCTGCAGCTGGGATACAAAATGAATAAATTGCAATATTGTTACAAAATGGATAAATTGTTGTGGAGGAATCCTGTATCAGTACTGCTAAAGAGACAAGTCCAGGAGAGTAAATGTGAACTAAATAGAAACAGAGCAGCAGGGAACAAGGGTTCATTTGTGCTCCTTTGAAACATAAAAGCAACACCCAGTATAGTACTGAATCCTTAAATGCTGATTACAACACAGAAAATGAAAGCCACATATCAATTCCCCAGTACCTGTTTCTCACAGCTTTGCAATGTGAACAGTCACTGAAGGCAGAAGCCCTTTCTTTTCTGTCCTTCAGGGGTAGCACATTTCTCTAAAGTCAACCTTAATTGGACTGTTCTGGCTTAGCGAGGCCATCTGCTGTGATTTCTCAAACCATCTCCTGGGTGTCTATTTTCTTTTCTCAGCATACAGTTATTCTTCATTCCATCTCATGTTGCATTACCTGCATGCTAAATTCCTGAATAAATATACTCATTTTATTTGATACTTTTTTCCCCTAATAGATTTTTTTCTAAAATCACCTGGGCCTTTTTGAAGCATGTGCTCTTAAGTTTTCTATCTGCAATGTAGAACAAACCAACATTTAGAATAAAAGTACCACCAATAACAGCAATGAATTTCCAACAAATTAGAGAAAAACAGTGTCTAAATAAACTTATCTGGATGTTGGTAATTCAGAACCAAAAGCTTAGCTCTGGATGTAATTTACACACCAGAAAAATAGTTTTAGGACGTGTTGCAACCCTCAGCAAACATTAAACTGCCAAAGTGAATACTGTAACTGTTAGTTGGAGGACTAATAACCTAAAGTGTTGGGAAAACTGTGAGGCTCTGGACAGGAAGGTAACAGGACTGATACCACATGTTTAAGTTTCTGAGTGTGAGAGCCACAGACCAACACCACTGGCATCTACCACCCCCAGGCTTAAGGGAAACTGCAGTGTGGAAGAATTCCTCCACCTGCCAAGTTCACACCATATGCCCACAGTCGCCACTTCCATTGAGAAACTGGAGCCCTTCAATTCTGATCAAAGAACATTTCTGTTATGAAGACACCATTCCACATTCTTTTATTCCCAACTCTCCTCTGTCAATCAAAATCTAGCATTAGTGATTGTCTCTCACTAATTACAACAATATCTTAGAGTACATGATTTCATTATATCTTATTTTAACTGTGTTTTAATTTCACTTTCTATACGTACTCACTGATAGTTATTGCAGAGTGGACCTGCAAAAATTTTCATGACCCATGTCATATTGCACATAGGTCTCTGTGGGCTGCATCATATGGTTTCATCATAGGTAGATGGATGAACCATTAATGATTTGATGAAATCAATTCAATGTGGTCTTTAAACATAAGAACTTGTCAAACCCTTTTTTAAAGCCAAGGGGCTAATATTAAATTTATTGATATGATATTCATGATTATAAAATAGAAAATACACAGAATATTTAAAAGCTTCTATAATATCCCCTTTAGATAGTTGACCAGAGTTATACTCTTCCATTGATATCTATGAAAATTTGATTGCACAGTTGTGACCTTATCATTACAAGAAACGTATGATTAGTTTTTTCCAACTTCCACTTTCTTAAACACATTGCTGGTTTGTAAATAAATATACATCTGCTCTATGAGTTAATCTGTGACCCTAATTTCACATCACTTCGTAACTTCCTGAGTGATAGCTGCAGCCTTTGTTTCTGTAAGGTTGGTCTACAGTAATAGAGACAGGTTGAAGCAGGACTGGTTTAGCCACAATTAGAAGTTTAAGACATGGCACCGCATTTACTACCCTCTAGAAGAGGCAGGAAGGCTGAAGGAGTCAGTAGCCCATCATTCGTAGGTGGTGAGGCCTCAGTAATATGCTTTTAACTGTGAGGTTTGTGTTCAGAGTTTTCAGATTGGTGGACATCTGCTCTAGTGTAAGAATAGTCCACTCTGTTTCTCCAAGAGCTGTTGTGGTTCTAGTGCTCAAAACCTTACAAACCGTGCATTGTATCTCTGAGGCCTGCTTATCTTATCCTCTGAAGTTGGGTAAGGCCATGAGTTAGAAATAGTAAATCGTTTTGTAGGATTTTTGAGTTGCTCTAGGAAATAATATTTTTAAAGTAGATCATGTGAACTTTCGATTTGCATTTACAGAAATTACATGTAGTATAGGGACAACTAGGAATAGCGCTTCCTCAAGATCCAGCCATACCACTCCTAGGCATATACCCAAAAGAGGCTCAAGTACACAAAAAGGACATTTGCTCAACCATGTTTGTAGCAGCTTTATTTGTAATAGGCAGAAGCTGGAAACAAACCAGATGCCCCTCAACTGAAGAATGGATGCAGAAATTGTGGTACATATATACAATGGAGTATTACTCAGCAATGAAAAATAAGGAAATCATGAAATTTGCAGGTAAATGGTGGGACCTGGAAAGGATCATCCTGAGTGAGTTGTCCCAGAAGCAAAAAGACACGCATGGTATATACTCACTCATATAAACATACAACATAGAATAAACCCAATAAAATCTGTACATCTAAACAAACTAAGCGAAAGAGAGGACCCTAACTAAAATGTTCAATCCCCATCCTGAAAGGCAAAGAGGATGGACATCAGAAGAAAAAGAAAATAGGAAACAACCTCGGAACCTGCTACAGAGGGCCTCTGAAGGCCAGAAGAAAACAGGAAACAACCGTGGAACCTGCCACAGAGGGCCTCTGAAAGCTTCTGCAGTATAGACTGTCAAAGCAGATGCTGAGCCTGATGGCCAACTGATGGGCAGAGTGAATGGAATTCTATGTAAGAAGTGGGAAATAGTAAGAGCTGGAGGGGACGGGAACTCCACAAGGAGAGCAACAGAACAAGATAATTTGAACACAGGGAACTTCCCAGAGACTCATACTCCAACCAAGGACTATTCGTGGAGATAACCTAGAACCCCTGCACAGATGTAGCCCATGGCAGTTCAGTGTCCAAGTGGGTTACATAGTAATGGGAAGAGGGACTGCCTCTGACATAATCTGATTGGCCTGCTTGTTGATCACCTCCCCCTGAGGGGGGAGCAGCCTTACTAGGCCATGGTAGAGGACAATGCAGCCAATTTTGATGAGAACTGATAGGCTAAGATCAGAAAGGAGAGGAGAACCTCTCCTATCAGCGGACTTGGGGAGTGGCATGCATGCAGAAAGGGGAGGGAGGGTGGGATCAGGAGGGGAGGAGGGAGGGGCTTATGGGGGGATACAAAATGAATAAAGTGTAATTAATAAAAAAAAGAATGAAGGAGGAAAGAATTAGCCTAGTGTGGAATAAAAATTGACAATATTGTCATTGGTGGTTTTTTTAATGACTTTTGTCAAACTTCTCACTCTTAGCAGCTATTTTTAAAGTAATCTTATTTCAGGTGTTTAGAAGAATAGCATTGAGCAATGCATGCCATTTGCTTTTTTGTATTAGAAATAGTCATGAGGTAATAAAGGTACAAAAGTAATTGGTAGGAATCCATTATGGTGAAATATAAAATTAGAAATAAAATTATATTTTTCTATTACAAATATTCCACCGAATCTTTAACTTTAATTTTTGTGAGATTATTTAAACGCATAGAGAAATCTCTCTCTTAAAAAGAATGTTGCTTATCTGTAGTTGTTATCTATCATTTCTTATATGTGTAAGTATATCTGAAGAACTATGTGAGTAATGAGTGTTTTTACAATAATAGGAGTTTGCTTCTGTACTAGGGTTTGACTTTCACTCTTGTCAACAACAACAAAACACTTTAAAAAGCCCATCTCAGAAGATTTACTTAATAAGATAATTATTTTTAGTCATTAATCAAATGCTATCTGATCCTTTAGGAATTAATTAAATGTTTGATTTTAAATGGAGACTGTAATGTATGACATACCACATACAAAGATAGAAACATGAGATTCTGGATTTCACATTTGATTTTACTCTTAATTACTTATTAGAAACAGCTCTTGAAATTCTAACATTTCAGGAATGTTAACTAAGATAGTTCTAATTAAGAGCAAATTATTGAGGTGTCACAGCACAGTGTTTTACAGTTCTAACATTAGTTATTTAAAATTACTCTAGGTAATAGCAAAGACTAAAATATATCAAATGACATACCATTTGAAGAAATGAAACCAAAATTTAAGCAGGAATATTATAGTTACATAAACCTGCATAGAGTCAGAAAGTAATAACAATAACAACTTCAAAAATGTCACGTTAGGGCATAGAAAGATGGTTCAGTGGTGAGAACACTGGTTGTACGTTCAGAAGATCTTAGTTTCTTTCTCACACTCTGGTAACTCTGGTAACTCTGGTCCCAGGACATCTGGTACCCTCTTCTGGTATTTGTAGTAATCAGGAACAGATGATACACCAACATATATAGAAAAAAAATTCATACAAATAAAATAAATAAAATAAAACTTCATTATGCTTAGCTACTATTAAAATACCTAAAATACATAATTTGGGTGAAGGCTTCTGTCTTTAGAAATGAAAGTCCACATGTTGCTGTAAAAGTTTTAAAGATGATGAAGGTGACAGTCCCTTCAAATTTGTGTCGTTTCTCTGTCAAGGTTTAAGCACAGTTCATATTGTCATGTTCAATACTGTATAGTTAATGTAGCATCATTGTTTTTGAAATCTAACCCTAATTCTCTACACAAAAGGTATGAGCATTTACATAACAGATGCTATTAAAATCAACCTGGCATATTCATGATAAAAGAAATGAAATAGAATAGAAAATGTGAACCAACAAATCGTTATGATTACAGTGTGGGGTTTGTGTTCCCTCGTGCATACAAATTATCATGTGGAGAAGCAGATTTTGGAAAATTTTTAAATATTTTTATTATTATTATTAATTACACTTTATTCATTTTGTACTCCCCCATAAGCCCCTCCCTCCTCCCCTCCCGATCCCACCCTTCCTCCCCTTTCTGCATGCATGCCCCTCCCCAAGTCCACTGATAGGGGAGGTCTTCCTCTCCTCTTTCTGATCTTAGACTATCAGTTCTCATCAGAGGTGGCTGCATTGTCATCTTCTGTGGCCTGGTAAGGCTGCTCCCCACTCAGGGGAAGGTGATTAAAGAGCAGGCCAATCAGATTATGTCAGAGGCAGTCCCTCTTCCCATTACTATGTAACCTACTTGGAAACTGAACTGCCATGGGCTACATCTGTGCAGGGGTTCTAGGTTATCTCCGTGAATAGTCCTTGGTTAGAGTATGATTCTCTGGGAAGTTGCCTGTTCAAATTTTCTTGTTCTGTTGCTCTCCTTGTGGAGTTCCTGTCCTTTCCAGCTATTGCTATTTCCCACTTCTAGTTAATTTGTGAAATTTGTTTCCTCTTTCCAACAAAAATGGGGAAATTTGAAAGTTTGTATAAATATAGTAAGGTAATATCCACTAGAAACTGCCTTTCTACTTACCACATACAAACATCTGTATCTTTCAGTTTACCTCTTTCTTTTGCTATAATTCTTCTTTAAGAAAAAAAAATTAATTTATGTTGGTCTCCTTTTAGAGCTCCGGTCCCCCAGAGGTCTTTCTATCACCGCCTTCTTTCATAAAGTTCCCTGCATTCTGCCCAAAGTTTGGCTATGAGTCTCTGTCTTTGCTTTAATACTTTGATCAGTAGAGTCTTTCAGAGGCCATCTGTGGTAGGCTCCTGTCCTGTTCCTTGTCTTATCTTGCTTCTGATGTCTATTGCTTTTGTCCTTCTGAATGAGGATTGAGCATATTCCATAGGGTCTTCCTTGTTGTTTAGCTTCTTTTGGAGATTTTAGTATGTTTATCCTTTATTATATGGCTATAGAGCAATAAAAACTGAGACCTGGGGCTCTGAAGAGATTGATATCCCAACTAAGGACAATAGATGGAGTGGACCTAAAATCCCAGCTCAGATGCAGTCTGTAGGCTCAATCTCCAACTGGGGTCCCTAGTAAGGGGAACAGGGACTTTCTCTGGCATGAACTCAGTGGCAGGCTCTCTGATCACCTTTCCCTGGGAGGTGTGGGGTTCCAAGCCACAGAGGAAGACAATACAACCAGTCCTTATGAGAGCTGCTTGGCTAGGGTCAAATAGAAAGGAAGGAGGACCTCCTCTCTTAGTGGACTACAGGTGGGTCACAGGGGTAGAAGGGAGGAGGGTGGGATTGGGAGGAGATGAGGGAGGGGGCCACAGTAGGGATACAAACTGAATAAATGTAGTAAATGATAATAATTTTAAAAAGAGACAAAAAGATTAATTTATGTTGCATGTCTTACTACATTTCTTTTATTTTACACCAATGTTGTTACCTGAAGGTTATCATGTCTGTGATTATCAAAAAAAAAAAAAATCTACCTAACTGCCTTTCAAGCCCCAGGTAATGCGTTTGCATGAAAATACCTTACTTATTTGGTCATATGTCAGAGTTTTAAACTCCTTTTCACTGCTCTTTCTTTCATTCCCTTCTTCCTTTGTTGTGAGTAAATCCTTTCTTCAAAGTTGAAACTTAAGTATTTTCAGTGTCACTGTGAGATAAAATTAAGGGTCTATATGGGATATGTGGTAACTGTAATCAATAATAATCAAGAAGGGAAGAATGAGAGAGAAGAGGGAAGGGGAAGTCAGAAGGAGTAACCAAGGGGAGAAAGGAGGGAGTGGAAGAAAGATGGTGTGCACTAGACTCTTCCATTCCCATTGTCGCAGTGTGCACATATAGAGACCAAAAAAGACATCCTTTATGGACATGACTTCTCTTCTTCAATCCTGTGCTTTCCAATGATGAAACTTAGGTCGTTAGGCTTTTGGACTTGTGCTCCTTTTTAAGCTCTATGTTATTTAGTTTCCTTAAAGCTGCTCCCTTCCAAACCCAACCCAAAGAAGGAGAGAGAACATTAGTGGAAATAGGAACCAGAGAAACTTTTACTTTTCATGGCAGTTTAGGTACAGTAGGATCTTTTGGGGCCTATACTAATCTCTGTCCACAGCAAATGCAGTAGGCCGTCTCCCACAAGCCACTGCACTGAAGCATTTCTCTCTGGGTGTCTATTCCAAGCCACCACACCATGCTTCTCTGGTCTCCCCAAACTGCCACACTTTCTTTTCTGGGCACTCCTATTACATCCTACAGATGTAAATCTCTCCACGTTGCAGGAGACAGGCTGTTACCAGCTAGCAAAGACTATCACAGAAGGCATTTATCGGCTGTGGAAAAACTGAAGCCCAAACTTAAGTCCTATACATGGATTAAAAGAAAGCTGAAACTTCCATTCCATTTTTTAATTTTATTTTTTAATCTTTTTTTAAATTTTATTTATTTTCAATTTAATTTAATTTTTAAATGAGTTCTCTTTCATCATTTATTTACAATAAATAAATTTCAATAAGTAAATTTACAAAGCACACACAAAATTCTGCAGTCCTAATCATATAGTGAGTTTTTCCAGTAGTTAAGCATACTAACAGTTACAAAACAGAGCTATTTCATGGTAATCAATAATCTTTTTAGATTAATTTTATTCTTTTATATTAATCACAGGTTATTTACTTTGTATCCCAGCCATAGCCCCTCCCTCATTCCCTCCCAATCCCACCCTCCCTCCCTCATTCTCCTCCCTGCCCCTTTTCAAGTCCACTGCTAGGGGAGGTCCTCCTCTCCTTCCATCTGACCCTACATTATCAGGTATCTTCAGGACGGACTGCCATTTCCTCCTCTATGGCCTACCAAGGCTGTTCCTCCCTCAGGGCCAGGGGGGAGGTCAAAGAGCCAGCCATTGAGTTCATGTCAGAAATAGTCCCTGTTCCCCTTACTAGGGTACCCACTTGGGTACTGAGCTACCACAGGTTACATCAGAGCAGGGGTTCCAGATTATATCCATACATGGTCCTTGGTTGGAGAAACAGACACATAGAGGACCCTTGTGCCCTCATATATTTTGTCCTTGTGGAGCTTCTATCCTCTCCAAGTCATATTAACTCCCCCTTTTATTGTATGATTCCCTGCACTCTGCCTAAGGTTTGGTTATGAGTCTCAGCATCTGCTTTGATACACTGCTAGGTAGAGACATACAAGTGAGTATATACAAGTGTGTCTTTCTGCTCCTGGGATACCTCATGCAGGATGATCTTTTCTAGATCCCACTATTTGCCTGCAAATTTCATGATTTACTTGTTTTTAATTGCTAAGTAGTAGTCCATTGTGTAAAAGTACCACAATCTGTATCCATTCTTCTGTTGATGGACACCTGGGTTGTTTCCAGCTTCTGGCTATTACAAATAAAGCTGCTACAAACATGGTTGAACAAATGTCCTTGTTGTGTACTTGAGCTTCTTTTGGGCACATGCTTAGGAGTGGTATAGCTGGATCTTGAGGAATAACTATTTTATATTAATTATAGTTCATTCACTTTTTATCCCAGTTATAGCCCCCTTCCTAATTACCTCCCAATCACAACCTCCCTCCTTCATCTCCTTCTATGCCCCTTACCAAGTTCCTGATCCACTGAGCAGGAAGGTAATCCTCTGCCTCCACCTGATCCTGGCCTATTTAGTCTCATCAGGACTGGCTGTATTGTTCTCTTCTGTGGCCTGGTAAGCCTGCTCTGCCATCAGGGGGAGGTGATCAAAGAGCCAGCCAAGAATCTTAACTAATGGCACCATCAAACTTGTTCACCTTTGAATGTTTTATATCAGATTTCGTGGTCATACCCCTTGTGCAATGTCAAAAATCCTCTCAGAATCTTTTGATATTTTTAGCAGTTAAAGTTAAGATGTATATCATATAGGTATTGATAATCATAGAATATTTTTTATTTATTTTTCTCCTTATGATATTATTTGTTTTGCTGTATTTTGAATTTGAAATGTCCCCTATAGATTTATGTGTTCAAAAAATGTGATTCCACAAGTCTTGGAACTGTATTGAAAGGTTCTAGATATTTTAGGAGGGAGAATCTTGCTGGAGGCATGAGTTTCTAGTGGTGGATCGATGTTTTAAGACCTGGCCCCACTTCCTGTTGACTCTGCTAATCCAAAGTGAGGAGCATCTAATGCTTTTACCTCTTTGCTTCCCTGTCCAGACAGATTGCATCCTTGTTAAGCTTTCAGTCATCATTAACTTTCTGTTGCTAAGTTATTTTTTATCCTGTATTTGACTGTAACAACAATGTAATTACTACAGGCTTCTATTACTTTCAGTGTGAACATCTACATGCACTTTGTTATGTATCTTATCATTTTTTTAACATTATATGTGAATGTTTCTTTCTATTTTATTCTACTTAGTTATTCAATATGTATTTGATTGTTTTACATGTTATATCTAATAGTCTTTATTACAGAAATTATATGATATTCTGAAATTTATAATTCTATACTTCTCTAATCAGAAAATAATGGTATGCTTAGCCCTTAGAAATATTACTTCTTAATACATACTTAAGGGCCATGAAGTTTCAGAATAATATTAAATAGTGTTATTGATATATTTTTTGCTTTGTTTTGTAACTGGAATGAGCATTCAACCCAAACATACGCATTTTTGTTAATCTTATTTCATACCTGTAGTGGAATCTAAATTAAATGGGAATGTTTTGGTTGTTAATAAAATCAGTGAAACATAGAACCCTGTCTAGATTTGCATTAAGGAGATCACTGCTGACAAGGCTGATGATTGCATCATATTTATAGTCAATGAATGTTAACCTAGCATGTCCATTCATAGTATCTCCCTTTTTCATGGATAACGTGCCGAATATCTAGTTATTTATCCCCAAGTTAATTTTAATATACCAAAGGTTTTGGAAAAAGAAGGAATATATAACAGAGTCTAAAAATATGTGGTGAATATTGATAAACATGTTTCATTGTAAGAAAAAAATAATATGGCATATGCATTTAGGTTTCATGATCTTCTTAAATGTAATATAGTACATATTCTTTACAAATTCTTTAACAGATAAAGGTACACATTTTTTTCCTGCACCTTGAGTAGAAAAGTCTGATGGTTCAATAATAAGACAGCCAAGAATGTCTGTCTTTATATTAGCAAGAAAATTTACTTACCAGACTAATTTCTGGTGGTTGGTATTCCTGACATTTCCATTCAGTTTACATAAAAACAAAGAAACAAAGCCTCCAGGATATTTCTTCTTTGGTTAGGTTGGCTTGAGTTGGCGGTGTAACTCAGAATATCAGCCCTGAGGTAGTCTTCCCTTCACCACTTCAATCACTTATTCCAAACTCATCATCTTATTTCACTTTGGAAGTACAAATGATCCCATTGATTTCCTGGTAGTTTCTGATATTTGCAAAGGACACATTGGATTCCATTTAGAAGTACTTGCTTATTTCTACATAAATTATAAATGGTGGACACAAAATGGAAGAAAAGACAAATAAAAACTCTAGTTTGCTACATACTACTGAACTCAGATATTTTCTCTAAACTCTCAAAGCAAATCACTACATATTTGTAATAGAGGAAAAACAATCTAGAAAGAAAAGAGTTACCTACAGTTTCTCTATATGTTACAATCAAATGATAATCACAGACTCTATCTGCAGCACCAAAAATTCGCTAAGAGTTGAAAATCATTTTATCAAATGGGTCAAATCTAGGTAAATATAAAGGACAACCAGTTATTGATCACAATATTTTAAGGCAAATACTGAAAAATTCTCTTGTTTATTTCTAAATCCCATTTTCTTTTCTTTCTTGACATAGTACTATTTATTTATTATTTTTAAAATTTATTTCATCATGTTTTACAATCTATTCACTTTGTATTCCTAATGTAGCCACCTTCCTTATCTCTTGCCTGAATCCTCTTCCTGGTTGGCCTGTGAGGCCACCCCCATCAGGAGAAAGTGATCAAAGAAAAGGCAAACAAGTATATGTCACAGACAGCCCCTGCTCCCCTTATTAGGATAAGCACTTGGAGACTGAGCTGCCTATGTGCTCCATCTGAACAGGTGTCTAGGTCTTTTCCATGCATGGTCCTTGGTTGGTGCATCAGTCCTTGCAGAGACCCCTGGGCCCAGGTTTGCTGGTTTTGTTGCTCTCCTTGTTGAGACCCAGCCCCCTCCCAGTCCTTCTATCCCTCTCTTCTTCTACAAGACCCCTGTACTCTGCCCAAAGTTTGGCTGCCAGTGTCTGAATCTGCTTCAATATTCTGCTGGGCGGTGTCTTTTGGAGGACATCTGTGGTAGGCTCCCTTCCTGTTTCTTTCTTCCACCATTTCCTGTGCTTATCACATTTGCTCTTCTGAATGAGATGTAAGCATCCTCCCTAGGGTCTTGCTGGTTGTTTAGCTTCTCTATGTCTGTAGATTTTAGTATATATATCATATGGTTAATATCTGCTTTTAAGTGTACTACCCTGAACGTACCCGATCTCGTCAGATCTAAGTTACCCCTTTCCAAATGAAATTCACTATGTATTTATGTTCCTCAGTATAGTGTTTCTATTTTCTTTATATAATTCTTTTACATTTTGTTTCTTTTCTTTTTTGAAGTTACAATATAATTACAACATTCCTCTCTTCAATTTCCTGCATTTAAATCCTCCAATATACCCCTTATTGCTCTTTCATTTTCATAGAATCTTTTTCATTAAAAATTATTGCAGCCACTTTTGATGAGAACTGATAGACTAAGATCAGAAAGGAGAGGAGAACCTCCCCTATCAGTGGACTTGGGGAGTGGCATGCATGCAGAAAGGGGTGGGAGGGTGGGATAGGGAGGGGAGGAGGGAGGGGCTTATGGGGGATACAAAATGAATAAAGTGTAATTAATAAAAAATTAAAAAAAAATATCAGGCAGGTTCAAATGCCCATAGAGCTAGTTGCCAGGAGTTCCAGTGCCTTCTTTTGGTCTCTGAAGACACTGCTTCACACATGGTATACATAGAGTCAGACATACATAGTCCCATATAGACATAAATAAAATAGTAACTTTTAAAAATAAAAAATAAAAAAAATTATTGCATACATGTATATATATAATTATTATTATTAAATATATAATAAAAGTTACTGAGTCTGTAAAAATGTTTCTTGTACCAAAGAATTAAAAATTAATTGTTTGGGTTATTGGATTAAAGTTTAAAGTACAAGCCTAAAAACATGGCCAGAGAGGTGGAAACATGTCCAGACATGTTATGCCTAGTTGGTGAGACCCCCAAGGACCACCAGGAATCGACTCTGCTGCAAAACACATGAGGATCTTTTTATTACAAGTCATAGCTTGGGCTCTACACCTTCACCACCACTGGGTTGAGAGCAGAGAATCTTATGCTCATGTTAGGTAGTTGAATTAAAGAGTCAGGCCCCTCCCAGCTCGCCCAAAGCAGGGTAATTCCTGCCTGGTAAGCATCTATTGGTTAAAACACAAAAGAGGTCATCGCACTTTTAATTGATTTGGTATAGGAAGCCCCCCCCCCCCAATGTTTAATGGTCTGGCTTCCCTTGTTTGGTCATCCTAAGGCAGATGGGCAATCTGGGCTGGTTTCCTAGCAACTGCATCTCTAGTGGGCAGGTTCCTTCCCACAGGTGGCTGGGCATGTATCCACCTGTCTGGCCTTTGTTCAAGCTAGTGCTTTAAACTTTGAACCAATACCTCAAAAAAAAAAAAAAAACAAAAAAACAGATTTTTAATTCTTTGATCTCTTACTACCTGTGGGAAGGAACCAAACTTAATGCATTCTTTCCTGCCTACTAAAGATACAGTTGCTAGGAGAATGGCCCAGATCACTCCTTTCAACTTAGGGACAGCCAGACAAGGGAAGCCAGACCTTTAATGGTTTTGGTGTCTTCCACTGCCATTCAGTTCAAAATGCAACATCTTTTGTGTTTCAACCAATAGAAGCTTGCTACACTGGAATTCCCCTGCTTTGGGCTTGCTAGGAGGGACTGGGACCTTTAAATCACTCTCCTACCCTTAGCTCTCAGCTCTATTCTCAACCTCTGCATCAGTGAGGGTGTGGGCCAGAGCTCGAGCTTGTAATAAAAGTATATTTATATACATTTGTGAAATATCTTAATATACTACTGTTTTTATAATTAATAAATGTTAATAAAAATAAAATATCAAAAAATCCTCAGGTGTTTTGCAATGGACTAGACTCCTGGAGGTCTTTTGGGAGTCTCAAGAATCAGGTACAACAGTAATATGTTTTCAGGTGGAACAGTTGGAATAACACAGTGACGGATTATCTGATTAATGTTTTGTTATGTGTGACTATGTGTGTACATTTTTCTGTGGAATTTTATCAACCATTTGTATTGAATACTACTTTCCCTTGGTAATATATTCCATTTTGTGGCATGTAATTGTTCTGTCTCTATGCATGTTTATCTTTTCAAATACTGCTGAAAAAAACTTATATATCTAAAGATTTTTCAATCGACTCTGGAAGATTTGTCACTGGAGAAATATTTTATAAGTAATAATGCTATTTTACAAAATTTAAGCTTGAGGTACTTTATTTTTCTTCCTTACTGAATTACCTGGAACTGTTTCTGTATTTTTAAAAATACATATTTATAATTTTTTCCTATAATAATTATGTAAATATATCTATTGATTTCATGATTCAGTGTAAGTCTATTATTTGTTCATAATGTTAATTATCTTAGCTATTCATATACATTCTGACTTATAATATTCATATCATAATGTCTGTTCATTGGCTCTAATAATCTCCTTAAACTTTATTCTCAGCATTCTAATCATAATTTTGCTTCCAAATTAGCATATTATTATAATTAACTATCATGCTATTACAATTAATTTAATTATAAAAAAGAATAAATATTGTCAAATTTATTATTTGTGTTTGACTTGTAAACTGCTGGTCTTCTATCTACTTGAAGCCTAGAGAACATTAGCTTTTACAAGTCTGTGTTTAAAACTTTTGGTGAGGTTTGCATACATATTTTTAAGGCAATTCATTAAATCACGAGCTCTACATTAAAAGAAGAAGAAAAAAAAAACTTTTGTCCATAGGGAAGGGAAGCAGGAAAATCCAATCTAAACTGTATTTCTTTTTAATTCACCCTCAGAGTTAGTTTCATGAAGATTAACTACTGCACTCCCCTGTACCCTCTAACTGAAATCATTAATTCTTTCCTTTCTTCAGTCAGTATCATCTGCTCACCATCATATGTTCATGAGAAATTCAAAGTCAAGCATCAACATTTCATACAAGTGAAGTACTGCTTAAATTTATAAACATTGCACCTTAGGTGGAATAGGCTGATGGCAATTTTAGCTAACTAATATAGAAAACATTTTCCTTTACATGGGGCTTGCCTGCAGAGATTGCTGCATTTTTTTTTCTATTAGATTTCTTTTTTTTTTTCTTTGCTTTTTTTCTAAATTGGGCTTTTTGCTTATAAATAATTTAAATTAATTTAAAAAATTGTCCATTAATTCTAAACACTATCTCAAGTTGACAATTTAATATAGTACAGCCATAAATTAAATTGTAGTATTTTGCTCTGTTACAGAATGTGGCATGTCCTAAATCTTTCTGTTTGACCTCTGTTCAATAATAAAATATCCTGTCTCCCTGGTACTTTTGATTTTATAGTTTTATCCTTTTAATGCTCCTTGGGACACTCTTCCAGACCACCTTAAGTTTTCAAATAGAATTGTCTGATCTAAGCGTAATAAGATCTGACAGTCATAGAGGAACATTCTCTCTTGAAGAATTTATGGGTTCTTCAGAATGCTATCTGGGCGGCCACCTCTGCCCATATCACTGATGCATGAGTTCATCTTTGGCAAGACAGCCAGAGAATTACTTTTCTACAGAGAACTGATAACTTCTTGGGGGAGAAGAGGGTCAGCTTGTCACTATGTGAAATTTGGACGACATAAGCCCCAAAAGCTATAAAATTTTTAAAAAGTCACCGGGTGTTTTAGAAAATGAGGTTTTTTTGCTGCCTGCATTCCATCAGGCAGCAATTTTTTGCTCTGATTACCCAAGTCCACTTCAACTGTCTCTCAGCATTCCCCTGTCTGTAGCTTATCACTTTTACTCTAAAGGGGATTTAATGTTCTGTCAACTTTCCTACTGTTTCTCGCACTGTTTTGTCTAGATAGCATCTGAAAGCAAACACAAAAGAAAAAAAGAAGAAAAGGAAAAAAAACAAACAAATAAACAACGAGGAACCGTGAGCAACACAAACAGTCTCAAGTTATGTTCGTCTCTGCCAAATTTCCTGAGGTATAAACTCTTCCACCAGATGGTAATATCAGTGCAGAGTCTGTCACTATTGCCTTCTGAAAAGAGTTTAAGTTTCATTAAAGCAGTATTTTCTTTTATTTAGAACTTGGGTCCTTGGTAGCAAAAATTCTTTCTTCTAGACTATTCTCTCTAAGTTTGATTTTTGAAATGTGTCCACTCTTTTGAGAGATCTAATACACATCTAATCCACTCAAAATGGATTAAAGCCTTAAGGACATGACCTGAAAGCATAGAAAACCTTGAAGACAACATACAGAAAAGGCCCCTTGACATTGGCCTTGGCTATGATCTTCTGGATATCATATAAAAGCCTCAGTCAATGAAAGCCAAAAGCAAGCAGGAAGATAACAGCAAACTAAAATAATACTTCTTTTCAGTAAAGCAAATAAGTAAAAAAAAAAAAAAAATCAACAACAAAAAATATCCAAAACTATGAAAAGGTAACAATTTTTCAGTTCAAATAAATATTTGCAAACTAGAAAACAAATAATGGTTAACATAAGAATATATAAGAGGCTCATTAAATGGCAAATAAAATAAATGAGTTATAACTTCTTTGAGTGCTTTTCTGAAGGAGATTTAAAAAATGGCCATCAAGTACATGGAATTATTTGCGACCTTGCTAGTCATCATAATAACGCAAATATACAACAGTGAAACATTTCCCACCTATTAGGATTGGCACAAAAGTGAAAATGTGGTCAGGTTTCCTTACTAAATTAAAAATGATGCTATTAAGCATTTATCACCTCAAATGTATTAATTGCTTTTTATGTATGTGACAAAATAGCTTTAATAAGAAACCTGAGAGAGGGAGGAGTTTTTGACATGGTCTTATGTAAACAGATTGGCCTTTATCTTGGTATGTAGTGATAGAGGGCTTTGAAAGACACTATTTCTGTAGCCATTATGGCATAATGCGTTTACAGGTGCTATACCCCACTTACCAGGAAAGACTAATTTTGACTTGAGGTTTCACAGGCTTCATTACATGATCAGTTGGCTGAATGTGCTTGCATAGAACAATACGGGAGTAAGAGAATGGAGTTCTTCATATCCTGATGAAAAGGAAGAGGAAAGAATGGACATAGTGAGAACCAGGTACATCCTCTGAAGGCATTCTCTACTCACCTACTTTCTTAAATTAGAATTTATTTTCTAAGTTTCCAGATTGTTCTGAAATAATAACGCCATCTGGAGAGCAAACATTCTAACATTTAGGTTTATGAAGGCCATTTGTGTCTTCAAACCAGAGTACACTCTTGGTACATAAAACTTTGGGCCATTTCATAAGGTAAGATTATTTTGACTCAGGTCCAAGAGTCCTCAACGTCTGAACAGCTTAAATATTTCTCTAGAGCCTAAACTTAACGCTGCCTCAGAGAGTTAAGAACATCGTAGCTGTGATTCCCTGTAGCATGAAACCAACTTACTTATATTTTAAATATACAGTGACATTTATCAAAAGAGAAGAATGAGAACATTAGAAAGAGGGAAGGATGGAGGAAAAAGAAGGACCAAAGTTTACAATGAAAACATTAAATCCTGATTTTAGCTCAAAATGTATCTAAGTAGATAGAGTGCCTGCCTGGCAGTTCATGGCCCTGTACTTGTCAGCACCACATAACTGGATACAATAGTTTGCTCTTGCAATCTCATCACATAGGGATTGGGCAAGGGAAGTTCATTAGTTCAAAGCCAGCTTATTCTATGTAGCAGAAGGCCAGCCTGGGCAATAAAGGACACTTTCTCGAAACAAATCAAACACAGAGGAAAACAAAAATCCTAGAATTACAAATACAGCATCTGGGATATCCATTGTCATGATATGAACTCGATGGGCTGGAGCAGCCATGACCTGAGCCTTACCCTGGAATGCCTGTGGATTTGTTCATTTTAGGTGTACCTATTCCTGACATTATCAGTGTACACTACTCTCTACTGCAGCTTTGTCCTCACTCTTCTGGACAACAATCTTTCTCTGGAAAGCCTGTAGGGATCTACATTTTGCTATATATTACCAAACTTCCAAGATTTTCATGAGCATTCTGTGACGCAGTCTCCTAAGACCAAAAACTTTACATTCTATGTCCATGCAAAATCAATACCACGTGAACAACAACAAAATCTGCCTTACCTTACATAGTATTCTGGTCTCTTGGACTACAGTGGCCTCTAAGTTTCTAGGAGGCTCAATGAAGGTAATCCTCTTTCCATATGACCTTGAGCCCACATTAATGTCCAGAAGCAATTGCCAAAATCAAGATAAAGTTTTCCAAAGATGTTAAAACTTCTTGTGTGTGTGCGTGTGATGACTAGAATAAGACTAGTTTCTGAGATGCTCTGAAGGTATCTGTGATGTTTAATCCTCACTGGGAACTTACTGGATTTAGAACGGCCTTGAAGTTACATCTCTAGAAAGATCTGGCACTTCCCTTCCTCTGCCTTCTTACTCATCAAGAGCTGCATAAGCAAATAGGTATTCCTCAACTATCACACAAAACAAGTCCCCAGTCCTTTAAATTGTTTCCTGTTAGGTTTTCTGTTACCACAAGGAAAGTCACTCTTTCCTAAAGTGCTGATTTCACAGTCTCTTTATTAGCTGCAACTTTCTTGAGCACAACTTTATACATATTTCTTTTCTGCAAAAACTGTGGATTGTTCAGACTTCCATGTCCTGTCATTCCTCATATTTTCAGTGTAGAATTAGCTAATAGCAGTAGTTATAACCATGACACGATCTAGATGCTGGGTGGCCTAGTATATTCTCTGGCAGATTAATTAGATGGCCACCTTTAAACTCCATCTTATTCAATGTCTCAGGGTGTGTACTGACTCAGTACAAATTCTTTGGCAGAATGTAACAGCAGTAACTTTAATCTAGTTCCTAAAATGGACCTTACTTTCTTCTGAAACTTCATTAACACAGACTTTTCTGTCTTTATTCCTATTGGCATTTTGTCTTTGAACTGACAGAATTATTTGTATTAAGCTCTGCCTGCATCGTTTTCTAGTCTTAATCTGCAAACTTTTCCAATTTTTTTTTTCTCACAGACATATTTTAATAACTTCTGAATCATGCGTCCAGGTTATCATCATAATTACTTTATTTCTCTGTACCAATTCTTTGTTTGTCTTTGATTTTTGCATTACTGTGATACAATGCCTCTCTTAAACTACTTAAAAGAAAGAAATATTTACCTTGGTTATCATTTTAATCAACCATGGAAGGAAGGGTGTGGTATAGTTGAGCTACTTGATTCACCTCAGGCAGAACTGCAACAACAAGAAGCCAATGACCATCAAGGATCTGTCTCCAATAATACACTTCTTCAATTAATCCCAAACTCCTGAGATTATCAGACCTTTACACATTATCAGCACAATCTGGGAACAAATTTTAATACATTAACATGAGAATGGTAGTTCATATTCGAACTATCGAATTCACATATATTTTAAAAATAAAAACCACTCTAGGACAAAGACATATTTTCATTTCTACAATCATTTTGTCATTATTCCCATGTGCAAGAGATAGACTGCTAATGTATGAATATATAAAATAGAGTATATGCCATTTTTAGAGTATAATTTAGCCTCAAAGAAGGAAATGGAACATTTTTCAAAATTACAAATTAATTTGTTCAGAACTGAGTAATGTTAATTAAGGCATTACTTCCTTAATTATCCTTCAATAAGATATTGAAGGAAAATATGTATGATCTCAATTGTAGGCATAATGTTAAGCAGTTAAATAGATGTGTCATTCATATTCAAGAGTGATTTTTCTTATATATGCCATTGATGTCCAAATCCACAGATAATTAAGAGATGCATATAAAATGATACATTACTTGCATATAGTCTACACATTACACTGTATATTGTAAGTTATTTCTAGATTATTCACAATTGTGTGTGTGACATCAAAGCTGTGTAAAAGTTGTTCTTAAAATTGGAGAAATGGTTCAGGAGGTAGGAGTTCTTGCTGCTCTTGCAAAGCACCATAGTTTTATTTCCAGCACCTACGTAAAATGCAGTTCACAAACAAATATAACTGCAGGTCCAGAGAATCAAACTCCATCTTCTGTGCTCTGTAAGTATACACATGGACATTCACGTGAACACAAACACAATCTCACATGAACACACACACACACACACACACACACACACACACAATCCTGTACAATGAAAGGACTTTGAGGTATCTCCATCCCTGAATTCAAGCTATACTATAGAATAATAAAAACTGCATAGTACTGGCTAGAAATAGACTGGTTGATCAATGGAATAGAATAGGAAACCCAGAAATAAACTCACATTCCTACAGACATTTGACTTTTGACAAGGAGCTAAACCATAGAATGGAAAAAAGACAGTGTCATCAACAAATGATGCTGGATATACTGGATGTATACATGAAAAAAAATGCAAATAGACCCATATTTATCACCCAGTACAAAACTCATATCCAAGGGTCTCAACGAACTCAATATAACACCAAATATACAGAAAAGAAAGTGGGGAAGAGCCTAGAACTCATTGCCATGGAAGACAACTTTCTGAACAGATCACCAACAGCTCAGGCTCTAAGATAGAGAAGTAATAAATTAAACCTCTTGAAAATTGAAGAGCTTCTGTAAAACAAGGGCACTGTTAATAGAATGACAGTCTTCAGCTTGGGACAGGATCTTCACCAATCCAACAAAGAGTCAATACTTAAAATATGTAATGAACTCATGAAATCAAACATCAATGAACAAGATAATACAATTTTAAGAATGGGGCACATACTAAACATAGAATTCTCAACAGAGGAATCTCAAATGACAGAAGAAATTAAAGAAATGCTCAACATGGTTAGTCATGAAGGAAATGCAAATCAAAATGACTCTCTGAGATTCAATCTCACACCAGTCACAGAACTACTAAGACAAAAATCTCAAGGGACAACACGTGCTATCCAGGCTGTGGAGAAAGGGGAACCCTCCTCCATTGCTGGTGGAATGTAAACTTGTACAACCACTTTGGAAATCACTCTGGTGCTTTCTTAGAAAATTGGGAATAACTGTACCTCAAGACACAGCTATACAACTCCTAGGTATATTCCCCAAAGATATCCTGCTAAACAACAAGGACACCTGCTCAAGTATGTGCATAGAAAATTTATTCATAGTAGCCTGAATCTTAAACAACCTAGATGTCCCTCAACCAAAGAATGAATAAAGAAACAGTGGTGCATTTGCACAATGGAATACTACTCAGCTATTAACAACACGGAAATCACAAAATTTGCTGACAAATGAATTTAACTAGGAAAGATCACCCTGAATGAAGTAACCTAGAACCAGAAAGACAGACATGGTATGTAAAACTGGATTTAAGCCATATAGTACAGGATAAGCATACCATGAATGACAGACACAAAGAAGAAAGTAACAAGGAGCATCCAAGGAAGGATGCACAGATCTTACTCAAAAGGGGATACACGATAGACAGAGGTAGTAGTTGAAAAGAGAAAACAAGTTAGAAGAGGAGGTAAAGAGAGTTAAGAGTGTGGAGATCAGACCCAGAGAGAGTGAGGGTCAGAGGCCTATGGACAAAAGAGAAACTGAGGTGAGGGTACCTCTGCGACAACCTGGAGACCTAAATCAGGGTAGGCTCCAGAATGGATATAAAGGGCATTCAGGGAGAGATATCTAGTCTCAGAGACCATAGAGACTGAAGAGGTCATCATCCAACTAAATTAGTCTTCTAATAGAGGGAGCAGAACACCAACAAACCCGCAAAAAATTTGACTGATAATTTAACCTGCCTAGAAGATATATAGGAATAAAGACAGAGCAGATTGAGCAGAGATTGAAGGAATGCCCTACAATGCCTGGCCAAACCAAAGACCCACCCTACAGAAGAGTGCCAACCGCTGACACTATGAATGATACTTTGCTAAGCTTACAGACAGGAACCTGTCAGAGTTGTCCTCTGAGAGGTCCTCAGCCAGCAGTGCCTCAAAACAGATGCTAAGATTCACAGCCAAACATTGGTCAATGCATAGGGAGTCTTGTGGAAAAGTGGGAGGAAAGAGAAAAAGAACTGGAGGTGACAGGAGCTCCACAAGAAGACCAACAGAGCCATCTAACCAGGGCACAGAGAGGTTTCTTGAGACTGAAGCATCAACTAAGGACCATGAATGAACCGGACATGGGCCCCCTACAAAGAGGTAGCTATGGGCAGCTTAGGCTTCATTTGGGTCCTTTAGTAAGGAAGTGGGAACTGCATTTGACATGGACTCACTTACGAGCTTTTTGGTCACTTTCTACTGGTGGGACTGCCTTGGCAGGCCACAGGGGAAGAGGACAATTTCAGCCCTTATGCAACTTGATGATCTTATACAACAGAGATCTCATTTTCTAAGGAATAGAGGAGGAGGGAAAGTGTTACTAGGAGAATGGGAGGGATGGAGCTACAACCAGGATATAAAGTGAATTAAATAAAATAATATAACAGAATCACAGTAGAAAACAGAACATACATACTCATAAATACATATTTTTAAAATTATTACAATATTATTTAGAAAATTTTAGCTTTGAAATGCTTTGTGCTTACTCTTTTTAAGTCATTTTATTTCAATTATTTTAGAATGACATTTGTTTGAACACAAAGTATAGACTTGTAAATATGGAGAGATAATTGTGCATATAAGCCTGGTATAGAATATAGTTACTAGAGGTCCATACAGAGACAGGAGGAGATGCTAGGGAGTGAGTTTGAAGTAGTAGTCTTGAAGACTGAGTAAAATTTCCATACTTAATGTAGGGAGAATATCAACAGTTATCTATTTCGTATTAGATATGCAAATCTTCTAAAAGTTACCATTTTACATACATATAAAATATTTAGCTATGCAAAGTTAAATATTTGTTTTCTTCCTGCAGTACTTCTGTCACTATATATGCACACACACATATAAACATCATGTTGTATATTATAAATATGGTATGTTTTATGAAAAAGATAAAGCATAAAAGAAGTTAAATTGTTCTATGCAAAAAAATGGGTTATTAAATAGGCTTGTCTCAAAGATGTTCTGGTGCAATAAGGGTACAAATATGAAGGGAGAACCAATAACTGTTTGGATTTAAAACTTTAAAACATGTAATCCATACATAAGACTCCTAAAATGGTCAAGAATTTGACACTAGATCATCCATAGGTCTAAGTCAAAAGCTACTACTGTCATTCTATTAAGGGGAGAAAAAGGCAATAAAATGACTCCTAGTGACATATTATAAACAGAGAGCGGAGTATTTCTCAACCCATATCAGAGATGCTTCTTCTAGTACATATGAATCAACAAAGAGATCTACAAACGAACAATGTGCAGAAAGTGAGAGGCATTAAAAACTAAGTCCAAAATGGGACATCCTTATCAAATCCCTCTATTCAAAATTCATGGATCTATTCATGGTCAGAGGTCATAGATAACTCCAAGGAAGTGTTATCTTCAAGATTTTATAAGACTGATACACATATGTTCTCACAGAGATTTTAGCATGCACAAGACCTACACAGGTTCAAACCAGACAACATTTCAAAACTGAAAAGTGGAAGTAGAAAAAAAAAATCTCAACTCTGACCAAGAATTTATTTGCAATTGATGACTGCTAAAGAAATGAATATCAGCTTTCTCCAGTGCACATTCACTAGGTTTATTGAACACATTCCAGGGCAGGATTTGCAAACAGAAAATGGATTCGCTGTTTGTGTGTGTGTGTGTGTGTTTGTGTGTCTGTCTGTCTATGTGTGTCTCTCTTTTTGTGTCTGTTTCTATGTGTCTGTACACTTTTGTTTTAACATTTTTGTCATTTTGATTTTCTTTTCCTAGTTGTCTCTTTAAATTTTTTGTTGTTTCCCCTGTTTTTCATTTTTGAGGGAGAAGGATTATAAAGTTGGATAGTTTGGAGGTAGAAAGCATGGATGAGTTAGTAGCAGGAAAAGAATATGTCCAAAATACATTGTATAAAAAGCAATTTTTCCCTTTATTAAACATAGATTCTTTTTTTAAATTTAATAAGATATGTATTTATTGCAATTTATCACTTTGTATCCCTGCTGCAGCCCTTTCTCTCTTCTACTTATTCACTTTCCCTAGTCCCCTGATAGGGGAGGAACTCCCCCCCTTCTATCTGACCCAAGCTTATCAGGTCTCATCAAGGCTGGCTGCATCATTTTCCTCTGTGGCTTGGCAAGGATGGACCCCTCAGGGGAAGATGATTCAAGAGAAAGCCACTTAGCTCATGCCAGACAAGACCCTATACCTCTTACTAGGGAGCATACTTGGAAATGGAGCAGTCTGTAGGCTTCCTCTGTACAGGGGTCTAGGTCCTCTCCATGCATAATCCTTAGTTGGAGTATTGGTCTGTCCAGCCCCGGCCCCTGGCCCCAGATGTTTTTGGCTCTCTTGTCTTCTTGCAGATTTCTGTCTGCTCCAGGTCTATCTATTTCCTCCTTCTTTCATTAGGATTCTGGCACTCTGCCCAAAGTCTGGCTATGAGTTTCAGTATCAGCTTCAATATTCTGGTAGGTAGAATCTTTCAGAAGTCCTCTGTGG
This sequence comes from Psammomys obesus, assembly GCF_907164565.1. Taxonomy (NCBI): domain Eukaryota; kingdom Metazoa; phylum Chordata; class Mammalia; order Rodentia; family Muridae; genus Psammomys; species Psammomys obesus. Next base: position 34,025,451 of record NW_026585504.1, read on the forward strand.
AAGGATCTTGTCTTGTTCCTTGTCTTCTCTTACTTCCAATGTCTATCCTGCTTGCCATTCTGAAAGAGGATTAATATCTACCGTAGGGTCCTCCTTGTTGTTTAGCTTTTGGGGGGCTACAGATTTCAGTATGTTTATTCTATATTATATGGTTACTATCCACTTATAAGTGAATACATATCACATGTGTCTTTCTGCTTCTGGGCTACCTCATCCAGGATGATCTTTTCTACAGAGCTAAACAAAGAATTCTCAACAGAGGAATATCAAATGGCAGAGAAACACTTAAAGAAATGCTCATCCCCATTAGCCGTCCAGGAAATGCAAAGCAAAACCACCTTGAGACTACCTCACACCCATTAGAATGGCTAAGATCAAAAAGAAGAACTCCCCTATCAGTGGACTTCGGAAGGGGCATGAGTGGAGAAGGGGGAGGAAAGGAGAGCTTGGGAGGAGAGGAGGGAGGGAACTACAGGGGGATACAAAGTGAATAAAGTGTAATTAATAAATTTTTTTTAAAAAGTAAAACAAACAAACAAACAAACAAAAAAAAAAAAACCTCAAGGGATGATGGATGTTTTTGGGAATGTAAACTTGTATAAACACTTTAGAAATCAATCTGTTGCTTCCTCAAAAAATTAGGAAATTAGGAATAGTGTTACTTCAAGATTCAACTATACCACTCTTAGGCATATATCCAAAAGATGCTCAAGTATACAACAAGGATATTTGCTCAACCACATTCATAGCAGCTTTGTTCATAATAGCTAGAATCTGGAAAAAACCTAGATGTCCCTCAATGGAGGAATGGATACAGAAAGTGTGGCACATTTACACAATGGGTTACTACTAAGCAATTAAAAACAAGGAAATCATGAAATTTGTGGGTAAATTGTGGGAAATATATTCTTTTCTTATGCAAAATATTCTGAATAGTTTTCCATTCCTTTACTAACATATACATATATATATATATATGAGTAAATACATACACACACACACACACACACACACACACACACA
>NW_026585504.1:34026483-34052858 GCF_907164565.1 Psammomys obesus
TGTGTGTGTGTGTGTGTGTGTGTGTGTGTGTGTGTGTATTTATATTGATTACAAGAAGAATAGCTAATGGCCTGTGATAAAAGCTCTTGGAGTAGTCCTGTCAAACTTTAGGCCATTTCCTATGATTCGATATCTTCCCTAGTTCATAAGATGTCTGAGGACAGTCTTCCTGACGTTTAGATTCCATTTGGAGAATTCACCTTTCAGCAGATAAGGAGAGTTCAGCACAAAGTCCTCACTGTACACGTGTTTCCAAGTATTGTCAGTTTGAAATATTGAGCTTAGGAAAGTGGTACACTTTGATGTGGTATTTATTTGGACTTTCAATAAAAATAGAACATAATGGCTAGTCAGGAAATAAATGATGATAAACATAGGGTGGATACCACAGAATGAAGATACCTAGGAATTTGATAGAATTAATCGATACCTGCTAGAAATACACATCTTTAGGTCCCCATCTATGTACACTGATTTGCAATCTACTTCTTGTCAAAATTCTCAGGTATCTCTTAGATGACTCTAGCATGCCTTCATTCTCTCTTCTTCATTGGGTGTGTGATGTGAATAGTTGTTTCAAGCTCACACTGCCATAGTCTACCTGGCAATGAGGGCCTGTAACCTGATTCGAGAGTAGAGAGCTTTTTTTTTTTTCTTTGTACAACAAATTTTCAAGTGACTGAATGTTTAAATGGTATGAAAAGTTCTGTATCAGAAATACTGACCTTCAGTAATCATGTTATACTACAATTCCACAAATGAAATTCCCATATAAATAAATATGAAAATATAAATAAATATAATGAGAAGAAAATCCAGCTTAGAAAGTTAGACAACCTTTTGAAAGTCATACACTAAATAAATTTGTGCTTAGTTTGGGAAATAATGCAGAGTTTATGTAAAATAATTTTTTGGCTGAGCCAAAATATGCTCAGAATTCTGCCCATTCTCTGATATAGAAACAGTTGTCATGTCATGAAAGTGTTCTCAGAATTCTGAATGTTTAAATTTTTTCTAATCTGATGTTTTCATAACATAAGTGAAGAACAAATAAAATTTATACTTCTTTCATTAGCCAAAACTTTGGTAGGAGTCAGTACCACTAACTCTGATGTTTTCCATAAGATTTATATTAAGTATGCTTTCTAAATCTCATGTAGAGATGTAAATATGATGTGATGATTTAATTTGTTACAAACAGATAAAAACAAACAAACAAACAAAAACAATAGAGGATGTTTTCTAAAGTACCATAGTAAGATCTATGATTGAAGAAATTAAGATTTTAATATATCAATTAATAAATTCATGAATAAATAGGTGAAATCATTAATATTGAGTAATATTGTCCTTATTTGCAAAGAGTATCAAAAAAATGGTTCAAAGTCAGAACCAATGGTTCAAAGTTTTTAACATTATAAAGTCTTCAAAAAGGAAGAAAATTACACACACACACACACACACACACACACACACACACACACATATATTTGTAAATCACTTAGGCAAGAAAAATCTTTTTGCCTGCCTATATGCCTGATCATTACAGCAGAAAATAAATGCATGCTCTGCAGGTGCCCGTCAACAGAAAAATCCATTTATGAATACAGGAGCTAAATATTGCAAATGAAAAGTCAGTGGTGGTTTGACAAGGATTTTAGAAGGATTAAGAAAAACGCTGTAGTTTGAATGTAAAAGTATTTTAATTTGAAAGATATCTTAGGGCAATTTATCAGAGTAACAAAATAACTCCAAAATAAGAGTTTCTTGTTTCTTCAACCTATAAATTATTTCTTATAAATTGCTCTAAGTCTAGCCATAAAATTTTTTTTTATAAATAATGAGACTAGGGTACATCAGAATAGAGACAATTATCAGCTTCCTGTGACAAAAAGGATAAATTTTCCCTTTTAAACATTTGTTTTTGAAACTGTTTATTTACAAAAGTGAGTCAAAGTTTTTAATCTTTGTGAAATAAAAGAATGATTTCATTTAAAATGCTATACATAAATAAAAAGTTTTCATCTCCTTCTGATGATAAATGACAGTTTTTTTTCCTCCTGACAATCTATCTTTATCAGTGACTTCTATACCAAAATGATTTATAAGAATTGTCTGAACTTGTTAAGGCAGGTTTATGAGAAGGCATCTTGGGTGCCGTCTTTGATGTATGACTGTCACACAAATTTTGAAAGGGAACTGTTTTGATTACATAGTTCTGGTGGAAATTGCAACAATGAGCCAAGGTAAGAGTTAATAACCTATATTTTAGAGAAGTGCTTGGTGATCAGTGTAGGAGCTGCCATCTTTTGTGCTTTTCTTTCATTGTCCAGACTGAAGATGGGCAAAACTCTATTGAAAATTTTATTGTGAGAATTATTGGTGACTATTTCTGTGTCTGTCAAGATAGAAAGAGAAATATTGACAGATTTAATCTTGGGGAAATTATCACGTATTATATAAAGTATTGCGAAGAAGACAGTGTGACAGGGGGAAGTCTAGAAAAGTCTTGCCTAAAAAATTCTAAAGACAGAACTGGCTGAGATGGAACTGTGTATCTACCGAGAAAAGCACTTAAATGCAAATGTCTTCTGACTGCCATGAAGCTCTTGAAAGGGAAAGATGTCAATAGTGAAATGAGTGAATTTTATTTTCTGTTCTATCTTTTTGGCTTCAGGTTTTGAATTTAAACAACTCAGTTATACAAATTAACAACGGCATGAATAATTATAGCTGTAGATTCAAATTACATATTTCCCTGAGTGCTTGTTGATATAATTTCTTTAACAGTCCTTAACAGAGTTCTCAGTATGTCTCCTGGTAAACTGAGTGTTTTGTGAATGTTGGATTAATGGTTAATAATCTCCTTAACATGTCAAAATCAAATTCCAAGAGACTTTCCCTCTATGTGTCCCTCACTGTAAATTTACTGAAAATAAATCAGAGTACCAGATTGTATTGAACACACCTACATGTATGCATTTACAGACGCTTAGCTTGCTCAGTTAATATTATCTGCGTTTAGCATAAAAATCGTTCTTGCAAAGTTACAACTTTATTGGTAGGTAAATTTGGAATAGAGGAGAGTTTAATGAAGACTTCTGAAAATGCAAGTTGTGAAAGCTAGGTGTGGTGGTTCATGCCTTTTATCTAAGCATTCAGGAGGCAGAGGCAGGTTTATGTCTGAGTTTGAAGCCATCCTGGTCTACATAGAAAGTTTAAGGACAGCCAGAACTAAACACAGAGAATCCCTGCCTCAAACAAACAAACAAAAAAAACAAACAAAACAAACAAATGAAATTGTGAGCTATGGTTGCGATTCACATCTGTAAAGATTCAAAAAATCTAAATAGAAACTTTTCAAAGATAAAATTATACTGGCTGTTCATTAGACTTCTGGAGAGACCTTCCTAAAATGCTGATGGAGTCTATACTTGGGTGAAAGCTCGTGAAAAGTCAACAGATCCATACTTTTCACAGCCAGATAATCTTTCCCTGAAAAGATCTTCTAATAATTTATTGAAGTCAGAATTTATTGTCAAATTAAATAAATTATGGAAACAGCTTCAATCTAGGAGCTTGGCTGCAAATTTACTTGAAAAAGTGACACAGAGATACGACTTCTATACTCATGAGGATGTCTGTAAATCTACTCGCTTATTTCTCACAGTAGAACTGATGATCATTCTCATCACACAATGTAAAAGTGAGCTGTCAATGCAATTTATACATGCAACATTTATATGAATAAATTCTCTCAAAATGACAATGAGGTAAATATTTTTTCAATTCATTTCAAAAATCATAAGGGAAAATAACATAACATAAGAGATAATAGGCTGTATATGTATATAGGTCACAATTTTGTTAGATATTACATGCAGCAAATATACATAATTATACTGATATCATTTTAAGCATTATTCAACCAAGATAATGAGCACATGTAACATTGGATAAAATTTCATCTTGTCATGTTAAAAATTATTTCTCATATCTCCTAAACACAACACCCAGGCAAAGTTGTACTTGCTATGTGTCCTCTGGGAAATGTTCTTCTTGCTATGGTTTAGGTGGTTTATTATAGCTGTTGTTGTTGCTGCTTTAGAATTTGGTGCAGATAGACTCTCACAATGGTTGTTTTTCTCTGGCTTCTTCCCCTCAACAGAAATTATATTATTTGACATTTTTAATAATTTTTATTTATTTATTACAATGTCTTCACTTTGTATCCCAGCTGTAGCCCCACCCTCATTCCCTCCCAATCCCACCCTCCATCCCTCATCTCCTCCCATGCCCCTTGCTCAGTCCACTGATAGGGGAAGACCTCCTCCCCTTCTCTCTGACCCTAGCCTATCAGGTCTCATCAGGACTATCTTTCATAGTCTTCCTCTGCAGCCTTGTAAGGTGGCCTCTCACCCCCACCCCCATCAGGGGAAGGTGATCAAGGAGCCAGCCACTGAGTTCATGTCAGAGACAGTCCCTGTTCCTCTTCCTAGGGAGTGCATTTGTAGACTGAGCTGCCAGGGGTTCTAGGTTATCTCCAACCTGGTCCTTGGGTGGAGTATCAGTCTCAGAAAAGACCCCTGGGCCCAGATTTTTTTGGTTCTGTTGTTTTCCTTGTGGAGCCTCAGACCCTTCCAGGTCTTTCTACTTTACATTAACCAGTTGTTCACATTTTGTTGTAATTCAAGTGTATTATGGACACTGAATTTGTTTTTTTGTTTTTTTTCTTCCTTTATAGTTTATTAGTTTTGTATGAGTTATTATAGTTTAAATGATATTATTTAAATGCTGTGTATCCTCTTGACTCTTTTTTTATTATTTTTTTTTTAGTTACATTTAATTAACTCTGTATCCCAGCTGTATCCCGCTCTCCCATTCCCTCCCAAACCCTCTCTCCCTCCCTCATCTCCTCCCTGGCGCTTTCCAAGTCCACTGAGTGGGGAGGACCTCCTCCCCTTTCATCTGACCCTGTTTTATCAGGTATCTTCAGGACTGGCTGCAAAGTCATCCTCTGTGGCCTATCAGGACTGTTCCTCCCTTGGTGGGTGGGGAGGTCAAAGAGCCTGCCATTGAGTTCCTGTCAGAAATAGTCCCTGTTCCCCTCACTATGGGAAACCAATTGGTTACTGAGCTACCAAGGGCTGTATCCAAGCACAGGTTCTAGGTTATATCCATAGATGATCCTTGGTTGAGTGTCAGTCTCAGAAAAGACCCCTGTTTCCAGATATATTTGGTCCTTGTGGAGCTCCTGTCCTTTCCACAATGGACACTGAATTTGATAACACCAAAACTGTTTATGTATTTCCCTGCAGAGCGACAGTTTTATTATCTAAATTCAGGGTTTTTAGACAAAAGGATATCAGAAGCATTTGTATGCTGGGATTTATATGAATATATGCATTTATTTTCTCTTCACAAATAACTAGAAGTTGGATAGCTAGATAATGCAGTCAGTATTTGTTTGATATTTAATTTCAAAAATTTTAAAAGATGAATTTTTTTTTTTTTTTTTTTTTTTTTTTGTCCCTGAACTCAGTGGTGCTAAAGCTTCTGACATTGCATAGGATTGCTTTTTTTCTTATATATCAGTTAAATTTAGATAACAAGGAGACGAAGATTTGAAGAATTCAGACTTTATTGGATGTGTTCTTACACTGACCTCTAGCCATCTGCTTAATTGTAACCTTCACTGATTGCTCCTGAGGTCAGTCCTTCAGACTGGGTCAGTCTGTCTCTGGTGTCTGGAATATTCCTCAGGAAGACAAGAGAGCTCCACTGGTTTGAGAGTGAAGGCTGGTATTTCATTTGTAGCTAAGGGAGGAAGGTTGCAGGCACATATGCATAAGTGTGGGCAAGTGCCTGGCAGTGTGCCTTGAGGGAGAGTGGAGCTTAAGCAAGGGGGGTGGAGGTTAGGGTGCTGGCGCTATTTGCCCTGAATACCTCCGTGGCTACAGGCCTGTTGTCCTGTCCTCCTGGTATTCAGATCTGTCTGGGCTCTAGGAGTTGCTTGCCTGGATTCCACTGGGAGACCCACAGAGGAAGGGCCTCAATGTTGAGAATGCTGTCCCAAGGATCCCTAGGTTGTGCACAGTGGGGTTATAGGTGGGAGGGATAAGATGACTTTGGGTCCACAGGGGCAAATGAGAGTGTAGGAGATCCATCACCTCAGTGGTGTCCACTGTTTACCTGCCAGGCTGTTATACCTCTGCAGTCTCAGTCACAGAGTGTGTGGTAGCTCCTGATTGTACTAGCCACTGTCCTGCCCCAGTGGAAGCTCTGGGAGACCTGCCTGTGCTGTTGCTGAGGCTTGTGCTTGGGACAATGACTGAAAGTCTCAGCCAAGCAGTCTCAGTGCTTGGGACAGGGGCCTTGCTAAGTAGGGATACCTATGCTTGGGGAAAGGGGAAGTGCAGGGGATTGAATATTCTCCACTCTCATTCCACAGAGATGTCTGTCCCAGCTCCCAGGTTGTCCCTTCTGGCCTAGGAAGCCTCAATGTGGACGTTCTGGCTTCAGCTGCCCCTCCACTCACCAGTTTCAGAATTCGGATCCTGTGCTGCTCAGATACTGTGTGTGCAGGTAGCCACCATCTTAGAACCCTAACTTCAGACTTTATAGTTTACCTTTCTTGTTTGCTTTTATTATTGTTATATTCTTACCTTCGTATTAAAATTCTTTATATGTACCACTTTATCTCTCCATTACAATGTATTTAGGTTGTTTCCATTACTTAGCTGTTATTACCAAACTACTCTGAATATTACTTAACATATATTATAGGACTACTATAATCTAGACATAATTTTAGAATATATGTTAGATTTGTGGCAAAAAGTTATATTATTTTTAATTTATTTAGCTTGTACTGTAAATTATTTTTTTTAGTTTTTTAATTGATCTTTTACTTTTATTAACCTTTTGACTGATCTCTTTTTTTAAGCAACTTTTTTTATTAATTACACTTTATTCATTTTGTATCCCCCCATAAGCCCCTCCCTCCTCCCCTCCCGATCCCACCCTCCCGATCCCACCCTCCTTCCCCTTTCTGCATGCATGCCACTCCCCAAGTCCACCTATAGGGGAGGTTCTCCTCTTCTTTCTGATCTTAGTTTATCAGTTCTCATCAAAAGTGGCTGCATAGTCCTCTACTGTGGTCTGGTAAGGCTGCTCCCCCCTCAGGGGGAAGTGATCAATGAGCAGGCCAATCAGATTATGTCAGAGGCAGTCCCTCTTCCCATTAGTATGTAACCCACTTGGACACTAAACTGCCATGGGCTACACCTGTAAATTATTTTTTATAAAATAATAGTAACTGTGGTGGTAAAATGTCTTAATGCCTAATTACTAATAAAATTATAAAGTTGGCAACAACAGCATAAACCATATCACTAAGACATAGATAGCCTTAGAATAAGATAACTCGGCAGTGAGAAGCAGTAATCCATGATCTCCTCACCCAGTTATGATAACTCTTGATAAGGTCATTAATGGCAACTACTGTGAGTTAAAGGTTAAGATAGCTGTGTCTTAGAGAGAGCAGGGATACAAAGTGCATACACAAACACAATAAAGTCAATATACAACAAGCCAATAGCAAACATCAAATTAAATGGACAGAATCTTAAAGTAGGTCCACTAAAATCACAGAAAAGACAAGGCTGCCCATTATCACTGTATCTATTAAAAAAACTACCTGAAGTTTTAGCTAGTTCAATAAGACAAAGGAGATCAAGGGGATACAAATTGGAAAGGAAGAAGCCAAAGTATCACTTTGCATATACTAAAATATATATAATATATGCAAAGTGACACTGAAATGGAGAGGATACTTGAGTATCTGTAGGAAAACTGGATTTAGAGGCTCCTCCTCCTCCTCCTCCTCCTCCTCCTCTTCCTCCTCCTCCTCCTCCTATCTCATCTTCAATAAGCCATTTTTAAAAGTCCCCAGAAGAATAGATCATTGGTACCTTATTTTCTGGGTCCCCTCTGGAATACAAGTTTCTTTATATTCTCTCTCCTTCTTGACCTCCCTCTTCATCATACAGTCTTACATAAAAACTAAATGTATCCCTAAATCTTACCCTCGTCTATAAATTTGATTCTTTGAATTATGGAGGTAACTCTAAAATCACCAGCTTGGGCAGCTCTCATGGCCATGAGTTTCTAAGCCTCCAGTACCTAAAAGATTAAAATAAAAGAAAAAGAAAATCATAGAACAATACACACATAACTCTATAGTTTACTTACTGTAAACAGCAAAACAAAATAAACACTTTATATCATACAGTACAGACGGTAGAGATGGCTCAGAGGTTAAGAGCACTGTCTGTTCTTCCATAGGTCCTGAGTTTAATTCCCAGTAATGACATGGTAGCTCACAACCATTTATAGTGAGATCTGGTGCCCTCGTCTGGTGTAAATGAATAAAAAAAAAAAAAAAAAAAAAAAAAAAAGAACAAGCTACTTTTAAAAATAAATAAATAAATATATTATACAGTACAGAGGCATTTTTTTCCAGTTTCTGATCTAACTATGATATACAACTTTAGCAACAATGTCAAATAAATGAATATAATGAAAGCTTAAGCTCTATATTGACACAAGTAATCAAATATTCATATTCTAACATATCTACTTCAGAACAAAAATGAACAACAGAAATACACCTCTGGATTTAGCACCCAATTCTTCACTTTCATATAGCTTTTATTTTTGTTTTCTCCCATAATCACCCTTAAGTTTACCAAGATGTACACATTTGAGATGTAAAAAACATGTTATATTTTGAGAAGCTAAAAGAATCCTTTTCTTTGCATTAATTATGTTCAAGTCTAACAAATTTTAACATCTGAAATTGTATATCCATTACAGGAATGGATAATTTATATGTATTTTATTTTTTATAATGTCTCTCATTTGTTCAAGCTCTAGATTTCTAGAGTCAAAGGGTTCTGTAAGTTTATTTCATTCAATTCATTGCTGTCATAGATCATAGTGTTTGTGTTCAGATAATGGCAAATGAGTAGATGACTGCAACCCACCTGTTTCTAGATTTATTTATTTAAGAAATTAGTGAAATCATAGCAGGATATACTGCTGTGGGTCTGTAATAGCTGCCTCTCAAAAGGTTGAGTAAGGAGGATCAGGACAAGTTAGCAAGTCACTGTCAAAGCAAAACAAAAAACAAAACCAAACCCAGCAAAACTCCACACAAACTCAGAAATGAAACAAGTAGCTTTCAGATGACAAGGGTCTTTTCTCTCTCTCTCTTTTAAATGTATTTTATTTTACTTTATTATGTTTTACAATTTATTCACTTTATATCCTGATTTTTAGCACCCTTCCTCATCTCTTCTGGTCTCACCCTCTCTCCCTCTTCCCCACTATCCACCTCCCCTAGTCCACTGAATGATGGAGTCCTCATCTCCTAGTACATGACCCTAGCTTATCATGTCTCATGAGAACTGCCTGGATCCACTTTCTCTATGGGTTGGCAAGGTCACCTTTCCATAGGAAAGAGATTAAAGAACAGGCAACCAAGTTCATGTCAGAGACAACCACTGCTCACATTACTAGGGTACCTACATGGAGACTGAGCTGCCAATGGGCTACATCTGAGTAAGGAGTCTAGGTCCTCTCAGTGCATGGTCCTTTGTTGATGCATCAGTCTCTGCAGGTCCCCCTGGGTCCAGATTTTTTGGGGGTTGTTGATTTTCTTGTGGACTCTGAACTTTTCTTAACAACAGCACCCATAAACATTAAAAAACTTGGCTTTTTGGGATAAACTTCATTCTGCAATGAATCTACTTTGTGAAGTATGGTCTGATACTAACAGTTTCAGCTCTCAATCCTGAAAAATCTCTTTTTAAGGAACTGAATTCATTTCTCCCTTTATTCGCTGGAGTCTAGGCTAGATAGCTAAAGATGGAACTTTTTCTACAACATACTTAAACAACAATCTCAGGATGAGATGTAGACCAGACAGAAAAAGTCTATATAGCAAGTAACCTTGGGAATCAAATCAAAACAAAACAAAACAAAAAACATGGTCTGCCTAACTTATCAAAACCATCTCCAAGGAATAAACACTCCTGAAGAATTTCTAAGCCTTCTGACTACACAAGCTTCTATCTGACCTTCAATAATGAAGTCACTTGAATGACAGATAAATAGATTTAGCAAATATAGCAGCATAGTTTTCAAGTGTTTTAGTTAATGTGCTGATACAGGATATCACCATTTTGTATATATGAATTTTGGGGAACAACATGCAATAGGAATACATGTTCATGCACATGTTCACTCACACACCTGTGAGTGAACCAATTCACAAATAAAATAATACGCCCATATGTGCACACCACACCACACATCCAAAACACACATTAAGGTAACACCTTACTGGTTGTGTGTTCCATGTCATTAAAATATGTAGAAAATCAGTGCTTATAGACTCAGAATCTGTTAGAAACTTTACTTCAAATGCTGCCGTTTTTATGAAGAAATGTGGAACATCCACAGATTTTGAGTTGTCCGAAGCCACATGTCTATTTAATAATGTGTGTGTGTGTGTGTGTGTGTATGTTCTCCTGCCTTCAAATTATTATAAAAATAAAATAAAGTCTCCTTCATAAAAATGACATGCATTTGACCACGTATATGGGAAATCAAGCAGCACATTTCAGGATGACTAACATTTTTTGAGTTATTATGTTAGGCACATCTCCAGGAAATGATATAATAAAAGTAATTTGAGTGATAGGACATGCAGATTTACATAGGTGATAAAAGGCATATGAAAAACGAAAGAAGCGAAAATTAGTTTGAAAAATAGCCACAATTAATTTTTATCACCAGTAATAAACTAAGGTACAACCATAAAATGGAATAATATGCAACTATTAAAATGAGTGATGCTGATATCATGTAACTACAATGCATGTACCCTCAGAAGGATGATTAAATGGAAAGAAGGTATATGCTTTAAGTCCATCAACACTTCCAGGGAATTAAAAATACATAGAACTGTATATATTTTTCCTAGTTATGAAAATTTTGGATGAAAATTTTAGATTTAAATGAACATAAGTTGACTTTGATTTGTTGTTATTCTAATAGTTTCAAACCTGAATGTAGATTACTGACAAAATATTGGACAATGGATGATATCCTAGTTATACAATAGTTTACCAAATAGAATATCTTGTAGCTAATCTTTTTAAAATCTCAGGAATCTCACTTTCTTATTTGCCATCAAGGAATATTAAGAGAACTATTAAACAATTGTTTAATTCTGAGTATAGCTAATGAGTAGAATTGCTAGCACAGCTTTTTTTGAGTAGAGGTTTCCTTTTTTTTTTAGTTATTTATTGTTCTTTTATATTTATGTTTTAATTCTTTATTATTTACATTTTATTCACTTTGTATCCCCCCCTGTGGTTCCCCCCTCCTCCCGTCCCAATCCCTCTCTTCCTTCACCCTTGCATGCATGCTCCTCCCCAAGTCCACTGACAGGGTAGGTCTTCTTTTTCTTCCTTCTGATCCTAGTCAATTAGGTCTCATCAGGAGTGGCTGCATTGTCTTCTTCTGTGGCCTGGTAATGCTGCTTCCCCCTGAGGGAGAGGTAATTAAAGAGCAGGCCAATCAGATTATGTCAGAGGCAGTCCCTGTTCTTATCACAATGGAACCCACTTGAATACTGAACTGCCATAGGCTACATCTGTGCAGGAGTCTGAGGTTATCTCCATGAATGGTCCTTGGGGTCTCAGGAAAGACCCCTGTGCTCAAAGTTTTTGGTTCTGTAGCTCTGCTTGTGGAGTTCCTGTCCTCTAAAGATCCTACTGTTTCCTACTTCTTTGATAAGATTCCTTGCACTCTGCCCAAAGGTTGCCCATAAGTCTCAGTATCTACATTGATAGTCTGCAGGGCAGAGCCTTTCAGAGGTCTTCTGTGGCAGGCTCCTGTGTTGTTCCCTCTTTTCTCCTTCTTCTGATGTCCATCATCTTTGCCTTTCTGGATAGGAATTTAGCATTTTAACAAGAGTCCTCCCTCTTCATTAGTTTCTTTAGGTGTACAGATTTTAGTAGGTTAATCCTATATTATATGTCTATATGAGTAAGTATATACCGTGTGCATCTTTCTGATTCTGGGATAGGCCATTCAGGATGATCTTTTCCAGATCCCACCATTTACCTGCAAATTTCATGGTTTTCTTTTTTTTTTTTTTTTATTGATGGGTAATATTCCACTGTGTAGACATACCACAATTTGTGCATCCATTCCTCCACTGAGGGGCATCTAGGCTGTTTCCAGCTTCTGGCTATTACAAATAAAGCTGCTACAAATATGGTTGAGCAAATGTCTTTATTGTGTACTTGAGCCTCTTTGGGATATATGTCTAGGAGTGGTATGGCTGGATCTTGAGAAAGCGCTATTCCTAGTTGTCTGAGAAAGTGACAGATTGCTTTCCAGAGTGGTTGTACAAGTTTACATTCCCACCAGCAGTGGAGGAGGGTTCCCCTTTCTCTACAACCTCTCCAGCATGTGTTGTCTCTTGAGTTTTTCGTCTTGGCTATTCTGATGGGTGTAAGGCGAAATCTTAGGGTCGTTTTTATTTGCATTTCCCTGATGGCTAATGAGGTTGAGCATATTCTTCTATTGAGAATTCTCTGTTTAGCTCTGTACTCCATTTTTTAATTGGATTACTTGATTCTTTGCTGTTTAATTCTTTAGTTCTTTATATATACTAGATATTAGTCCTCTGTCAGATAGAGGGCTGTTGAAGATCCTTTCCCAATCTGTACACTGTCGGTTTGTTCTGACAACAGTGTCCTTTTATTTACAGAAGCTTTTCAGTTTCATGAGGTCCCATTTATTGATTGTGCTGGTATAACTGGATGTCTACATGTAGAAAAATTCAAATATATCCATACTTATCACCGTGCACAAAACTAAAGTCCAAGTGGATAAAAGACCTTAGCATAAAACCAGACAGAAGAAACCACTTAGAAGAAAAAGTGTGAAAGAACCTTGAACTCATTGGCACAGGAGCCAACTTCCTGAACAGAACACCAACAGCACAGGCTCTATGGATTTTTCTTAATGTTTTATTCACTAAAATGATGACTTCGTACATTTTCATATCATAGAACTTAAATTAAATTTTTTTCTCTTTAAACACTGTATTGAGTATTGAAATGTCTTTGACACTAATTGCTTTGATGATATATCACAATACAAAGACAAGCAAAGATATAAATAATACAAGAGCTATTGAATTGTAAACTCAAAAAATACGAATGTATATTTATAGACTGTATTATGGGCATATATTCAAGTACACACGTACATATATATGCTAACAAAATTAACTTGCATTTTTATAAATTATTATACTAATGTAGTAGAATTAGACTAGTTTAGTCACATAGTGATAGTATATATACTATTATTATATGTGGGATGTGTAGTATATTTGTATATTTATCATCTATCTATATGTCACATAACTTCTGAACTCAGAAATTCATCTTAGGATTTTCTCTTTGCTTCATATATTACAGAAGTAATAATAAAGACTTTGACCTACAGTCTTTTTTGAGATTTCTTTGTTAGAAAACATCATAGCCATTTGTCCGGACATGCTTTATTATTTTTCTGAATTAGGATTCTGATTTAGGGACTATTAGCCAGAAAAATCACATTACTAATTATTGATCCTGATAATTTAAATCTAAACAATGATTACTAATATATTTGTAATAGTTTTTTAATTGTTTTATTTAATGTATTTATTATTTATACAGCAGCCTGCCTGCATGTGTGGCTGTTCACCAGAAGAAGGCACCAGATCTCATTATAGATGGTTATGTGGTTGCTAGGAACTGTACTCAGGACCTTTGGAAGAACAGCCAGTGTTCTTAACCTCTGAGCCATCTCTCCAGCCCCCCTTTTTAGGTATCTTTAATAGAAAAAGAAACATTGACACTCCGTCTATAAACTAAACACTACTGTAACGAGATAAACACTTATTTTTTCACCCATTCACTGTTTCTTGATAAATATAAAACTTTGTTTAAAAAAAAAAAAAAACAGCAAGGAGGAAAGTATTATTTTTTTCTCTTTTCCAAAAAGCTTGCTAAGAAATGAAATGTGTCTCCTAGGAAGAGTGTGTGAAGACAAGTTTTTAAAATGCTGAAATTATGTTTACAGAAATTATTTTAGGCCCTTTTTAGCTCATTTTAAATTTCATGCAGACAAATATCTTCTGATAAATTCCCAAATGAACCAGCAATCAAAGGAAAAGGAAACATTCATTTGCTCTATTCTGAAATAATGGCTTATTTTGCATCTAATTTAAGGCATGTTATTTACTATTCTGAAATGTATTTTACCTTTTCATATACCTAATCAGATTGTAATGGGAAAGCCAGAGAACAAAGGGAAAAACAAACAAACAAACAAACAAACAAACAAAAACCCATCAGGTTTGTGGATAGAAATTTGCATAAGTTTAAAAATAAACAGAGATTTTCTCAACAAACTTTTCTGGAATATCTCGGGAATACTCTCCAAAGGATAAAAAGGGTTTTGAAGAATGTTATATTGGGAGTGAAATGCAAATGTGTGGCAGAAGACAATTGGCACAAGGAAAAACAACTTCCAATGATTTTTGCAGAAGAAGAAAGATTGACAGGTCAGAAGACACACACAGGCAAATAGCTGTTGGAATTCTGAGTTAGACTTTTAAAAACTTTTAAAGATATTTCTGTTAACTAAGAACAATTACATATAGATACAATTTTACTACATCCTGAATAAAAAATTGTTTGTCTACCTTTTTCCAGTTGAGTCATCCATTATTTACTCAATTGCCTTTGGATATTCAAAATATGGTAATCAGCACTAAGTGAATGAAAAAAAGAGATAAAAAGTAGTTTTTAATCTACAACGTGTTTTTTAAAGTTATGTATCTAGTAAATTTATGATGCAAGCACGTATGCATTTATAAAAATGAATACATTCCTAGAGAGCACTCACCAAATTATCTGGAAAGGACCTTCCTGAATATGCATCCAATTAAGCAGAAAATAAAGCACGATACAGACAAACATACAAATAATATTTTACTGGTTTTGTTCATGATTTCCAAAAGCTAGACTCAGTTAAGGATCCTTTATAGGTGACTGGACACGGTGTTATGGGTACTTACCTTGGCAGGGTAACAATATAATTTTATCAGTCATTATCATAACAAAGATCATTTCATAGTTGGATTATTAAACAAATTTCCTTCCAGGACATGGACGAGCTCTATATCCTCCAAAGGCCTTCAGAAAAAAATCTGGCATTCCTGGAAAAAGGCAAGACTAATACCAAAATATATGTAGATTACACATTTAGTGCTTTCTTGAGGCTTTATTCTGTCAATAAAATATTTGGAGATTTTTTTTTTAACATGTCCATCTTCAAAATACCATAAGCTTATCCCCTAAACCTCCATGCATCTATGTCCTTTTCCCTTTCCTTTTCCTTGAACTTTTGTCTTCTTACAATCAAAATACAAGTCTTACTCATTCTGTTAGTTTAAAGTAAATTCATTCACAGATATATATTCAGGTATCAAATATTTCTCATTGATGAGGAGATGTGAGAAATGTACAGTAAAACTCAGATATATTTTACATAAAAATTAAGAAAAGTTGGAAGTTCAATGGTTATGAAATAAAAATACTGTATGGTTTCAAGTACATGATCCTAATGTAGGAAAAGCAGAAATATGAAGACAGTGAATAATCAGTATGTCCATGCGCTCTAGGAGAGAAATGAAGTGGAGATAAAGAAAACCTGGAATTTTATGTTGGTGAGTACAGATTCTATGAAAATATAACAATACACAGCAAAATTTTGCATATATTTTTAAATTCTTTATTAATTATTCACTTTGTTCATTTTGTATGCCCCCTGTGGTTCCCTCCTTCCTCCTGTCCCAATCCTTCCCTTCCTCCACCCTCTGCATGTGTGCCCCTCCCAGAGTCCACTGATAGGGGAGGTCTTCTTTTCCTTCCTTCTGATGCTAGTCAATTAGGTCTCATCAGGAGTGGCTGCATTGTCTTCTTTTGTGGCCTGGTTAGGCTGCTTCCCCCTCAGGGGGAGGTAATTAAAGAGCAGGCCAATCAGTTCATGTCAGAGACAGTTCCTGTTCTTATTACTATGGAACCCACTTAGATACTGAAAATCAAGTAATCCAATTAAAAAATGGAGTACAGAGTTAAACAGAGAATTCTCAATAGAGGATTGAGAATGGCAGAGAAACATTGAAAGAAATGCTCAACCTCATTAGTCATTGAGAAATGCAAATCAAAATGACCCTAAGATTTCTCCTTATACCCATCAGAATAGCTAAGATCAAAAACTCAAGAGACAACGCATGCTGGAGAGGTTGTAGAGAAAGGGAAACCCTCCTCCACTGCTGGTGGAAATGTAAACTTGTACAACCACTCTGGAAAGTAATCTGGTGTTTTCTCAGACAACTAGGAATAGCGCTTCCTCAAGATCCAGCCATACCACTCCTAGGCATCTACCCAAAAGAATCTCAAGTACACTATAAGGCCATTTGCTCAACCATGTTTTTAGTAGCCTTATTTGTAGCCAGAAGCTGGAAACAGCCTAGATGGCCCTCAGTGAAGGAATGGATGCACAAATTGTGGTATATCTACACAGTGGAATATTACTCAGCAATAAAAAACAAGGAAATCATGAAATTTGCGGGTATATGGTGGGATCTGGAAAGGATCATCCTGAGTGAGCTATCCCAGAAGCAGAGGGATGCACACGGTATATACTCACTCATATAGACATATAATATAGGATAAATCTACTAAAATCTGTACACCTAAAGAAACTAATGAAGAGGGAGGACTCTTGCTAAAATGCTCAATTCCTATCCAGAAATTTTGCATATTTTAAGAACAATCACAGAAATAAGAATTAAACTTAATGTGAAAAATAATGTACTATAATAATACAACATGCTAGAAATAATGGAACATGTGTCAGAGGTTGAAGGGAAGAGGTTACATAAGAATTTTTGTACCCTACATTTAGAAAACAAAAAAATAAATAAAATTTATTATGCTTTGCTGTTAAGGAAGTATATCATGATCAAAAAGGTAGATTTTCAACTTCCCTTGGGATGTTACTGACTCAGACAATTTCCCCAGGTGCAGGAAACTTGACTTTACAATTTGTTGTCAGGATGGAAAGAAAAGAAGACAATTAAAGATTGAGAAAAGGAGCCAGAAGATAGAGGGAGACCATTCTTCATGTCATTGGGGTAAATTATAAAGTATTGCATCAAGAAAAAATACAGACATCAATGAGAAGTATAGAATCCTGTGCATGTTGCATTTCTACCCTTAGATAGTTCTCCAGCAGAAAGATGGCAGACACCTAATATCAGAATCAGGAATGAAAGAATGGTGGCATGTCTCAATTCCTCTTACTTTCCCTGTCTGGGCATGCTTCTCACAAAATTACTTATTTTTATGATACTCATTGTAATAGTTTCTACAATAAAGAGAGACATATGTTTCCTTCTTTACTCAAAATGATATTATAAAGAATAATTTTGTCATTATCTTTTAGAATTTAATATAATATTAAAAGATTTATTTATCAAAAATCAGTGTTACCGGTCTTGATGTTTTAAATTTCATACTGTTTTGCTATCATAATATCTGAATTTTCACCAAGTTCACGGCGTTGAGAAATAATAGTGACTTTTATCTAGAATAAGCCTGACAATTTCTTATTTTTCTGTACCATAAAGGGAGACCGTTTGTGTTTATGTAGCTATGTGGTACTGAAGAGAAAAAATGCAATGATCATAATGTGATTCTGGCTCCCATTTAACTATGCTGAATATATTTGCATTCAATACAATGGTTGGTACAAATTGAATTGCAGTGAGTTTTTGTTGTTGTTGTTTTTTTTTTTTTTTCTTTTTCTTTCTCCATACAGAGAGTTAACTACATTGATTAGTGTTTAGCTCCTGGGCTATTTCAGAATTGAGGCAGCACAGCACAGGTTTGCAGATTTTAAAACTAACTTACAGTTTGTAGTTCAGGTACAACATCTCAGCCATTCTACCATTGTAGCTTCTTACATCCAGATAACTGTTTTTTTTTGTTTTAGATTATATAAATATATATATTTGTTAATGCTGAAATATTCCAATATTTCAATCTATAATAGTTGCTTTAAATTTGTAGAGCTGTCTTTTTAAATTTAATTTCTTTAAGTTTTTATTTATCAGTTGAATTTATATTCTGATCCTAGCCCCTTCCCTCCTCTCCTCCAGGTTCCACCCTGCCTCCCTGTTCCTGCTATTCCTCCTCCCCTATTCCTCATTGAAGGGGAACTACTCCCCTCCCTCATCTCAGCATATCAGTCAAGTAGCACCAGGCCTGAGCACAAACTCTCCCCCTGTGGCCTGGCAAAGCAGTTTAGCCAGGAGAAAAAGAAGAAAAAATAACAGAGTCAATGTTGGAGTCACCCCGTCCCCCAGTTTCCCTTACTAGGGCACTTATATGAGAGAGCAGGAAGTGGGAAGACAGAGGGTTTGCAGAGAGAAGAGAAATGATGGGCTGGGGCATCGCTATGACAAACTGGAGACCTATAACCAGGTAGCCTCCAAGGAGGATATAAGGGTGACTCTAGCTGAGACTCCTAGTAGCAGGGTTCATGGAGACTGACGAGGCCACCCTCTAACTAGACATGACTTTTAATAGAGGAAGGGGAACACCAACCCACACACAAAAACTTAGAACCAATATTTTTCTTGCACAGAAGATATGTAGGGACAAAAATAAAGCGGAGATTGAGGGAATGTCCAACCAATCCTTGGCCTAACCTGAGACTCATCTCTTAGGAGATAGCCAGTCCCTGACAGGATTTACCATACTCTGCTATGTTTGCAGATGGGAGCTTAGCATAGCTGTCCTCTGAGTGTCTCTACCCAGCAAGTTGATGGAAACAGATTAGAGACCCATGGCTAAACACTGAGCAGAATGCAGGGCATCTTGTGGAAGGGTAGAGGGAAGGATAGAAAGACCAGATAATTGTTTGCTAACCTATCAATCTAACTGGCCCTTACTTGTACATAAACGATAGCTCCTAACTTGGTTGCTGTGACATGACATGAACTAACACAGATGAGACAGTTAGCTCAGCCTGGAGGACATAGAAAGTATTCACTAGGCATTAACACCTTTATCGTTAGTAATGAAGGTCACAAAGACCATTCTCATTCCCCTAAATACACATCTCAAAGTGGAAAAGTTGCAAAAATATAGTATTGACAAAACTTTGCAGTGCTGGTTATCTCCAGCCTACAGTTCCCAATTCAAGGTAGCAAATACTTGTGAATCATTTCCCAGGGTTGGCCCTTACTTACTATGCGCTGTTGAGCCTGGATGGAGAGAGGGAAAGATGGAATGTTCCTTTCTGAGTGTTACAAAGGTTTATTAGAAAGCCTTATCTATTGCTGGAATCTACTCCATCCCCTTTATTTCTTCTCTTGTTAACTTTATTGCACCATCATCGTCCAGAGTCAACTCTCCACTCATCTGGTAAACAGATATTAAAAAGCTAATTAGATGACCATCTCATGGATGTCCAAGACCAGCTTCATTAGCTCAATAATGGTTTGAATTATCAGTTAGCTACAGGACTTATAGTTTTTGAAGCATGGTGCAGTGCAACACGTCAAAATGTAATTACAGCACAGGCTATAAAAAGCACTTAGAAAACACTCCATGCTTAAATAATTGTGAAATATCTTGAAATGTAACTATTCCGAAGCCTTTAATAATGCCAAGGCAGCAGAATCGCTAATATTTGGATACATTGATTTAACTGATGCTAAATAGTCTCCATGCCTGCCATAATAATTAATTCTCTCAAACATTTTTTAGCATTATTTTGTTGCTTTTATTGTTAAGGCACAAACAGAAAATATATTCAAACAAAAGTTCATTCTTCATTCAGAGTTCTGAGAAACTCATGCACCACAAACATCTCCACAAGAATCTTACTGTATCTTGGAAAACTCCTTCAGAAAATTAAAGGAAAACCTGAATCTCAGAAAGCAAGGTGGGAATGTAAACTTGTAAAACCACTCTGAAAAATCAGTATGGCACTTTCTTTCTCAGACAATTAGGAATAGCTCTTCCCCAAGGTCCAGCTATACCACTCTTAGGCATATATCCAAAAGAAACTCACGTATACAACAAGGACATTTGCTCAACCATGTTTGCAACAGCTTTATTTGCAATAGTTAGAAGCTGGAAACAACCCTGATACCCCTCAACTGAGGAATGGATACAGAAATTGTGGTACATTTACACAATGGAATATTACTCAGCATTTAAAAACAAGGAAATCATGAAATTTGCAGGTAAAGGTGGGAACTGGAAAAGATGATCCTGCGTGAGGTATCCCAAAAACAGAAAGACACACAGGGACACAGAGACTCACTTTTAAGTGGATATTAGACATATAATTCAGGATAAACATACTAAAATCTGTACAGGTAAAGAAACCAATCAAGAAGGAGGACTCTGGCTAAAATGCTCAATCCCCATTCTGAAAGGCAAAGAGGATGGACATCAGAAGAGGGTGAAAACAGGGAACAGAATGGAGCCTGCCAGAGAGGGACTCTGAAAGGCTCTACCCTGCAGGGTGTCAGGGCAGATGCTGAGACTTATGGCCAACCTTTGGGCACAGTGCAAGGAACCTTATGAAAGAAGTGGGAAATAGTAAGACCTGGAGAGAACAGGAGCTCCAGAAGAATAGCAGCAGAACCAAAAAATTTGGGCACAGGTGTCTTTTCTGAGACTGATACTTCAACCAAGTACCATTTATGGAGATAACCGAGAACCGCCCTTCTCCCCCTCCCCCTGCACAGATGTCACCCATGGCAGTTCAGTGTCCAAATGGCTTCCACAATAATGGAAACGGGGACTGTCTCTGACAGGAACTGATTGGCCTGCCCTTTGATCATCTTCCCCTGAAGGGGAGCAGCCTTACCAGGACACAGAGTAAGACAATGCAGCCACCCATAATGACACCTTATAGACTGGTAGAATCAGAAGGAAGGGGATGAAGACCTCCCCTATCAGTGGACTGGGGGAGGGGTATGAGTGAAGAAGGTGGAAGAAGGGTGGGATTGGTAGGGGAGCAGGGAGGGAGCTACAGGGGGGATACAAAGTGAATGAATTGTAATTAATAAAAATAAAAAAAATCACACACACACAGGAAAAAAAAAGAAAAGAAAAGAAAAGAAAAGAAAAGAAAAGAAAAGAAAAGAAAAGAAAGCAAGGAATGTGCCTCTGCATTGAAACTGAAAGTAGCAACAAAAATTGTTGTTATAGTAGGGTGGTGTGATTACTACATTTTGACTAATCTGGAAGTAATAAAGTTTCTTGGCTATTCATATGACCAAGAGTTGTCAGGTGTATGCAAACAAAGCTGGAACTAGAGCCTGGCCTCTAAATAAATCTGCATACCTCTTTGAAGGACCAAGGCCAAGGTACAGGAAGAGTAGCTTAAATTTAACACACCACTGTCTGTGGAGTTCCTGGTCTAGAGATTTGAATTGCAAATAGGGTGTGGACACTTTAATGCCAGCATTAAGAAAAACTGGGCTGGGTTATCTCTTTACAATCCTTATCATACGGCAGAGCTAGCAACACACTTGCAAGCCATTTCACCTCAACTAATAATCTCAAAAACATTATAGAATGCCAAGTCAGATTAGCCTTAATTGTGAAAACTGCAGTTTATTAATCTCCTCTGGAACTAGACCTGGTAAATAACCACTTTCTCCCTAGAGGGGATACAGAAAAACCCTGAAGATTGCCCTCATCAGTTTCAGGTTTGTCCTATCCAATACACAAGGATTTACTTTAGAGTTACTGTGGAAATTGGGCTCCAAAATGCACAGAGGTCTTAGGGATAAGTGATAAGTCAGTCATGAGAAACCTAGGAATGAGTTATTGGGTTAAGTTATATTTAATTTGTCATAGTATTGTACTACAAAGTTAATAAGAAATGCCAGGGCATGGTGTTCACAAAAATGGTCTGAATCTCTGGTGTTTCCCCACAATTACTTGATTATCGTTTTTCCATTCCAGGTACTTTGCTTGATGACATTTTCCCCCTTCATTTTTTTTTCTTGTACTTTCCTCAAACAAATGCATTTCATGGTTCTACTCTTCTCTAATTCCTAACCCATTTGATCGTCACTGTAACTCAGACTATCTCAGGAAACTAACACTGTGTCCTCTTTGTTTAAAACATCCAAAAATATATTTTACTGAAGAGTTAAGGACAAACATTTTCAGATGCTATATGTTCATGTGAAACCAACCTTCTCCTCTACGTTTCTTTTTCATGACTACAAATGCAGGTTGAACTACAGTATAACAGGAAAAAAGATTATACACAGAGAAACTCTATGCAGAAGTTGAGAATTGTGCATTTGTGGAAAGGAAATTCTTTGATTTCTTCCTGTCTATGCCTCAGAGCAATGATTGCCTTTGAGCCACTTAACGTTTGAGGCACAAGATCTAGACACAGGGTGGATATTTTACAGATGTTTGCTAGAAGAAATGCCTTTTTTCATTTTTTGTTATAATATTTTTACTATTTGGGATACAGAGTCAATAAATTGTGAAAAGTAAAAATTAATAAGAAAACCGAGAAAAGAATAAAGTAAACAAACAAAAAGAACAATTCTTAAATTTAAAAACTTTTGATAATTTTCTTTCCTTCCCCTAAGTCCTTCCAGATCATCTTCCCTTTGGTACCCATTAAACTGTAAATTCTTTTTCTTTAATCATAAAAAAAACCCCTCAATACAACAAAACCACTCAAATCAAGGAAACAAAATAAAACCACAACCCCCTCAACAAAAAAACAACAATAAACACAAAAACAGCAACAACCCCCCCCCCCCCAGCAAACTAAAGTATAAGAAAATAAAATCTCACAAGAAAGATGATGTCTAATTACTTGTTGGAAAACATACCCTGAGATGTGGCCTGTCCTGGAGGGGTTGATGTACCTAGTCTCACTCTATTGGACAAAATTGATGTTTTCCCAACTCAAGTGACAACACATGCTGGAGAGGTTGTGGAGAAAAGGGAACCCTCCTCCACTGCTGGTGGGAATTTAAACTGGTACAACCACTCTGGAAATCTATCTGGCACTTTCTAAGACAATTAGGAATAGTGCTTCCTCAAGACCCAGCTATACCACTGCTAGGTATATACCCAAAGTTTGCTCAAGTACACAAACGGGATACTTGCTCAACCATGTTTATAGCAGCTTTATTTGTAATAGCCAGAACCTGGAAACAACCCAGATGTCCATCAACGGGGGAATGGGTACAGAAATTGTGGTTTTTTTTTTTTTTTTTTTTTTTTTACACAATGGAATTACTACTCAGCAATCAAAAAGGAGGAAATCGTGAAATTTGCAGGCAAATGGTGGGATCTAGAAAAGATCATTCTGAGTGAAATATCCCAGAAGGAGAAAGACAAACACTGTATATACTCACTTATATAGACCTATAAGATATGACAAACATAATGAAATCTATACACCTAAAAAAGATAATCAAGAGAGCGGACATGGGGTAAGATGATCAATCTCGTTTAGAAAGACAGATGGGATGTGCATTGAACGTATGACAGGAGTCTACTGAATGCATCTGAAAGACTCTAACTAGCAGTGTTTTCAAAACAGATATCATGACCAAACCTTCGGCAGAGTACAGGGAATCATATGAAAGAATGGGAGTTAGTATGATGGGGAAAGGATTGGAGCGCCACAAGGACCAAATATATCTGGGCACAGGGTCTTTTCTGAGACTGTCATTCAATCAAGGACCATGTATGGATATAACCTAGAACCTCTGCTCAGATGTAGCCTGTGGTAGCTCAGTAACCAATTGGTTTCCCATAGTGAGGGGAACAAGGACTATTTCTAACAGGAACTCAATGACTGGCTCTTTGCCCCCCCCCAACCCCCAAGGGAGGAGCAGTTAGACCACAGAGGAGGGCTTTGCAGCCAGTCCTGAAGATACCTGATAAAACAGGATCAGATGAATGGGGAGGAGGTCCCCCCTATCAGTGGACTTGAAAAGGGGCACTGTAGAGATGAGGGAGGGAGGGTGGGATTGGGAGGGAATGAGGGAGCGGGACATGGCTGGGATACAGAGTTAATAAAATGTAACTGATAAGAAAAAAATAAAATTAAATAAAAAAAATTGATTTTTCCCCTCAAAACACATATAAGTGACAAATTAGTTGTTATCCTTTGCCCTAGTAGCTGGATGGTCATTCATTCACTCATTCATTCATTTATTCATTTAAGAAAATATGACACAATAAAATATAATAAGAGAAGACAAAATTATCACATCAAAGTTGGAACAAGCCAATCTAGCAGAGGAAAAACAAACCAAGAGAAGGAACAAGAATCAGAGACCCACTACTCGGCACACAAAAAACTCAAAGACACAATACCTTCTAGTAACCTCAAATAATATAAAATATCTTGGGTTAACTCTAACCAAGCGAGTGAAAGACTTATAACATAAAAACTTCTATTCAGTGAAGAAAGAAATTGAAGAAGCTGTCAGAAGACAGGAAGACTTCCTATGTTTATGAATTGGTAGATTAACATAGTAAAAATGGCCATCCTATTCAAAACAATCTATTAATCCAATGCAATCCTCGTAAAAAAAAAATTGAACATAATTTCTCACAGATATTAAAAGGGTAATTTCAGCTTTATATGAAAACCCCCACACACATATAAAATTCAGAACATCTAAAACACAAATAATAAAATATTCTAAAGGTGTCAGCAACCCCCACTTCAAATTCTACTAGGAAGCTGGTGTAACACAACCAGCATGATGCTGGTACCAAAACAGAAATGTTTACCAATGGAATGACACTGAAGACGCAGGCATAAATCCAAACACCTATTTACTTCTGATCTTTTCTATAAAGAGGCAAGAAGTACATACACGGGGAAAAAGACACAAATGGTGCTGGTCCAACTAGATGGCTGCATGTCAATGAATCCAATTAAATCCATGCTTATTACCATGAATAAAACTAAACTCCAAATGGCTCAAACGCCTCAACATAAAACTAGATACAATGGACATGATGGAACAGAAAGTAGGGACAAGCACTGAATTAACTGTTACAGCAAAAGTTGTTCTGAGGAGCACACCATTAGCGCAGGCTCTAAGATCAACAATTCATAAATAGGACATCAGGAGAAATGTTTAAAAGTACCACTCACATAGAAAAAGTGTTTAAGAAACTGTAGGCTAAATATAATGAATACAGAATCACCTTCAAAGCATGGATTGGATGTACTTAATCCAACTTGCATTCTATCTTTAAGAAGCAATTTATGTACCTGTTTTGAAAATTTTAATTTTTTTAGTTTTTATAATTTATAATTTAGTTTTTCTGATATTTTTAGTTTTTTATAATTTTATAGTTTTTACAATTTTATAATTTATTTACTTTACATCCCAATCGTAGCCTCCTTCTTCTCTGCCACATCCTTTCTCCCTCTTCTCCCCATACCTCTCTTATAGTCTGCTGAAAGGGACAGCCCTACTCTTCTACCATCTGACCTATCACATCTCATCAGGATTGCCTGTATCCTCTTCCTCTCTGTCCTGTCAAATGCTCCCACCAGGGGGAAGTGAAAAAAGAGCAGGCAACCAAGTTTATGTACGAGATAAACCCTCCTGCCCTTAATAGGGGACCCACATGGTGACTGAGTTGCCCATGTGCCACATCTAAGCAGAGGGTCTGGGTACTCTGGATGCATCTTCCTTGGTTGGTGAAGTCTCTGCAGGCCAATTGGGCCCAGATATTTTAGTTTAGTTGATCTTCTGTGGAGCTCCTGTCCTCTCTGAATCATTCTATGTCCCCAGTTCTTATATAAGAAACCATGGATGAGGTGATCAACTTTCACTTAGAAAGACAAATTGGATGGACATTGGATGCAGGAGAAAAAAAGTAACAGGACAGGAGCCTACCACAGAGGACCTCTGAAAGACAATACCTAGCAGTGTATCAAAGCAGATGCTGAGACTCATAACCAAACCTTCGGCAGAGTGCAGGGAATCATATGAAAGAAGGGGAGTTAGTATAACCTAGAGAGGACAGGCACTCCACAAGGACCAAATATATCTGGGCACAGTGGTCTTTTATGAGACTGTATCTCCAACCAAGGACCATGTATGGATATAACCTAGAACCCTTGCT
>NW_026585504.1:34052868-34126485 GCF_907164565.1 Psammomys obesus
ATGTAGCCCATGGTAGCTCAGTATCCAAGTTGGTATCCTAGCAAGGGGAAAGGGGATTATTTCTGACATGAACTCAGTGACTGCCTCTTTGACCTCCCCACCCTACCCCCAAAGGAGGAGCAACCCTGCTAGGCCACAGGGGAGGACATTGCAGCCAAGCCTGAGGATACCTGATAAACTATGGTCATATGGAAGGAGAGGAGGTCCTCCCCTATCAGTGGACTTGAAAAGGGGCAGGGAGAAGATGAGGGAGGGAGAGTGGGATTGGGAGGGAATAAGGGAGCAGGCTACAGCTGGGATACAAAGTTAATAAACTGTAACTAATATAAATAAATAAATAAATAGATAGATAGATAAATAAATAAATAAGACTCCCTGTGCTCTGCTCAAAGTTTGCTTCAATCCCCTGTTAGGTGAAGTCATTTAGAGGACATTTGTGCTAGGCTATGTCTATCCTGTGTGGTATTCTGAATGAGAATTAAATATCCTCCTTAGAGACCTCTTTGATAGTTAGCCACTTTAGGCCTGTGGGTTTTAGTTTAGTTATCCTATTTCATATGGCTAATATGGCTTATAAATGACTATATACCATGCATGTCTTTCTGCTTCTGGATTACCTCACACAGGATGGTCCTTTCTAGTTCCCACCATTTGCCTGCAAATTTCATGATTTCCTTGTTTTTAATAGTTGAGTATTATTCCATTGTGTAAATGTACCACACATTCTGTGTCCATTTTTCGGTTGAGGGATATTTAGATTGTTTCCAGATTCTGGCTATTATAAATAAAGCTGCTATGAATGGAGCGGAGCAAATTTCCTTGTTGTTTGGTGGAGCAACAGAAGTGGTATGCCCAGAAGTGGTATAGTTGGGTCTTGAGGTAACCCTATTGCCAGTTTTCTGAGAAAGCACCAGGTTGATGGTTGATCTTAGAGCCTGTGCTGTTGGTGTTCTGTTCAGGAAATTCTCTCCTGTACCAATGAGGCCAAGGATCTTCCTCACTTTTTCTTCTAACAGATTTACTATGTCTGGCTTTATGTTGAGGTCTTTGATCCACTTGAACTTTATTTTTGTGCAAGTTGATAAATGTGGATCTATTTGTTTTTTATCTATGTGTTAGACACCCAGTTAGACCAGCACCCTTGGTTGAAGATGCTATTTATTTTTCTTTCGTTGTATGGTTTTGGATCTGTTGTAAAATATCAGGTGTCTGTAGGTATGTGTTAACCATGCTGCTCCAAGAGCATGGGAGATCTTTCCATCTTCTGATTTCTTCTTCAATTTCTTTCTTCAGAGATTTGAAGTTTTTTTCATACACATATTTGTGAAGGATATTGTTTCCCTAATTTTTTTCTCAGCCCACTTGTCTTTTGAATACAAGAGAGCTGCTGATTTTTATTTTTTTTAGTTAATCTTGTATTTAGCCAAATTGTTGAAAGTGTTTATCATTTGTAGGAATTTCCTGTTCCTGGTATACTTTTGGGGGTCACTCATGCATACTGTCATATCATCTGCAAATAATGATACCTTGACTTCTTCTTCTTTTGATTTGTATCGCCTTGATCTCCTTTAGCTGTCTTATTGCTCTAGCTAAGTCTTCAAGCACTATGTTCAAGAAATACATAGAGAGCAGTCAGCATTACCTTGTACGTGGTTTCAATGGACTGATTTAAATTTCCCTCTGTTTAGTTTTGATGTTGGCAATTGGCTTGCTGTACATTGAATTTAGTATATTAGGTATGTGCCTTTTATTTTTTCTTTCTTCAAGACTTTAAACACGAATTGGTGCTGGATTTTGTCAAATGCTGACCCTAGCTTATCAGGTCTCACCAGTACTGGTTGCATTGTCTTGCTCTGTGACCTGGTAAAGCTGCTCCCCGCTTCTTTCTTAAGATTGAGGAAATTGTCTTCTCTGTTTTGTAGAAAATATTTCCTGGTCCTTGGAGCGAGGGATCTTATCTTTCATTTCTATTATTCTTTTTTTAACTTTTATTAATTACACTTTATTCATTTTGTATCCCCCCTAAGCCCCTCCCTCCTTCCCTTCCGGTCCCCCCTTCCCCCCTTTCTGCATGCATGCCCCTCCCCAAGTCCACTGATAGGGGAGGTCCTCCTCTCCTTCTTTCTGATCTTAGTCGATCAGTTCTCATCAGAAGTGGCTGCATTGTCAGGGTCCTAGGTTATCTTCACGGATAGTCTTTGGTTGGAGTATGAGTCTCTGGGAAGTTCCCTGTGTTCAAATTTTCTTGTTCTGTTGCTCTCCTTGTGGAGTTCCTGTCCTCTCCAGCTCTCCTATTATTCTTTGGTTTCTTTTCCTCATAATATCTTTGATTTCTTGGATGTTTCCTGTCAGGAATTTTTTGGATTTAAAATTTTTGAAGGATGCATTGATTTCTTCCATTGTGTTCTACACCTTAAATTCTTTCCTCTATCTCTTACATTCTGTTGGCAATGCTGAGTGTTGCAGTTCCTGTTTTCTTCCCTAAATTCTCCCTCTTCGGGATTTTTTTTTTTATAGTTTGTGCTTTATTTAATGTTTCTATTTTCTGTTCACATCTTGAACTGATTTTTTCACCTGTTTGTGTTTCACTAAATGATTTATTCAATTCCTTCATCTGTTTGTTTGAACTTTCCTACATTATTTCAGTGATTTATTTATTCCCTCTCTAAAGGCCTCAACCTGCTTGAATGTATCTTCTTGTATTTCTTTATGGAGTTTCTTTGTTTCCTCTGTTATCTTCATAATCATAGACTTAAGGTCATTTTCTTGTGTTTCAGTTGTGTTATGACATTCAGGGCTACTTGCCTTTGCATAACCGGCTTCTGCGGGTGCCATATTGCTTTGGCTTTTGTTGATTGTGTTTTCAGAGTGGTCTTTAGCCATCTTGTTGTCTCTAGAGTAGGTTATCAGATCCTGTTGACTATTAGAGTTCTTGGGGATACTGTAAAAGCCTTGGACAAAAATATGACTGTGCCTGCAGGAGACCTCAGATTGCCGGGAATGATCTCCGACTGGTGGGTGGTTCTCGGGAAATTGCCCACGGAGATTTTGATCCTGGGACCACAGGAATTTCTCAGGAGCTCAGGGCTCCTCCTTTTGCAGGCTGAAGTACTGTAGTGAGTTTCCCTGCCACTAGCATTTGTTTTCAAGTTAGTGAGCCCAGGCACTGTTCTCAGACACTGTGCTTCCTGGTTGCAGATATTTTAGAGAACCGGTGAGCTCAGATGTCCTGTTGGTTTCCTGAGGGATATGGGTTGAGCCTTGCAGAAGTGTCTGTGTTTGCTTCTGTAAGTCCTGAATGTTTGGAGGCCTGAGGAAAAGACACTTGGCCTGGGATAGTGAAAGTGTGCCCTGAGTTTGGAGCCGTGCCTCCCTGGTAACAGAAGGTATCTTCTCCAAGGGATGGTGAGAGTGGGCACTGGAGTTTGGAACCTGGACCAGATGGTACAGAAAGGTGTCTGTGGGATGATGAGAGTAGGTCCCAAGTTTGGAGTTGCATGCCCTCGTTCCTGAAGGTATCCATTCCACAGAATAGCGAGAGTGGGAGCCCGGGGATTGAAACCTTGTCTCTGGTACTTGAAGATATCCACTCCACAGACAGTGAGCCAAAAGCTGCTGCTACCAAGAATGTATCTACAGATGATGGGCTTGAGTGAGTTCCTAAGGCTGTGGCCATGCTGGGTGGAAGCCCAGGTATTCTTCCTTGTATTAGCCAGGTGGCCTGAAGATGGACCCTTGTGTTTCCTTGTAGGTATTCCTCTCACCTGAGAAACACAGATGTTGGGGTTTTGGGGTCCACAGTATGGCCTGCAGGTCATTCTGCTTTCACTGCTGTTCAGATACCCTGCATGGTCGGCATCACCATCTTAGATTTCTATGTACCTCTTAATATATGCCAATTTACCCACCTTGAGAGGTTGTTATAAAAATAATCATTATTTCTTATCAATGATATCTCATGATAAAATGTATATTAAATTCATTCATAATATATATATATACATATATTTTATGTATATATAATATATATATTCAGGCCAGAGAGAGTTTGATCACCTGGACTGACCAATATGTAGGAGAGACACAACTTCTGAAAAATATCCTTTTATTTTAACCATACATTCCCCAAATAAATTAGTTCCAAAGCAATCAAAAGTAAATAAATATAGAAAATGGAAATCATCACTATTCAGTATCATGAAAAATTAGCAATATGAAGGCTTTCCTTTAGAAATAGTCCAAATGACAACATACTAAGGAGACAATCATCAACATTTGCTAGAGGAGACCCTTTATGAAAAGGAGTGGAAGTTGTAGTTGTAGCAAAGTAATAGACTATGTGCTTAGGATGTTCAGTGTCCTGGGTTCAGTCTTTGCTAAATCAATCAATGAGACATCTGCCAAGCACAAAAGGTCTGCTATAGGTTTGTGCCTGCTATGCGTTTTTTCCTGATACACTCTGCACAAACATATTAACCTTTCTATGTATTATTTACTTTCAACAATCATATATCTTTGTACATGGAATTTATATGTAGGGTTACATTATAACTAATTGCATGAGTTGGCATACTTAAACTTATTTTTCTATATTTAGATATTTGAGTAGAGGGGCTCTAGAAACAACAGCAACAACAAAAGCTTTTGTAGCTATTTTACATTTCATCTGATCAAAAACAATATTAATTGGAAGTGAATAGTTTTTAGTGGTCAGAGTAGTGTACTATATTAAAATTTATGACATACTGAACCAACTATCAAAATGAGTGTGGCCACAGCATTTATAATGGAACAAAAGTGGAAAATGGTGAAATATAGAGTTAGACTGCTTCAGCACTTTGGAAAAGAGCAAGATTTCATTGCTTCTATAATTGCCCATTTAATTCAAATATCTATCAGTTGTTATCTTTTAACAATTCTGAAGGTTCACTCAATATTTACTGGGCCCTTAGGATTTCTTATATAGCATCATATTTCAAATTTTTTTTTAAAGTCTGAGTGAATCACTGAATCCTTGAATGATTAATGATTATTAGGCCAGGTGAAAAATTTAAAAGTTAAATCTTAACCCAGTCATTACAGATGAAGCCTGAACAAAGAATTCAAAGCAAGTTATCAGCAATGATGATGCAAGCGAGTGTTAATCAAGCTGTGCTTCCTATTTTAAACACCTGCAAAACTTTAAATAGCTTATGCCCAGATGCATAGCATAGTAATTAAATCTGAAGTTCAGGGGAGTGACTCAGGCATCAGTATTTTAATATGCACCAAAGTTTAAGAACCACTCAAAGGAATAACAAAGTGAAAGATCATAGCCAAATAAAAGTGTCTAGAGAGCAAGGAAGAACCTAGCAAGAAACAAAGGGACTTGAGATAATTCATGGACGTGGGACTGGAGTCTTGCAGAAAGAAGAGTTAAAGGCATTGCTTTTCTTGTCCCTCCATCCCAGGACCAGAAAATAGAATAAGGCAGCATGTATTTATTTTGGTCTTCAAATATATAATTTATTACATATCATATTATTATATAAGTATATATATAGAAATCATATTTATATATAAACTGTCAGACTTCCACATTCATAGACCCAACCAATAGCAGCACCAAACTATTTTTAAAAATGAGCCTGTACTGAATATGTAAAGATTTTCTTGTCATCTTTTTCCAAATCATGTACTGCAAGTAGAGTTTACATAGCACTTACATGGTAATATATTACAAATCATCTAGACATGATTTCAAGTTTAAAAGATGAATATAACTTTATTCTGATACCATGCCATTTTATATAATGAAATTAAGAATTCTCAGATTTTGGCAACCAAACTGGGTTATGCTGGAACTAATGTTCCATGAGCTCAGTATTATACAGGGTCCCCACAGAATGGACAGAACGAATGCATTGTAACCACTGGGTATTTTTATACTGGCTTACATGAGTGGGGCTGGTAGTCCCACAATACCCGGGTGTGTGTCCCGAAGATGCTAGACATTTTGAACGTGCTCACATCACAGGGTGGATCCCTCAGCAATCCCAGTGTGGAGCAGAAGGACTGAAGGATACCTAGAGAGTTGGTGGTCTTCATTCCAGAACAGAAGGCCCAAAGAGCTGAGATCTGATGACAACATCCGTAATGGATGACAACAGCAACAATGGCAGAATAGATTCACTAGCAGCAAGTGCCTACCCCACCAGAACTGCCTTCCTCTAGACCCACCCTTAGCATGTCACCCATACAGGAAAGCTCTTCCCCATCAGTTAGGCCTTCCTAGGTGCATCCTCACATTCCTTTCTGCAAAATTTTTTCTTAGTTAATTTTAGATCTAGTCATGTTGACAAGGTTAACCACCTCAATTGCTATAAAATGACTTCACGTTTGGGCAATAACCGAATGAAAATATTAGTATCTGTGAAAATGGAGAGTCTATAACCTCCTCTATGAACAACTAAGCACAATATTTTAATAACCCTCCAGAAGTCGCTGTCACTGTAGATTATAAAAGAACACCCTTCATCTTAACCATTACTGTGTGTAAACTGGAGAACTGCTGAGAATTCAAGCACATCTAAAAAAAAAAAAAATAGAGTTGCTCTTACGGAAATTTTTCACTCAAATTATTTGTTTTCCTTTAAAAGTAAGAAAATACTATAAATGCATGAATATTTTATGAGACAAAAATTACAAAAATTTGAAATATAGACAACATTCTTATTTCTCCAACTCTTAGCTAGATCAGATTTTTGAGTCATAGGTACTGTGATTGCCTAAGATTGGAGACATTGGGTCTAACATATTAATCTGCTTCTCACCTTCATTTCAGTCTTACAATGGAGCTTCATGAAATATTCTCTTCCCAAATATTTATTCTTCACTCATTAATGAGACAAGGTATTTTTGTTTTCTTCTTTCATAGAGTTTAAATAAGTCAGTCATTTATAATTTTTATGTGTCCATTTATCTCAAATGAGGATACAGCCATCATTCTTTCAGCCATCACTTCTTAGTTTTCTCCAGATTACTCTTGAAATGTCAGTTTGCAAGAGGACAATCTAAAATACTTGTATATGCAATTACATGTCACAGAATATGTTGTGCCACTTACTCTTAACCTTTTCCAGAGGAGTTGTTTTATCCATCTGTCTTAATCTGTTCAGGCCAATATAACAAACTATCATCCATCAGGCAGCTCATTAAAACAGAAATTGATCCCTCAACTAGTGCAGACCTAGGAGTCAAAGAGCACCAAGACACAAGCAAGTTTGGTTCCTAGTGAAGTTGAATGAATGACTCAGGGGGCCAGGCTTCCATTGTTTCCTTACATGGTAAAGAGGACTAAATGAGCCCTCTGACTTCACTTTTAGAAGGTCATATGCCCCTTTTTGATGGCAGAATCTTGACTTAGTAACTCTACCAAGGCTATACTTCACATACTCACCCCAACATTCTTCCTGCTGTTATTCTTATTTCATCATCATGACCATGCAAATTAATACAGTTGCATCCATTTCTTCCAGATCTTCACTTGCTCCCTGAACTGTGTTAGTTCAATGAGTCCCCAATTGCTTCTAGGTGGTAAGATCCTGTCTGCTCCTTTAGTTGAATAATCAAGGCTCAATTTAACTTAACCTGCACTGATCAGAGGTGAACCCCTGGGAGGATTATTGATGCCCTTTGAGGAAGTTTAAATAAATGGCTAGTCAATTATCTAGTCTTCAGAAATGAAAGAAATGATTAAATTCAGCCTGAGAGAAAAGTAATGTTAAATCCAAAGAGAGAATCCATCTTCCTCTCTATTTCCTTCTGTGAGTGAGACTTCATAAACTGATTAATCATAAATTATTAATGCCAGTGAGAGCGAGATATATTCCATCTTCTTTTATTGAAATATGACTTCCAGGCCTTCTGTGGTAGATGTGACTGAGTTAGTCACTATGGCATTTGCATAACTATCCAGGCACTTTTCTCTTACTATGTACTATGGTGTTGGCAGAGTGATGTTTGATATATTTCCACTTAGTTTAATCTTGATAGTACAATCAGACTTTATAGTTAAGAAACATAAGTAAATAGTTCATAGGAATTGATTTTTCATTCGATTAATAAATATATGTAAGAACAGTTTGAGGATAAAATAATCTGTTGATGTTTTGTTTAAACTAAGGCTGGACATGACTTACTTAAAATGCAAATAAAATTATATGACATTTCTAGAAAATGGTAGGTTTTTAGAGTAACTGAGGTTATTCACTGGAAATGACTTTTATTAATTTCAATCAAAATACATCTTCAATGAATGAGCTGAGTATAGAATACTTTGATGTAATTATGTGTTTAATATAAGCAAAATTAATCACTAAGCCCATAAGAATATAAATGAATAAAATGAAGGTTGGGTGTTCACTGGTTCAAAGCAGCCAAGAAACTCTGAA
Organism: Psammomys obesus; assembly: GCF_907164565.1. Classification (NCBI taxonomy): domain Eukaryota; kingdom Metazoa; phylum Chordata; class Mammalia; order Rodentia; family Muridae; genus Psammomys; species Psammomys obesus. The sequence goes on from NW_026585504.1 coordinate 34,061,301, forward strand.
GCAAAATAAAATGTGCCTTGGTATTTGATGGTTAGTGTGACATAATATAATCTGAATATTTAAGGGTGGCTTGGTAATAGAAACTGTAGGCTTAAGCGAACTCCATTCTGTCTAAAGGTCTCCTGATATTAATGTTCTAAACACCTAAAGAAAAATAATGAAAGAAACTGAGAGATTTAATGTCTTACTTCACATTGGAATACCAAATTGGTAATATCTATCTGAAGTGATTTATTTGACCTCATCATTATGTATAAGAAAATTGGATTTACAAAAGTTTGATTGTGCACGTTGTTGCTAGAAAGTCTAAACAAAGACTCCATAATCTCAGGTCTTCTCTCTATAGTCTAAGTCTTTATTTTATAATAAAGAGATCTCTATGTCAATGGTTTGTTAATTTAAACTAAATAGAAATGACTTTCTAGTTCGCTAAACCATTTCCTTCCTTGTGGTTCAGGTAAACTCTCCTCTTCGCCTCAATAGATATAGATGAGAACTATATAATGGTGACGTTGTGTTCAAGAAGTTTAGGTTTGCAATATTCATTTTCCAAAGTTATTTTATGCAGTAACATTACATAATTAGCCCTCTCATTACCATTCAAAAACTATTGTTGTTTAATTCTCCTTAACTTTTTTTTGGTAAGATTTTTTAAATTTAAATTTAATTTTTATTAATTACAGTTTATTCACTTTGTATCCCAGCTGTAATCTCCTCCCCCATCCCCTCCCAATCCCATCTCCCTTTCTCTTCTCCTATGCCCCTCCCCCAGTCCAATGAGAGGGGAATCCTCCTCTCCTTTCATGTGACCCTACTCTATTAGGTCTCATCAGGACTGGCTTTTCTCTTCCTTTGTGGACTGGTAAGGTTGCTTCCCCCCTCAGGTGGAGGTGATCAAAGAGCCAGCCCATGAGTTCATGTCAAAGATGGTCCCTGTTCCTATTATTGGGGAATCCTCTTGGACACTGAGCTGGCATGGGCTACTTCTGTGCAGGGATACTAAGTTTTCTCCATGCAGTCATTGTTTGGAGTATCAGGCTCACAGAAGACCTTTGTGTCCAGATGACAGTACTTTCCTCAATGACCTGACCCACAAATCTATGTTAATCATTAGAAGTAATTTCACAAATATGTGCCAGGTAAAGACCAACATGACTGTGCTTTTCATATCATCATTTGAAAGACGTTTTTTAAATTAATTTTTTTATTTTTTATATTAATTGCAGTTTATTTACTTTGTATGCCACATGTAGACCCCTCCTTCATTCCCTCCCAATTCCACCCTCCCTCCCTCATTTCCTCCCTGTCCCTCTCTAAGTCCACTGATACGGGAGGTCCTCCTCCCCTTCCATCTGACCCTAGCTTATCAAGTCTCTTTAGGACTGGCTGCAATGTCCTCCTCTGTGGCCTAGCAAGGCTGCTTCTTCCTCTGTAGGGGGGATAGGTCAAAAAGCCAGCCACTGAGTTCATGTCAGAGACAATCCCTGTTCCTCTTACTAGGGAACCCAGTTGGATACTGAGCTGCCGTGGGCTACATCCGAGCAGGGGTTCTAGTTTATATCCATGCATGGTCCTTGGTTGGAGAATAAGTCTCATAGAAAACCCATATGCCTAGATATTTTTGGTCCCTGAGTACCCGGGTAAGATGAGCAATCCTCACTTAGAAAGACAGATGGGATGGACATAGGAAGTAGGAGAAAACAAGTAACAAGACAGGAGCCTACCACAGAGGGCCTTTGAAAAACTCTATCTATCAGTGTATCAAAGCAGATGCTGAAAGTCATAACCAAACCTTCAGCAGAGTGCAGGGAATCATATGAAAGAAAGGGGAGTTAGTAAGACCTGGAGAGAACAAGAAGAACTCCATCTGAAAGAAATTAAATATTAAGAGAACTCTGTATCCCATTGTCAAATAAAATCAATTCCAGCCCTTCTAAAATTCTTGCTTCTTCCCTTAAAAGAGAAACTTTCAGAATTTGTTTTCTTAATTTTTTGATACACTTTCTTCCCACGGGACCTTCTAAGACCATAGAAATAAAATTCTGAAAATGACAACTTCCAATAGTCCATCTTAGCAGTGGACCCTGCGTTTGATATCTGAGTATCTTAATGTATCCTATCATTTTTCCCTCAAGACACCTTCTCTGACTCCGTGTTCAACATATCAACCTCATCTCAAACCTGACTCAGACCTTTTGCTCTTCCTCATGCCTTTATTCCTCTCCAAACTCATTCCTGACAGAGCAATAACAGTTTCTTTCTACCTTAAAACTTATCCTTATCTTTTAGTTCTCTGTAATGCAACTGTACAGTTCTAATCTCTCTTGTGTAAATGTAAAGTACGCTATTATGCATTGAATGTACTATGACATTAACTATTGATAATAACTATCAGGAATATTACTCCTGGTTGCTCTGCAATCCTTCATGGCACAATGATCTTCTAAGCATTTCTTTGCTTAGGGGATTTTGAACTGGAGTTTCTTTCTTCCTCTAACCATTGTGTTATTTGATGACCCATTTTAGTTAGGATTTTGTTAAAATTTAACCTAATTAAAACCTCTTAGGGAAATGCAAATCAAAACAACCCTGAGATTTCACCTTACACCCATCAGAATGGCCAAGATGAAAAACTCAAGGGACAACACATGCTGGAGAGGTTGTGGAGAAAGGGGAACCCTTCTCCACTGCTGGTGGGAATGTAAACTTGTACAACCACTCTGGAAATCAATCTGGCGCTTTCTCAGAAAACTAGGAATAGTGCTTCCTCAAGATCCAGCCATACCATTCCTAGGCATATATCCAAAAGAGGTGCAAGTACACAAAAAGGACATTTGCTCAACCATGTTTGTAGCAGCTTTATTTGTAATAGCCAGAAGCTGGAAACAACCCAGATTTCCCTCAACTGAAGAATGGATGCCGAAACTGTGGTACATCTATACAATGAAGTATTACTCAGCAATGAAAAATAAGGAAATCATGAAATTTGCAGGTAAATGGTGGGACCTGGAAAGGATCATCCTGAGTGAGTTGTCCCAGAAGCAAAAAGACACGCATGGTATATACTCACTCATATAAACATACAACATAGAATAAACCCACTAAAATCTGTACATCTAAACAAACTAAGTGAAAGAGAGGACCCTAACTAAAATGTTCAATCCCCATCCTGAAAGGCAAAGAGGGTGGACATCAGAAGAAAAAGAAAATAGGAAACAACCTCGGAACCTGCTACAGAGGGCCTCTGAAAGCCAGAAGAAAACAGGAAACAACCTTGAAACCTGCCACAGAGAGCCTCTGAAAGCCTCTGCAGTATAGACTGTCAAAGCAGATGCTGAGCCTGATGGCCAACTGATGGGCAGAGTGAATGGAATTTTATGTAAGAAGTGCGAAATAGTAAGAGCTGGAAGGGATGGGAACTCCACAAGGAGAGCAACAGAACAAGATAATTTGAACACAGGGAACTTCCCAGAGACTCAAACTCCAACCAAGGACTATTCGTAGAGATAACCTAGAACTCCTGCACAGATGTAGGAATGGGAAGAGGGACTGCCTTTGACATAATCTGATTGGCCTGCTCTTTGATCACCTCCCCTTGAGGGGGGAGCAGCCTTACCAGGCCATGGTAGAGGACAATGCAGCCACTTTTGATGAGAACTGATAGACTAAGATAAGAAAGGAGAGGAGAACCTCCCCTATCAGTGGACTTGGGGAGTGGCATGCATGCAGAAAGGGGAGGGAGGGTGGGATTAGGAGGGGAGGAGGGAGGGGCTTATGGGGGATACAAAATGAATAATGTGTAATTAATAAAAAATTAAAAAAAACTCTCTTGTTTATATAATTTAAAATGATGTCTAACATTGGTCTTTAACTAAAAAAATATTTTTGTATGACATTTTGATATCAATATTATGTATCTTTTTTCTATTTATTTTGCTTCTACAATGCTGAGAGAAGAATTGTATTTTTACTTTATTAGATTTTCATCATTTGTAATTGAAATTTATACTAAGCAAGTTTTCAGTAACTATTTCTCAAACCAAATAAAGGATGAATTCATAAATGATTGATAAATTACTATATGACTAAAGGAATGCTATTGTGATAAATTTTACACCAATGATAACCATCTTTAGACACACATCATTCTCAGCTGCAATAACAACATTCCAAAATTTTAATAGTATAATTATTTAAAAATTATAAAGAGCATACTTTGAATGTGTTATTTAACAGAACCCTCAGATTAGAGCCTTTTTACTATGGCTGTGTCCTGTTACATACAACTCACCTTAAAAACCATCTTCTCAGGAAATCATTCCTTGGGTAACCATAAAGAAGTATGTGTTTCAATATTTTCACATCTTTCTGATGTTTTAATTTTTTAAGCTTTTACCCAAACATCTCTTGATTTCTACCTTTTCCTGGTCCTCTTCTGATCCCGATCATCATGAATTTGCTAGTCTTCATCCCAACTTTTTATTCAGTATGTCAAAGGCTTCAAGGTAGTGGTCGAAGTGGAACACTTAGTTATGAAATAGAACATTGTACAGACCCTCACCAAATAAATGCAACAAATGAGAGGTAGAAGAACTAGAGTGAGATTCTAAATTCTACAATTGAGAAAAGGCTTAAACCATAGAGACTCAATTTAGATGACTTACTGTAGTTCTTTTTAGAGAAAATATAATAGGATATCATATTGAAAGGAAAAATGATTTCTGATAGATAAAACTATAATATCCAGACTAATGGCCAACTGAACAAGATGTGGCAGTACAGATACAGAAGTGCCTAAATCACACAGTCTCTAAGACTCACTTAAATATCCCTCATTAGCTAATGCCATAAGTTATCAAAATGTTAACCAATGTTTATGTAATTACACAGCTCATTAAAAAGTTTTCAAGAGTTAGATCAATTTAATTACTCTTTTTTTTACCTTATTGTTAGGCTTTCACCGTGTAGACATCTTGTCTCCATTTTGTTGAATGTGTGCTTAAAAAGTCTGTTTTCTGTTATGCCATCTTCTCAGATGCTTGCCAGGCTATGAGAGAACCCAGTATTTGGGCTACAAGATACCAGAATCAAGTTTGACTAGCTTGAGTACATGAAAGTTTTAACCTTCCATAGAATGAGAGCATTCTCCTAGTCAGTCTCTGAATTCTGTGGGAGATACTCTATATAATGAGGAAAAGTTTGCTATTCCTATCTGAAGAAAAATTTGTGCTGGAAGGAATGGGGAACAGGCAGAAGGCAAGCACAGGAAAATGATTTTTGTGTAAGTCAAGGGGATGGATGGAGTTGTTGGTGTGGATCTAGCTCCCTTCCTTGCAGAGGAGTAGTCATTGAATCTAGGATGGGTGTCTAGTGTCTGCCTATAGAAAGGGCTGGGATGGGTGGAGAAGGTTTGATAGATGGAGTTGGCATTAGAGGAGGCAAGTGCACTTTGCTGATATGCATGGCGTTAATGCTTGTGTGTTGAACTACCCAACCTGAATAGTCAGTACCAAGAGAGAATTAAACCGCATTGAAGAAGCAGAGAATATACAAGCTTCCCACAGGAGGATAAAGACCAATTTGAAGGGACATCTGTTGAGCAGGCTGCAAATTGTGCTGTATGCACCAGGTTTTCTGATTTTCTCAGCTTTTGATAGCAGTTATACATTTTTAATGGACGTTTGGTGATGCAGTTGTCTGTGAGTAATTTCTGCTCTTATGAGTAACTATTGCTTTATGCTCCTGTACATAACACCAATAAAGCACCTTAAGGAACCATTTTGGTTCTTCAACTGTGACTTTGTGGTTTCTGGGCTTTGTTCTGTTGTTAGTTCCCTATCTCAGTTAAGTATACTTTAGTTCATATTACCTTAAGAATGTCACACAACAGGATAAAGTAATCTCACTATATTTACTACCCATGTGTAGTTTAAATTTTATTTGTCTGCATTATAAATTATATCTATATTTTGTATTTATATGTCTAATCTCTATCTATCTTTGTCTATCTATCCATAGATAGATAAATAGATATAGAAGATATAGAGTTGTAACAGTTAGATAATTTGGAGTTGATAATTGCTAAGAAAGAAAAACCCTGCATATACGACCTTTAATAACAATTCGATTGAGACTTTCAGTTTCTTTTTGCATCCCCAATTATTTATTATTCTTGTTGCATATTTCAAAACTGAATAACTTAGGAGTTTCATGTAATGATACTGTTAAGAAAATGTATTTTAAAAAGAATACTTAATGGAATTTTTTCAATTACTTTTTATTTCTTTTACATTAAACTTTCTCAATACTGTGTTAACTCTGTATCCTCATGTTGATAAGTGATAATGTGTGCTAACTATGTATGGAGTAGTATTTTCTTCTGAAGAATTTAGAGTGGAAACAATGGTTTTCAGATCACTGCATGCATTGCAATTATTAGAGGACATTCTAATGCTCACTTGCAAACATTCCTTTCTGGAGTTTATAGTTTACTAAATATGAGGTGTGTGTGTGTGTGTGTGTGTGTAGTGTGTGTCTGTTTCTGTGTATGCATGTGTGTTCAAATGTGTGTAATAGTGCATATGTAGTTCAGCCAATATGTGTCTTCAATTTTGCAAAGTTTTAGTTGAGAGAAAGTTTCCAACTGGCAAGGGGGTTCTCTGAAAAGCTAGACTAGCAAGGTAACTAATGTCTAGGTCTCTTCCTATGTTTGCCTCCCATGTAATCATGGTGAGGCAGAAGGATCAAACGTTCAATGAAAACCTTAGGCACATAAGGATTTCAAGGTCAGCCTGGTCAACATGAGGCCTTATCTCATCTCATAAAAAATAATACTTATTATAAACTACAAATAAGCAAAACGCTATAGACTATCATAATAGAACTAAGTTGTGAACATAAAATATACTTTCTAATCTAGCACTGAAGACAAATGGACTGACAGAAAAAAAAAGGAAGATTACAGAGGCTTCACATAAATATGAAAAAGATATTCAAATTCATTAATAATCAGCTAAGTGCAAATTAAAAGTCCTGAGATATCTTCATAACCACTGTGTTTACAAAATATAAAAGACTATAGGGAGAAGAAGTTTGTATTTTATGGCAATGATGAATGCCTATAAGTTGTATGACATCCAACTCACAGTCAGTTTATAAAGTTATGTGAATAGGGCTATTCATACAGAATTAAAAAAAAATAAACAAGAGTGTAAGTTGAAAATGAGCCAAATTCAATCCAGTAAATAAGGATTGACATGGAAGTGAACACATTTGCAAACCTCTGAATATGAAGAAAATTAATAAAATCCCTGAAATATGTGTGTGTGTAGATAGATACATAGACAGATGGATAGAGAGATAATTAACTTTATTGATGACAAAATATAAATCAATGCCAGAAATTATTGAACCAAAAGTCTAAAAGGCATACAATATGAAGTATGTATCTTCAATATGTATGGCTTTTATAGGGTTTGGAGTCACTAACTTAGCATGTATTAGGACAGGTTAAACAGACAGCAGAGAGACAGAGAGAGACAGAGACAGAAAGGAGAGAGAGGAATAGAGAAGCAAATATTACAATATACATCTTACTCTTACATAAAGTTTATGGGCAATAAAAATATATTATTTTATTTAATGATATGTTTATAAAGAGTATTAAAACCCTAAAGCATTTTTCACTGAAATTAGTTGTTCTGTATCACTAGAATAAAAGATTTAATCTAGGAAGAGTGCTTACGGTTTGCTTTAAAATAGTTGTGGGCACATAGCCTTTCCATTAAATATTATTTAGTCTTTCATTTACATACATTCCATTGGTTGTAAAAATTCATAGTAAAGTGATATAGTTTTATATTCAGTAACTGACATTGATATTACTCATTTTAATATTGTAGCATTGAACTCAAAGCATGGGCTTCCGTACATAATGGCCACAATAAGCAAGAGATGTATTGCCCAGCTCTGTTGAGCATGCAGATAAAAGTTTTATGATCAGATGTTTCATTACCTGGATTACACATTATGTATGTTATGTACTCCTGGTATTTACTACTCATTTCAAACTCCAAATTTTCCATCTCCTAAAGCTCATATTATTAAAAGCAAAGCCCTATGAACTGACTTTTTATAAAAGCCAGATATCCCGTGTTTACCTGATTCTCCAATTCATTTTAAAAATATGTAGTTTTTCACTACATATTTGAAATTTATTTGAATAGGTCAGTGTACTCTGGATTCAATAAAGGTACTACTGTAGATCACAGATTTTTAAAAGCAATTTGGGTTCTATAAAATATAAAAACTATCTTGATCAATAATAACAGGTGCATTTTACCAATTAAACTTTTAAGATTATAAGGGAAAGTGACCATTTCAATATAAAGTACTCTTAAAATAGTTTTCTTTGTCTGTATTTTCTAAATCTAAATGCCTACTTATGAGAAACACACACACATGCATACATAAACACACATACACTAAAAGAGTGGACATGTATAAAAAGCAAAAATAACATCTATCATTACATATTCACAATGAGTACTCACTATACAAATGAATGCCCATGTAGGAAACATACTCAGAACCAATGATGTTAACACCAATGATCACTGAGGATGTAATTTGGCAGCTCATGCTTTAGAGAGAATGAAACTTTGAAAGGCTACATTGCTAGCTTGTACCACTGTTGTTTCATCATATCAAGAGAATATGAATGTTAACATTTTTTTGCTTTTCAACAAACCAAGCAGAAGCAGTTTAACCAAGTGAAGAACACAAGAATAAACATACCACTTGGGATGAATGAAGGGTCAGAATATATCTCAGAGGTATCATTAATTTTAGTGAAAATTTCTTAGGATATGTCTAATTACTCCAACAATCTCTAAGATTATAAAATCTCTGGTAAAGCCTGAGTGTGCCAAATTGTAGGCTATGTTTTACATAGATTAATGAAATTACATGATGATATCCATCATGGTTCTCATAATACAGAGAAAGTTCAGGGAAAATCGAGGGCTTCTTTCTGGTTGTAAATTCACTACCAAAAGAAAAACAAATAAATGACAAGTACATTTAGTTTACTAATATCAATTGAATATATGCTTCAAAATAAGCTCATTGTTTTGAAAATAAAAATGAGAATCAACTCAACACTTGATCCTCATCACTGAGTTTCAAAATATAAGTAAAGTTTTAATTAAAGTTGTGTCCTGGTGTGGACATTATAAACATGTTAATCTGGGTCCTCCTTAAAAGTAAATAATTTATTAAACAACATATACCATGGCATATGAGAAAATATATACTTTTAACTGCCATAGGCTACATCTGTGCAGGGGTCTTAGGTTATATCTATGAATGGTCCTTGGTTGGAGTATCAGTCTCAGGAAGACCCCTGTGCTCAATCTTGTTAGTCTTCTCAGTCACTATTATTTTTAATTAAGAACTCATTATTGTATTATTAGTGATATCCCTTTTATTATATCAAGCCACACAATTGCAAAACTGTTATTTTTTTAATTCTTTTTTAATTACACGTTATTCACTTTGTATCCTACCTCCCTCCTCCTGTCCCAATACCTCCTTCCTTCCCCCTCTGCACACATGCCCCACCCCAAGTCCACTGATAGGGGTGGTGTTCTTTTCCTTCCTTCTGATCCTCGTCAATTAGGTATCTTCAGGAGTGGCTACATTGTTTTCTTCTGTGGCCTGGTAATGCTTCTCCCCCCTTCAAGGGAAGGTAATTAAAGAGCAGGCCAATCAGTTCATGTCAGAGACAGTCCCTGTTCATATTACTATGGAACCCACTTGGATATTGAACTGCCATGGGCTACATCAGTGCAGGGGTCTTAGGTTATCTCCATGAATGATCCTTGGTTGGAGTATCAGTCTCAGGAAGACCCTTGTTCTCAGATTTTTTGGTTCTGTTGTTCTCCTTGTGGAGTTCCTGTCCTCTCCAGATCTTACTGTTTCCCACTTTTTTCATAAGATTCTCTGCACTCTTGCCAAAGGTTGCCCATAAGTCTCAGCATCTGCATTGATAGTCTGCAGGGCAGAGCCTTTCAGAGGTCCTCTATGTCAGGCTCCTGACTTGTTCCCTCTTTTCTCCTTCTTCTGATGTCCATCCTCTTTGCCTTTCTGAATAGGGATTGAGCATTTTAGAAAGACTCCTCCCTCTTGATTAGTTTCTTTAGGTGTACAGATTTTAGTAGGTTTATCCTATATTACATATATATATATATATATATATATATATATATATGTGAGTATATATGATGAGCATCTTTCTGCTTCAGGGATAACTCAGGATGATCTTTTCCATATCCCACCATTTACCTGCAAATTTCATGATTTCCTTGTTTTTTATTGCTGAGTAATATTCCATTGTGTAGATGTGTTCTTGACCGATTCCACATGCCAAAGCTGAATCAAGACCAGGTAAATCAATTAAACAGTCCTATATCCCTTAAGGAAATAGAAGCTGTCATCAAAAGTCTGTCATCAAAAGTCTCCAAAAAAAAAAAAAAAAAACAAAACAAAAAAAAAAAAAAACCCAGGGCCAGATGGTTTCAGTGCAGAATTCTACCAGACCTTCAAAGAAGAGCCAACGCCAATACTCTTCAAACTATTCCACAAAATAGAAACAGAAGGAACACTACCAAACTCATGAAACACTACCAAACTATGAAGCCACAGTCACCTTTGTCCCGAAAAATCACAAAGTCCCAAAAAAGAAAGAGAATCTCAGGCCAATCTCCCTCGTGAACATGGATGCAAAAATATTCAACAAAATACTTGCAAACCGAATCCAAGAACACATCAAAGATATCATCCACTATCATCAAGTCAAGTAGGCTTCATCCCAAGCATGCAGGGGTGGTTCAATATATAGAAATCCATCAATGTGATCCACCACATAAAAAAACTGAAGGAGAAAAACCACATGATCATCTCCGTAGATGCTGAAAAACATTTGACAAAATCCAACACCCATTCAATGTTTAAAGTCTTGGAGAGATCAGGGATACAAGGCACATACCTGAACATGGTAAAGGTAATATACAGCAAGCCTATAACCAATATCAAACTCAATGGAAAGAAACTTAAATCAATCCCATTGAAATCAGGGACAAGACAAGGCTGCCCACTCTCTGCATATCTTTTCAACATTGTTCTTGAAGTCCTTGTTAGAGGAATAAGAGAAAGGAGATCAAGGGGATACAAATTGGAAAGGAAGAAGTAAAAGTATCACTATTTGTAGATGATATGATAGTATACCTGAGTGACCCCAAAAATTCTACCAGGAAACTCCTATAACTGATTAACACCTTCAGCAAAGTAGCTGGGTATAAAATTAACTCAGTCATTATTTAATATTTAGTTTTCATACTATGATTGCTATTGGACAAGAAAAGTAGGCATCTGTCTTTTCAGGCCATGTTGAAGAATCCTTATGGGTATAGTTTCCAATGTTCTTAGGACACAGCAGAACAATAAACTCTCTTATCATCTGGTTTTTAAAATCGTTCCACTTAGCCTTCGAGAATAACCCCTGAAACTTAAGCTGTAGGAGTTCTATAGATTTACCCATGGCAGTGGGCTCCATAACTCTGCATGTTGATTGGCTGTGGTTTTCTGTACTTGGCTGAGAAGTTTTCTTGTTGAGGTGGGAGGATTACCTTGTCTATGAATATAAGAAAAACTATTTCAGCACAGTTAGAGATTGTGAGGGTTTAGTAAAGGGGTATTTGTAGGTTGTTCTCCAGGGTTCATATATTTACTTGGCTTGTTAGCTAGGATTTTTAATACATGATTTTTCTCTTGGTAAGCTGCCTCAAGAATAATTAGAGAGCTTTGCACATGTTGGAAACTACTGTATTCTTAGTGTTAATTTGTCATGCTGTTTATTGTTGTTCACAGAAATTAGGAATGAATTTTTCAAAACGAAAAAGAAAGAAAAGTCAATGATGGGTAAATGGCAATAGTGAATAATAGAGGAACTGACAGAGAAGAAAATACGATCAAATCACATTTACAAAATATTCAAAGAATTGATAGAAATATATTTTTAAAGTTAGTATTTGATAAGATATCCTGAGAGCATATCTTTCTGTTTTAAAAACAACTAAATAACTAAATAACTCATGCTAACTAGAGATGATTCAGCAATTAAAAGCACTTGCTACTTTTCAAGGGCACCAGTATTTTATTCCCAGCAACCACAGGGTGAATAACAAGAGTCTTTAAATCTAGCTCCAGGGACTCTTCATACATTCTTCTTCCATCTGCCAAAAATTCACACATGTGGTACACAGACACATATGCAAGCAAAACATAAAACTTTTAATCTTTAAAAAAACACAAAACAACACAAGTAATTGTCACACGAAAGAGATGTGGCTATAAGCACAGAAACACAGTGTTCAAAGTTAAACTGAAAGCTACAATAGTTTAGATACATACCAGAAGCTTTTTTATTCTTCTTCCCCTTCCACCATGACCAAGTAGGCTTCATGGTTCAACATAGAGAAATCCATCAATGTAATCCACCATATAAACAAACTGAAAGAAAACAGATTATCTCCTTAGATACTGAAAAAGCACTTGACAAAATCCAACACCTGATTATGTTTAATGTTTCGGGGAGATCAGGGATGCCAGACACATACTTTAACATAGTAAAGGCTATGTATCTTAGGTCTCTAGCCAACATCAAGCTAAACATAGAGAAACTTAAATCAATCCTACTGAAATCACAGACGAGGCAAAAATGCTCACTTCCTCCCTATTTTGAAGTCCTGGTGCTTGAAGTCTTAGCTACATCAGTAAGAAAACTAAGGAGATAAAAGGAAACAAATTGGAAAGGAAGAAATCAATATATAACTGTTCACAGATGATATGATAGTATACGTGAGTGACCCCCAAAATTCTTCCAGAGAACAGCTAATAAATTCCTTCAGCAACGTGATTGGATACAAAATAAACTCAAAAAAATCAGTAGTCTTTTTATATCCAAAAGACAAAAGGGATGAGAAAGACATTAGGGAAATAACACCCTTTGCAATAGCCACAAATAATATAAGATACCTTGCTGTAACTCTAACCAAGCAAGTAGAAGACTTGTATGAGAAAAGTTCAAGTCTCTGAAGAAAGAAATAGAAAAGATATCAGAAGATAGAACTCCCATGCTCATGGATTGATAGGATTAACATCATTAAAATGGCCATCCTATCAAAAGATATCTACAGATTCAATGCAATTCCCATCAAAAAGCTAACACAATTCTTTACAGACCTTAAATGAACAATTCTCAATTTAATATTCAATACCGAAAACAAAAACAAAAACAGAATAGCTACAACAACCCTTTACAATAAAAAATCTTCTGGAGGTATCACCATCCCCGATCACAAGCAGTATCATAGAACTATCGTAATAAAAACGCATGGTACTGGCATAGAAACAGGCTGGAGGATCAATAAAATCAAACTGAAGACCCAGAAATAAGCCCACACACCTATGAATTATTGAGTTTTGACAAAGAAGCCAAAACCATGCAATTGAAAAAAAGATAGCATCTTCAACAAGTGATGCTGGTTGTCTACAGGGAGAAAAGTGCAAATAGGTTCTTACTTATCACCTTGCACATAAGTAAAGTTCATGTGGATCAAAGACCTCAACATAAAACCTGACACACTAAATATGTTAGAAGAAAAGTGGGGAGGAGTATTGAATTAATTGGCACAGGAGACAACTTCCTGAACAGAATACCAACAACTCAGGATCTATGATCAACAATAAATAAATGGGACCTCATGAAGCTGAAAAGCTTCTGTAAAGCAAAGGACATGGTAAACAGAACAAAAGGACAGCATACAGACCAAGAAAATCTTCAGTATTTGTACATCTGTCAGAGATCTAATATCCAGAATATATAAAGAACTCAATAAATTAAACACCAACAAACCAAATAATTTAATTAAAAATGGGGTACAGAGCTAAATGGAGAATTCTCAACAGAGGGATATCAAAAGGCAGAGAAATGCTTAAAGAAATGATCATTGTTAGTAGTCCTTTGCTTTATAGAAGCTTTTTCGTTTTGCTAGGTGCCACTTATTAATTGTAGATCTTAGATCCTTAGCTGTTGGTGTTCTGTTCAGGAAATTGTCTCCTGTGCTTTTCAGTTCGAGGCTCTTCCCCACTTTTTCTTCCAACAAATTAAGTGTGTCTGGTTTTATGCTGAGATCTTTGATCCACTTGGATTTATATTTGTGCAGGGTGATTGATATGGGTCTATTTTCATTTTTCTACATGTGGACATCCAGTTAGATGAGCATGATTTGTTGAAGATGCTATCATTTTTCTCTTGTATGCATTTGGCATTTTTTGGAAAACTTAGTGTCTACAGGTGTATGGATTTATTTCTGGGTCTTCGATTCCATTGATCCACTAGTCTGTTTCTATGTCAGTACCATGCAGTTTTTATAACCGTTGCTCTCTAGTATAGCTTGAGATTATGGAAATGCAAATTGAAGCTATTCTGAATTTCCATCTTACACCCATCAAAATGACTAAGATCAAAATCTCAAGTGACAACACCTGCTGGAGAGGATGTGGAGAAAGGAGAACCCTCTTCCATTCCCGGTGGGACTGTGAACTTGTACAACCACTTTGGAATTCAATCTTTCTCAGAGAACTGGAAAGAGCTCTATCTCAAGACCCAGCTGTATCACTCCTTGGCATATATGTAGAAGATGCTGAACTATACAAAAGGACATTTGCTCAGCTTTGTTCATAACAGCTTTATTTGTAAAAGTCAGAATCTGGAAACAACCTAGATGTCCCTCAACTGAGGAATGAGTACAGAAATTTTGATACATTTATACTATGGATTACTACTCAGCAATTAAAAATAAGGAAATTATAAAATTTGCAGTCAAATGGATGAAACTAGAAAAAAAAGTTATCCTGGGTGAGGTAGTGAGGAAAGACATGCACGATATATACTCACTTATAAGTGGATACTAGAATAATGTTGGATAAACATTCTAAAACAAAAAGACCCTAGGGAAGATGCTTAATTTCCATTCAGAAGAGAAAACAGGATAACTACTGGAAGTGGTAGAAGAGAGGGAAAAGGATGGGAGTTTACCACAGATGTCCTCTAAAAGACTCCACCCAGCAGGTGATTGAAGCAAAGAGATGCAGAGAGTGACAGCCAAGTTTTGGACAGAGCACAGGGAGTCTTATGGAAAAAGGGAGATATAAAAGGCTCCTAGAGGGCACAGGAGCCCTACAAGGAGACCAACAACAACAAACAAACAAACCAAAAACAAACAAACAAACAAAAGATGAGTCCAGGGGGAACTGCAGAATCTGATACATCAACCAAAGACAATGAATACAGAGGACTTAGACCCCCTGCCCATATTTAGCCCTTAGACAGCTCAGTCTCCATTTGGGTTTCCTAGCAAGGGGAGAAGAGACAGTCTCTGGCATGAACTAAGTTAACTGCTGCTCGATCATTTCTTCCTGGTGGGGTGATCTAGCCAAGCCACAAAAGAAGTGGATCCAGGCAGTCCTGATGGAACCTGATAAGTTAGGGTCATACAGTAGGAAAGAAGACTTCCCCTCTCAGTGTACTAAGAAATAAGGATGAGGGTGGGGAGAAAGAGGGAGGCTGGGACCAGGAAGTGATGAGGGAGGAGCGACAACTGGGATTCAAAATGAACAAACTGTAAAATAATAACAATAATAGGAATAAAAAGTAAAGTTTTATGTCAGTCTTTTGGAATATTGAAAGCAAATAAAAAAGAATTTTACATAGTGAAACTGATAGATATATTTTCTGCTTGCGATGGAATTTAACACTATGGAGTCATCTTGATGTTCTATAGCCCTTATTACTCAGAATCAAATCAGATTTAACACTTGTACACTGTTCCTCCTCTCACCAATCCACAGTGGAGAACCGACCACTGCAAGAAATTATTTTATACTGAGAAATATCTTATGAAGCCCAACCATAATCCTGTGAAGTGTCCAGACCATGAATGAAAATAAATAGGAAAAATATTACTTTTTGGAGAAAAATAGGGAGCTCTGAGAATGATACATATGATTCTGGCTATTCTAGCTCAAATGAAATGTCATTTTTAGAAAAAAATAAAACATAGATGAAATTATGTAACTTAATGTTGAGTGTGATAATATTTTTTCTAGTTTTTAGATTTGTATTATGTAAAAAATTAACCCCAGGTACAGCTGATCTAAGAGTACGTGGGGACATTCCCATTAAGCTTCTAAAATCTAAATAAATTCAAAATACTATAACATTCTAATACCATCGTTTTCTCAATATTATCAGTGGCTATCATATTTCATAACTCAAATAAAATATTTTATAATATAGAAAATTCTACCTTAAATACACATGGTAGGAAAGGTAAAACTATCTTCAAAGATAAAAACACTAATTTAGTTATGGTAAATGATAGCATAGTTCCCTAAAATGTGTTGCACCCTCTGTAGGAGCCTCTCTAAAGCTAATTTTTCATCATTTTCTGATAAAAGCTGAGGTGTGATTATCATGTTCATTGTCCAATAACAGTTACTTTTCTGTCTTATCCACTTGCAAAGTAATAGGTATTAGCTAATGATTAAATTCCATGTGTCAACGTATAACACTTTCTTTGATGTTCCGATTTGCTTCTAGCTCTTTCAGAGATGGCCTTTTAAAGTAATTCTGATGAAAACAGTGTTTCCTCATTAACAATGTCCAATAATATCCACTCCCTAGAAAACTCATTTACATTACCAGGACTTAGAAAGCCTTTCTCAATACTAATGTAATCTGCAGTTTAACCTCGTATGTCACCTCCTGCTTTTCTCAAATTCTATCTGTCTTTTGGCAACATCAACACTATTCATTTTGCACTGAACTTGAGCAAATAAATTTGTTCAATTCCTTAATTATTTCCAGGAATGATTTGCTATTCTCTATGACCATGGCATCTTACCATATTTCCAGATGTGGATTTTGCATGCTACTTTCATTTTGTCCCTTGTATCTATGAATCAAATTTTTCCCCCATGGTACTAAGATTTGTTACACACCTCAAAAGAGAATGGGGCCCAATTTACCTAGGTAATTTCTTATGATTGTCTTTATCCTTGTATAGATTTTGAGTCTTTAGAAGAATGCTTCTTTGTCTTCCTCTGTGGCCTGAAAAGGTTGCTAGTTCCTCAGGGGAAAGTGATCAAAGAACCAGCCACTGAGGTCATTTCAGAGACAGCCCCTGTTTCCCTTACTTGGACACCCACTTGGACACTAAGCTGTCATGGGCTATATCTGTGCAGGGGTTCTAGGTTCTATCCATGCACAGTCCTTGGTTGGAGTATCAGTCTCAGAAAAGATCCCTGTGCCCAGACAGACTTTTTGGATCTGGTCTCACATTGTGGAACTCCTGTCTCCTCCAGGTCTTTCTATCTCCCCCCCCCCCCCCCCCCTTTTTTTTTTTTTTTTCATAAGATTCCCTGAACTCTGCCCAAAGTTTGGTTAGGAGTCTCAGCATCTGCTTTGCTACCCTGCTGGGTAGACTCTTTCAGAGGCCCTCTGTAGTAAGCTCCTGTCCTATTTCCTGTTTTCTCCCTCTTCCAATGTCCATGCTGTTTGCCTTTCTGAATGAGGATTGATCAATTTTTTCTCCACACATTGTTTTTTATTAGTAGTTACATTTTATTAACTCTGTATCCCAGCTATATTCAGCTCCCTCATTCCCTTCCAATCCCAGCCTCCCTCCCTCATCTCCTCTTTGCCCCTTTCCAAGTCCACTGAGTGGGGAGGACCTCCTCCCCTTTCATCTGACCCTGTTTTATCAGGTATCTTCAGGACTGGCTGCAAAGTCCTCCTCTGTGGCCTAGCATGACTGCTCCTGCCTTGGGGGGTGGGAGGTCAAAGAGCCTGCCATTGAATTCCTGTCAGAAATAGTTCCTCTTCCTCTTACTAGGGAAAACCAATTGGATTGATTATTTTACGCAGGTCCTTCTCCTTGCTTAGTTTCTTTAGGTTAACGGATTTTAGTTCGTTTATCCTATATTATATGATTAATATCAGCTTATAAGTGAATATATACCATGTGTGTCTTTCTGCTTCTGGAATACCTTCACTCAGGATGATCTTTTCTAGTTCTCACCATTTGCCTGCAAATATCATGATTTCCTTGTTTTTAATTGCTGAGTAGTATTCCATTGTGTAAATGAACCATGATGAGACCTGATATTCTAGAGTCAGAGGGAAAGGGAGGAGGACCTCCACAATCAATTAACTTGGGGAGGGACATGGGGGAAAATGAGAGAGAAAGAGTGGGATTGGGAGAGGATGAGGGAGGGGGCTACAGCTGGGCTACAATGGCCTCCCCACCCCCCAAGGGAGGAGCAGTCCTGTTAGGCCACAGAGGAGAGCTTTGCAGCCAGTCCTGAAGATACCTGATAAAACAGGGTCAGATGAAAGGGGAGGAGGTCCTCCCCAAGCAATGCACTTGGAAAGGGGCAAAGAAGAGATGGGGGAGGGAGGCTGGGATTGGAAGGGAATGAGGGAGCTGAATATAGCTGGGATACAGGGTCAGATGAAAAGGGAGGAGGTCCCCCCTATTAGTGGACTTGGCAAGGGGCATGGTGGAGATGAGGGAGGGAGGGAGGGACTGGGAGGGAATGAGGGATCGGGACTCGGCTGGGATACAGAGTTAATAAAATGTAACTGATAAGAAAAAAATAAAATTCAAAAAAAACAAAACAAAAATAAATAAATAAATAAATTTTAAAAAGAAATAAATTTTATATACTTGATAGGTTTAATGTATATACATAAGTATATTTTATATTTTCTATGTAAGAAGTGGGAAATAGTAAGAGCTGGAGGGGACGGGAACTCCACAAGGAGAGCAACAGAACAAGATAATTTGAACACAGGGAACTTCCCAGAGACTCATACTCCAACCAAGGACTATTCGTGGAGATGACCTGGAACTCCTGCACAGGTGTAGCCCATGGCAGTTCAGTGTCCAAGTGGGTTACATACTAATGGGAAGAGGGACTGCCTCTGACATAATCTGATTGGCCTGCTCTTTGATCACTTCCCCCTGACGGGGGAGCAGCCTTATCAGGCCACAGTAGAGGACAATGCAGCCACTTTTGATGAGAACTGATAGACTAAGATCAGAAAGAAGAGGAGAACCTCCCCTATCAGGGGACTTGGGGAGTGGCATGCATGCAGAAAGGGGAGGGAGGGTGGGATCGGGAGGGGAGGAGGGAGGGGCTTATGGGGGGATACAAAATGAATAAAGTGTAATTAATAAAAAATTATAAAAAATATAGAAAATGTTGCTCAACGAAAAAGAAGAACAGTGTCACAAATCATACAAGGAGCTTCCTCGCTCAAAACAAATACATAACAGAAGTAATTCAACTTTTTTTGGGAATGGGATGGTTTATTATTTTACATGAAATGAAACTATTGCTGAAGGGCTAAAGCTATTATCAAAGGCAAACTAGTAATAGATATGGGATAGCTTACTAAAGCTATACCAGGTTGATGATTATTAAATCTTCAATATAGTTTATGTCTCACTAATTCTAGCAAAAAAAAAAAAAAAAAAAAAACATAAAGAAGGGAAATTCCAATATATCAAAAACAATGAAAAAGAGAAAGGTATTGGATTAGATTTTGATGGAAGTTTCAACATTTTGTAGTCTGAGACTTAAGACACTACTGAACCCTGTTTATTTCAATAGCTCTCAGTCAAGGGTGATTGTAGGAAGGAAAAGTGCTTGAAAATACACTAATGCAGGGATAGAAATCTTATTGATATGTGGGTATTTGTATTTTTTAAATCATTCATTGTGAAACTCTTCATGCTAAGCTTTTAAAATATGAATCTAACATGATTGTCAGCATTCAAATGCACCATTTACCCAAACAAAAAAAGTTATTTAACAGGTCAGAAAAATGGAACAAATAATAGTAGGCTGTCATTCATGGCTATATACTTGAGTAAGACAGGTGTACATTTAAATAATCACTGCAATTACCTTAGGGTATCAATATAAAGGCTGTAATCATAGAAGTCTAAATCAAAGGACATGGGGAGTTCATAAGAGCCACTTTCTCTTCCAATGAGAAAATGAGATTAAAATGAGAAAGACCTGTATGGGACAGGAGCTCCAAAAGTAGACAAACAGTGCAAAAATAATACTGGGCCCTGAGGGCCCTGCAGAGATGGATACTCCAACCAAGGACCATGCATGGAGAAGATCTAAAATTCCATAAACTCAGTTCCCTAGCAGGTGTCCTAGTAAGGGGAACAGGGAATGTCTCTGGCATAAACTCAGTGGCAGGCTCTCTGATCACCTCTCCCTCTGGGATACAGGCTTGTCAGGCCACAGAGGAAGACAATACAGCCTGTCCTGATGAGACCTGATAGGCTAGGGTCAGATAGAAGGAGAGGAGGTCCTCCTCTATCAGTGGACTAGAGAAGGGGCATATGGGGAGAAGAGGGAGGTAGGTGGGATTGGGAAGAGAGGATAGAGGGGCCACAGCAAGGATACAAGGTGAAAAAAATTATAATAAATAATTTAAAAAATTAAAAAATGTGAACTTTCTATATCTTTGGTCTTTAAGTGTTATAGTTTTTTTTATCAAATCATGCTCTATCAAAGGGTGACATACTGGGAACTTTACAAACACAATTACATTTTCAGGACTACTAGATTCCATATTTTCTCAAACTATCCCCCATTTTGTTAAATATACATATAAATAGATAGACCATATTTTTTCCAGAAGAAAAATACAGGCCCTTAAATATTTATCCAGATTTTATAAGTGAATGCTAGAAATTTCAAGCTAGGTATTGTGGCACAAGCCTAAAATACCAGTATATTGGCGGTAAGAACAAGAGGATTGGTGGTCCTAGGTCAGTATGTATGACATGAGAAACTATTTTAAAATACGAAAACAATCATAAAAATGTAAACTAATAGACACACTTAGGAATGGCTTAAATAATAAAAGCCACAAAACTTTTTTTGATGTCAGAAAAATAATATAGATATTGTCACAGTGTGCTACCAAAAGTGCCATCCTAAAAGGCACAGATTAAGACATACACCTTTGGTCTGTCTTTTTCAGTTGCAGTGAAACAGTTGTACAATAAAATGGGTTATATGTTTCAAGTCACAGGATATTTCTCTGCTTATAACGTCTAAAGTTGGAGAGAAAGCCTTAATTTATACCTGACCCACGGACTGACGTTTTCAATCCCGTAGAAATAGAAGCCAGATGTGTTCCATGGCTAGAGATGTCTAACCATGCTTTTAGTTCTTTCCAAAATATACCGGTATACAGACTCAGTATGTATGTTCTGTGTGGAGGCTACAGTGAGTTGAGGACAAGCAGAGGCCTTGTTCGTTTGGTACTGCAGGCGTCCTGATGCTCCAGTTTCTAATGCAGATTACCAGCTATGGCACATGTAACAAGCCATGCTCAATATCTTTCCCTTTAGTTGTCCTGTTGGAAGAAAAAAAAAATAATAATTTTTGGGAAGATAAAATGACATGATAGATAAAGATGTTCAACATCAGGGCCTGCTCTTATGTGCTATTGGATTTTTAATATAATCCAACAAGATTATATTTTACTATAATATAATAAGCCTCTGTGGCCTAAAACTCTCAGTCACCAGCAATGAGGTTAAACAATATAAATCAAAATTCAGTACCAATTCAGTGTAGGCATATACTGTAAATCAGTTCCCAAATTTTAACAGTAAATGCTAAAAATTTCTCTCCTTGGAGATGTTCCATTTATAGCTGTTTATTCAAACTACCAATTTACGAACTCCCAAATCATGTATAGTGCGTATGTATTTTCAAATCAAACAGCTTTTATTTGTATTTGTTTCTTCAGGAAACACGGACAAGCAAATACAATTGTTTTGTCTTTAGAATAGAATATTATAAAATTTAAAATGAATGGAAATTAATAGATTTAAGCTTATATTTTTCACTGGCAAAATATTTGTTCTTATCTTCACCACTCATTAGAGTCAGCTGTAAAAATTAACTACATGACCATGTAAAAATGTTATAACAACTAGAAATTATCTGGCCTAGAAATTAAAAAAATATTGAAGTATGCTTATAAAATATGTAGACAAATTGTCAATAATTCTTTTTTTCTGAACTGTATATATTGCCACTGAGTAATCTAAGCTTAGATCTATTAACCCAACTAGGATACAGGTGTTTTGTAGGCTACTTTTAATTTCCATTCATCTATCTAACTTAGTTGTATTGTGCTACAAACAGCAACTGGAATTTAGCACAAGGAAATCCAGTTAGGACATGAAGTCTGTCCATTTTCACTTTACCTCAGTAGCTTTCTACCTTTAATAAGGGACAGATTATGAATATGTGAGATTGATTAATTAGATAAAGAATAAAATTTTATTTTATTCTGGGATTATACTTTTTAATTATTTAGTGTGAAAAGGAAAAGAAAGGCGAGTGCTCAGTAATAAATGGAACAAGTATACAGCAAGATGCCAACGCTCAGGCATCTTCATGAAAAATGGACAAGAAAACAGCACAAATTGAAGATTGGATGACTGCAAAGAAACAGTGGCTGTGACATCATGTAAAAGACATGCAAAAAGTGAAGAATGACAAAACTCCAGCATGGAGGAGGTGATTTGGGCAGTTACAACTTTACTTGAAGAACTGTTGACATTTTATAGTTTGGGAATAGAAAGATTCACTTGTCTTTAGGGTGTGAAGCCACAGGTAGGTCAAAAGGTTCTTGGACAGTGTTCTGGACAGGCTCCTGGATAGCACAAACTGGGTTATGGTTTTGTTAATGTTTTTGTTGGTGGTGGTGGTGGTATTTTTATTTTATAAATTCTTTGTTGCTGTCTGCTTTTTTTAAGAGTGCATGAAGTTCACAGTTAAGCAGGGAAGAATGAATTATGGAGGAGTTGGAGGAGGGTAGGCAAACAAGGAGTTAATAAAATATTAATTAAAAATATTTCCTAGTATCTGCTCATAACCAAACCTTCGGCAGAGTGCAGGAAATCATATGAAAGAAGTGGGAGTTAGTATGACATGGAGAGGATAGGAGCTCCACAAGAACCAAATATTTCTGGGCACAGGGGTCTTTTCTGAGAATGACACTCCACCAAAGACCATGTATAGATATAACCTAGAACCTCTGCATGGCTGTAGCCCGTGGTAGCTCAGTAACCAATTGGTTTCCCATAGTAAGAGGAAACTAAAAGGACTATTTCTGACAGGAAATAAATGGCAGGCTCTTTGACCTCCTCACCCCCACGGGAGCAGCAGTACTGTTAGGCTACAGAGGAGGACTTTGCAGCTAGTCCTGAAGACACCTGATCAAATAGAGTCAGATGAAAGGGGGGAGGTCCTCCCCAAGCAGTGGACTTGGAAAGGGGCAAAGAGGAGATGAGGGAGGGAGAGTGGGATTGGGAGGGAGTGAGGAAGGTGAATATAGCTGGGATACAGAGTTAATAAAATATAACTAATAATAAAAATAAAAATTAAAAAAATATTTCCTAGTATTTCATCTAGAAAATTTAAAATAAATAAGAAAAAATTTTAAAAGAATTTAATTTATTTATAATGTGTACAAATTTCTGTGTGAGAATGTTCACATGAATACAGACATACTTTGAGGTCAGAAGCATTGGATCACTCTGGAGCTGGAGTTATAGGCACCTATAGAAGAAAAGATTATGATAGAAAAGAGTGATTCTTGCCTTCTCATTTAGATAGACTATGGGAGCTCTAGAGCAGAGGCAGACCCTGTCTCAACAAAATAAAGTGGAAAGTGGAAGATAGGATTCTATATCCTTCCTTTAGCTTCACTCATGGTTTCATACCATGCACCATAAATTACAGAGGTAAAAGTAAAATGAGACTATATTTGTGTAAAATGAAAAGATGTTTTAGAAGTGGGGGTATCTGAATTGGTTTTAACATGAGATTGTATAAACCTCTGTGTTAAATTCTTATTTTTCAATCCTATTTTCCATGAGCAAGTATAAGTGCTTGCTTAACATAAAGCATTTGGCTAGAAAGTTGCAAAGATTATACTGGATCTTTCTACCACTTTCCACAAATACAAAAAAAAGGAGATTTCATTGGATTGCAAGGGTATATTAAGAAACTTTAGTTTCTTACATGAGAATGGAGAATTGGCATGCCTGTACTGGCTTTCAAATCTGTGCAAACTGCGGTTCTCTTTCCAGCCCTTCCATCAAGGTACTCCATGATTCTTGTAGCTTCTTGGGTACTCAAACTCTTCAACCTACATTTAGGTTTCTTGGGATTAACTTTATTCCTTTTGCAAAAAATGTTGTTATATCATTTGCAAAAAATTGAGTGTGTTCATGTTGTTATTTTTAGCCTTAGGGAAATAATAATAATACTATCAAAATTGTTAAAGGTATTGGATTACTTGTTCATTAAGTTACTCATCCAACAAGGGAGTTTATGTTTCGGTTTCTTTTATAATCACTTAAATGATTGTTTGTTTGTTTGTTTTTTACAATTAATCATCAGAATTTACTTGTTTAAAGGTTATAAATGCATAATCTATGTTACACCAAGAAGGAAAAGAACAGTTTCATATTAAAGGCTATTGGTCCACAGAAAATCAATCAATCAAGAGCTACATACATGATGTAAAACATGATGTTTTAAAAGAAAATATTTTAAAAATCAATTTATCTTCCTCTAAATGAAGCAAATTCAATGTTATTTTACAAAGAACATCCATAATTTACAACACACATTTTGTTTGAGGAAATTGTTAAGTATTTAATATCTTCAGAAACTTCAGAGTAAAGTCATTTTAAAACACTTATTAGTACTATAGAAGTGTCAACTAAGCCTGTGAACACAAATTCTAATGATCATATAATAGTTTAAGGGATCATTGTTAGAACTGGGACTAAATACATTGTTAAGTATCTAATGATAATACAGTTCCATATATTTTCATTTTTGTATTTTTTATATTAATCACAGGTTATTTACTTTGTATCTCAGCTGTAGCCTCCTCCCTCATTACCTCCCAATCCCACCTTCTCTGTCTCATCTCCTCCCTGTCCCTTTCCAAGTCCACTGATACAGGAGGACCTCCTCCCCTTCCATCTGACTGTAGCTTAGCAAGTATCTTCAGGACTGGCTGCAATGTCCTCCTCTGTGGCCTAGCAAGGCTGCTCCCCCCCTCAGGGGTGGAGAGGAGGTCTAACAGCCAGCCATTGAGTTCTGGTCAGAAATATTCCCTGTTCCCCTTACTAGGGGAACCCACTTAGATACTAAGCTACCATGGGCTACATCTAAGCAGGAGTTCTAAATTATATACATACATGGTCCTTGGTTGGATAATCAGTCTCATAAAAGATCCCTGTGCCCTGATATATTTGGTCCTTGAGCTCCTGTCCTCTCCAGGTCATACTAACTCCTCCTTCTTTCATTTGATTATCTGCACACGGCCGAAGGTTTGGTTATGAGTCTCAGCAGTTGTGGAGAAAGAGGAACCCTCCTCCATTGCTGGGGAGAATGTAAACTTGTACAACCACTTTGGAAATCAATCTGGTGCTTTCACAGGTAATTAGGAATACTGCTTCCTCAAGATCCAGCTATACTACTCCTAGGCATATATCTAAAAGATGCTCAAGTACACAACAAGGACATTTGTTCAACAATGTTTGTAGCAGCTTTATTCGTAATAGCCAGAATCTGGAAACAACCCAGATATCCATCAATGGAGGAGTAGATACAGATTGTGGTACTTTTACTCAATGGAATACTAATCAGCAATTAAAAACAAGGAAATTATGAAATCTGTAGGCAAATGTTGGGATCTAGAAAAGATCATCCTGAGTGACGTATCCTAGGAACAGAAAGACACACCCAGTATATACTCATTTATACATGTGTATTAGACCTATAAGAGAGGATAAACATATGAAAATCTGTACACCTAAAGAAGATAAATGAGAAAGAGGACCCGGGGTAAGATGCTCAACCCTCACTTAGAAAGACAATTGGGATGGACATTGGAAGTAGGAGAAAACAACTAACAGGACAGGAGCCTACTCCAGAGGGCCTCTGAAAGACTATACCTTGCAGTGTTTCAAAGCAGATGCTGAGACTCATATCCATATATTTTCATTTAGATTCTTTCAAAAAATTTTTACTCATTTTACTATCTCTTATTTTTATGTTTTTAATTTTTTTATTACAGCTTATTCACTTTGTAGCCATCTGTATCCCAGCTGTAGCCCCCTTCCTCATCTCATCCCAATCCCTAGTCACCTTCTCCTCCCATGACCCTTCCCCCTTTCGCTGATAGGGGAGGTTCTCCTCCCCTTCCATCTGACCCTAGCCCATCAGTTCTCATCAGGACTGGCTGCATTGTCTTCCTCTGTGGCCTGGTAAAGTACCTCTCCCATCAGTGGGAGGTGACCAAAGAGCCAGCCACCGAGTTCATATCAGTGACAGCCCCTTATTCCTCTTACAAGGGAGCACATTTTGACACTGTGTCTTCGTAAGCTTGAAAACTGGATAGCAATGCTTCATAGACTAAAACATTTTTATTGTATTGTTTTACATTTAGAGAACTTTTCACGTGACAGTTACCTTAACTACAAGCCAAGTCCATTGTTATTATTTATTTTACTTGCATCAAGGAAAAGACGTGCCTGCAAGTCAATTAAACCACTCCTTAGTCTTTTTCATAGTTAAATTTCTTCTGTTAAAACCACATGTCTGTCTTTGAAGGTGTGGATAATATCTTCATTGTCATTTTCTGACAATCCCCAGAAGCTCTAGTTCGATCACCTATGTCTAAAAGTGTAGTACTAATATTCAAGTAGATGTGATATGTAAACTTATTCTCAAACATTCAGCTCTTTACTTCAGAGCTCAGTGAAGTGTGATTGATTACGCGTCTGACGAGGAAAGGGAGAGGAAGACGCAATTTACAAAATCTAAAATACTATTTTCAGTATAATTTCATTAATCTAGTCATGCTTATTTTTAATGGCTATTCCTTCTATAAATTTGTGCTTCTTATTAAAATGCACTTATTATTCATTAAAACATGTATGCTGCTAGAAACTTAAGACATGCCTCCATGTAAATAAGCATGGACTGTGTCTCATAAAATGTCGTGGATGAAACAATTTTCACACAGAAAATCCCCTTGTCAATAAGGGAGGGGGTGGTGCCCTTCTCTGTGGGAAAATAGAGAGGGGAAAGGGGAAAGGGAAGAAGTAAGGGGGACTAGGAAGAGAGGAGGAAAGGGGGCACCCTAGGGATATAAAGTAAATAAACTAATGCAAATTCTTTTTTGTAAGAGTTGAAGAATTCTGCCACTCTTAACTTTTCTAATAATGATGATTTATATATTTCATCACAATAACATTGTGAAATTGATTTTACAATCATTTTTCAGACCTACCTCTAAATGTGTACATTTGTGTGTGTGTGTGTGTGTGTGTGTGTGTGTGTGCATTTTTACACATATGAATGATACTTTTGCAGTTGCACTGTCCTGTGCTTGCACTCATGGAAACCAGAGGATAACCTTTGAATGTCCTATTGAATAATTTCTTCCTCTTATATTTTGAGACACAAAATCCTAGTACTGTCTGCTACAGATATACAGGTCAGCTAACAAAGTCACATGATTTAACTGTACTATCTCCATGTTTTGGGTCATAGAGATTCCCTGTACCCACTGGTGTTTTATGGGACTGAGGACTCCAATGTAGGTCCTCACACTTGCAAAGCAAGCACTTTAATGAGCCCATTCCCAAGTTCAAAAGTTTGAGTGAGTCTATTTGTTCAAGTAAATCAAATAATGAATCTTTTGAACTAATGTAGTTTTCTTACTATGATAGCCAGATTTCTTAAGAATGCAAGATTACTGAGTTCCAGAAATAATACATACTTACACAACAGGGAGAACAATACACAGATATATCTTAGTGGGATTCAATAAGCAGCTGACTCCATTTTTCTTTTTCTTCTGATGTCCATCCTCTTTGCATTTCAGGATGGGGATTGAACATTTTAGTTAGGGTCCTCTCTTTTGCTTAGTTTGTTTAGATGTACAGATTTTAGTGGGTTTATTCTATGTTGTATGTTTATATGAGTGAGTATATACCATTTGTGTCTTTTTGCTTCCGGGACAACTCACTCAGGATGATCCTTTCCAGGTCCCACCATTTACCTGCAAATTTCATGATTTCCTTATTTTTCATTGCTGAGTAATACTCTATTGTATAGATGTACCACAGTTTCTGCATCCATTCTTCAGTTGAGGGGCATCTGGGCTGTTTCCAGCTTCTGGCTATTACAAATAAAGCTGCTACAAACATGGTTGAGCAAATGTCCTTTTTGTGTACTTGAGCCTCTTTTGGGTATATGCCTAGGAGTGGTATGGCTGGATCTTGAGGAAGCGCTATTCCTAGTTGTCTGAGAAAGCGCCAGATTAATTTCCAGAGTGGTTGTACAAGTTTCCATTCCCACCAGCAGTGGAACCTGCTACAGAGGGCCTCTGAAAGCCAGAAGAAAACAGGAAACAACCTTGGAAACTGCCACAGAGGGCCTCTGAAAGCCTCTGCAGTATAGACTGTCAAAGTAGATGCTGAGCCTGATGGCTAACAGGTGGGCAGAGTGAATGGAATTTTATGTAAGAAGTGGGAAATAGTAAGAACTGGAGGGGACGGGAACTCCACAAGGAGAGCAACAGAACAAGATAATTTGAACACAGGGAACTTCCCAGAGACTCAAACTCCAACCAAGGACTATTCGTGGAGATAACCTAGAATCCCTGCACAGATGTAGCCCATGGCAGTTCAGTATCCAAGTGGGTTACATAGTAATGGGAAGAGGGACTGCCTCTGACATAATCTGATTGGCCTGCTCGTTGATCACTTCCCCCTGAGGGGGGAGCAGCCTTATCAGGCCACAGTAGAGGACAATGCAGCCACTTTTGATGAAAACTGATAGACTAAGCTCAGAAAGGAGAGGAGAACCTCCCCTATCAGGGGACTTGGGGAGTGGCATGCATGCAGAAAGGGGAGGGAGGGTGGGATCAGCAGGGGAGGAGGGAGGGGCTTATGGGGGATACAAAATGAATAAAGTGTAATTAATAAAAAATTTAAAAAACATAAGCAGCTGACTCATATCAGATACTAAACACTGTGTAATTCTACCACTCTACAGGTCAACCTGCTATTGGCTACAGCAATATTAAATGTTTATACTCATGTTTGAAAATTGAATTAATATTTTATTGTTTTCTTATTATTAATTCTCTATAATATTTACAGTTCTATTATTTCTTTACACTATCAGGGCATATGACAAATAACCCAAAATATATTGGGAGACAAGGACTTACCTACTATATTAATTTACATTTTAATTGTCACTTGTAGTATCATTGTAAGTATAACTACACATATCCATAAATTTATAACAGAGAATGATAATGTTCATTCAATTTCTAATCACATCTGCTCATTGTGCCAGTAGGTTATGATATCATCATTTCCCTGCTGCATCCCATGTGCCTCTGTTGCTCATTTAGATGCTCAAGTGCTTCCATGGAAGCACATCTCCTTGAAACATTATCTCACCCTTTCTCAGATCACATGAGTGATACGAAGTGACCATGAATAGTGTCAGCAGTCACACGTACAACCAGACAAATGTTAATCTGTCAGCTTCCCATAGGTTGCCTACTTCACGTCTGTATCCATTTCTGACATCCAATACTTCCTTGTAGGTTTCTGGAGTGCATGACCTCTGCTTTATGGCATGGCCTAGAAGCACAGAAATAACTCAACCATTGGGAGGAGAGATGCCAAGGCTACCCAAGGATGATATACGTTCACACTTAGAGTATCTATCCAAACTGCTTGTCTTTATCTAATTGGAAAATATACCCCAGCTTTCTCCTTGTGACCCCACTACTGAATGTTCATTTTAAACTTTGGTCTATTTAATTCTCTCTTTAATAAACTCAGACTTCTTCGTATTCCTTCATGTAAGTTTAACTCTCCAAATAAGAGCTAGTCTATATCTATCTGTTTCATTATTGTTTTGAGAATTGCTATTTATTCTTCAAGATAAAATAAGGTTGCTTTTTCTTCTATAAAGGACTTCTCAATTTTCCTTAAGCATCAGTCTATATGTAGTAGTTTGACATTAACCATTTCTGAAGAGCTAGTTCATATGTTAGAATCTGATGGTTTCATTTCTGTATCTCTGATGTTTGGAATAGCAACTAGATTTGATGGCAAAGTTTTGTAAAAGGTACTTATTCTTTTGCTGTAGAAGGAGTCAATACTCTTTAAATGTCATTATTTTTCCACACTCCTGTCATTCCTAAAATGTCATGAAAAATATTAAAAATAGATATACACGAGAAGAGATGAGGGAGGATGGGATTGGGAAGGAATGATGGAGGGGGCTACAGCTGGGATAGAAAGTGAATAAACTGTAATTAATATAAAAATTAAAAAAAAACAGATGTACAGTAAACCCAAATAACTTTCCTCTAATGGAATATCAAAAAGCAGAAACACGCAGTCAGTGACAACATGTTACTATTGTCCATACACATGTTCACATACACACAATTTGTGTTATTTGAAGTTATGCTCTGTTAAGTTGTGTTCAACAGTGAATTGGCAAATGTTGAAGCATTTCTTCTAGAGAAATACATGGTTAGGGAGCAATGAGTTTACGGTTTTGGTGCTGCTCTTTTGGTTTAAAGACACTAAAAATACAGCAGTTTACCAAATAAGGGTGTGTTTCATTCGTTGGAAAAGCAGATCCATGACAGCAGCCTCATAAAGCTACATGACCCACTGATGCTACAACTGTCTTGACATGTGTGAGTACACTCTGTGAAGTTTGCATAAAGAAGAAATTGCTGAATGAAGAGTTCTCAGACCTTGTCTCTGATAGTTGAGCAAAACACAGTAAAACAAGAGTGATTCAATACACTGAACTCTCCAGCAGTCTGGGCAAAACTAAACTGGAGTGAAGCTTATCCTAGCAAAACATTCACAGGAAGATACATCACATCTAATTGCATTGAAGAGCATCAGAAACAGTGTACAACATTGCTGTTTAAAAGGTAAAAATACAGAAAACCTGGTGATAAATATATAGCAAAATATACACTATTAAAATTTTATTCATACTCACTGAAAATAGGTATAGAAATAGGCACACATTTTTCAGATGGGTATTCGTATGTCTAAAAATGGCTTCAAGCCAAATATGGTATTGATTTTTGAAGGGCTAACACTAATTTTAGCACAGAAACAAATTCAGAAATGACAAATGCATACATATATATATATATATATATATATATATATATATATACACATAGAGAGAGAGAAAGAGAATAGGCAATATGTATATTTTTATTTTGATACATTTTAATATATAAATTCCATACATTTTGTTAAAATCTATACTCATTCCCCAATTCAAGATACATGATATGGAGATTAAAGGAAAGTCTCTGTTGGAAAGTGCTTGCTGTACAGGCATGAGAATATGAATTTGGGCTACCAGCCTCCAAGTAAAAAGCTGACAAATATGGGCATGTGTGTCTATAACCCCCAAAGCTTGAGAGGTAGCTATAAGTGGATCCCTCAAGCTTATTGGCAACCTAGCTGAGATGAATCAATGAGTTTCACTGAGCCATCCTGTCTCCTGTAGCAAGGTGGAGTATAATCAGAGAAGTAACCTGAGATCAACTTCTGCCCTCCATGGGCACATATGTCATTACACACACACACACACTTTGAAGATAAAGTAAAGAGGAGCTGAGAAGATAGTTCTGGTTTAAAGCAGTTCTTGCTCTTGAGGAAGACCTGGGTTCTCTTCCCAGCAACCATATAATGGTTAACTGGCCTCTATTACTCCAGCTTCAGAGAATCTACTGCCCTCCTCTGTTCTCTGGGGACATTACAAGAACAAGCAATCAAAACATCAACAACCCAAATAAGGCATGCTGGAGAAGATGTAGAGAAAAGGGAACCCTCTTTCATTGCTGGTGGGAATGTAAACTTGTACAACCACTTTGGAAATAAATCTGGTGTTTTCTCAGAAAACTAGCAATAGTGCTAGTAATAGTTGGACCTCAAGATCCAACTGTACCACTCCTGGACATATATCTGAAAGATGTCAAGCATACAACAAGGATATTTACTCAACTATGTTCATAGTAGCTTTATTCATAATAGTCAGGAACTGAAAACAACCTAGATGTCCATCAAAGAAAGACGGAATACAGAAATTGTGGTACAGTTACACAACAGAATACTACTCAACAATTAAAAACAAAGAAATCATGAAATTTGCAAGCAAATTGATGGAACTAGAAAAAAAATCATCCCGAGTGAGATATCCCAGAAGAAGAGAGACATGCGTGGTTATAGTCACTTATAAGTGGATGTTAGCCATATTATATAGGATAAACATACTAGGATCTACAGACCTAAAGAAGCTAAACAAGGAGGACCCTAGGGAGGATGCTTAATTCTCATTCAGAAGTGAAAACAGGATAGACACAAGACATAGAAGAGAGGGGACAAGACAAGAGCCTAACACAAATGTCCTCCAAAAGATTCCACCCAGCAGGAGATAAAAGCAGATGCAGAGACTCACAGCCAAGCTTTGGACAGAACTCAAGGAGTCTTATGGAAGGAGTGGGCTGTAGAAGGAACCAGAGGTGACAGGAGCTCCATTAGGAGACCAACAAAGCCAACAAAAAAGGTTTTGCACAAGGGGGACTGCAAAGACTGATGAATCAACCAAAGACCATACACAGAGAGGACTTAGACCCCTGCTAAGATATAGCATTTAAGCAGCTCAGTCTCCATGTGGGTTTCATACTAAGGGGAGAAGAGACAGTCTTGGACATGAACTAGGTTGCCTACTCTTTGATCACTTTTTCCTGGTGGGGTGACCTACCCAGCCCAGACAGAAAGAGGATTCAGGCAGTCTTGTTGTGTCTTGATAGGCAAAGGTCATATAGGCTAAGGGGAGGAGGACTTCAAATCTTAGTAGACTAGGGAAGAAGGATAGGGAGAAAGTGAGAGGGAGGGTGGGACAAGAAGGATATGTGGCAGGAGGCCACAACTGGGATACAAAGTAAATAAATTGTGAATAATAGTAATAAAAGTAAAAAGTAAAAAGAAAAAAAAATTCATGCATTAAAAGATATTTAAGAACAGGAGAGTCAACTAATCAGGGCCGAGAGGAGCTTGCTGAGACTGAAGCATCAACCAGCACCATGCATGAGTTGGACGTAGGCCCCCTACAAAGATGTAAGAGATGGGCAGCTTAGGCCTCATGTGGGTCCTCTAGTAAGGGAAGTGGGGACTGCATTAGACAAGGATGTTTTTGCCAGCTTTTTGATCACTTTGCCCTGGAGAGACTTCCTTGCCAGACCACAGGAAAAGAAGGCACTCATACAGTTCTGATGCAACCTCATAAGATGGGTGGATGGGAAATGGGGAGGAGGTACAAGAAAGAGTGAGACTGGAAGGGGAGGACGGATGGGGCTACAACAGGATGTAAAATGAATAAAAATATAAATAATAAAGTAGATTTATATAAATAAAATAATTAAATGATATATAACTAAACATGATTCAGATATATATTGTAATTTTTGAGAATTTTATATATTAATACTGTATTTATACAATTTTCTCTCACATGCTAACTCTTCATATTACCCTTAACTTCTCAAATTCATCACTTCTTACACACATACACACAGACACACACACAAACACACATACACACACAAACACGCACACACAGAATCTACTGAGCCCTCTTAGTTTTGCTTTTAAGAAGAGATAAATGATAATAAAGATGTTTGAAAATTACAAAAGTTTATTATTTCACAAGCTTACGTAAAAATTAATGCATTGTCTTCATCTGCTTTGATACCCTGTTGGGTAGAGTCCTTCTCAGAAGCCCTCTATCTGTGGACTTGGGGAGGGGCATGGGAGGAGAAGAGATAGGGAAGGTGGGAGTGGGAGGGGACAAGGGAGAGGGGCTACAGCTGGGATACAAAGTGAATAATCTATAATTAATAAAAAATTAATTATTTTTTAAAAATAAAATAATTACTGTATATGCTTGGTAAGGTAAACATGGGGGAGCAGAGGTACATTGATGTCTGTGAGTTCAAGGCCAGCCTTGTCTACAGAGTGAGTTCTAGTACAGCCAGAACTACATATAGAGCATCTCTGTGGTGAAAAAAATTACTATATATACATTTATGAACATGTGTATATACACTGTTAATACTCTAAATACATTATAGATGAAAATAATCATCTTTATAATATAACTATATTGAAAATAACTTTGTTTATTGGGGAATGCGTAATTAAATATGCTTTATATAGTCAGTTGACTTTCAGGTGTCATATATTGCATCTACATTGTTAAAAGGAGACACCTTGAAAATCCTAAAGAAAGATATGTAACGATCTACAATACGCTGCCACTGCCTTTTATAAAAATGTGCATCTACTGTTTTTGTCTCCCTCCAAACAGCAGATGACCTGTTGTTTTGAATATTAATTTAGTCATTATCTAAATAAAACTTCCAGGGAGCATAATCTACTGCCTTACTAAAATCTACTGACATCCTCAAAATCTATGAAAGCAATGTGTTGCCTTCATCTTTTTCTTTCCAACAGTTAAATATGCTCTTTTGACAATCTCCTGTCCTCAGAGATTAAAGTCTCTAGACTAGCTTACTTAGAAGAAGAAAAATAGAATAAAAACAGTACCTTTATATACAGGACTTTACAGGTTTGGTAACTTCATTTTTCCTGCTATTTTCTCATGCAAAACGTGCATTTGGTTTTTAGAAAGTGACAGTTCTGATTTTTCTTTTTTTATACTTTAACATGGAAATGAATTTCTGACTTGGGGAAATGCTGTCAGATTTTTAATTTATTTGGCTTCTTCCATATCTATTCCTGTGACTCCCTCATATTCCCATGTAGTCTCTTGTGGAAATATATTATTTATATTGAACAAGAAGTTGACACTCTCCTGCAACTTTTCTTCCAAATCACTTAATTTTAAAAGATGGGGTTGAGGAAAGAGACATGTTTACTTGAAAGATCTGTCTTTTAAGTTAAGCATTTGCTTTTTCTCTTGCGTATTTTCTTCTTTGCTCAGGTTCTTGAAGCAAAATGAGAAAAATAAAACAAAATGCTGCTATTTAGACCAACCATGACACTTCAAATTGCAAGAATGAACATATTCAAGCCCCTCACTGAGGAGGCTACATTAACTACTCAGTGTAGTAAACTCTGAGAAAAGAAAACCCTACCATGTATTTATAAAAATCTCATTTTCCTATAGAACATATTGCTTCACAAAATAAGTTGGCCCATTAATATTTATTCCAGCATATCCTTGCTGAAAATTTATGAATTATAATTATAAAAATAAAATGGATGGCTCTATAGTGAATATTGAGGAAAAAACAAACCCAAACTCCAGCAAAAATTGTCCACATGATCTCATGTTCCTAACTATATCTGCAGCTATCAAACTTTTTAACAACAGCAATAGAAAAATTAATTCTCCTCCAAATTCTTCTCTTTCCTCTTTTCTCCTTCTCAAAAAAGGATAGACCTACCATGGATATCAACCAGACCTCCCATGGATAAACCAGCTTTGGTTTATCAAGTTTCAGTAAGATTAGATGCATATTCTTCTACTGAGGCTAGACAAGGCAGCTTAGTTGGGAAAAGAGATCCAAAGGCAGGCAATGTAGTCAGAGAAGTCCCTGCTCCTGTCCCACATGAAGACCCAGATGCACAACATTTACATGCATACAAGGGCCTAGATCATTCCCATTCATGCTATTTGGTTGGCAATTCAGCGTCCATGAGCCCCTGTGGGACAGGATAGTTGATTCTGTAGGTTTTCTTCTGGTGTCCCCCTCTTCTTCTTTCAATCCTTCCTCTCTCTCATCCATAGGGTTCTCCAAGCTTCACTTAATGTTTGGCTACGGGTCTGTGCATCACTTGCCATCAGTTGCTGAGTAAAGCCTCTCAGATGACATTTATTCTAGGTTCCTGCTTGTAAGTAAAGCAGAATACCATTAATAGTGTCAGGATGGGGCTTCTTCTCATGGCACGGGTCTCAAGCTTGGCCAGTCATTGGTTGTCCCTTCCTTCAAACTCTGCTCCATCTTTTCCCCCTGTACATCATATAGGCTGGGCAAAATGTAGGTCTAAAATTTTGTGGCTGTGTTGGTGTCCTAATCCCTCCATTGGAAGCCTTGCCTGGTTACAGGACATGGGCTGTTCAGGTGCCATATGTCCCATTGCTAGGAGTTTTAGTTAAGGTCAGCTTCAGAGATTCCGGGGAATTTCCATTTTTTTAGGTTACTAGCTAGTTCTGGAGATATACCCCCAAACCAGATGTCTCTTCCAGTATTCTTTATTTAATTTCTCACCATACCTCATTCTTCTGTTTCCCTCCAACCCCTCTCCCATTCAGTCATTCTTTCCATCCACCCCTGATGTCTAATCTATCTCCCCTTTTATTTTTAATTCTTTATTAATTACACTTTATTTACTTTGTATCCCCCCTGTGGTTCTCTCTCTACTCCCATCTCAATCCCTCCCTTCCTCCACCCTCTGCATGCATGCCCCTCCCCAAGTCCACTGATAGAGGAGGTCTTCTTTTCCTTCCTTCTGATTCTAGTCAATTAGGTCTCATCAGGAGTGGCTGCATTGTATCCCTCTGTGGCCTGGTAGTGCTGCTTCCCCCTGAGGGAGAGGTAATTAAAGAGCAGGTCAATCAGTTCATGTCAGAGACAGTCCCTGTTCCTATTACAACGGAACCACTTGGATACTGAAATGCCATGGGCTATATCTGTGCAGGTGTCTTAGATTATCTCCATGCATAGTCCTTGGTTGGAGTATCAGTCTCAGGAAAGACCCCTGTGCTCAGATTTTTTTGGTTCTGTTGCTCTTCTTGTGGAGTTCCTGTCCTCTCCAGATCTTATTGTTTCCCACTTCTTTCCTAAGATTCCGTGCACTCTGCCCAAAGGTTGCCCATAAGTCTCAACATCTGCATTGATAGTCTGCAGGGCAGAGCCTTTCAGAGCTCCTCTGTGTCAGGTTACTGACTTGCTCCCTCCTTTCTCCTTCTTCTGATGTCCATCCTCTTTGCCTTTCTGGCTAGAAACTGAGCATTTTAGCAAGAGTCCTCCCTCTTCATTAGTTTCTTTAGGTGTACAGATTTTAGTAGGTTTATCCTATATGTCTATATGAGTGAGTATATACCATGGGTGTCTTTCTGCTTCTGGGATAGCTCACTCAGGATGATCTTTTCCAGATCCCACCATTTACCTGAAAATTCATGATTTCCTTGTTTTTATTGCTGAGTAATATTCTATTGTTTAGATATACCACAATCTGTGCATCCATTCCTCCACTGTAGGGCATCTGGGCTGTTTCCAGCTTCTGGCTATTACAAATAAGACTGCTACAAACATGGTCGAGCAAATGTCCTTATTGTGTACTTGAGACTCTTTTGGGTATATGCCTGGGAGTGGTATAGCTAGATCTTGAGGAAGAGCTATTCCTAGTTGTCTGAGAAAGCGCCAGATTGCTTTCCAGAGTGATTGTACTAGTTTACATTTCCACCAGCAGTGGAGGAGGGTTCCCCTTTCTCCACAACAACTCCAGCATGTGCTGTCACTTGAGTTTTTGATCTTAGCCATTCTGATGGGTATAAGGTGAAAACTTAGGGTCGTTTTGATTTCCATTTCCTTGATGGCTATTGAGGTTGAGCATTTCTTTAAGTGTTTCTCTGCCATTTGATATTCCTCTATTGAGAATTCTTTATTTAGCTTTTTTCCCCATTTTTTAATTGGCTAACTTAGTTTGATGCTTTTCAGCTTCTTTAGTTATTTATATATACTGGATATTAGTCCTCTGTCAGATATAGGGTTGGTGAAGATCCTTTCCCAATCTGTAGGCTGACGTTTTGTTCGGATGACAGTGTCCTTTGCTTTACAGAAGCTGTTCAGTTTCATGAGGTCCCATTTATTGATTGTTGGTCTTAGAGCCTGTGCTGTTGGTGTTCTGTTCAGGAAGTTGTCTCCTGTGCCAATGAGTTTAAGACTCTTCCCTACTTTTTCTTCTAAATGGTTTAGTGTATCTGGTTTTATGTTGAGGTCTTTGATCCAGTTGGACTTTAGTTTTTTGCAGGGTGATAAGTATGGATCTATTTGCATTTTCTACATGTAGACATCCAGTTAAACCAGCACCATTTGTTGAAAATGCTGTCTTCTTTCCATTGAATGGATTTGGCATCTTTGTCAAAAATCAGGTGTCCATAAGTGTGTGGATTTATGTCAGGGTCTTCTATTTGTTTCCATTGATCCACCAGTCTGTTTCTATGCCAGTACCATGCAGTTATATGAAGGTGAGATTTTTTCTTTCCAGGTCAGTAAACAATTGTGTTGGTAATTTGATGGGAATTGCATTGAATCTGTAGATTGCTTTTGGTAAGATGGCCATTTTTACTATATTAATCCTGCCAAGCCATAAGCATGGTAGATATTTCCATCTTCTGATATATTCTTCTAATTCTTTCTTCAGAGACTGGAAATTTTTTTTCATACAATTCTTTGACTTGCTTGTTTAGGTTGACACCAAGGTACTTTATATGATTTTTGTGTCTAATGTGAAGGGTGTTGTTTCCCTAATTTCTTTCTTGGCCCTTTTGTCTTTTGTATACAGAAGGACTACTGATATTTTTTTAGTTAATTTTGT
This sequence comes from Psammomys obesus, assembly GCF_907164565.1. Taxonomy (NCBI): domain Eukaryota; kingdom Metazoa; phylum Chordata; class Mammalia; order Rodentia; family Muridae; genus Psammomys; species Psammomys obesus. Next base: position 34,100,267 of record NW_026585504.1, read on the forward strand.
ATCCAGCCACTTTGCTGAAGGTGTTAATCAGATGAAGGAGTTTCCTGGCAGAATTTTTGGGGTCACTCAGGTATACTATCATATCATCTGCAAATAGTGATACTTTGACTTCTTCCTTTCCAATTTGTATCCCCTTGATCTCCTTCAATTGTCTTATTGCTCTAGCAAGGACTTTAAGAACTATGTTGAAGAGATATGGAGAGAGTGGGCAGCCTTACCTTGTCCCTGATTTCAATGGGAACGATTTAAGTTTCTCTCCATTGATTTTGATATTGGCTAAAGGCTTGCTGTATATTGCCTTTACTATGTTTAAATATGTCCCTGTTCCCCTTACTATGGGAAACCAATTGGTTACTGAGCTACCACATGCTACAGCCAAGCAGAGGTTCTAGGTTATATCCATACATGGCCCTTGGTGGAGTGTCAGTCTCAGAAAAGGCACCTGTGCCCAGATTTGGTCCTTGTGGAGCAACTATCCTCTATGTCACACTAACTCTCTCTTCTTTCATATGATTCCCTGTACTCTGCTGAAGTTTTGGTTATGAGTCTTAGTATCATAAGACTTTGATACAATGCTTTGATACACTGCTAGGTAAGAGTCTTTCAGAGGCCTTCGGTAGTAGGCCCCTTCTTTTTTCTTTTTGATTTAATTTTTATTTTTTTATTTTAATTTATTTAATTTTTAATTACACTTTATTTACTTTTTATCCCCCCTCTAGCTTTCTCCCTTCTCCTCTCCCAATCCCAGCAAGGCCCATTCTTTTAAATCTTGCTCTGAATTCCTGCAGGGAGAGGCTGGCTTGCAGAGGAGGGTTTGCAGTTGTGCAGACTTCCAATCAGCCGTCCCAGGTGCATACATAGAGTTTCTAACGTGCCCAGGATAGACATCCCACCAGCAAGCTCCTGGTCTCTCTGTGCCACCTTGGTTGTACATTTTACATGGCAAGCCACCATGTTGGTTTTAGACTAGAGAAGGAGCACCATGTGCTCGCCCCTCCCCCACTGCTGCAAAACTCCAAGTTCTAAACACTGGCTCTCAAAATATTCCTGACCTCTCAGCCCCTATTTCCCAGCTTTCAAAAGTCTTCCTGATTTCTGTGCACTCTGCTCTTAATTTTTTTTAAATGCTGTAAATTCTTATCTAAGGATTTATATAATTTGCTCATTGTGTTTACATTCATAAGACTTCCTTAGTCATAACTAACTCTGTCTATTTTATTTCTTTTTAGACTAAAAAACAAGTCTCATTTTAATGGGTATGGATTTTTATATAAATTTAAAATTATATTTTTACAACATGCTATATATATATATATATATATATATATATATATATATAATGCTAAAATTTCAGTTATAAATGTCTATTCAAATTAAGCTAATTTAAAATGTACATCTAATTGCCTATGTCTTTATCACTTCTTGAATTAATAAATAAATGTTGTTTCTCCTGCCATGAGTTGCCTGTGATCCAGATTCACCACTAGGCTTTCTTGCTAATAGGTTTGATATAATAAATCCAAATATAATTTTAAAATTGCTTCATACTGTTATAGCACACTGTTGGTTTTAAAACTCATAACTCAGGGGTTATGAATAAGGTTTTACCAATACTCTAAATTAAAATTTGTTTACGTTAGAGGCATTTTTTATTTATATTAAAACTTGATCATTATGCTATATCTTCACTATCAAACAGTTAAAATATGCTTGGTCTTATTTTTTTAATGGTAATATTATTAATCTATAATATAGCCTTAAACTTTTATAATCTTTGAACTTTTTATATACTAAATTATATATAAATTGCTCTGAATTTAACAGATTATTTTTATGACTTTTAAGGTTCCAACTAAACAGGGACAAAACCTAAAGTCCTAATATTTAATGGTTAACAAATTCAAGTTAATATTCAGCCATCTCATAGATGATTAAGTCCTTTAACATGTTCAAAAATATATTTATAGTCCTACAGATGCATATATGACCTCACTGTCATCTTTAATTAACAGTTGAGGATGGTCCTTGAGTCACCATAGAGGATTTGGTAAAAATAATGAGAGGAGTCTTCTGATAGTTTCTTGTATAGAAAAAAAAATTATGCTTCAGACCTCCTTGGTTGCTGCTTTGATGCTATTGGCATTCTTGAAAAACAAAAGCAAAAACAAAACAAACAAACAAACAAAACAAAACAAAACCAAAACAAAAAAAAAAAAAACAAGAATTCTGCAATGCCCCATCCTGCTAGGGTATAGCCAAAATAAACTCCTCCAGGTAACTGTTTCAAATGCAGAGGAGACACTGGTCCTATGACTGCCTTAACAATCCACATACTGCCTGCTGGTAGACTGGCTTCTGGATGTCAAAATGCTCCCATGCAGGCTTGTTCTCTGTGACTAGCCATGGAGGCTCAACCACCACAAGAGCCATAGACACTTCTAGCCTTCAAGTTCCTGTGCCTGATGGAGGACAAACAGCTCCTAGATTCAGCAACCTCCACCACCATCGTTCAGCCCAGGGTAACACTGCAGGTCTGTTTTGGACTCACACTGGAGTTCCATGGACATATTGCCAACTTCTGTCTTGGGAGACTTCAGATGCTTTCTCAGTTCTTTTCATATGCAGGAGACCAGGCCTTAAGCCTGTGTCCTAGAGTTGCTATTGTAAGGCCTAGACACAATAGGCCTTGTTCCCAGACTCAAGAAACAGGCCTCAGAGGCAACCTTTTACCGTCCCTTTAGCTAACGGGCAAAATGTTCATAGCAGTCTCACCTATGTCTCATGGTAAATAACTAGATAAAAAGGCCTAAGAAAAATATTTTTTGACGGTCTAAAAATGCTTTAGGTTTGGTAAGCACAAATTATAGATGTTTGAGAGTCTAAGAAAGTGTTTTAAGGTTGGTAAAATGGTTGCAAAGGTCTAAGGTGATTTAAGGTAAAATCCTAAATAGGTAAAAATGGTTAATATTTCCTCCTGTTGCTATGTTGCTGTTATATTGACTGTCCAGAGCTTTGACCTTTATCAATAGAGCTCTGATATATTAATCTAACTCTAATACAAAAATATTCCACTATACCACCCAACATCAAGGTTCCAAGCTCAAAATTTTATTTTAATTAATTTTTTTCTCTTTTTTTTTGTATTTTATTTTTTTCTTATCAGTTACATTTTAACTCTGTATCCCAGCCGTGTCCCGATCCCTCATTCCCTCCCAGTCCCTCCCTCCCTCCCTCCTCTCCATCACGCCCCTTGCCAAGTCCACTGATAGGGGGGACCTCCTCCCCATTCATCTGATCCTGTTTTATCAGGTATCTTCAGGACTGGCTGCAAAGCTCTCCTCTGTGGCCTAACAGACTGCTCCTCCCTTGGGGGGTGGGGAGGTCAAAGAGCCAGCCATTGAGTTCCTGTTAGAAATAGTCCTTGTTCCCCTCACTATGGGAAACCAATTGGTTACTGAGCTACCACAGGCTACATCTGAGCAGAGGTTCTGGGTTACATACATACATGGTCCTTGGTTGCATGTCAGTCTCAGAAAAGACCCTGTGCCCAGATATTTTTGGTCCTTGTGGAGCTCTTATCCTTTCCTCATCAGTCTAACTCCCCTTCTTTCTTATGATTCCCTGTACTCTGCCAGAGGTTTAGTCATGAGTCTTTGCTTTGAAAACACTGCTAGTTAGAGTCTTTCCAATGCGTTCAGTAAACTCCTGTCAATGTTCAATGCGTATCCCATCTGTCTTTCAAAACGAGGATTGATAATCTTACCCCATGTCCGCTCTCTTGATTATCTTTTTTAGGTGTATGGATTTCATTATGTTTATTATATCTTATAGGTCTATATAAGTGAGTATATACCGTGTTTGTCTTTCTCCTTCTGGGATATTTCACTCAGGATGATCTTTTCTAGATCCCACCAATTGCCTGCAAATTTCATGATTTCCTCCTTTTTGATTGCTTAGTAGTATTCCATTGTGTAAAAATACCACAATTTCTGTACCCATTCCTCCGTTGATGGACATCTGGGTTGTTTCCAGGTTCTGGCTATTACAAATAAAGCTGCTATAAACATGGTTGAGCAAATATCCCTTTTGTGTACTTGAGCAAACTTTGGGTATATACCTAACAGTGGTATAGCTGGGTCTTGAGGAAGCACTATTCCTAATTGTCTTAGAAAGCGCCAGATAGATTTCCAGAGTGGTTGTACCAGTTTACATTCCCACCAGCAGTGGAGGAGGGTTCCCCTTTCTCCACAACCTCTCCAGCATGTGTTGTCCCTTGAGTTTTTCATTTTGCCATTCTGATGGGTGTAAGGTGATATCTCAGGGTCTTTTTGATTTGCATTTCCCTGATGGCTAATGAGGATGAGCATTTCTTTAAGTGTTTCTCTGCCATTCGATATTCCTCAGTCGAGAATTCTCTGTTTAGCTCTGTTCCCCATTTTTTAATTGGATTACTTGGTTTGCTGCTTTTCAGCTTCTTTAGTTCTTTGTATATACTCGATATTAGTCCTCTGTCAGATAAAGGGTTAGTGAAGATTCTTTCCCAATCTGTAGGCAAGCGTTTTGTTTTGATGACAGTGTCCTTTGCTTTACAGAAGCTGTTCAGTTTCATGAGGTCCCATTTATTGATTGTTGCTCTTAGAGCCTGTGCTGTTGGTGTTCTGTTCAGGAAGTTGTCTCCTGTGCCAATGAGTTCTAGGCTGTTCCCCACTTTTTCTTCTAACAGATTTAGAGTATCTGGTTTTATGTTGAGGTCTTTGATCCACTTGGACTTTAGTTTTGTGCAGGGTGATAAATATAGATCTATTTTCATTTTTCTGCATGTGGACATCCAGTTGGACCAGCACCATTTGTTGAAGATGCTGTCTTTTTTCCATTGAATGGTTTTGGATTCTTTGTCAAATATCAAGTATTCATAGGTGTGTGGGTTTATTTCTGGATCTTCTATGCGGTTCCATTGATCCTCCTTTCTGTTTTTATGCCAATACCATTCAGTTTTTATTACTATTGCTCTGTAGTACAACTTGAGATTGGGGATGGAGATACCTCAAGATGATCTGTTGTTGTACAGGATTGTTTTGGAGATTCTGGGTTTTTTGTTTCTCCATATGAAGCTGAGAATCTTTTTTTCAAGGTCTGTAAAGAATTGAGTTGGTATTTTGATGGGAATTGCATTGAATCTGTAGATTGCTTTTGGCAGGACGGCCATTTTCACAATGTTAATCCTACCAATCCATGAGCATGGGAGATCTTTCCATCTTCTGAGATCTTCTTCAATTTCTTTCTTCAGAGACTTGAAGTTTTTCTCAAACAGGTCTTTCACTTGCTTGGTTAGTGTCACCCCAAGGTACTTTATGTGGTTAGTGGCTATTGTGAAGGGTGCTGTTTCCCTAATTTCTTTCTCGGCCCTTTTGTCTTTGGTATACAGGAGGGCTTCTGATTTTTTTGAGTTGATTTTGTATCCTGCCACTTTGCTGAAGGTGTTTATCAACTGGAGGAGTTCTCTGGTTGAATTTTTGGGGTTGCTCATATATACTATCATATCATCTGCGAATAGTGACACTTTGACCTCTTCCTTTCCGATTTGTATCCCCTTGATCTCCTTTAGTTGTCTTATTGCTCTGGCTAGGGCTTCAAGTACTATGTTGAAGAGGTAGGGAGAGAGTGGGCAGCCTTGTTTTGTCCCTGATTTCAATGGAATTGATTTAAGTTTCTCTCCATTGAGTTTGATGTTGGCTATCAGCTTGCTGTATATTGCCTTTACTATGTTTAGATATGTGCCTTGTATTCCTGATCTCTCCAAGACTTTAAACATGAATGGGTGTTGGACTTTGTCAAATGCTTTTTCAGCATCTAAGGAGATGATCATGTGGTTTTTCTCCTTCAGTTTGTTTATGTGGTGGATTACATTGATGGATTTCCGTATGTTGAACCACCCTTGCATGCCTGGGATGAAGCCTACTTGGTCATGGTGGATGATATCTTTGATGTGTTCTTGGATTCGGTTTGCAAGTATTTTATTGAGTATTTTTGTGTCAATGTTCATAAGAGAGATAGGTCTGAAGTTCTCTTTTTTTGTTGGGTCTTTGTGTGGTTTAGGTATCAGGGTGACTGTTGCTTCATAGAATGAGTTCGGTAATGTACCTTCTGTTTCTATATTGTGGAATACTTTGAGGAGAATTGGTGTTAGCACTTCTTTGAAGATCTGGTAGAAATCTGCGCTGAAACCATCTGGCCCAGGGCTTTTTTTGGAGGGGAGACTGTGAATGACTGCTTCAATTTCCTTGGGGGATATAGGGCTGTTCAGTCTTTCTACCTGATCTTGACTTAATGTTGGAAGATGGAATCTATCAAGAAAATTGTCCATTTCATTTAGATTTTCAAATTTTGTAGCATATAGGCTTTTGTAGTATGACCTAATGATTGTTTCAATTTCCTCTGTGTCTGTAGTTATGTCACCCTTTTCATCTCTGATTTTGTTGATTTGGATAGATTCTCTCTGCTTTTTAGTTAGTTTGGCTAAGGGTTTGTCTATCTTGTTGATTTTCTCAAAGAACCAGCTTTTTGTTTCATTGATTCTTTGGATAATTCTATTTGTTTCTAATTGATTGATTTCTGCCCTTACTTTGATTATTTCCAGCCTTCTGCTCCTCTTGGGTGTATCTGCTTCTTTTTTTTTCTAGGTTTTTCAGTTGGGCCATTAAGTTGTTTGTATGTGATGTTACAGATTTCTTCTTGCAGGCACTTAGTGCTATAAATTTTCCCCTGAGCACTGCTTTCAGTGTGTCCCATAAATTTGGGTATGTTGTGCCTTCATTTTCATTGAATTCTAGGAAGTCTTTGATTTCTTTCTTTATTTCTTCCTTAACCCAGCTGTCGTTGAGTAACAGGTTGTTCAGTTTCCATGTACATATAGGCAGTGTGTTATTTCTGTTGTTGTTGAGGTCCAGCTTAAGTCCATGGTGGTCAGATAGAATACAAGGGATTATTTCAATCTTTTTGTATCTGTTGAGGCTTTCTTTATGACCAACTATATGGTCTATTTTGGAGAAGGTTCCATGCGGTGCTGAAAAGAAGGTATACTCTTTTGAGTTTGGATGAAAAGATCTGTAGGTCCATTTGATTTAGGGTCTCTGTAAGTGTTTTTATTTTCCTATTTGTTTTCTGTCTAGTTGATCTGTCCCTTGGTGAGAGTGGAGTGTTGAAGTCTCCCACTATTAGGGTTTTAGGATCAATGTGTGATTTAAGCTTTAATATTGTTTCATTTACGAATGTAGGTGCTCTTGTATTTGGGGCATTGATATTCAAAATTGTGATGTCCTCTTGGTGGATTTTTCCTTTGATGAGAATATAGTGGCCGTCCTTATCTTTTTTGATTAACTTGGGTTGAAAGTCTATTTTATTAGATATTAGGATAGCTACTCCTGCTTGTTTTCTGGAACCATTTGCTTGAAAGACATTTTTCCAGCCCTTTACTCTGAGGTAGTGTTTATCTTTGTTGCATAGGTGTGTTTCTTGGATGCAACAGAATGATGGATCCTGTTTCCGCAACCATTCTGTTAGTCTGTGTCTTTTAATTGGGGAGTTGAGTCCGTTGATGTTGATAGAAACTAGTGACCAACAATTGTTACTTATTTTAGATGTGGTGTTGGTGGTGTCACGAGTTTCATTGCTTGTCTTCTTTTTTTTTTTTTGTGTAGTTATCTATTTCCTCTGTTTCCTTCGATGTAGTTGTTTTCTTTGGTTTGGAGTTTCCCTTCTAGTAACTTCTGTAGAGCTGGGTTACTATGTAGATATTGTTTAAATTTGGTTTTGTCTTGGAATATCTTGAATTCTCCATCTATGTTGATTGAAAGTTTTGCTGGGTATAGTAGTCTGGGTTGGAATTGTGGTCCTTTAAGGACTGTATGATTTCTGTCCAGGCCCTTCTGGCTTTCATAGTTTCTGTTGAGAAATCTGGTGTGATTCTGATAGATCTACCTTCATAGGTTACTTGGCCTTTTTCCCTTGCTGCTTTTAGAATTTTTTCTTTGTTTTGTAGGTTCAGTGTTTTGACTATGATGTGAAGTGAAGAATTTCTTTTCTGGTCTAGTCTACTTGGTGTTCTGTAGGCCTCTTGTATGTTTATGGCCATCTCCTTCTTTAAGTTGGGAAAGTTTTCTTCCATAATTTTCTTGAAAATATTTTCCGGACCTTTGAGCCTGATGTCTTCTTTTTCTTCTACTCCTATTATTCTTAGGTTTTGTCTTTTCATGGTGTCCTTGATTTCTTGGATGTTTTGTGTTTGGAACTTTTCTGATTTTATTTTTTCTTTGAGAGACGTGTCAATTTCCGCAAGTGTATCTTCGGCTCCTGAGATTCTTTCTTCCATTTCTTGTATTCTGTTGGTGATGCTTACCTTTGTAGTGCCTGATCTTTTCTCTATGTTCTCCAGCTCCTGGTTTTTCTCTATTTGTGTTTTCTTTATTGATTCTAATTCTGTTTTCATGTCTTGCACCATTTCCTTCATCTGTTTGAATGTGGATCCTACTTTTCAATGATAGCTTCTATTTTTTTGTTCGTTTCCTTTCTATGTATCACTAATTGTGCCTCTACTTCTTTGGGTATAATTGCCTGTATTTCTATGAGAGCTTTGTTTATTTCTTCTTTATTTGCCTTCATTTGTGTGGACATTTCTTTGAGAGCTTTGTGCATTTCTTCTCTGTTTGCCTCAATTTTCGTGGTCATTTCTCTGAGAGCACTATTTGTTTCCTCTTGGTTAGTCTCGATTTCTTTGGTTATTTCTCTGAGGGCTTTGTGCATTTCATCTCTATGGGCCTCTAGTAGCTGGAGAAACATAGTTTTGAGGTCGTTTTCTTGTATATCTAGTGAATTGAAGTGTCCATTGTTTTGTGGGGTTGCTGGTGAGGTCATTGTGTCCTGATTTTTGTTGGGAGTGTTCTTACGTCTGCCTCTAGCCATCTGGTTATTTATAATCCTCACTGGTTGTTCCTCGAGATTGTAGTTTGGGCTATGATCCTCTCTTTCTGTTTTCTGGACTGTTTTTTCAGGAAGATGAGAGAGGTTCACTGCTTTGGGAGTGTGCACTTTGTTTTCAGTTTCGCCTAAGTAAAGAATGTGATGCTGGCGCTATTCGCGTGCGCTTTTAGGGGGTGCAGTGTGCATGCGCAGATTCTCTGACTATTACAGTGGCCTGCAAGCCACTATTACGCAGTTCTATTACGCAGGATTACCCTGGTGGACCCACAAGGGAGAGGCTTCACTGTTGGGGTCGCTATCCCAAGAATCCCTCTGATGCCCACACTAGGAGTGTGGGTGGCAGGGATCTCGTCTGGTTGCTTCTGTGGAGAGGCCCTGGGTCAGGGGCAATTTCTCCCTAGAAGGCTCACTCACTCTCTTGCAGGACCAGTTGGAATGCACAGAGGTTCCCCTTGCTCACTACTCTCTGTTTTGGACCTGCTGCGGAAGTGCACGGGTAGGCTATCAGTCAGCTCTGTGACACTGTGGCCGCAGAACTCGGTGTCCACCTTTCCTGTGTGCTGCCTCTTTGTCCTTTCCCTCTGCCAGGAGGGGTTATGTTGACTGGTCCCTGGGTGGCACGGGAAAGAGTTAGGGTGTGTGTACTCAATCCCAGATCCCGGGCCCAGATCTCTCTGCCAGAAGCAGCCTAGCAGTAGAATCTATGTTTGCTGATCCCAAGAGAGTACTGGGTAGGGTTGAGTGTCTTCAGATCCAGAGCTTGGGTTTCTCTGCTGGGGGCCGCTGGAGAGAGGGTGCTGTGTCCTTGGCAGGCTGCCTCTCTGTCCTTCCCCTCTGACCTTCTCCTCTGCTAGGGCAAGCTTATGGAGGTGCTCTCAGGGGAGTGCCAGCAGAGGTTGGGGCTTCTCAGTCGGATCCTGAGCTGGCGGCGTTTCTCTGTGGAGGGGGGGGCGCCGGTGATAGAACTTGCTGCTAGACCTTATTGCGCTGGACCCAGGATAATCTCAGGACGGGTAGAATGACCACAGTCCCAGGTCCTGAGCTATAGTTTGTTTGCTAGCAGCGGCAGGTAGCACTGGAGTTCCGGCACTGTGAAACCCGCTGTGTGCCTCTTTATCCTTCCACTCCACTGCGGCAGGGTTATGGCAGCGTTTGGGCGAGTGCCCGAAAGGATTGGGTTTTCTCAGCCCCGCTCTCGGGTTGGGGTACAGACAATGTGGTCTGTGGCAGATTCTGCTGGATGCCTCCTGCCTCCTCCGAAGAGGGAGTAGGGATTTTGAGCTGGGCGCGCAGCTGAGATCCGTGCGCGGCAGGAGCTCACTTGTGATGGCGGCAGGTACCCGCCGAGGTCGGAGAGACCTTCCAGGGAAAGACTGGGTGACCCGTGACCAGTCTGGCAACTTTCCTTCCCCGTTGGTTTTTTTTGCGACTGGGACTCCCAGCCTCAGGCACCCATGTGCCCACCAATCAGCTTGGGAAACTGATCGGGACAAGCAGGCTTGCAGCACCAGCCCGGAGACCCAAAGCCTGCGTTAGCCAGGTTCTCTTCTGGGTTCTGGCTGGGCAGCTGAGAGTGGACCCGACCGATTCCCATGCCGTGGGAGCCTCCCCTCACCTGGGAAACACGATCGATAGCTGTTCTTTTAGGGCCCAGAGTTCAGTCTCCTGGTCGCTGCTCAGCGTGTGTTGTCCTGCTTCTCAGACATGGTGTTCTCCTGGTGCCGCCATCTTGGCTCCCCCCCAAGCTCAAAATTTTAAATCTCCTTTAAATCTCCATAATGTGTAATCATACTAAAGGTTAAGATCAATTGAGCTTTTGTCCCTTCTACTTCACGTAAGGCTTCTCCTTTTTCAGAGCTCATCTTAAAGAATGCTTATACTGTTAACACAAATGTGTATGTTTACTGTGTTTTCTTCAATGTATATTTCAGTGAAGATTCTAACATTCTAAATGAGATAGATCATTCTAAAATTTTAACTCCTTTTGAAAACTTAAAAAGTATCTCTTGTAAGCTGCATGAAAGCTACCGGAATCCACCTTTCAAGTCAATTGGGCTCCAAATAATACTACACCTATTTCCTATCTCAGGAGGTGGGGATTCCTCCCCTTTCCCCGATTTTGGGACTTCCTTTTTCTGGCTATTATATCCCTATATTCCTACATCCAAAACCAGCTGATTGAATAGTCTTCCCTTCTGGTAGGTATCAATTAAATTCCTGGCTACCGATTGCTACATTCATACACCCAACACGAGCCAATTGGTGAGTCTTCACTTCTGGTTGGTGCAAATGCTTCCTACTGCTCTCACCAACCTATATCCAAACCCTTCCTCTGAGAACTTTTACCTCTACCTCTACCTCTACCTCTACTGGCACAGTTTCTCCCCCTCCCCCTCTTACTTGTTTATGAAAATCCTAGCTCTGTGTTAACTGTGTCTGCTACTGGCAGCTGTGCCCTTCATCTCTGGCCAAAGCTGACGAGTTGTTGGAACAGATTGTACCAATCTACTGAGTCAAACCTTGCTCTTGGGACACCTTGACAAGTCACTGATTCCGACCGTCCCAATGGGAATAGTCCATTCTTCCATTCCTCCAGATTCTCCTCTGGGTTGTCTTCTAGAGAATTTCAGATTTCTACACATAGCACCTGCTTTAAGGGTGTATAAGCTTACACGCCTCTATAACCAAACTTGGCCTCAATTTCTGTAGGTAACATATCTAAAGCAAAGCCTTTTTAATGGCTGCCAGGATTGTGTAAATGGAGGTTCCCTCAGGTAAATGGAGGTTCCCATGTTCAAGTCTCTTTGATTGAAACCTTCTACCTCTGTTCACTCCCCCGTAAAGTTTTAAATGTACACCTAAAGAATTATTTTATATAACCTACTTAACTTTGTCTTCTATCGTGCCAGACCCAGGTGTTTCCTACATCCACAACAGTGTTAAAGCAGCTACCACCAATGTTCCAGTGATGTCACAGACGTCCAACAAAGTGGAGCTGCACTTAGTCTCCCAAACGTGGATGTTCTCACAGACCCAGGACAGTATCTATACAGGTTGTTCTTCCTGGACTAGGCCAGCATTTCAGTGTTTTGACTTCCCTACAACACCTCCAGTGTCAGCAGTCAACAACCAGAAGAGTATCCTCCCTGTGGTTCCCTCCCTCCTTCCATTCCAATCCCTCCCTTCCTCCACCCTCTGCATGCATGCCCCTCCCCAAGTCCACTGATAGATCTTAGTCAATTAGGTCTCATCAAGAGTGGCAGCCAGTCTTGATGAGAACTGATAGGCTAGGTTTAGATGGAAGGGGAGGAGGACCTCCCCTATCAGTGGACTTGGGGAGGGGCAGGGAGGAGATGAGGGAGGGAGCAGGGGATTGGGAGGGGCCTACAACTGGGACACAAAGTGAATAAACTAATATAAATAAATAAATAAATAAATAAATAAATAAATAAATAAATAAATAAATAAAGGATCAACCAGAAACTTTGTCTCTCTCTTGCCCTCTTGCCCTCTTACTCTCTGGCTCTCCTGCTCTCTCCCCTTTTCTCTATTGGGGCATCCTTTCCCTTTCCCCTATCATGTCTCACTCTCTCCTTCGCTCTTCATCTCCATTCTCTAAACTTCTTTAATACATACTATCTGTGCACATCATCATTTCATTGGTCCTAACACTGTGTACAAATATAGAAAAAATATCTTCTACTACCAAATTTCATAAGCAATGTGATAAGGTTTTTTTTTTTTTTAAAAGGAAAAGAAAATTCATCTTTTTATAGTATCTAGAGTAAACACAAAATGTTCTGTACAGGTTGTGAGATGAAAGGTAACTCAATGTCAGTTAAGAAAACCTTCCTTAATTCTACATGCAACTGGTAACAGTTCATGATAGCTCAATGCTCCTATCCAAAGTAAAAACCACCACTTTGCTCAAAGTAGGTTTCACAGCATTAAGCAAGCCACTCACCCAAGGGAAGTTTCTGTCCCCCCTAGAAATTACTATTTGGGGACAGAGTTTTCTATTTTAAATTCAGTTTTTTTGGCATCCAGGTTCCTAAGGCCTTCCTGGAACAATAAATGAACCACATACCTATCTACGTTTTTTTTTTCAAAAGAACTTACAAACATATGAAAGAGTGGAACTTCTAAACTAAGTGCTATGAGTAAGTGCTATGAGTAAAAGAAAGAAACATTGGGAAATCTAGGCGTCAACTGAATTAACTAAGCTTCTTTTTAAATTGTGATTTTTTTTTTTATCCTTCCTCTAATGAGTATCACCACAATAGCCACGTGTAATAAATTGAGCACAAGCATGGTAAATATAGTATAAATAAAGGAACCAAACACTGTCATGTGTTGAAAGAGATAAGAGTAGCCAACATGTATGAAACACTATGAATGCACTACATTTGATTTACAGAATTACTAAATCAGCTATATTTTGTAATGCTTTACCACAGGTGTTTGCAAAATCACAGATAAAGTCACAGGTATTTGTAGTTTATCAACTTAAAACTGTGACCATGCATATTTATCCCTCTAGGTACAGCCAAGCCTTTGTTTATTTTTATTTTTTATTTTGTTTTTGGAGGTACACTCTTAGCACATTGCTAATACAGTGAGTATGTTACTCAGTGTTCTTTAAAGGAATATAATTGATAGAATAAACATATTCTTTGGCTGGAACAGGCGCTTGCCTGCCCCTGTACAAGCTGGGAAATATCTGACCGCCCTTTCCCCAGAATCACCCAGCACTGGGAAGCCTTCAAACAGAGGAAAGGCAACGAGAGCCCAGTTCCACATTCTTGGCAGCAGGAAACCTCCTCTCCTGATGTTGCCAGCCACCCAAATCCCCACCGAACTCTTGATAATACTTGGGCACAAATCTAGCTTGTGGCTGAAATGTTATCATTCTTGGCCTATAGTCTATAAAACCTCCCCACCCTAGTCCTGGCATACAGCTTCCTCAGCTCCATTCTTTGGTACTGATAAAACTACCCTGAAGCAAAGCCTTTAATCTGGTTTAATCTGGCCTGTATCTGCATCACTGAGATAGAGAAGAAAAAAAAAAAAAAAAAAAAAAAAACAAAACTATTTTCTTGATGCTGAAACCCAAGAAGAGTTGAGCCCCCAGTCCAGTGAGCCAGGCCCCAGGTCTCCAGGGTCAGTTGAGGACTGCTCCTCTCCCCTGCTCTCTCTCCTTTTCAATCTGACATGGTCTACTTTTGCCAGGGGTTAATTTGTCATGTCCAGGCACAGCCTAAGAGGTACCAGGTTCCTCTGCCAGGTCCAGGACCCTGGGGATCCCCTGCTAGGCTGCACCTGTGCCTTGGCAAGCTTGTCCTTTCCAGGACATAGATGGTCTTTGTTCTGGGAGCTTTAGGTTTTTGGAGACCTCTTTTCCAAGATGCTCTCCCGACCTGTACAACCTAAGACTGTTCCAAGGGATTCCTCAATGTGATCTTCCGGTTATCAGCACAAACAGGAATGTGGACAACGCTGACTCTCAACCCTATCCTCAGTCAACTCTGGGGTGACTGGTATGAAATTTATTCAAATTGGGACTTTCTCAGACTTATGTCGAAGTAGCCTGATTTTATTTTCTGCCGGCTTGTGGACAGATGGTCTGAACTCTGATTAAGTTTAATATTTTTGGGCTCTGTGCTCTTGTCCTTTCCTCTGTAGTCAATATTCCAAGGCTCAGATCCCACTAGCAAGCATGGTCACACAGGCAGACCCCCTTGTCTCCAAGGTCTTGAACCTCAAACCCCTCCCTTGAAGGAGACGCACCTACTTGCTCTCCCATCCCTCCCACCCCCTTCTCGACTGCAGTACACTCATGTGTTGGCTGCTCCAACCCCAGCTGCTAATCTAACTCTCTCGAGGTATGTAAGGATTACTTGTCTGCAAATTTGATTCCAAATTCTATAGTCTGATTCTTCAGCTTGCTGTGTCTTCTAGATCGTTCTAACTCTTGTAACCCTCCCTCCTTCTTTCAGTTTACTTGAGCTCTAGTAATGTTCCAGCACCCCCTCACCACCTTTCTCCTGGTCAAGCACTCTTCCCCCATCCATAAGGCTAGGCTACACTAACTCCCACATTGGCCCTGCCCATTCCTCATGGTCCAGCCTGGCTTGCAGGGAGGCCTCCATGATCATGTATGGAACACAGAAGCCTCTCCAACACCCCTTAACAAGAGGTCAAGCTAGGAAATACAGCTTCCTTAGACCCATACCTAAGCAACAGGGACTATTTTTTTTTCCTTAGGCCAATGTTGGGCTGCTGCAATCCCCTCCCCCCATAAAAGGCCACCATGGACCTCCAAAATTGCTCTAGCTGTACCACTCCAACAATCACACTTGCTCCTCACCGCTGTGGCCCTGAAAAGCCCCCTCCTTTCAGCCCAACCACTACTCTCTTCCTGAAGGTTACTTCTCCACTGCTGATAAACAAATAGTCTATAATACAATTTGTGACTGTTGAGATAACAGGTCCCTCATCCAAGATCATTGCCATTTTCCTAACATATTCATTTTTTTCTGTTCTGACCCTACCTTAAACTTAATCATACAAACACTTATTATGAACTGTTAAACATAATTAAAACATACAAGTTAATTATCAATTATCTCATAATCATATTCTTTAACATGCTAATAACTGTAGTTATAGTCATTATTATAAACCAAAATAAGCTTTATTTAGTATCCTCTGCCATATATATATATATATATATATATATATATATATCAGATTTAACTCTATATGTGTCTGCATGTAACTTGGATTTAACTCTCTACATATGCAAGAAACGTGGATCTAATTCTCATTATGAATTAGGTTGCCACCCATATTTAGCATGAGACTTCCTGTTGTAAATAATCTGATAAAAAAAATTCTTTCACAGAAGTGTGTTTAATTGACTGCAGAGGAGACCATTGACATCCAAGAATGGCCAGCGAACGAAGGAGAATAGTTAGGGCATAGATAGCCAAGTCCAAACATAAATAGTGAGTTTTTCCTTTCCAACTAGCGAACTTCTCCAAAAACATTAACCTACTCTATTTCATTTCCTTCCTTTTAGCTTCATGAAATAACTGAGAACATGAGGTCAAAAGTTAAACATTTTAATTTGGCAAATATCCATTCCCTGGCTCTGAAACTGTTAACTTCAGCAGTTTGTTAGTCGAAACTTTTTTTTTTTCTTATTTTTGTTTTATTTATTTTTAGACAGGGTCTCACTTATGTGTGCTGGCTGGCCTGAAACATCTATGTAGTCCAGAGTGGCTTAAGCTTGCTTGGCTCTTCCTCTTGAATGCTGAGGTTAAAGTTATGTAGCACCACACCTGGGTCTTAAAAACATCTTGTCCTTCCAAGTCTTTAGCTTTTAGTTTTTGAGTTCATCATTGAGTTCTTTTAATTTTCCGAATATTTCCCACGCTAAAATGGAATTAAAAAAAAAAAAACTTTCTAAGCGTTTATTTTTCCAGCTTTAACTACTTGAGATTGGTTGAGAGACTTTCACCTAAGCTTCTTTGAACTCTTTGCCAAGATTTTCTAGAACTATTATATTATTATCAACATTTAGTTAATGTTCATTAAAGGTACTGAGGTAGGGGTGTTTGGAGCTTATTTAAACCTAAAGCTTTTAACTAGCTTCTCTAGATAAACGCATGGCAGTGAAGTAGCAGTTGATGCTTCAATTTCCAGGGTCTATGGAAATAAATATGGGACACACTAGGGAGGGAAACAGCTTCTCTACACCTCAAAGAGGTGTGGGACTCCTAGCTCTTCATCATGGGGAGAGGGAGCAGTTGAGCTTTACATCTTCCTGGGGTCACCGGTCAGGTAGCATCACTGTGCTCCCCACATACCTTTTCATGTCTTAAAGGCAAGATGAAAGGATATATCACTTCATCAACAGGTGAGAATACTATTTATTTATTTATTTTTTAATATATAAGAGGTAAGTGACTTACTACGGCCCCAAGACAAGATAAAAAGTCTGCCTGTGACCTGAAACAAAACAACTGGAGAACAGCCTTGGATTTTGAGCTCTCCAACATCTAAGTTTAAGCTCTCCATTTAGCTGCTGTTAACTTCAACTGAGAAAATTCATTTTCTTCTGGGTTACAATGAGAAGTCTCCTCTTTGGAGACTGCTTACATTAGATTCACTTGTAATAGACAGCGTATTTTCGGATACTTGAATAAAGAAGGTGGAATGGTTTTGTCTATATTATCTCTTTCTCAAATATAGAAATGTACTATATTTTAAAACATTTCAGTTTTTACTTTCATAAGCAGGTTTAAAGATATTTTGGAAAAAAAATCTAGTAAGAAAAGTTTTAATCATTTACCTCCTTCATTGAAGCTTGTATTGACACTGTCATAGTTTGCATTCTATTTGTGTGATAAAACATCATGGCCATGAACAGTCTGGGAAGGCAAGGGTTCATTTCAGCAAATAATTGTAGTCTATCATGTATTCAGGGTAAAAACCTGGAGGGAGAAACTGCAGCGAATGCCACGGAGAAGCACTGTTTAGTGACATGCTCTTCATGATTTAATATGCAATCCAGTACTACTGCTTCAAGCAATGTACTTCCACACTCATGGGCTGAGCCCACTCACATCAATGATTATCGTGAAAATGTATTAAAGCTTTTCCTACATTGAATGTGACAGAGGCTTTTATCAATTGAGGTCACTCTTCTGTGACTCTAATTTGAGTCTGATTTGATAACTTTGATTTGTGTCAAACTAACAAAAAAAATTAACCAGGATAGACACAGTATGTAATAATTTAATATTTAATAAAATATCATTCTGTTTCTGACAACATTTTAGTAGTCTGTTTTCATTTTCCTTTAAATTCTCCTACTTATATCAAAAAGTCTATTTGTTATCCTCAAAACATAAACACAATACATTTCAGTTAAACACAAAGCACAGTCAACCACAGTCCCTTCTGTTTCATTCAGCAGATAAGATTAATACACACAGACACACAGACACACAGACACACACACACACACACACACACACACACAAGAACACATACATGTGTGTACTGAGTAACACATAGATCCTGGTTACTGCTCTAATGACAATAGTTAAGGTCACAAAAGTTTTCGCACACATAGAAACACGTATACACCAAGACCAATTGTATACATGTCTCTATAAAGAAGCACAGCAGTTTTCTTTAAAGAAGAATATGGGAAAAAATGGAAAGGGATGACAACTTTCAAAGACTCTACCTAGCAGTGTTTCAAAGCAGACACTAAGACTCATAACCAAACCCTCGGCAGAGTGCAGGGAATCATATGAAAGAAGGGAAGTTAGTATGATATGGAAAGGACAGGAGCTCTACCAGGACCAAATATATCCGGGCACAGGGTCTTTTCTGAGACTGACACTCAACCAAGGACCATCTATGGATATAACCTAGAACTTCTGCTCGGATGTGGCCTGTGGTAGCTCAGTAACCAAGTAGTTTTCCAAAGTAAGGGGAACACAGACTATTTCTAACAGGATCTCAAGGGCAGGCTGTTTGACACCCCCCCCCTGGGGGGAGGAGCAGTCTGTTAGGCTACAGAGGAGGACTTTGCAGCCAGCCCTGAAGGTACCTGATAAAACAGGGTCAAATGAAAGGAGAGGAGGTCCTCCCCTATCAGTAGACTTGGAAAGGGGCAGGGAGGAGACCAGGGAGGGAGTGCGGGGTTGGGGAGGGAATGAGGGAGCGGGACACAGCTGGGACACAGAGTTAACAAAATGTAACTAAAAAGAAAAATAAAATTAAAAAAAAAAAGTAAAATAAAATCATATATACAAAAGACATTCTACTTTGAAGCTTTTTGAAATCTAGTATACTACTAAGATCTTTCTAATCTTAATGCTCCCCAGAAATGAAGGCGAAAAGCCTTGCAAATTTCATAAAACATGTAAGTATGGAAAGTGACTGGAATCATGGCTGTGACTCCTCAAATAGGATTTGAACTTCTTTTTTTTTTTTTTTTTTTTTATTTTTTCTTTTTAGTTACATTTTCTTAACTCCGTGTCCCAGCTGTATCCCGCTCCCTCATTCCCTCCCCAACCCCACACTCCCTCCCTGGTCTCCTCCCTGCCCCTTTCCAAGTCCCCTGATAGGGGAGGACCTCCTCCCCTTTCATCTGTCCCTGTTTTATCAGGTATCTTCAGGGCTGGCTGCAAAGTCCTCCTCTGTGGCCTAACAGACTGCTCCTCCCCTGGGGGGAGGTGTCAAACAGCCTGCCCTTGAGATCCTGTTAGAAATAGTCCGTGTCCCCCTTACTTTAATTAAATCTTTTAAGCATTAAAAAAAAAAAAAAAAAAAAAAAAAAAAAAAAAAAAAAAAAAAAAAAAGATGGGAAAGCAGAGACAACACAGAGAATATGGTTGGGTCTTAGAACTAAAAATTGTTTATCATAATGTCTTTAGAGAAATCTACTAAACTCTTAGTACTGCTCCACTCTAATCTTAATGTGTGCAACTGCCTTACAAAGAGTTTGCTTAAGTATGAGCTTATCAATACTTAATAAAATTTTAAACCTTAGATTGGATCAGACTGAGATGCATAAATAATCTCCAGTTAAACACTGATACAGATGCAGCAAAAAAGTTATATAATATGACCTAGCAAGTGGATATTGTTTGTTTTTTTCTTAGAGCTAATTCCTGACTACTTCTTGAGCTCTTTCCTAGTATCCTCTTGATAAGGTTAACAATAGCTTTCCTTTTATGAACAGTATTACTTGAAATTTTTTTTTTGAGTAGGAAATTTTTATTGTATCTTTCACAGATGGCAGTTTATCATGTAACTTCATTTGGATTCAGCCTTCCTGTGCATTTATTCCCCATCAGGAACTGGAGTAACTGAGTCTCAAGCACCTGCTTCTTCCTCTCACTTAGTCCTTCCTATGGATTAACATTCTTTGCTGAGGCTCTGCAGCTTTGCCGCAACCCCTAATGCAGAATATGTTGCCATTTTTCTGATGGTAAGTTAAAATTGTAATGATTAATTCCAGGAATACACTCTGGGAATCTGTGAAAACAGAATACTCAGAGTCTAACATTCAAAACATGAGTCACCTGAAGAAGGTCAGAATAAATATTAAATCATCAGTTTTCCATACTTTGTTGAAAACTTTGATATAAAAGAACTGACAGACATAGGGGAAAGGTGCTGAGAAACTGAAGAACCAGGCACATAGACCCAAGGTTGCACAGTGTAATATTTTGTTGGTAACCTTTTTAAAATATGTTCACATGTAGACTTTAAAGAGGAAAACGCAAACAGAAATGATTTTTTTCTTTGATATAGTTCAAAACATTCTGAGTTTTTTGCTGTATGATGAACATCACTTTGCTGTATCATGAACAACACTTAAGAGTTCAGTTTCCACCATGGTCCTAAACTCTTGCTAAAAGACTAGAACAGAATAATAGACTATCATTAATTATTGGTTCTTTGATGATGCAAACATCTCCATACAGCAGATGTCATGTCTTCAATACACAATAAAAAACAATACATAGACCATACTCATAACAGTAATTCAAAAGTCTTCTTTAGACATATTATATAGTAACATAACACAATCACTTATATGCAGTTATATACTCATATATGTATACATGTATATATATATGTACATCCTTTTATAAGTGCACATGTACAAGCACATCGACATATGACTGCTTTGATGAAAAACTACATTTAAATCTTCAACAATGCTCCGCTCAAACTAACTGCTTTATGTCTAAAATACAAACCATAAAAGACATTATCATATGGTATATTTTTGTCTTTAACACCTTGGAAGCTTAATTCCAGACTCAAATAAGTGGTTAGTTAAAAGTAAGATTTAGGAATAGTGGTATATAGTTCAATAGATCCTGATTTCAATTTCCACAAATCAAGACAAAGAGTGATATAATAATAATAATAAACTACCAAAAAGTATGCACCAAAAACAACCAATCATAGACTATGAACCTACATAGACATGTTTGTTAATATCTTTTGTGTTATTATATTAATAGAATTAATGTATTAACAATGTACTTTCATTCAAGTATATAGTATACAAGCATACAATATACATACATACTATATATGTATACCATTCAAAATATAAACAATATATTTAGCATATATTATAATCCAGTTATAATATCTTATGCATATATGTTTATGAAATTTTTTATATTAATTTAAATTCCACATGAATTGGTGTTTTGCCTGCATGTATATCTCTGAGGGTGTCAGATTTTCTTTAACTGGAGTTCCAGACAGTTTTGAGCTGCCATATGGATGCTGAGTATTGAAGCTGGGTCATCTGCAAGAGCACCCTGTGCTCTTACTCACTGAGCCATCTCTGCAGCCCTCTGTTATTTTGAATTCTTATATATTAAATAGACATATTTTACTGTGCTTGACATTATAAAGAATATAAAATTTATACAGCATAAAATGTTTTCTATATAAATACTGAAGTAGCTTTATGCTTTCAATACTTATCATTATATCCATTATATGGTAGTATAAAAATCCACAAATGTTAATTTTTGTACTTGTAATATGTTGTTTCCAAAAAGTATTTTATAGTTATATATATGTATATACTATGCAGTATGAAATGAAATATGAAGGCACTCTTTGTTTTGCATGTGTCTATATTTGTATTTTTGTTTACATTGCTTCTGTCCTGTGATGTGAATGCTTATATTTAAATTTTATATATGTTATTCTGACATGCTATAATTTATAGGGTTCTCAGGAAATGAGTTGAGAAAATAATAAAGTCAAATGAAAATATGTGCTCTTCTATTTTACGTAAATCTCAATTTTAAGAGCATTGAAATTCAACAAACCAGAATAATTTTGAAAGTTTATTTAAGAAGTAGTCTGTGGAAAGCTCTTGACCACCAGACTTCACTGCATCATGCAGATTATAACTATTGTGATGAATATAAGCAGGCCTAGAACTAGTCCCTCATTCTGTTCTTATACTAATGTAACACAGCCTATATACATATAGTTAGCTCATAACTGTTTTACAGAATGTGTCTGACCTGTGTCATAGTTACCTTTCAGGTTTTCATGATATAAGAACAAACAAACTAAAACTAATGCAAACCGGAAAAATGTTAGATGATTTTGCCTCATAATTCAAAGATACACTCTCATTGTAGAGAAGTCATCACATATTATATTGCATGCACATTTAGAAAGTGGATAAAAACAAGTGCTTGAATTCAGCTTACTATCTTGTTTACAAACTGTCTGGTTTTTAGGTCCATAATATGCTGTCACTGACAGTGACAGTGTGTGTGTGTTTATGTGGGGGTGTCTTTTTACCTCAACTAATATAATCCACATAATCCCCTCAGGGACTCTTAGAGGCAGATTTATTCAAGAAATCCTGTAACAGGTGTTTCTTGAGTTGTGACTTATAGGTTATACCAGATCCAGTCAAACTAACAACACTCACTATCACAAGCTACTTATAAATTTCTTCAAAATGTGGATGGCAAACACATATTTCTCAAACAACGCTTCTTGTTTATCCAAGGGGAAAAATAAAAGCTAATTTAAACTTTCTTCTCAGTAGGTTTGTGTTTTACTCTTCAGGTAATAGTCTTAAGTTTCACTATACTCCACCAAGTTAGAAAGTTTAGAGAAAAAAATAAAATATCTCTTGTGACAGCGTCAACCTAGGTCATTTCATTGTTGTGCATCATTATAAAAGTACTTTAACTATGGACAATTAAGCAGAAAGAAGTACTTAATTTAAGTTGACCAGCATTTTCCGATATTTCATTGATACAACAGCATACTGAGATAACCTTGATATAAAAGTCATTTCAAACAATATGTGATTTTTAAGTAAACAGTAAGGAATGTGTATTAAATACAATATTATTTTTCCTGAAGCAAAAGTAAATAATGCTACTTCTTAAAGTTTAAATTTGTTCCCTCTTTTATTAATATAACTGCACACAATAAAATTAATGAATGAGTACTGTAGAACAAAATGTTAAAATTATAACACGTACCATTATTCTCCACTACTTTTATTGTACTTTGTAATTAATTATTCAAAATGACAAAGGTTTTAAATTAAAAACTTGTATTATGAAAAAGTTTGAACTCAAGTTATCAGATAAAACCTTGAGTAAAGGATCAAGGATATTGGAATCTATAATATTTTAAGTGATTTTGGTTTAAGATAATTTTCTGAATCAATGGCAGTATCCTGGGCTACTATTTCATTCCATTCTCTTTCTGCCTCAGTGTTATTACAAAAGCCTCAAACTGGCAGGCATCTTTTATTATGTAACATGCCTATTATAGTGGTTAATTGATATACTCTGCCAGATAAACAGTCCAAGGTATGAAAGGAAAAACAATAGCAATTTATTATGAAAATGATATGCTCCAGGACGTGAGAAGAATCCCTGCCTTTCATGTCTGAATTTAACTCTGAAAGTCAGTAGGCTGTTTCCAGGTTCTGGCTATTATGAATAAAGCTGCTATGAACAAATGTCCTTGTTGTGTACTTGAGCCCCTTTTAGATATATGCCTAGAAGTGGTATAGCTGGATCTTGAGGTAGCACTATTCCTAATTGTCTGAGAAAGCACCAGATTGATTTCCAAAGTGGTCATAAAAGTTTACCTTCCTACCAGCAGTGGAGGAGGGTTCCTCTTTCTCCACAACCTCTCCAGCATGTGTTGTCTCTTGAGTTTTTGCTCTTAGCCATTCTGATGGGCATAAGGTGAAATCTCAGGGTGGTTTTGATTTACATTTCCCTGATGACTAAGGATGTTAAGCATTTCCTTAAGTGTTTCTCTGCCATTCAATATTCCTTTGCAGAGAATTCTCTGTTTAGCTCTGTATCCCATTTTTTTTTTTAAATTGGATTACTTGGTTTGTTGCTGTTTAACTTCTTCAGTTCTTTATATATTCTGGATATTAGCCCTCTGTCACATATAGGGTTGGTGAAGTCTGTATGTTGTTGTTTGTTCTGATGACAGTGTCCTCTGCTTTACAGAAGCTTTTCGGTTTCATGAGGTCCCATTTATTGATTGTTGATCTTAGAGCTTGTGCTGTGATGCTCTTTTCAGGAAGTTGTCTCCTGTGCCAATGAGGTCAAGGCTCTTCTGCACTTTTCCTTCTAACTGATTTAGTGTGTCTGGTTATGTTGATGTCTTTATGTCTTTGGTCTACTTGAACTTTACTTTTGTGCAGGGTGATGAGCATGGATCTATTTGCATTTTTCTACATGTATATATCCAGTTAGACCATAACCACTTGTTGAAGATGCTTTTTTTTTTTTTTTTTTTTTTTTTTTTACCATTGTATGGTTTTGGTGTCTTTGTCAAAAATCAGGTGTGTACGAGTATGTGGGTTCATTTCTGGGTCTTCTATTCTATTCATAGCTCCACCAGTCTGTTTCTATCCCAGTATCATGCAGTTTTGTATTACTCTTGCTATAGTACAGCTTGGGATTATTATAGTGACATAAAAATATGCTACCAGTAGAATGTCTAACTAAAAAAGTGTGAAATACCTTCAGAGATAGTAGATACCTCCAGAAGATATTTTATTGTAAAGGATTGTTTTAGATATTCTGGGTTTCTTTTTATTCTATATGAAGTTGAGAATTTTTCTTTCAAGGTCTGTAAAGAATTGTCTTGGTAATTTGCTCTGGTACATTTATACAATGGGATACTACATAGCAATTAAAAACAAGTTAATCATGAACTTTGCAGGCAAGTGGTGGGAAATAGCAAAGACCATCCTGAGTGAAGTATCCCAGAAGCAGAAAGACACTGCTTGCAGAAAGATTTTGGTATATATACTCAATTATAAGTAAAAAAAAATAGACATATATTATAGGCTAAACATACTAAAATCTGTCCACCTAAAGAAGCTAAACAAGGAGGGCCTTGGGGAATTTGCTCGGTTTTCACTTAGAAATCAAATGGGATAGACATTAACTGTGGGAAAAACAGGGAACAGGACAGGAGCCTACCACAAAGGGCCTCTGAAAGACTCTACCTAGCAAGGTATTGAAGCAAATGCTGAGACTCATATACAATCTTTGGGCAGAGTCCAAGAAATCTTATGAAAGAAGGGGGAGACATAATGACCTGGAGGGGCAGGAGCTCCACAAGGATAGCAACAAAAATTTTAGACACAGGGATCTTTTCTGAGACTGATACTCCAACCAAGGACCATGCAGGGAGATAACCTAGAATCCCTGAACAGATGTAGCCCATCGCAGCTCAGTGTCCAAGTGGATTCGCTAGTAAGGGGAACAGGGACTATCTCTGACATGAACTCAGTGGGTGGCTCTTTGATCACCTTCTCCTGAGGGGTATGCAGGCAATCTCACAAGTCCATAGAAGAAGACAATGCACCCACACTTGATGAGACCTGACAGGCTAGGGTTGATGAAAGGAGGAGAACTTCTCCTATCATTGCACTTGGAGATTGTCATGGGAGAAGATGAGGGAGCTAGAGCTAGGGTACAAAGTGAATAAATTGTAATAAATTTATAGTATGTTAAAAAACAACAAAAATGGAAGTCAATAGGCTATTATTACCAGTGGCAGGGGCTGTACGTTATTTCACACTTTTTTAGTTAGACATTCTACTGGTAGCATATTTTTATATCACTAATAATCATTTAGCATGATAATATAATGCTAGAAGAGTGTCTTTATGACTGACATATTTCTATATTTAAAATAAATAAAATTGGCCTAGTTACAAGTGAGTAGAAAAAAAATCTGCATTTTAAAATTATATGTATCTTCAGAGATTATATAAATACTCTGAAGTGAGAAAGCAAAAAGATTAATAACCAAAAAATTAAAAACCAACAAAAGTAAAATGAAGCATCTATCTATCTTCTTTATGCTATAAGCAATTCCTGAATTTCACTTTTTATAATGGCTGTGGAAAACAGAGCTTTATTTCTACACTGGGTTTCTTAAAATCAATCAAAATCAGACAGATATTGAGGAAGATTACTCTAGGGTTCAGTGTGTAAAAAGTGCATAGATTCCAGATGATAGACATAGTTGCTACTGGTATTTTTCCTTCCTCCTTTCCTTCCTTCCTTTATTCGTTTGTTCATTTGCTCCTTTCTTCTCTGTTTCTTTCTTTTCTTCTTCTTCTTCTTCTTCTTCTTCTTCTTCTTCTTCTTCTTCTT